>NC_045677.1:4492468-5107980 GCF_003331165.1 Xiphophorus hellerii
ATAACTTTTGTCCAGGTTAACTTAAAAAGTGAGCAATCATTGTTACAGGTTAATTTTCTAAAGTACAGAAAAGTAATTGTTGGGGATGCACAAATATGACAATTTGGGCCGATGTTGATATCTGATATTAATACTGGCAGTATTTACCAATATTTTACTTTATCAATTTTTTTTATTTAATTACCCGATTGTCAGACTAATCGACAGAATACTCGATTACTGAAATAATTTACAACAGGCCTAATATAGACCTTGTGCATACAAACAAGACACAACATGGGATAATGACTCAATCTGTACCTGCCTTGGGAAACTTCATTAGCTGCTTTGACAATGATTTACTAATGGTGTAATGGAAGTAAATAGGACTCCAGTAGCTGAGGCAGAATTGGCCGACATTTTTCTATTTTGTACTGCAAATGACATTTGGCTTTTCTAAAGAAATACTCTCCTCGGTCTAAAAAAAAAGAAAAAAAGACTGATTTTATAGAATTAGAACCATGAAGCAAAGTCACCTTCTTTTCCTTTGAATCGCTCCTGATCGTATCTGTTGTAGGCGGCCGGGACGGGCTGCTTGTTCCTCAAGGACGGGTCCTGCACCAACAGAAACCGCACATTCACTTCTGCATGCAGCCATTTTAATTTATTCGGACTGAATTCTCATGAAGTTTCAATGAACCTTTACAACTAGGGAGCTTTGTACTGCTTTCATCATGAGATAAAGACATGTTTACCACTTGGGTAGTGTTCTGTGCTGGTCTCTGCTCTGGTGCTCGTCCTTCCTCTCTGGCTTTCACCGACTGAAGGATGGCAAAGATGTTCTTCGAGAAGTTCTTTAATAAAAAATAAAATAACACACACACTAATTTAACATGACTGTAAATGAACATGTAATCACACAAAATGACAAATATTCAAGAGCTAAACATTAAAAAAACACATCAGCAAGTAAAGAACTGAACATTTGTTATTGCTAGAGGTATACAAGTTCAGAGTGTAAATAAAAGGGCCAGTTTATAAACCCATGTTTCACTAGGATATAAATAATTTTTTTTAAGAATCTGAAGTTACAGTTTATTAAAGTGTGTATTTGTGGTTTTAGTGTTGCTACATAAAAGACTTAAATTATCAATGACTAGGGAAAGAAGTTCAGTTTTAATAAGGGATTTGTAATCCATACTCGAAAATGTGTAAAAAAAAAAAAAAAAAACATTTATTCTTCAAGAAATTCTGAGTTTTATTGTTTAAAAGAGCTAAAAACAACTTGGAAAATGCCATTAAACCAAAGGTCAGATTTCTATGCAGGAGCCAACTGAGAAATTCAACTAAAAATAACCTGCATGTTTACAGATGCTACAATATGCTCCAGTTCATTTAAAACACTTTAAAATGCTTTAACACAGTTTTAACAAGAATGTTTATTAAACTTCAAGATAAGCCTGTCAAGTTAAAGCTGAGACTTCAGTTTTTGCCGCCACCTAGTGGTTAAAACGGAGGTGTTTTGGACTTTTTTTCCTGAGCTTGTACAGTTCCTCTCAGCGTGGCTCTGTCAGCGTGGGCGGAATCGGCCATTTATCGCTGCAGCATATGTGAAGCTGCCGTCAACTTCCCTGTGTGGATATTACATAATACTGATGCAGCAGAACAAACAGTTCTGCTTCGTCTCTTTGCTTTGAATGCTTATCGTTCAGTAAGTCTCCTTAACTCAAGAGGAATGTCTGTCACTTTTATTATTCTCCCGAGGAACTAGAAGACATAATGAGTTGAAACAGTGAGCCGACAGGAAGAGAAAGTTCATACTTATCAGCTGAATCCTTTATAAAACCCAAGCTAGCGGTCATGTTGCAGGTGAGTGCGGTTGGGATTTGTCGGGCAGGTCGTGGTTCTGACCTTCCCGGTGCTCTGGAGGATGGTGGTCCTGGTCCTCCAGACCCGCTCTCGGCTGACGATGTCCCTGGTGACGTCCACCTCTGCGTCCACGAAGCTCCTCTGCTTCAGCGTGATGTCGTCGTCCAGGTCCGTTTTGATGGTCGAGCGTTTCTTGGCCATGATCTTGGCTTTGATGGCGGCGATTTTCTCCACAGACATGGCTTCGGACAGAGATCTGGATGAAGAGTGGGGAGAAAAAATAAATAAAATAAAATGTCAGGTTTTCTGGAAGGTAGCATTCTAAATAATGTGACTTTTTTTGAGTTTATTATAGCCCTATAATAGGTTTTGACAGAGAAATCTTGATTTTGTACCTGATCTGGTCCGTCTGCACGATGCCCTCTTTGTGGCCCTCCAGACGGGCGGCCAGGCGCTCCTTGTCCAGACGCACTCGTTCTGCATCCTGAAGGTCAACAATAAGGATTACTATTTGCTTCATTTCATTTTTCTGAATAGGAAAACAATTAAAATAAGTATTTTATCAAAAACCGGAGGTGTACAAACATCTAAATGCCTGATCTCTTAAGATGCTACAAAAGACAATAACGCAATAAATCATGCTTCTAAATTAAAAACATGGCTTACTTTTCTTGCTGATGCACCTTATATTAAATTAATACAGCTCTTTTTAGGTTCTTACTTTATGTTTTGAAGAAAATATGAATATTTTGTTGTTTGTTTAGCCTGTATGTAAACAAACATGATGATATCATGAAAAATAGACAAACTATGGATGAACGAAGCCTCAAATACTGTACTAGAGCACTGGAACACACTTAAGACATTAAATCTCAACCTTTGAATATAAAACAGGCTGCCGTAAAGATAAATAAACTGCCTTTTCCAGATGAGAAATGTAGCTATACACAAGGTATTGTTCAATTTTAAAAAGAAAATAAAACCTTAAGAATATTTACATCTTTTAATACAGAAACACAGACAACTATATTTTATTATTATTTTCAGGTATAGTGGAAAAATAAATTTTTCCTTCAAATGAAATCACAGCTGTGATTTGTATTGACACCCTGAATTGATAAAAAGAGCCATTAAAAAAATAAATCATTTAAAGTGTCTAGTAACATTTAATTTGCATCAATATGACTTCCTGTTTCAATGGGGTGTAATTATGATTGCGGATAGTTATTTTTCAAAGCAGGAAACGCAACAAACTATTAATAAATGTGCAGGAAACTCTGACATAAGAAAAGAACAAAATAAAAAGAGATGGATGTCTGAGACGGGGATCTGGTATTAGCATTAATTTATCTGATGTCATATGGGAAAATAAAATAAAACGGAACACAGAGAAAAGTCATGCCACATTTGAGCAGGACCAGGAATGGGTTCAACCGCGTGGAGTTTAGTTTCATTTAATGCTACAAGATAAAGAAAAGATTTTCATTGTGTGTCGCCACAGGTTGGAAAACAGAGATGGAAACGTGAAATTAATTTGTTGTAACTTGAATGACTTTGTACCAAGTTTGCTACCTGGATCTTGTCTGCAAGACATAGAAAGTGCAGAATCATTACAAAAGCAGCAGGAAGATTCTTTTAATTAAAATGATTCCCATTATTATTGTGGGGAAAAAAAACAATAAAAAAGGTTTAGACTGACGATGTGGTTTGCTGGTTAGTGGTTTTAATTTACAGTCAGTTTTTCTATTACAAGAAATGTTTTAGTTTAGTGTCTTTGATTCATCAAGGGCTAATCCAAATACCTGTTTTAGAAATAAAAAAACCTCTTTATTAAAAATGACTATATTTTACAATTGAACGATTTGTTTTACCAGATTTTGAAGTAATATGCCGGCACCAGAGGAGGTCAGGACCAATTAAAGCCAACAGAATTTACTTCATTATACAAAAAAGCTCTAAATTAATTTTTTTATAACATTTGAACTTGTTAAACTGCAAGCAATTTGTTACTTTTCATAAACCCATGTGGTTGAAACTCATCAATTTGCCTCAGTTACCTCAATCCTTGGTTTCTTGGCTTCAGAAGAAACTTCATCAGCTGCTCTTTTAACTTGGGGAGGAAAAAGAGAAAAGAGAGTTTTATCACCAGAAATTCAACGTACAGACAATTAAAACTGCTCAAACTGAAGTTCAGACAAATTAAAAGCAGAAACCTTCACAGCCACTGCCACATCATCATAATAATAAGAAGAAAAAAAGCTGCTATAAGCATACCTTGTGTTGGCCTTTGAAGTCCTATTTCTATTGGTGCGCTTCTGTCGATGCTTGTTGATGTAGCTGTAGAGGAACAGGAGTGTGTTGTTCATTACAGCAGGTCAAGTTTTACCTCTACTGGACAATCAAAGAGTTCTTCACCAAACTGGTGACACAAGCGAGAACATTCGACAGAACGCTGAGCTTTGTGGAAAAATCTGCTTCTTGGCACGCAGTGTGTTTTGGAGACACCTAGAGGCCACAGACCGCTATGACGGCAGGACCATAAGACTATGCTGAACCGTTTTCCAGTACAAAGTGGACCCATTGCCTTTACCTTTCACAGGTAAGAATTAAAGATAACGTAAATTTACGAGCTGAATTTCTTGACTTTGTGGCCAGTACTTTGCATTTCCATGGTGAAACAAACTTCTAAACAACAGAGAAATATTTCCTTAGTAACTAAATTGCCCCAGTTAACTACTCTAATTATTTTCTTAGCTTAGCTAACCTTTTTTATACTGTGTAGTTTTACTAAAGAGGGAAAGGCAATGAGAAACCTGTAACGGGCGCATCAACAACAGACCAAAAGCACTGTCGTCCAATCAGCCATTTCTCAGGTCTCCAACGGGGACATACCCTTTCCGTTTTGTTAATGTTGTTGTGTTTTTGAATTTATTGAAGTGATTTGCATCTCAGGGCCACCGTAGATTTTATTTTTGGGCCACATCACCCAGCCCTACGCAGAACTACCCAAACTGCACAGGAAGATCAGATCCTGCCAGCTTGTTGACAATTAACCTGCACTGATTTTACCTCTTTTTATGTTACATGTTTATATTTGGGAAATTTACTTACTGTTAAGGCTGCAAAATATAAATATCTCAATATTTAATGATATCACTTGCTGAATACAAGCTCATTTTCTTCTTCCCTCTCTCATCTGTGCTTCCATCACTGTGACCTTTATCATTTTGAGCAATGTCATTGGCATCTGGTGGTGTGAGACTCCGGCTAAATATTAAATTAGCATGAAAAATTCAAGTTCCTAATACTTGAAATGTATTAGAGAGCAATTATTCATGTCTCAGCGATGTGACTATCACGGTCATTATACATCAGTCTTTCTAAAACTAGTGGTCTGCAAGGTACTGCATGTAAATAACTATTTGCCATGAAATGAGGTCAAAGTGTGACGCATACAGTTAGCTTACCAAAGGATTGTGTTTAAAAGTAATAATGGATAAGTGGCTTAAGACCGGATTATTGTACAGGAAAGCTAGAGATACCGGAGGGAAAAAAACACAACTTATATGTTCAGAGCAATTCATGTCTGCAGGAATGTTTTTCAGTTTCTCTGGGAAAGTTGCAGAACTTTTATTTTTAGAACACTGTTACAATACATAACATGCCACCGGCTCGCAGATCTAGGTCTGCCCAGTCTGGGGGGCTAACAGCGACGAGGTGGTGAGCAGCGGTGCACCCCGCGCTGACTAACTGCATCTACAACACCTGAAATAAAATTATTTACATCGAGCTGAAAGAAAACAAGGTTTAGAATCCACACTTTTAGAATCCGTAAATAACTCCAACCACCTCCCAAAGGAAACTTGTTTGTGGTTTTGTTGTGGCCAGTCACATTTACAAAACAGCACCACACTCCTCATTATTGTTGTTTTCATGGACAAAGAATACATCAATAGGTGCATTGAGAGCTTAATATTTTCATTTCAGGTTGCATGTATTAAGACATCGTGTTATTCTGCAGGCAATTCCAAGCTACGCAGTCCGTTAGTGTTTGTTAAAGAAAAGCTCAACAACTGGAAACGTAGAGTGTACAGACTATGGAACAGATTACATGTGAACATGAGTAAATTTGTTCTCCTAAGCATTCATTTTTTTTCATGTATTCACACACATTACTGTGTGTGACTGGGTTGCATAGGACTTCCCAACTATACAAAAATCAAAACCCAAAAACTGAACATCCTGGCCGTAGGTGGACGAAAGTGACTTTTTAATGCATGCTACTTACAACTCTCGCCATTGAGGTAGGACAGCAATCCTTTTCGATCCGGCCGTCTGACAACAGGGATGTTCTCTGTCTATAATTAACATGCAGACATGTCAGGAACAGTGACGCTGTACACAGCTAGAGAGAAACTAACCAAAGATGCCAGCAGCTTTGGCTAAATGCTCCACTTACTGCAGCTCTCCGCACATACGAAGGATGCGGCAGATGCACATTGTTGAGCAAGAATAAAATGGAGTCCAAAGTATAATATTCTTTGGGTTGGCCCTCCTTGCCAGTACTGAGGGAGAAAACACATTGCCATTTTTAGGAGCAAAGTTTCAAAACATGGACAATTAAGCCAATTCTATATTATCTGCGCAGGTCTACAAGCATGAAGTTCTAGTTCTGCTTAACTCCTAGCAACAGTTAGTGAGTCCACATATACAGCTTTATGCTCAGAATATTTGCAAGATAACTTTTTTCTTGGTAGACTATAAAAACAGAATAATAAGCGAATATTACAATAAAAGGCGAGCATGTCCTCGCGACTTCATGAAACAAGTCAGAGCTAGCTGGCATCGCTAATTTAGCATCCCTTCACTGAGACAAGTTCGGTGTGTTCGCTCCTAAAATAACAGGAATACAAAAGAAGTGCAAAGCCCACGCGTTTACTCCAAAAATGAATAGTAAGCCGGAATATAATTTCTGCAAGTTACTGAAATATAATGCGAAAGCAACCAGCAGCTTAAAAGTTCTGAGCCCACGGAGGAGTTGTGTTAGCATTTTAGCACAAAGTAGCTAGCGAGCTTTACGTCGTTGCGGAGAGGGAGTTACAGGCCTGGGGGAAAAGAGGTTTAAACGCGTTTAGCGTGCTGACATACCCCCAGATTATGTAGTTTGTCTTCACATTTTTCGGCCAGGAGAACTCGCCGAATATCACCTCATCCCCTTTAGCGACGATTTCCTTTTTCTGGATATTATACTGACGAAGAACACTCAACACATCCGCCATCTTCCCTCGCCTTCATGTAGTATGTTTACGAGGCCCCCCACATATCAACACCAAGCGGCCTCGCAAGTTGCCTGATCCAAAATACACTGCTCAAAAAAATAAAGGGAACACTTAAACAACACAATATAACTCCAAGTAAATCAAACTTCTGTGAAATCAAACTGTCCACTTAGGAAGCAACACTGATTGACAATCAATTTCACCTGCTGTTGTGCAAATGGAATAGACAACAGGTGGAAATTATTGGCAATTAGCAAGACACTCAATAAAAGAGTGGTTCTGCAGTTGGGACCACAGACCACTTCTCAGCAGTGATGGGATTTTCGGCTCCTTTTCGAGATGCGGCTCTAATGGCTCTTCTTACTGTGGAGAGCCGGCTCTTTCGGCTCCCCATATATATTTTTGACATTATTAATTAATTAATAGCTTAAACCTACTTTTATGATATTTTGTTTCATTATTGACATTGTTAAGCACTTATGATGAGTAAAAAATGCCGCAGAACAATGCTATAGCAATACCGATGCGTGTGATGTCCGCATGTGCCTGTGCAGGTTGTTTGTCGAGCCTGCACGATAGGAAATGCTGACTTTGCACAGTCTGCACTCTGCCCTGGAGCTTGACGTAGCATTAAAATGAGTCCAAATCTTGCTCCGTTTTCTGTCACTCATTTATTTTCACCTATTCAGTTCTCACACTGACTCCCCTTCTTTCTGTCTTGCGTGCTTCTTGACCACAGCTTGGCCAACTGCCTGCCGTTTCCACAAAAAAAGTGGAGATAAACTTTTTTTTCAATGTTTTCCCGCCACATTATTAATTGAAACTATGTGTGATTGGTCAGATGTGTGGAGCACACGCTTGACATGAGGGCAGTGGACCGACCGAGGGAAAAAAAACCTCTCCGCTCTGGCACTGGCAGAAGAGCAAAACGCACAAGGAGAGGGAGAAGGGGGGCGGGGGAGAGACAGCGAGGCACCGCAGGACAAAAAAAACCGATGTGGGGAAAAACGATCGGCTCTGGCACTTGCAGAGCACAAGCACAACGACAGGGAGGCGGAGAGACAGCGATATACTGTAGAAAAAAACCCGGCTCCCAAATAGGATCCTAAAACGGCTCCCATTGTGGAGCCGGTTCCAATCGGTCACTTCAAAGAGCCGGATCGTTCGCGACCGACGCATCACTACTTCTCAGTACCTATGCTGTCTGGCTGATGTTTTGGTCAGTTTTGAATGTTGGTGGTGCTTTCACACTCGTGGTAGCATGAGACGGACTCCACAACCCACACAAGTGGCTCAGGTAGTGCAGCTCATCCAGGATGGCACATCAATGCGAGCTGTGGCAAGAAGGTTTGCTGTGTCTGTCAGCGTAGTGTCCAGAGGCTGGAGGCGCTACCAGGAGACAGGCCAGTACACCAGGAGACGTGGAGGAGGCCGTAGGGGGGCAACAACCCAGCAGCAGGATCGCTACCTCCGCCTTTGTGCAAGAAGGAACAGGAGGAGCACTGCCAGAGCCCTGCAAAATGACCTCCAGCAGGCCACAAATGTGCATGTGTCTGCACAAACGGTTAGAAACCGACTCCATGAGGATGGTATGAGGGCCCGACGTCCACAGATGGG
The DNA here is from genome assembly GCF_003331165.1 of Xiphophorus hellerii. Classification (NCBI taxonomy): domain Eukaryota; kingdom Metazoa; phylum Chordata; class Actinopteri; order Cyprinodontiformes; family Poeciliidae; genus Xiphophorus; species Xiphophorus hellerii. Next base: position 4,501,213 of record NC_045677.1, read on the forward strand.
GTTGTGCTCACAGCCCAACACCGTGCAGGACGCTTAGCATTTGCCAGAGAACACCAGGATTGGCAAATTCGCCACTGGCGCCTTGTGCTCTTCACAGATGAAGGCAGGTTCACACTGAGCACATGTGACAGACGTGACAGAGGCTGGAGACGCCGTGGAGAGCGGTCTGCTGCCTGTAACATCCTTCAGCATGACCAGTTTGGCAGTGGGTCAGTAATGGTGTGGGGTGGCATTTCTTTGGAGGGCTGCACAGCCCTCCATGTGCTCACCAGAGGTAGCCTGACTGCCATTAGGTACCGAGATGAGATCCTCAGACCCCTTGTGAGACCATATGCTGGTGCGGTTGGCCCTGGGTTCCTCCTAATGCAGGACAATGCTAGACCTCATGTGGCTGGAGTGTGTCAGCAGTTCCTGCAAGATGAAGGCATTGAAGCTATGGACTGCCCAGCCCGTTCCCCAGACCTGAATCCGATTGAGCACATCTGGGACATCATGTCTCGCTCCATCCACCAACGTCACGTTGCACCACAGACTGTCCAGGAGTTGGCGGATGCTTTAGTCCAGGTCTGGGAGGAGATCCCTCAGGAGACCATCCGCCACCTCATCAGGAGCATGCCCAGGCGTTGTAGGGAGGTCATACAGGCACCTGGAGGCCACACACAATACTGAGCCTCATTTTGACTTGTTTTAAGGACATTACATTAAAGTTGGATCAGCGTGTAGTGTTATTTCACTTTAATTTTGTGTGTGGCTCCAAATCCAGGCCTCCATTGGTTAATAAATTTGATTTCCATTGATGATTTTTGTGTGATTTTGTTGTCAGCACATTCAACTTTGTACAGAACAAAGTATTCAATGAGAATATTTCTTTCATTCAGATCTAGGATGTGTTATTTGAGTGTTCCCTTTATTTTTTTGAGCAGTGTATATATTTTTGTTATCATTTCAGAAAGTGAAACTAATAGAAAATATAAATTCATTACACAACACAGTGAAATCTAAAGAGGTTATTATAATTTAAGATTATGGTTTAATGTCTGATTCATGGTGGGATAAAGTTATTCTCAGTATACGTCAAAGCACACCATGTGCCAGATTACAGCTTGTACAGTTTAAAGTGATAAACAGAGTCCACTTCTCAAAATCCCGTCTATCTACAATTTTTCCTTCGATTTTGGACCAGTGTGACAGATGCCAGACCTCTCCCTGCAACTTAAGTCATATGTTTTTCTTTTGCCCGAGCTTACAAAAATTTTGGAACTATGTCTTTTCCATACTCTCAGGGGTTTTTGGAATCCAGATCCGAAGCGATCCACTAATTGCCATTTTTGGAGTTCCAGGGACCTCACTTAATCTGTCACCCCTGCAGGGGGAGGTCTTGGCTTTCTGTTCTCTCCTTGCCAGACGCTGCATTTTACTCTGCTGAAAATCTCCTATATCTCCATCTACTTCACAATGGCTTAATACTGTAAGATCATGCTTAAGGATAGAAAAGATTTTATTAACAGTGAAAGGTAGTTCAGCAAAATTTACTCACAAGTGGGCACCTTTTGTGACATACTTAAAATCTCTGCCTTTATAATGCATATCTTGATGTGACTGACCCATCATGTCATGGGACTAAAATTTACAGAACAATTGAGTAAAGTGTTGTTGCCTTTTAGGCTCTCAATGCCACTCATCCTCCCCCCCCCCCCTTTTTTTATTTTTATTTTTTTATTTATTTATTTATTTATTAATTTTTATGTAATTTTACTTATTTGGTCTCGTTTTTGTTATGTCAGTACAGCGATTTATGTTTGTTGTGTGTTAAAAAAAAAAAAAAATCGGAGAAGTCATGTAAGCTTTGCAAAATGTATGTAATCTCAATGTATGTATGTTCTCCTGATAAACAAAAAAAAAAAAAAAAAAAAAAAAAGATTATGGTTTAAAGATAGTAAAAAATTGTGTTTCAGAAAACTTGCAAAATGTATGTTTTCTATCAATGCTACAATATTACCAACAATAGATCAGTAAATCAACACAACAGAGTTTAGGTTTTCTTATTATTAATTATTCTAAAAGTTTTTATTTTTACCACTGTACATTGTGTATACAATTTTGTGTTTAATAAGCAGCTTGATGTCTTGATGGCTCATCATATGAATGTTTTCTGCATGTTTATTCAAATAATATCAGAAGTGAAGAAAATCTTTTCCTTTTTCTTCTTTCATTTTTTAAATCACTTTTTTATCCCTGCAAACAAAGTGTGTTGAGTGAAACATGGCAGTGGCAGCAGGATGATGTGGGGATCATTTTGATTCTGCTGGCCAGGAAAAGTTAGTGAGACTGAGGAGAGCAAGGCAGACGTAACCTGCAGCTGTGATCGCAGCGACAGGCAGCAGCTCAAGCATCCTCTCAGGGGGGCTGAATAGCTTGTTTTTAGAGTTTTGCTTGTAAAATGTTTGCAAACCCTGAGTTAGTTTTCCTTCATTTTCACAATTGTGCACAGCTTTATTGCCAGAGTGGCATTTCAAAATAAATACACTGAAGTTACAACAGTTTCCTGCAAGGCAGTGCATGGCTCATTGTGCTGAGCAGAAACAAAAGTAATCAATCATTTCTACAATTAGCAAAATGTCGCCGTTTATGTAGAATATACATAGTTGGATTGTAGCACCAAAGGTGGTGTGGATGAGACACAATTTTACATAAACTACAAACACTTAAAATCCTCTTTCCAAACACACTGAGCTCATGTTGGTCTTTTGAAGCAACAGCCTTGAATGTCCTGAGGAAAAAACTGATGCTTAACGTTTTTTGTCCTGAAACTAAACTTTCTTCTTGTTTACAAACTGGGATAAACAATGAATTAAGTTTGTTTCTTTGAGTTTGGACTCTTTGAAAGAGATAAAATCAGTTAAGTAAACGATTACTAAGCTCTACCCAGATGTGGATCTGAACAAGCCGTGTCCTACTTGCCAACCTCAGAAAGAAATCCAAATGAGAAAACAAGAAATGAAGATGTGGTAACAACCGCAGCACAGGAATAATTACATCAGTTCAGCTAAAGGCATTAGGATGGTTTCATCTTAATGACTGATAATCCACACTAATGCATTAATGAATGGTTGACATTTTCTCATGTAGAAATACAACATTTAGTTAGAACAGCCTATCGTTACACAGAAACCTCACTCAGTATTTCAGAAAAGCATTTTGAGTTATCATTGTTTATGTTTCTATGTTTCGTTTATGTTCAAGTAACAAGAATTTAACACGTCACCAATTTTCAAAGTAAATATCTTTTGAAGATGAAGCTGACATGACATTCTTCCATTGAGTCCAGGTATAAAAGGAAATTAAACCCTAGTTTTATGGTAAGAGAATAAAAAATATTTTTCTGTTCAAGAGACCAAAAATTGATCTGGTCTTAATTTAAATTGAACTTAAACTGAAGTGCCACAAATTACTGGCAAGCTGTTCAGTTATTATCTGCTGCTACTTTTATTATGTTTCTTTTTTTTATTATTTAATAACACAGCATGTTTAATAACAACAGGGGAAAAAAAACTCATTTACTCAAAAATGACCAGGAGAGGGCGACAAAACGCAGCTCAACTGGAAGAACCACATTAACTGGTCTTGCAATGCAATCAAAGAAGCAAACTCAAGAATAAAATCTCCATTGCAAATGTTTTGGGTAGGGTGTCACTTTATGCTGCAGTGGTAAGAGTAAACAGAAGATCTCTGAAAGGGGCGATTCATAAAAACACAGAAAAGAGGCTGAGATGGGGGTGTTAGAAAATGAGAAAATTAAAAAATAAATAAGGTGAGATTAGACATAAAATTCTTTGGCTGATGATCTGCTTGGTGAATCATCCTTTTCACTGAGTTCAAATGTAAAAAAAACAATAATAATGTCATTATTAGATGTCGTTAAATGTTTTCCTTATGAACAGAGCAGGTAAGTGTGGCGCACCTAAAAAGGAAATGTCACCACAGTATTTAGTTTTTTTTATTAATTTTGAAATAGTTTCAGATAGCCAGTTTCTGCAACCGAGGATCGGACCGCCAGGGTCCCCTCCCTCTGCTGCCACCCATCCCACACTGCACCCGACCCCTTTGGCCCCTCCCACGGGTGGTGGGCCCATGGGAGGGGGGGCCCATGTTTCCTCTTCGGGCTGAGCCCGGCCGGGCTCCATGGGTAAAAGCCCGGCCACCAGACGCTCGCCATCGTGCCCCCCCTCCAGGCCTGGCTCCAGAGTGGGGCCCCGGTGACCCGCGTCCGGGCGAGGGAACACCAAGTCCAAAGTTTTCCTTCATCATTGGGGTCTTCAGGCTGCTCTTTGTCATCCAGTCGGGAGGGACTCAGAGTAGAGCCGCTGCTCCTTCACATCGAGAGGAGCCAGTTGAGGTGGCTCGGGCATCTGGTCAGGATGCCTCCTGGACGCCTCCCTGGTGAGGTGTTCCGGGCACGTCCCACCGGGAGGAGGCCCCGGGGAAGACCCAGGACACGCTGGAGGGACTATGTCTCTCGGCTGGCCTGGGAACGCCTCGGGATTCCCCCGGAGGAGCTAGAAGAAGTGGCTGGGGAGAGGGAAGTCTGGGCCTCCCTTCTGAGGCTGCTGCCCCCCCCGACCTCGGATAAGCGGAAGAAGATGGATGGATGGATGGATGGATAGTTTCAGATAAAATTTATTCTATTTTCTAAAAGAAAAATAATAAATTAACAAATTTCATTTTGTTTACAGTTAGGCAAGTTCATTTGTTTACATTAGTACTGCGTTCCTGAGGTGGGGACGGGAGTGGTAATGGCGAAGCGGAACCTTTGTTTGGGGGGGCGTTGCTTCCAGGTTGGTTTTGGGATGGACTTCCGGTCTGCCCTAAAAAGCAATCTGGATGCTAAAGGCAGCAAGTACACCTCGCTGCAGCAAACAGAATGGGGCGGGGTCGGACAACTGTCAGTCTCATACCTTATATGGAAATGGTGGGGACGGACCACTGTCCGTCTCATACCTTATATGGAAATGGGACTATTTCATTCCGGAAATGAAGGGGGCGCTAGTGACACTATTTCCTGTACCGATCGTGTTATAATAATTATACTAATAATAACGTATTTTATTTGACAACGCCTTTTAAAACACCCAAGAACACTTTCAACATTAAAAATACAAATTAAATAGTAAAAAAATGGCTACAAAACGTGATATGTCACGTGGTATGTCTGTCACGTGGTAAGTCACTTTTTTATTTCCAAATCTTTATTAAACCTTTATTTAAAATTATATTAGTAACAAACAATCTAGAATAAGCAATAAGGAAACATTATGGAGATGTATTTATCTATCCTTACACCCAATCTATCTCAAACAAAAGTAATAAAACATGAATCAAATCAATATTTTGGAGACAAATGTACATTACATTAAGAGCACATTTATCCATCCATTAATTATCATGAATTATCCCTATAGTGGGGTCATGAGGGCTGCTGACCCTGGACAGATCGCCAGTCCGTCGCAGATTAAGAAAACAGATATAAACAAATGAAGTTCAAATAATATATTTTGATGTTGTGAATGGTACTCTTAAAATAAATAAGTTAAAATCTAAAATATAATAGCCTCTGGCTTATTAAATAAGAACTAGATGAAAAAGAGGTTTGGTCGGTAAAACATTTAGTCAACAATTTTGGCCAACTTAGTACGTCCATTCACAGAGCACTTTTGTTGTTTATTTGCCAAATATTTTCTTATTATTCACATTGTGAATATAATTTACAAACAAACCAAAGGACTTCTGAACTTCTAACAAGTGCCATTCTGAAAACTAGAATATTTTTGGTAGCAGGTGACCTGGCTCAACTATTATCATTGTTTACCATAATGTCTCATTGGAAACTTTTGCTATAAGGACTCCAGTTCAACCAGTAAACTGATTGGTGTCCCACTATTCCATTTATAAATTCCATATCAATTCTATCAATTGCAATCGATTCATAAAATAAAGACCTTAAATATCCAATTGTTGCAAAACCCAAAGAGATTAATTAAAACTTTAAATGTAGCTTCAACCTGGAAAGACTCACACAGAGAGAAAGTAGGTTTTAGAAAGTTTATTTGACAAGAAATAATCTTTGGGGCTCGGACCCCAGCAGTAGACACTGCACTGGTAACTGCCAGAGAGAATGATCTTTTTTCTATATGAAAACCTTTTTGAATAAAGTCACTGGTTACATAAATTAAACCAGTGTGTAAATTCTAACTATAACTGTCTTCATCTCACCTGCTCAGCCAATCACCTGATCATGTGTCTCCATCCCAGCCTAACGGCGCCGGGCTCATCTCCTCCACCCTTCATAAAGTCCGGCTTGATGTGTGCAACTGCTCCTCATCTGAGCTATCATCACCTCCACCCCGACTACACCTTCGCTCTGCTCGTTTAATCTTGTTTGTAACCGAACAATATGTTTCTGTATGTGCTTGCTTTATTACAAAAAAACCCCAAGTTGATTCTGACTGTTAAAACATAAACAACTTGGCTGTATGTCAGGTTTGTAAAAAAATTTGTATTGATTCCAGTCATTGTTCAAAATGTATAGGAAACATTGTATTTACACATATAAAATATTGCAAGTTATTAGCTTTGCTTGCATTTAAAATTTTTAAAACAAGGTTATCCTATTGTTAAATAACGCTGTTACAATATATTTACAACTACTTTATTGGTTCTACTCTCTCCAACAAATTACAGCCACAATGTAACTTTGTGTGGAAACGGCACCATTTCTGTGAAAACTAAATAATGTAAATCAACTGAGCTACAACAAAAGGAACATTCAAAAATGTAAATAATATTGAAAGAACACATTATTAAAAAGGATGACTGCACAAGTCAAAAGGCAAATATTATTTAGCAGAAATGATTTAAAATGGCATGTCACAAAAAAAACGAACAATGTGTGACAACTGAAATGTGTGAAAGACTGAGGAAAGCAACTAATATTCTCCTTGCATTCAGTATTGACAGTCAGTGCAGTGTCCAGGTCGGCCATCACAGTAGTAACCAGGGTACTCTCCTCGTCTTCCATCGCCGGTGAAGCCCACAGTCTTTATATTACCGGTGGCAGGAAGAACACGTTACAACCGCAAAAGGAATCCGGTTTTCTGCCTTGAATGTTTTTTGAAAATTTGCCCCAGTTGATCTCACCTGTTAATGAAAAATCGATTTCATGTAGTTGAAATCTAATTTCACATGTTTCAGATGAAAAAAGTCAAAGGTCCTTACCATCCAGCCAAGCAAAGTGAGTCTTCTTCCTGAAAACTGGCTCAGACTCAACGGCTTCAAAGCACTTGCAGGTCAATGCCAAGGTGAGGTAAGCTGAGTCTCCCTGTGCCGGTATCACCTCCTGGAGAACAGCTTCAAGAACATTTAAAGGCATCTGAAAATAACAAAAGACCAAACAAAATAAAAAATCACATTGCACATTATGATCAGTAAAACAGTAGTTAATAATGGCCATTTCACCAAATACTTTGTTACTCTTACTAGTGTAGTTTATTGCAGTTACTTACTAAAACTATATTGAAGTAGTGCTACTCATCATTAGGGTATCACATCTGGGTACTACACCCACCTATAATGGCTGCTGTTAGTTTATAAAATATATTAGACTTTCCAGAAATTTAACATTGGTGTACAAAACATATTTAAAAAAGATCAACCTTTAAAAATAAAAGAGAAACACTAGAAAACTGGTATGTAAAAAATATTTTATATTTTTCAAGTGTAGTTATACATACCGTTATGTTGAACCATAGCAGTTTGTGCTAAATGGTTCTGTAGCTTGTATGAGCAAAGGGGACAGCAATATTTATCGTTCATGTTGCAAATAGATACGTGGATCTGTATAATGAAAATAAAAAACAGTTTGAGCATAAAATACATTTCTCAATTATACATGTTATCTACTTTTCTATTTTTATCTAATGGTGCCCAGCGGGATAATAATTAGCTATGCTACATGCTAAAATTAGCCTTCCCCTGTATGAATTACGAATTTCACTAGTTCTTAATTATATTTTCAACCTAATCTAGAAAAGCGTATTGATTTACTATGTGAAAAAATTTAAGAAGGTAAAAATACCTTTTGTTGACTTTGTGAGTTTTGCATTGTTGATCGTGAGCCGAACACCAGTGGAAGAACCTCTCAAACTTCTTTCTTTCTTCTTCTGTTCCTCTTAACTCCGCGTCTTAAGGTATTTATACTAGTGATTATGAAAATAGCGCCCCCTTCATTTCCGGAATGCAATAGTCCCATTTCCAAATAAGGTATGGGACTGACGGAAAGGTCCGTCCCCGCCCCATTCTGTTTGCTGCAGCGAGGTCCTTCTCGGGGTAGTTGGTAATGTGCCGGCTCGCTCTGAGGACCGTTATGTTTTAACGTCTTCATGTGGGGCCGTTGAAATATAACGTCTTCTTGTAGGACCGTTATATTTTAACGCGTTGGTGTTTGAGAAGTTTTATTTGTTTGTTTCTTTAAAAAGAAAGGAATACAGTAAAATTACAGTGAAGCTTTGCGGCAGTTGGTTTGTCCTGTTTGGTGTATGTGCCGCGGTTGTCTTCAGCAGTGTGGGGTTGACTTTTGCCTGTCATGAAGGTAGACCAGTGGCAATGTAAAAGGATTTACTGTGTTATAATACAAAGGTTTTGTGTGTTAACAAATAGTAATAATAATAATAATAATAAAAAAAAGCAATCTGGATGCTAAAGGCAGCGCTACGTTCCACTGCTGACTCCTGTCTGTTTGTCCTTTAGATTGCATCATCACTGTTACAGCAGTTCTGACACTCAGGACCTGTAACATAATTAAGGCAAGACATGATAAGTTGAAGAGGATCCTCCTCACTCCCAGTTCAAAATAGATCAAGCAGATGGTTTAGAGCCAGTTTCTAAATGTGACTGTGTGTCTAACTTCTGGAAAAATACTTACTCTCTATAAAACCAATCAAAAACACTTGTATTGATTTATTTGTTTACGAGTATTCTCATAGGTAAAGTTACACGTACGTATGAGTTGAAAAACAGGATAAATACAAAACTTACATTTATGCACATTTACTGACTTAAATTCGCAAATTTAGATGTCTACGCATGCATTTTTAATTGACAGTAGTTTTATCTCATACATAACTCCTTGTGTTTCCATAGCAACTAAAACAAACAAGAACCTGACACAGGTCGTGTGACATCATCATGTCATCGGTGTTCTCATCGATGATGTCATAAAGGTTCAAGCGATTATTATTATCATTTGGAATCCAAGAATTCTCAGTTTGCTTTTCAACGCCGTTGGAGGTACAACACTTTGATAGAGAGACGATTTCGAACAGTGATTTTAGAAACCCTTTCAACTACAGTCAAAATGATTTTAACTATCGGTTGGGGCCTTGGGTATCTTGTTACGAAGGGAGTAGAAAAGTTGCTGGGATATCGGATTAATGATGAAGACATTTCAGCAGAGAGATCAACTGACGAAGGTTTGAAACACTTTGATTTTGACGTCGTCGCTGAAGACGATGTAAAACACAGTGATGTTTCAAAGGAGAGCTCATCTGAAGATGAACGTATGAAGTATTTTGGATTTGAAGATTTCTTTGAAGAATGTGTAAAACACAAGGATGTTTATGCAGAGAGCTCATCTGAAGATGGAAGATTTGACTACTCTGATTTTGACGTTGTCTCCGAAGACGATGAAAAACACAGTGATGGTTCTTCAGAGAGCTCATCTGAAGATGAACGATTTGAGTCCTCTGATTTTGACATTGTCTCCGAAGACGATGAAAAACACAGTGATGGTTCTTCAGAGAGCTCATCTGAAGATGAACGATTTGAGTCCTCTGATTTTGACTTTGTCTCCGAAGACGATGAAAAACACAGTGATGGTTCTTCAGAGAGCTCATCTGAAGAAGAACGATTTGAGTCCTCAGGTTTTGACATTGTCTCCGAAGACGATGTAAAAGACGATGGGATTTCAGGAGAATTCGTAGAGTTTAAGACAGGGAAGTACATGAGTTTTGACATTTTTCCTGAAAATCAGAAGGACATCGATGCTTCCTCTAAAGTCGAGGAAGTTACCACCAATACATGTTTGACAGTAAAGACATCTGGAGAAACTGCTGCTTTGGAAAGCATCTGTCTTCCTGATAGCAAAATGGAGCTGGATTTTGAAACCTTCTCTGGGGACACAGAAATTAAAAGTCACACAGACCATTTTGAGAACCTGGACACTAAAGATAAGGATGATGTTGTGCCACATTTTGATGAAGTGTCTGAGCTTTCTTCATCAGAAGAATGGTCTTCAGATGAAGAAAGCTCTGAAGATGATGTTGAATTTGACCCTGACTATAACGAAGGCATTTATACTAAGAGCATTGATGCTTCCTCCAAGGATGAGGAAGTTGGTTCTGGAAGCCCAAATGCTGAGGATACGTGGACAGAATTTGGAGAAGTATATAAGTTTTCTTCATCAGAGGAATCGTCTTCTGAAGAAGAAAACTCAGAAGACGGAAATGAGAATGACACCAACGATTTCGATGCCATGGATGTAAATATTTACCCAGCCATGTATTTCTGCAAATTCTCCAACTCCTTTTATAACTGTTGGATGAATTCCACAACGCAAAGCATAATTAATTTGACTGTTGTCAGAAGGTTTGTGGCTCAGCATCCTGAGGAGATTTCTGAACTTTTTTCAGCGACACCATTGTTTGCGAGATGTTTCTTCACAGCAATGTGCCATCCAGGAAGAGACTTTCCTCCACATGAAGTCTTTGCTGTTCAGAATGAACTAATTGATATTCTGAAAATTAAGGATGTGAAACATCAGGACAGGCCAGGAGTCCTGTTGTTTTACATGTTGCACTATCTGGCGGAGTGTGGCATCTACACAAACACTAAAATATATATAACTGACTACTGTGAACATTGTCAGAAGTGTTCACGAATTATTCGTGACGTTGGTCCTGTCATTCCTCTGCCAAAGGAACAAGTAAATGACACTACATCAACACTTCTGGAGGATTATTGGAGTGGAATTTCAGAAAGTTGCGACACCTGCAAGTCAAACAAAAAGAGGCATTGCTTTTTTAATGACACTGATGTGATGACCCTGATACTGCCATGGCCGGAGAGTCCAGATGATAGACATCCTGTGATACCCGACCCAGCCATGGAAGTTCCTGTGAAAAATGGAACTCAGTTATATCATCTGTCCTCCGTCATTTGCTGGAGACATTCAACTGCTTCTGACACCAGCAGCATTTACACATATCTGATGTGTGGAGAACTGGTGTTTAAGGCGGAGAATGAGCGGGTATCACTGGAAACGATCGACTGTGCTGCTGACGTTTGCAGCAATGGGTACATCTATGTCTATGAAAAAGCCACAGAAGTACAGGACCAATACAGTGTAGGGTTCAAAGTCTGAAAAACAAAACACAACAAGGGTGGGTGGAGGGGCACAGGACGGGGGGCCAGAGTCCAAATAACAACAAAAAACAACCCAACAGGGTGGGCGGAGACACACGAAGGAGCCAAGAGTCCAAAAACAACAGAAAACAACCCATCAGGGTAGGCGGAGGCACCGGAGATGGAACCCGCGGGGAAAGTCCGGCGGCCGTCCGCCGTGTGGGAGGAGGTCCGGCAGGCGTCTACGGCGCCGGAGAAGGTCCAGAGGACATCCACGGCACTGGGGACGGGAACCAGGAGGTGCGGCGTAAAGACAGAGACAGCACGATGACACCAAATGAGACGAGGACCTGACAAGGGTGGGTGGAGGGGCACAGGACGAGGGGCCAGAGTCCAAATAACAACAAAAACCAACCCAGCAGGGTGGGCGGAGACACAGGAAGGAGCCAAATGTGGGTCCGGCGGGCAACGTCGGTGCTGGGGCCGGGCCCCTAGAGGCTTGTCCGGAGGTCGACGTCGGCACAGAGGCCAGGCTGTGGGAGGCGGGTCTGCCAGGCGACGTCGGCGCAGGGACCAGGCCACAGGAGGCGGTGACAAGGAGTCTCTGGGAGAATCTGGAGGAGCACTAGGAGGCTGGTTCTCGGGAGGAGCACTAGGGGGCAACGAGGAAACATTGGGAACACTAGGGAGCTTGGAGGAGATGCTAGGGAGCTCGGAGGGGACGCTAGGAAACTCGGAGGAACTAGGAAGCTCTTTAGGGGCCAAGAACCCACTAACTGGGCCCGAAGGCTCACTTACGGGGAACAGGCCACGCCATCAGCCGCGCCCCCTGTTGGCCCGGTGTCAGGCGGCCGCCTGGAAACCCATCACCATGGGGACCGGAGCTGACTTAGATTTTACTTTTGACGTGTAGAACTTCACTTCTTCTGCCACTTTTTGCTGTATGACTGCTGAGTTATGCTATATTGGCATTCATTGGAATTGCTCATTAATCAAAGTGATTGACAGTTTTTCATGTGAGGTCACAAAATGTCCTTACAGAAGAAAATTCAGCATCATCTATCATCTAACATGTTTAAATAAATGACTATTGCTATTTCAGTTATAATAAATTTATATAGTTTATATATTAATTCAGTTTCATGACTAACTAGTAAGACAATAATTTAATTGATTTAATCAAATGTTTTCCTTTACCCAGATATTGATCAGTTTACATAATCAACTCAATAAATTGCAGTGAATAAATAATGAAGATGTGCTTTTTTTCTTTGTCTTAATCATTTGGTTTTGCAAAAGTTAATAAAGGACTATTCTCTTCTAAAGTACAAAGCCCAAGTTGGCACCGATAGTAATATAAGTTTACTAGGTTTCCACTTATGAAATTCTGAAAATTTCTAAAAGTTGAACATTTCCGAACTTTGAAACTCTGAAATATTCTAGGAATCGTGGAAATTAATCTCAAAATTTCATTTTTTTTTCTAGGATTTTTTTTTAACTTTTCAAGCTCAGAAACGTAAAAGTTTGTTTCTAGAAAATCTCTGAGATTAATCTCAAAGTGTCTGAGATTTTTTTGCCAGAAGTTTACTTCTTCTCTTCTTTAGATGAATCTACAATGACCCTAATAACTACTTTCACATTTTGTAATAAATGCCACACAATGTTATTACATGTGTGGCTTAAGGGATTGAAAATTGGATTTGATCAAATTTTCGATCATTACATAATGCAGTTTTAATTTTGTTTTATTACATTTTGAAACCCGATTTTATTATTATTACTACTACATATTCCATACCACAGTTCCAAGGTTAACTCAAATACTTAAAACAAAAATGTCCTTTAAGAAATAAACAAAACATTAGCTTCCTGCCCAAGTTAATATTTTGTTTATTTCTTGAAGGACATTTTTGTTTTAAGTATTTGAGTTAACCTAGGAACTGTGGTTCAAAGGTTAACTGACATACTTGAGTCCTTGAGTTACTCAAGAGGGGGAAAAAAGAATTAGATGCTACTTCAGTCACAAATGGTCAAATAAAGTTCAAGTCAGTGTCAGTTTAAAACGAGCCAATTACTTTTTAAGAGATGAACATAGAGATTGAAGTAGTTAAAGGAGCAAACACCTGCTGACTTTAGCAGAAGCATTTATGTGCTACTTGTGTAGAATATCATGGCTTCATGCTGTTCTGCTCCTCCGAAAGCTGATATTTGTCGGCTAACTAGCTGGTCTCAGTTCGCTAGCCAACTTTACGTTATATCTTTCCAAGGACTTGGCTGTCGTTCTTGTAAACAACAGAAATGAGAATGAAATCTGTGAAACAGGGAAGGGAGGACCAGCTTTGATCCAAAGTGCTAATTTCAGAAATCTCTCTGGAGTTTTGCTGGAGGGATTTTAAGCCACTGAAAATGTATGATAAAAAAAAAAAAAAAAGAAAGATGATTTTTAAAACTGGCCCAAGCTGTTTCCAATTCCAGTCCTCAAGAGAGCACTGTCCTACAACTTTTAGATGCATCTTGGTGTCAACACACCTAAATCACAACTATTGCACATAATTAGCATATTAGCAGGACACAGTAGAAAGTTGAGTGGATGAGTAAGTCATTCAGTTATCTCATTCAGATGTGTTGGACTTGGAACAGCTAAAAGTTGGAGGATGCCAGTCATGAAAGACTAAACTTTGACATGTTCTACCTTAAACTTTAACAACAGTGGTCTCCAACCTTTTCATTACCGCGGACCGGCTAAAACTTAGCAATTGTGGGAGGGAGCAGGGCCGTGCAGAGACCTATGGAGGGGCAGAGGCTCAAATTTAAAAAAGGGGCACATTGAACAAGACTATTGTCCTCAGAGGAGATTTCTAACGCAAAGGAGATTTGCGTGATGCACATCATGAATTCAACATGACTAGATGATTCAGCTGTTATTAGTTTCACAGTGGAGAAGGAATTTGTGCAAATAACTTTTTGCCTCATATCTTATTCAGTTCTCTGTGATTCATTTATGAAGAACAAATTCAGAAACCATCTAAGATGATGTGGAGACTGGTACCCATCTTACCGATTGGTGAGTTGCTCATTTCATCCATAACATTTCTATTATTTTGGAGATAAAATGTTTAAAAAAAGCATTTGTACAACAGGACAGAGGAAATATATAAATGACACAGCTAAGCAGTGAAAACCAGAGAAGTCAGGATTTTGTCATTATAAACTAAAAGTAGTTAAGTAATTAAAAATGAGACTTTTACCACACTTCACAGGAAGGCTGTATGTAACTCAGCAGACAACAGGTGAGACCAAATAAATCACCTTAAGTTCATTTTGTTATGTTATGAAATTTTGAAAGAACGGGTCAGATTGTCTCTTTTTATTTATAAAAAGATTTATTTATTGCAGCCAGCCAATGATGGATCCGACTGATAAGAACGCATTTCAGTCTTCGAGCTCCGCTAATGAGTAAATCAGCCGACTGACCAACCTGGTCTTAAATTAGAGTTTACATGTTCAGGCTTTAACATTTCAAAGGATATAATATGCAAGTACCATTCAAACATTGGCGTATCATGAAAAAAATATATATACTGTATATATTTTTTATGAGCCAGGTGGGCTCCCCCTAGCTACCAATGACGCAAAATCTAGATGCAGATGCATTTGGATATAAACCAGGTTTTTCTAATTGAATTACACTCTGGATGCGTATAGATTTGTCCGATATGTGTCTAAACGCAAAATGTTCAAATTCCACCTTTCTGAATTGAGAATCAAGCTTCTTTATATTTCACACTTTGTTGAGATATATCTCACTCCACACATTAGAGTATCTTCACTCAACCCAAATTCTCATACACAGTGCTGTTTGCGACAAAGTAAGCACAGCTTTGAGGTCATGATCACTCTGCAGGTGCTTGCAGTGTGAGAGTCCTGCCTCTGGATCATAGTGATTCATCTGGTCAAGATGCTCTGAATGATCTAATTATACCTGGATGGGCTGTTTTAATTTAAGTCATGCATGCTGATGTCATCATTTGTACCAGCTCAATCATTGATGAATCGCTCGGATGACACTTTGTACCTTGAGGAATCCCAAGAGGATTTGAAATGTTCCCTACCAATTGGTCTTAAGTGTCTTGAAAGCCTTGCTTCACTCGCTCTCATCCATCTCTTGCCTTTAGCTTATCCCAGATCAGGTCAGGAGGTTCTGGGGGTTAATGGAGAATTACAAAAGGTATATGCCCTCCCATGTGTTTTGGGTATTTTTCCTTGGAAATGGATGCGACACCAAAACCACTAAAATGAGGTGTCCAGGAGACATCCTGACCAGAGGCCAGAATCAGCTCAACTGAATTATCTCTATGGATTGCAGAAGCACGTGCAGTGCAAGGCTCTCTCTGGGTGAGGAAGTTCCTCGTCGTATTTCAGAGGAATTCAGTCACTGTACGCAGGAAGATCATTTTGAACGCTTGTGCCGGGTACCTCGTTCTTTTGGTCGTCTGTAACTCTGGTAAATCCATTGTTTTGCTTTTTGACTCAATTCTTTCTTTTCCGCAACCAAGTGGGGCAACAACATCAATAAGGGCAGATGACGTGACTAGCGATTGACACCTCATCGCATAGGAAATGAATGGAAAGAGAGCAATGTCACATCCAGCGTTGTCCAAGTCGTGGCCTTAGAGCAAGAGACTAACCAATTCTTAACTCAGCCACTCTGTTCTCTACATTCAGTAACACCTTACATTTCGCTAAAAATCGACTCCCGCCATCTTACTTCAAAGCTCCTCTCAAAAGTCGGCAACTCTTTACGGCAGAGATTCATGAGACATGAACACGGGGTTTCAAGAGCAGCATAAATGTTTATTAGGGATGGGATTACGTTGCCACTACAATCAAAATACTCATGTAACAAGTCGATATAACAGACAGTATGGCGGAAAAGAAGTGAACCACGGTGGAGAAGCTCTCGTGAATAACAACGCCACAATTCTACTCTCTCCAGTGAAGACTACAGATGCCGTGGCGGCAGTAGTTGTGGAACAGTTAGGTCAGACTTATGTCTATGTGGGAAGAAAGTAAATATTGCCTTGACAGTTGCAGGGTTGAGAATAGTGTTATACTGCAGACCACACCAGGATGACTGACGAGTTTAGTGAACGACGTCTGTAATTACTGGAGTTTGAATGCTTCTGCTACTGACACAGTAAGCATGGTGGGATCAGTTACTGGAGAAATAGAAATCAGATTGCTTAAACCTAAACAATTTCATGACTTCAAAAGGTACATTCGATCTGATTTATTCCACAATAGTTGCAGTTGTTAGTTTTTGCAAATAAATTAAAGATACAGCAGTGCAACTTTAGCAGACTCAGTCATGGTGAACAGTTCTTCTTACTCTTCTTAATCTTGACATAATACAGTGTTGTTCTAATTGTAGGGGTGCATCAAGAAATCGGCCCAGGTTAACTTAATTTTAGGTGATCGGCTGATACTTGTATCTGAAACTGATCTCATCTACCTGTGCAAAGATGTGAAAATGAACCACTGTCACGTTTTGTTCTATAGTGAGGCCGGACAGAGGTCACATCGGAACATGCGTGGTAAACAGTAGTCACCAAGGTGTTGCCAACTTAAGTAATTTTGACGCTGTATTTTGCCAATTTTCAGACAAAAAAAATCAGAACAGTCAAAACTGGAATCAGGCTTTTTAAATATCGGTTGATCGGCCAGAAATCTGCAATCGGTGCACCCCTACCTCATAGCGATGCATAGATTTCTGACTAAAACGAGAAACTGAGCCAATTTCTCTCAACTTTCATCAAAATCCGTTGAAGTCCTCGACATTTGCATAACTTTGTTGCTAAAAAACAAAACAAAACACTCCTTCAAAAAATAGGTTATCCCATTTAAAAGGGAACACGCTGAAATACAGTGCCAGTCAGAACTCGACATCCACCCATCGTAGGTTTGAATATCTTCAACTTTAGTGTTTCAGCGATGCGTTTGAACCACTGTTTTTTCCAGAGTGAACTGATTATACAGCTTATGTCGTCAGGAGATGTTGAAAACAAGAACTGGATAGTTCAGTTTAAATAAAATGTGAATGATGTGATTTTTTTTTTCTTTCTAATCCACACTGCATCAAATTTACGGAGTTCAAGGAAAAAAAGCAACCGAACTACGGGTTAATATTTGTAACATTAATATAATATTAATATTTGCTTACGCAAATTATATGTGCTACGGACCATGTGGATTAAAGAAAATCCGCGTTACATTCAAACTTGTGCACTTAATTGTTGTTTTTATAAACGCAGTCATTTCAACAGATTGAGATAAAACAATAAAAGCTCTAAATTATTGTGGCATTTATGCGCCTGATGAGTAAGATGTAAACTTTTAATCAGGACAGTAGATCAAGAAAGAGAGAGAGAAAGAGAGAGGGACTAGTCTGATATAATAAAAGTGATCGAGGGGCTAAACAGGAATAAAACTAAAACATTCTAAAATGAATCAATGTTAGTATTCAAATAAAAACTAAATAAATCATAAAAATTACACAGAACAGAAAGTTTTCCTGTGGACTTTTTGGTGCTTCCTCTTGTCCTCTCATCTTCATTTCCCATAGTTTGGTTAATAATTTATAAACATACTATATTAAATTAGTTCCAGCTTCACAATTCACCTACTTTACCTCAAACTTGCTACCAGAGTTTTTTAAAAAAAAAAAGAAAGAAAAGAAAACTACAAGAAACCACCTTAAAATAAACCCAACATTCTGACCTCATCTTCTAGAGATGTTAGTGTCTTACCCAGAACCAGAACCAGAACCAGAACCAGAATCGGCCTGCTGTGTAGTCGCGTCACCTGCAGCATACCCTGTATCGGCACCCTGTGACGTCGTTGGAGAACCGTCCAGCCCGCTGGACGCTTTGTCAGAACGGAATACAAAAATCTGGAATTCTAAGTGTCAGCATTTTTCTTCTCTCTTTTTTTTTTTTTTTAAGAGGGAGATTAGTTACTCCAGAACTCTGCGTGTGCGAGTCTCAAATTTTGTCGGATTGGATGGGGTCGGGTCGGGTCAGGTCAGATAAGGTCGAGGGCGAGGTTCCGGATGACGCTGAACGCTCCGAGGTCAAAGCCGCAGATGCTGAGTAAGCCCCTGTCCTCTGTGTCTGCGATGGCGTGGCCGATGGAGGTCAGGCCGCACATCACCAGCTTGGAATCTGTGCCTGATGCCTGTAGTTGAGGAGGAAGAGAAGAATGTTTAAAAACACCCATCGTCTCTAGACTTGTGGGGGGCAAGGAGGGGTGGCCTTTTAAAATGAGCAAAGGCCGCTGTTAGATGGAGTTCTGTGTGTTGTGAAATTAAAGACATAGTTCAGTTGGCTGTGAAGCTCTGTTTATGCTTCATGCATTAACATTCTGCATGAAATCAGCCTGACAACTTTTGCGGCCCGTATTCTCCTAGACACTAGGGGGCAGTGTAGGGCACCTATGGCGACAGTAACATGTTTAGAAGAGGTGGGGGGTGGGGGGGGACCACACAGTAAGACCACAGCTAAAAAAAAAAAAAAAAGTAAGACCACAGCTAACAATTATTTTGGTAATCGATTATTCGATAAGTTATTCTCATCAATTAATCGGCTAAAATTTTTTATACAATATTAGAAATACATTAAAAGATGCAGATAAACTAATAATGCTATTCTTTTTTTGTACATAAGAAAATAAAACATTGGATTGTGTAAAATGCAATAACAGGACAGGAGTAAATGCTTCATTCGTTTGTAGCAAAAAATGCATCTAAAGCTGAAAAAAATAATTCTACCATCAACATGTGAAACGTTGAGTCGTTTCTTCTGGACAATACAATGTTATTTTCCCCCCATTAACAATTAATAATAACAAAAGGTGCTTAATAACAGATTAATTTTTTTTTATTTTATTTTTTTACAGAATTTGAACCAGGTAAAGTTAAAACTGCCACTTGAGTTCTGGGTTGGTTGGGTTTTTGTAAGACTATTTTATTACCAAACAACCTTTGACTTAGCAACTTTTTGAAAAAGATGCAGCAAAATAAGTCGCTTTAGGCCACGACAATCCCAAAAACACATCGCAACATCCTGGAGGGACAGATTATTCTGTTTACAGTGAATTTACTGTAAATCTAAAACCTGAGACAACATGTTGCTGATGCTAGCAGCAATGCATTCAAAAGTACCTTATTTGCACTGAAATGCTTCAGCTGACAGAGTCGGGAAGGGAAGAGCTGCAAGAAGATCAAAGTGTCTCACAGAGACAAACCTACATGTCTGTGTTTCTTCAGAGACTCCACTGGGCTGGCTGTAAACGTCCACAGCGGGTTGTTGGTCAGAATGATGAACATGTCCACAGACTTCCCATTTTCTGTGGCCCATGTGACGGGAAGGGTGCAGTCTGTGCTGCCGCTGGGGAACTGGAAGAGAAAAGTTCAACAGAAACATCTGTTTTCAGGCTAACTATAACTCCAACAGGCAACAGTTGTGGGGTAAAAAAAAAAAAAAGTCAGGGTGGGAAATTGGCAAGTTTTCAATTCAGACAGGAGAGTGGCGCTCAGTTACCACAAGTGACCTGCTGAGGGCAGCAAAGCGCCTTGGTTTCCGCTAACGTGTTGCAGTGCCAGTGCAATTTTTTTTATTTTTATCCTGCTTTTGCTTTTTTATTGGTTACATTTAAATGTTTTTGATCAAACAAACTTAAATGTCAGACAAAAATGTCCAGAATTAATACAAAATACAGTTTAAAGATGATGCTTTAGATGAAGTGATTGTGCCTACGAGCAAATTGTTATATTTAACAAGCAAATATATCAAATAATCAATAAACAACAAAAACAAAAATAAATAATGAACACAGGATGTACAAAACAACATGACACCAAACAGTGTTTATTTTTTGACTAACAAAATATCCACAAATTATGCAATTGGGACACTGTAGCGGCAGATTGCAGATGGAAAAGAAAGGGAGAAATGTTTTAAAGGGAAGCAGGAAACAGAAGTAGAAGCCAGAAAGCAGCATAGAGATGAGCAGTGGACACACCAGAGGTCTGCTTCTAACACCTGCAGAAAGAGAGAAAACAGCTGTTCGTCTTACCTTAACCAGCTCAGCAGTTACTTCTGCGAGCGACATATCTGCAGAAAGAGAGCACGGAACCACAGCGCCCCCAGAGAAGGACAGGACGTGCGTGTTCGCTTCTGTCCGGGTAAAAATCTGCAGCAAACAGACATAAAAAGCTGAAGAAACCAACCAATCTAACTCTGCCTCTCTTCAGTACATCTAAACAAAACTCTTCCGTTTGTTTTTGTGATGTCACTTTCCCCGGCTAATAACCTCTTAGGGGGCCCTGTGGACCAACATGGCGCGGAAAGAATTTGCCAGGAATTCCCAGCATGCGCCAACAGGGCCCAGCCGGCAGACGCAGCTGTTTCTTCTGCTACAGCGTAACGTCTCCCTCACTCTGCTCAGGGCTCACCATGGTTATGGCTGCAGCTGCAACCGCCGTGCTGATCGCCGTTCCCGGGACGATGCTGGTCAGCGACGTGCCCACGTCTACGGCCACGACGAAGCGCTTCCCGACGGGCTCCACGTTCTGAGCAACGGAAACGAGAGTGGCCATGTTCTTAGTAAGACGCCGATGGCTGAGGAGGAACTCTGAGACCCAGAAAACTCACCAGAAAGCTTGTGTAAAAAGCCCAGTCCATGGCTTTGAGGATGCTACCGTCCGCCTCCCACTTTGTTTTCCCCTGGAAGCCTTGACCTCGTTTATAGTTTTCCGAAGCCAAAAGGATGCTGAAAGGGTGGATGTTGGCCTGGAGGGTTGAAAATGGAAACGTTTTCACCTGCAGCACAGAAAATTGGTGACGCCGTTGGAGGATGTTTACGGCGGTACCTTCTTTAGCGACGACTCGTTCTGAAGTCTCTCGCAGATGGTTTGGGTCTCCGCGCTCCGTGGCTCAAGAAGTCTGTTGGACGTCATCTTTCCCAGGATTTTAAGAATGGACTGCAGAGATATCTCCTTCAGCAGGGCACTCCACACCTTCAGAAAAAAGAAAAAAAAGTTTACACGTAGCAGATTTCCAGTTTCTTTACTTTAAAGAAACTAGTATTTACAATACCTGTTTAAGCAGTAGATGGCACTTATTTAGGTTTATTTGATATCGTCACTTTAATAAATAAATGGTTAATGTCATTTTCTTATCAACAGCCCTGACCAGCCACTAGTGAGATAGAAGCCAAGAAATTTGACCTTTCGTCTGGTCAGTGAACGCACCATATCCAAGCACTAACAGAATTGTCGGTGTGGAAGCCATTTCTGCAAGAACAACACTCAAAGTTGGCCGATTTCAGCATCAGTGTTAGCTTGAATCCTGGCCGTTTCGGTACTTCACTGTTTCATTCTTTCAAGGTTTTCGGGTTTTCATAAAGTATTTCTGCAAGTTAGGAACCCGATCCAGGAAACCTGGTGGTCTTCTGGGGTCATCGTTAAACATCATTTGAAATCTAGATATTTAAATGTTGGATTGAACAGTATTGTACAGTGTTAGTTCTCAAATACATTCATAACAGTGATTCGTTAAGTGATAGTGAACTTCTACTGGGGGCTCAAAGCCATTTTTGGGGTTGCGGATGGGTACAGTTATGACATTTTAAGATGTTTGTGCTTTGAGGTACAACTTACGGCCATCACAAACCCCCAGGATTACAGCTCCTTACCCAATATTGAGATTCATGCACTGAAGTTTTTGCTGTATCTGAGGGCTCCACTCGAAAGACAAATGAAAGACAAGCTGATGTGGATTTCATTCAGACTCTTCATTCAAACTCTATTCCGGCTTGCTAAGTCTGTTGCACCGTATCGGCTATAAAACAGCTTCATTGTTAGAAAACCTGTAGATTGAAAAATCTCTGTCACATCTCCCAACAGAGATGTAAAAGAGATGTAACAAATTTCTAAATTGCAGACGTGGCCTCACCGATGAAAGTGTCAAAGAAAAGCAGCGTACCTGTTTTGACCTCAGGTGGTCTGTAAGCAGCTGCTCCCTCTCCAGCTTGTGCTCCTCTATTAAACCGCTGACCTCCACTTCGTCACAGCTGCGCTTGACCTTTTCCAACACTTCCAGATAGGAGAGCACTTTGGCCACTTCCTCCGATTTCTCTTTGTCCGCGTAAGCCGCCTGGACCTCCTTCCACCCTTTTGTTACATATTTGCTGATCAAGGCAACAGCTGGAAACACAAAGAGTCGGTCGCCACCGTTTAACGGTCAAAACGTGGAACGCTGCAAGCGGAGACGTCTGGCGTTTCTCGCTCGTCTCTTATTCTTGTGCAATAATGGAATTTCACTTTAAAAACACGAGAGTTTAATGGAAGAAAAAAGCAGCTCATTGTTTTCAAGCTCTTAATACTATAATGTGTTTCTGCAAACAATTAATCGGCCATGTAAAACAGCTGATGCTGATGGTTCAGATATGCTTCTTTTTTAAAATTTAGCTTATTGTTTGAGTTAAAGAAAAATGGTCGAGCCTCTTGACACAAAAGGAAACTTGTATCAATTTATTGATAAGACCAATCAACTTTACATTATCTCCATTGATAACTTGCATTATTATTTCTAAATGATCCCCTTTGAGAGATGTGCAATATTGCCCTTAGATGAGCACAGATAGACACTATGTGGTGATGGAGCACAAGCTCTTTTCATTTGCAATAAAATGCCTTTCTGAATTTTTTTTTTTTTTACCAGTAGCTGCGTTTACATTGCAGATGTGTGCAAATTTTTGTCAATATTCTGCTAATGTAAAATAAATAAATAAAAAATAATAATAATAATTTTGTAATTGCGTTTTTACATTAAGAAGTTAAATTAAAATCACACATAAATAAGCTTGTTCGCACAATAAGCGATTAATAATCAAGGCACCGACGGAAGAAAGCAGTTACATGAACGTATGTATGCTTGTGGTTTCTGCCAGCAGTAACATCTGGATGTTGATCATGTGGTTTGTGTGATGTGAAATAAAGTGTTTCTCATTGCAAGCTCTGCGAAACTCGCAAATCTTCATACGGCTGAGAAACCACCTCATCCTAGTGCAAAAAACTTTATCTGTAAAAATGAAAACACGCCAATGTCATGTTTTCGAAATGATTTTAGTCAATTCAATTTGCGCAATTTTATGGTTAATGGAGATGCAGCTGGTGTCATGTGTGACTTGTAATAAGTCTCACATCTCGCAGGCAGAAGTTCCAAACGCCACACAGGGTGCCTTTTTCTTTTCTTTTTTTTAAAATTTGAGCGCCTTCGCTCCCAAAATGTCCGCCCCTCACTCACCCTCTGTGGCCGGTTTGGTGTGGGAGAGCCTGAGCAGGTCCTGGTGCGACCAGCCCTCTCTCTGTTTACACCTGGTCACCGCCGCAGCCAGATTCAGGGCGTCCTGCTCGTTGTACCAGTCGGACACGGCCTTCCTCAGGGCGCGCCCCCACATCCCGCATTTCATGCCCTCTTTCAGCTCCTTCTTGTACTGGACGAAGGAGAACAAGTGGGCCGGGTCCCGGCAGACCTCCCTCAGGGCTTTGAAAGCCGCCTGCCTCGTCTTCAGCTCCGAATGCTGCGAGCACAAGGCCAGGGCGAAGAGGGCCGGTCCCGGACTGACGGCGCGGCCGCCCTGGGCGAACCGCTTCGCCTCCTCCACCGCCTCTGCGCCTCTCCCCTCCTGCAGCAGCGACAGCAGGGCTCCGGCGGTCTCCGTGGAGACGCGGCCCTGCTCTCTGGCGGTGTAGATGTCTCCCTCAGAGCCGTAGCAGAGGAAGCGGCACAGTCTGGTCTTGTCGCTGATCTCCCATGAGCCCTCGGCGCCTGTCGAGTTCAGGGCGTGGTTGCTGGTAGCGTTTTCTGATGGCTCCATTGCTGTGTTGGAGAAGGCCTGGGTCAGAGGAGGGTACAATAAAAACGATTCACACGACGTCTGGTGAAATAACAGGTCAGCGTCTCTGTTTTGGTTTGTGGGCATCGCATACTTTTACATTCGGATATGTTGCTTATTTTTAAAGTTCTACTTTTTAATAAGTACCACGTACCAGAGCCGACCAAAGAAGGAATTATGCGAGTTAAGCAGCTGCTTAGGACCCCCGCACCACCAGGGGGTCCCCAAGAGCATGATAAATTCTCTTCTTTTTTTTTTTAACGCTTTGGTGATTTTTCTTTTTTTTAAGGAAATAACTCTGAATCCAAAAGAAAATGAGGGGATTAAAATACTGCAACAATACAAACTAAATCCTATTACACATTGAAAAAATATTTCTAGATTGCTTTTATAGTTGTTACACAAATAATAGATTAATCTCCCTGCTGCCACTGTTAGGGAAATGAGACGCATCAAACTTGCTAACTTGTTTACTATAAATTTCATCAGTTGATGTTACTTTCAAGTGATTAAAATAATGTGGCCCATTTAAATACCAATATACAATTTTTTTTTTTTAGTTTGCTAATCTTGCACGGTTAAAATCAGCAGCCAAAACAACACTAGTATGATGCTAATGATATTAAGTAAGTCACACACATAGAGTTGCTTAGAAATTTCAAAGCATAGCTGGTGTTAACATGTTGATAAGAAGGCCCCCCCCCCCCCCCCCCAACTGAAAATCTACTTAGACCCCCAGAAAGGCTTGGGACGGCCCTGCCACATACATTGGATGTGCCATTCGGTGCATAATTTTCTTTTTTGCCAATACCAGTTTCTGATTTTTCTACTAAGATCTATTTCTCCAACCCATAAGAGAAAAACAAATGTGCTTTGGTGACTTTTTTTTGTTTGTTTTTTTAGAGGAAATAACTCAGAAAATAAAGGGATTAAAATATCGCAATAATATGTGCATAAAACATTTGTCTGTAACCTTTATGTGACTTTTATTAAAACTTTTTTAAAAAATAGTCCATGCTGTTGGTTGATGTGTAGAACCAAAAATAATTGCAGATTTTTTTTTAAGGAACTGATGAGTAGCAATAACATGTATGTAATTTTACGCAGGTGAAATAACTGGTGCATCTCCACCAATCACACGTGGAAATATTCATTTACTCTCTCGTTGCATGTGTGCATCCGGGAGGTTAGAGAAGCAGAGGTCAGACCCAGCAGATTCGTGCAGGTCAGCGCTGACTTTTACATACTAGCATCGTTTCCTCGCTGCCTCCGTGCCCTGACGGAAATAGATTAAAGCCGATTAGAAGACATGGTGATGCACAGCGAGGAGCCACTCCGACCCACAACACTGGAGATGCGTGAAGGCTTCGCCGTTCCGAAGTTGTCAACTTCAGAGATCCCACCCTGCTAACTAGCATATGAATCTATGCTAAGCTAACATTCCCAGTTCCAGCTTTAGTAACTTGACTAGTTAACCAGGCAGCAGAGAACCGAAGCTTTGCTCTGCTGGTTTTGTAGGTTCAGATGTAAAATATATATATATATATATATATATATACTAATAATTATAAGCTCGTAAATGTACGAAACTGCTTTTTATGGTAGTTACGTCGCGATACATATCCCCACCTACTCATAAAAGCAAAACAGCCGAGCGCGTTTAGCCGCGGTCTCCTTTAGCCCAAACTATCAGATAAATCTGAGCACTTTTTTCATCCACCTGGACTCCGGAGAGCGGAGCCAGCAGGAGGCTGGTCGCCTTCCAACAGCACCGTCGAGTTAACGGCTGACATATGATGCTGGTATTAAAAAATAATAATTAGGGATAAATTCTGAATAAATACTTACAGCGAGATATTTGCACAGTGCGAAAGTTTTGATGCAGCCTGATGGAGCGAGGCCTCTCCTCCGGTTGGCAGTGACGTAATCGGAGGGGAAAGAGGGTGGGGCGCAGTGGATGCTGGGATACGGTCACACACTACACTACACACCATGGTATCTCTCGCTCTGCCTCTCACTTTCTTTCTCTCTCCCACACGCATAACTTCATACTTCATAGGACTTTGTATTGACTTCCACTCATTTTAGTCGCCACATTTATGCCTAACCCAAACAGTAACCCTAGCCATTACAAATAAATTCATAACAATACCTTTAGCTAAAACATAAATAACACCATATCTCTACATATAGCCAATAAACGCTAAAAAAAAAAAAAAAGAAAAAAAAAAGAAGCCTGGCCAAATTCCTACGGAATTCCGCTTGATTCTCATCTCCCTACAGTTCTCCGCCTGGACATTCTCCCATTGAGCTTGATTTCTCCGGTTGAATTACAACCACGAGATCTGAACAATGACATTGATTTCTGAGCTGTTTTGCAACTAATGGCAGCGGAATTGAACGAAGCCCTTCAGTTTGTGTTGGCCACGCCTCCAAATATTGAATTAACATTAACAGCCTTGTTCAACTCGAAACTTTTCTCTTCTCAGTGGAGGACGGTTGTTTACATCTCAGGTAATTTCTGGTAAGCTTTATAGCGTCGAACTGGCGCATTACATATATCACGATTAAACATTAGCGATTGGGTAACATTTTAAACAGAGTCCATGCCTCCAGCAAGCAATCGTTTCTCAAGAGCCCAGAAACCAGACCTTCTTTTATGAAACCAAGCATAGAACAAGTGGCTAGTTTTTACTAGGCTACCTATAAAACCCAAGTGTAACCTAAAAGTGTCTGTAAACAACATTTTCTCTAATCTTCCCACACATTCTCAATTGGATTCAGATGTGGACTTTGACCAGGACAACACATGAATATACTTTGATCTAATCATTGTGTTCCAGCTCCGGCAGCATGTTTAAGGTCATCATCCTGCTGGAAGGTGAACCTCTGCTCCTGTTTGACATCTTTTCCAGCTTCTTACAGGCGAAATAGATAAAAAAAAAAAAAAAGAAACATCTGTAAAAAGGTCTGTTTTATGTCTCATTTACAATAATTCATGATGTTGATTTATAAAAAGATCAATTAAAGTTGATTTGTCTGGGTACCTCAGATTTGGCCTGGTAGGACTGAAAAAGTCATTCTGTATGTAAACTTTTAGTTTTAAAGACAATAAATTAATCTCTGACATATTATTTCTCTCATCAAACTTTTAAACGTGAAGTCATTGTTTTAATATCAACATGAGTAATAAAACAAGTTATGGAATCAGGTTGTACATTTTCCATAAAAGTAAAGGCAACAAGAAAAAAAATATACTGAAACTGAAAGAAAGAAATGTCAATAATGTGAAATTTTTAATATATATACAAAAGTTGATACAGAAAAATTTACTCTGAACGTTAAATATGGTTAACCTCCACTGCACTACTGCGCTCCGGCCACTGGGTGGCAGTAGCGCACCAGATGCAGCATGAAGGATGCACTTTTGTTACCTCCACGCAGCTGGTGCTGTAAAAACAAAAAAATCACGTGATTTATCATGAAATAATCCATGTGCTACATGATGCCTACATGACGGGATGATTTCACATTTTCACAAATACTGTTTTAGTCCAAACTTACAAAATACATTTCATTACAAGTCAATTGTGCAGACAAATAAAAAAACAACAACATATTTACATTCAAAGCTGTCCCTGTCAGAAGCTGCACAGTAAAAGCAAGAGCTTTAGCTCGTTTTCATGTCATTTTCACAGCTCTCTGTCTCTCTCTCTTTTGTCTAACAGAAATCTGCTGTGAAGCTTTGTGGGATGAGGAAGTGCCTGTGCAGCACTTTGACCCGCAGCCCTTCATCAGTCTGTCTGGGCAACACTTCAGACTCTCGGCAGCACACACTGAGTCAGTCCTTGCTCACCAGGAGCAGAGGGTTCACTTTGAAATCCTCCACAGGGCTCTTTATTCTCACCGCCGTGCGTTTCTTCTTAAGACCTCTCTGTTTCGAAAGGGAGTTAATAAAGAGTTTGTACGGCTCGGTTTCGGTAAAGCGTGGGAAGGAGCAGTTCTCCATCAGGATGAAGATTTTCCTCTCTGCCACAGCGAAGCAGGACGACCCCGGCTCTTCCAGACTCTGTCTGATCGTTTCTCTGGTGTAGGAATCCAGATTCACCTGCAGAAACAGAACATCGGTTACATAAAGCTACAGAAACTGCAAACGTTGTCTCACTTCACTTTGTGCTTACAGTGCAAGAGTGACCACGCTCCCTTGACCTTTTACCAAACAGTATTGTATGAGCATTTAATGTGACAGACTAACACAAAGTTTCCAACACAATTTCGTTTGATTCTCATCTCCTTTCAGTGGAGTTTTTCCCACTGAGTTTAATTTCCCTGGTAGAATTTCAACCGATCAGCTAACAGAAGAATTTCCAATAAGCTTCATAGTGTGGTATGAGTACACTTTAAGAGTGACATTTAATTAGGGGTTTCTTTATTTAATTTTTTTACTCTTTCAATAAGTAATTACCCCTTTACTTTAATCCATCTAAATACAATCCAGTGCAACCAATGTCTTCAGAGACCACTAATTAGCATAGTTTAACCTCCCGATGTTCTATGAAGGCCTCAGAGGTTTGTTAGAGAACATCAGTGACGACGTAAAGGCCCATTACGTTGCCGTTACTAATGGGAAAGTTTAAAGCTGGGTCACGTTCTCTAAACAGTATCCCATGCTCTGTTCAATCCACCAACTCAGAATGGAACGAGGACAGTGCAACATCAAACCTACTAAGACATGGCCGTCCAACGAAACGGTAAAGCCAGTCAAGGAAAAACATTAATCAGGGAAGCAGAAACTCTGAAGGAGCTGCAGAGATCCACAGGCTCAGCTTACCAAAAGCAAAGTAGGAAATACATGGAAGAAATAGAAGAAGGTTAAAAGAAAACAAAATTGGAAATGAAACCTGTTAAAGGCTGGAAAGTCCCCAAAAGTTGGTTGATATCCAAAGCTGTTTGAGAGCCAATAAGACCAGCGATTTTAAATCCAGCTAAAGGTGATCCTGCAAAGTACCGACCCACACACCGACATGCCACAGTCCTCAGAATTTTATTTGAAAAAGAAAGAAATCGAAAATTATGAATCATTTTAGCCACGATTGACCCAGTAAACAATGTTGATCTTTGTTGTACCTTTACCTAACTAAATCTTAAAAGTTTATTGGTATAAGTGCTTTTGTATGACGCTGTACATTTGGTTGCATGAGTCCACATCAGATGAACTATCCTCACCTGTTTGGGGGATCCCTCCCTGACGAACTCTTCATAAATACTCGCCGCTATCTGCGTCTGCTCCTCCAGACTGTCAAACGACCGATACTCCTGACAGGCGAGCCAGAATTCCAGGTTTTCCTCACAGAACTCCAACTTCAGGAAATCCCGAAACGCACTTCGCCCGCCTTTTTACAGAAAAGAACAGAGCTGCATTATGAAGACGGCAGTAGCCAACCATGACATTGGTTCTGAACTGCCTGAAAGCAGAAGGAAATTACTTTTCTGGGAAAGGACCGTCTTCAGAGACTCTCCCAACGGGTTTGCTTCGTACGTTTCCTGTCTGCAAAAAAGGAGAGAAAGGGGGGTTTATTTTGATCGTGTGGCCATTTTACAGAAAAGCAGCATTACGCAATATTAGCAAAAAAAGAAAATAAAGGCAAAACAACAGCAGATCTGCACCAATGGTAATCGATTCATGGAAATCTCAATGTAATATCTCCAAATCAGAGTTGTCCAAGGTGACTAATACAAGTTACAAAACGTTTACCAAATAATTGAAATCTTGAAATAGAACATTTTAGGTACAAGGTAATGTATTTTAACCTAATAGTAAAAAAGAGCACAAACAGTCAGTGACTTTTTACTCAAAAGCAGACTTGGACACATCTATCTTGCACACTTAGTGTTTTTGAATAAAGAGTGATCATAAGCAGTTCTTACTGCTCGTCTTAAGATTTTTAACCCCAAAGTGTTTATTTGCCATATTTGTTGTAAGTAAAACGAAAAATGACTGTGGCCCCTTCAGTTTGAAAATTGTTTCCCACATGTCAAAAAAGTTTTGTGTCCTCATGTGGCTCTTTAAAGCTTTATGACAAGTGATAAAACTAATGTTTTTAAGTAAAGTTCTGTTTTAAAAATGCATTTTAGTAGTTTTTTTTATGGACTTTGCATTAAAAACAGAATGACACAAAAAGTCACAGTTATATGTTTTAGATGTATTTTTCTTGTAAAAGTGGAAACTAAATGCTTTCTTTTTGTTTACATAGTTACAAGAACATGGCATAGAAGAAAATCTATCTACCGGCGTTCTCGTTCTGCAAAGGTCTTCAAGTTTGAATTTGTTTTAAAATCTGAAAGTAGAAATAAGATTGTTTCTTTTCTATTTTAGTAAATACTTACTATTTACTAAATTTCAAACAGTAAATATTGACTACAAATCAGAATTGCCTTTTCTCCAAACCTTATTTTAACATTTGCAGCTGTAAACAAGTTTTACTTTAGCTGGACTGGGGACAAAAATAACAATGTGGGCTGTCAAGGTAACAGAGCCTAGACTTATACCACCTAAGAGCACGAACGCACAATAATCAGCCTTAAAGGACTCCAGATAAAATGAACTTACATTTTCACTGTGTCCTTCACGGCTGTTTGGAACTTCTTAAGGAATCCATACATGGTTGAACTGAATCACCTCAGAAGTGAATGATTCTCAGGGTGTGCATGATGCGGCTCAGTCCTCTGAAGAATCACTCCAACATCCAGTCAGATCTTGGATCTTTATCGCTCTCCGCTTTCAGTCTGCTGACTGGGTAACTAGACCCAGAGCATCGTGCAAACGCACGTCTTGTTAGATTATTGGATACAGCACGATATCCCTTTGTTATCTGCCTCAAAGGAGCCACATGAATGCATGGAACTTAGCATCTGCTCTTCCTTGTGGTTTAATTTTAGAACACACCTTGTCACACACCCACCACGCTCCTCATTCTTACAAGATTAAAACTGATTGATAGTCATCTGTGTCAATGGACTTACCTTTCAGGTCTGGGCTATTTTTAGTGTCAGGTTACTTTTTTTTCTCTCAAAATTCCACCAGTCTCTTTCGTTTTTTTTGTTGTTGTTGTTTTTCTTATGTCGAACAATTTCAGAGAACTGAATTTTAGTTGCTTCAGACATCCACTCGCCATCACGCAAGACTGGGCATTTTGCATTCACATTTTGTGCTGGTGGTGGATCGTAGCCAGGTTCTAAATAGACATTCAAAGTGTTCGAGGCCGTTAGCTCGTGTGGAAATGTGACTCTTGTGAGATTTTCTATTCGTCATTCAAACCACCGCGGCCGAGACAAAAAGGCAGGATTCCGAGTGCCATTTTGATGCTTATGAGGCAGGATAGTTGAAATCATTTTCATTTTGCTCCATATCAATATCAAGAATGACTTCAAAGGGCCAGTTGTGCCTGAAGGCATTAATAAATCTGCCTGCTAAACTGATAAAATGTTACAGCTGTCTCTGTATTGGATGAGTACTTCTTAAAATTATGTAATGCTTAACATCTTTACATATTAATTTAATTTGGCACTATATGTAAAAAATAAAAACCAGTTTGATTTGATTTATAAAATAACTGCCGTTTTGAAGCAATGTAAATTCCAGTCACATACTGCCATTTCATAGCATAATCAAGTAACTATCCATCCATCCATCCATCCATCCATCCATCCAGCCAGCCAGCCAGCCAGCCAGCCAGCCAGCCAGCCAGCCAGCCAGCCAGCCAGCTTATCCAGGGTCGGGTCGTGGGGGTAGCAGCTTCAGAAGGGAGGCCCAGACTTCTCTCTCCCCAGCCACTTGTTCCAGCTCCTCTAGTGGAATCCCAAGGCGTTCCCAGGCCAGCCGAGAGACATAGTCCCTCCAGCGTGTCCTGGGTCTTCCCCGGGGCCTCCTCCCAGTGGGACGTGCCTGGAACACCTCATCAGGGAGGCGTCCAGGAGGCATCCTGACCAAATGCCCAAGCCACCTCAACTGACTCCTCTCGATGTGAAGGAGCAGCGGCTCTACTCTGAGTCCCTCCCGGATGACTGAGCTTCTCACCCTATCTCTAAGGGAGAGCCCAGACACCCTACGGAGAAAACCCATTTTGGCCGCTTGTATCCTCGATCTCGTTCTTTCGGTCATTTACCAAATCAGTAACTATTTTACTTCTGGTTTTTATGAAAGTGCTGCATATATCTAATGACTTTAGAAAAAAAACTTTACTTCATAATTTAACACATTGAAATTGAGTTTCTGTTTCTTTAAGAAGCTCCTGTTCTGTCTGAAACTCCGCCTTCAGGAAGTCATCACAACATAGCTCCTCTATTAACCCTTCAAAAATATTTTAGCCAGCATTTTAATGAGAAGTAGCCCCTACAATGAGCTCAGTAGATGAACAGCTCCACCGGGTGTTTGCTAACGTTGGCTAGTCTGAAGGAGTTGAGTGGGGGAGTTTCTCTGTGAAGTGCTTGGAAACTGCAGCTCTGAGGAGGAGCTGTGTCTAGAAGGTGGGGCTAGTCTCACCCAGGTGTTTTGCACATCTGATTGGTTGCCATGGGAGATTAAAGGATTTCTCAAACCTGCATGAAAGAATCAAAGCAACACTCCAGGTAGGTATTTGATGAGGGAATAACATGATAATATAATATAAAGCTCAAAAAAGTCAATTTTACGTAATACTGTGTGTTTAAAGCGAGCGTGTGAGAAATATCTGCTCATGTTTCACAGTTACAGGCATGTATAAAATACCTTGAATCTCCCAAAATATCTCAATATTCCTTTGTCCCTAATGACGGAAATGAAAACTCATTTACTTTATAAATTCAGTGAAATAGCATGAAATATTTCAAGCATGTCAAGCCACATCAAAAATATCTTCATTTTGTCCAACAACCACCAACGTAAACATGGAGAAGAAACTCTTCCACTGTCCAGCATATGATTCCACAGATCCTGTGAGTTTGTGGTGTCAGGAAATCCTTGTGATCCGAAGACGTTTGACATTAAAACGATGTGTTTATTTCCACTTGGAAACTTCATACTTACCCAGGAAGCACCAGTCTGGATGGCAAAGAAGTGAAAACAAACAAAACAAAACAAAAAGTCATTGGCCAAACTGTCGTTTTATTCACAGTAGATGACTGAATTTATTGCAAAAATTTTATCAGAAGCATCTTGAAAATAATTTTTAGTCCAATTACATGTTTTCTTTTAGAACTGTAAGGGATTAAGGTTCATATTTCCTGAAAACTATTCACCACTTTAGGTTAGCCTGTCACCCAAAACCAAAATGGAATCTAGTTCAGAGGTGGGTGGTGGCCACTTATGTTTACCTTGGCAACATCTGAAAAAAACCAAAAACTTTTTTCTTTTTTTTTACCCCTCCAGGGGGTCTTTTTTGTGGGCTCTATTGTCCCTTATACGACAGTAGGCTGACAGAAAACTGGGAAGGAGAGGGGGGGAGACATGCGGCAAATATCGTCGGGTCCGGGAGTCGAACCCGCGACGGCCGCGTCGAGGACTCAAGGCCTCCAAATATGGGTCGCGCTAACCACTACGCCACCACGGCACGCACCCCCCCCAAAAAAAAACTTTTAAAAGTAATTTTACTACATCACTCCTTGACTAATACTACTCGGTAATATCACCATTCTTTCTTAATTTGGCCACTCTGTCCGTCTCCGCCTGGTCAGAGAACGAAACAGTCGAAGTAGGCGGATCATTTCATGTCATCAATGCGAAGTGATCTAGATGCGCAGCGCTAACTCTGCATGACAGCAGTATTCTTTGGTCATTCACATCTTTTTCCTTGCAGACTGCAGTTTGTTGCGAAATCTCTCAACTTCGGTTTATTTTCTCTGGCTCGGGAGACCGTGTCAAACTCATTCATCTGGTCCAGCCACCAGCTGGAGCAGTTCTAGAGACACAAAGCTGAATTCCCGGCTCACCTGGAGCCTTTACCCACTTTATTTAGCGGGACATTTTGTGGCCTGAACTCGTGACGGCGCCACCACCACCAGGGTGGTTCAGAACCCACAAGGCAAAACAAGAAAGTTTGTAAATGCCTTGACTAAGGTCAGTTTGGATTTAAATCCTACTTTTATGGTTTCCTTTATTGTCCATATTGTATTTTGGTAACACTTTAATTTATGGGGTGTGCATAAAACTGACATGACAGTGCCATAAACATCACATAACACAGTTCCAAATCTGTCATCAGCATGAAGGAGTCTTTATGAATGTCTGACTATTGTCATGAAGTGTCATTTGGTAAAGAATGACACTTTTAACTTTGCATTAAAGTGTCATTATTTACAAAATAATGTAAAGTTGGCACTTTTACTGGACTTTCAAGGCAACTTTCACAACCATGCACACACACACACACACACTCACACCTAGGGAGAATTTGGGGAGACCAATTAACCTGACAGTCATGTGTTTGGACTGTGGAAGGAAGCCGGAGCACCCGGAGAGAACCCACGCATGCACAGGGAGAACATGCAAACTCCGTGCAGAAAGACCCCGGGCCGGGAATCGAACCCAAGGACCTTCTTGCTGCAAGGAAACAGTGCTACCAACTGCGCCGCTGTGCAGCCGTCAAATAAAGCGTTACCTGTATTTTTTAAAGTGGGTTTTGATAGCCTGCAGAGCCCAGCGAACAGGAGCGGTGCTGGTCGGAGCAGTGAGCCAAAATTCCTTCTGCGATGACGTGAGGACCAGATAAGTCACAAAGAAAACAACTACTTCAAGGTTCTACGCACCGTTTCCTTGTTGGCTTGACTTTGATTTATCTTTTTTTCCCCACAGTCTTTTCCTTTTGGCCTCGTCTTTCTTTAATTATTAATAACTCTGGAATTTGTTGTGTGTTTTTTGTATTTCCATTTATTATGGTTCAAAAGCAACTCAACATATGTATTACAATAATGATTGAAAAATAACATTTATGAAAAAAAATATTTCAATTTATAATTTAAAAATGTATCTGATTCCTTTTTTTTTAAATCATCTTCTCTCCAACTTTCTGGCGCCCCAACTGCCCCAGCACCCAGACCCAACATTAAAAAACACAGTTTTAATGCACAAGTACATGAAAATTATATACATTTGAAAAAAACAAAACAAAAAAGACACATCGTCCTGCTCAATAGTGTATGGAATGTTATTTTTAATTTTGTTTTGTTTTATATATTTTAAATACCCGATACTGATGTTAC
Source organism: Xiphophorus hellerii (assembly GCF_003331165.1). Classification (NCBI taxonomy): domain Eukaryota; kingdom Metazoa; phylum Chordata; class Actinopteri; order Cyprinodontiformes; family Poeciliidae; genus Xiphophorus; species Xiphophorus hellerii. The sequence continues at coordinate 4,536,859 of NC_045677.1, forward strand.
GCCTGAACTTCTTCACAGTGGGAAAGACATTTATGTTCTATTCTATAACACAACAATCTGCATTGTGAAATGTTGGCAGAGCCAAGCAGAAGGATTGCGAATGGAAATTGTAAAGGACGAACTCCTGCCTTAATCACCTCTTAATACTTATGTGTTTTTTCCATTCGACGGGTCAAACGGAAGCAGCAGGAAGGAAAAACATCTGCAGTTTTTACTTCACTTTTGCATTCAGCCCTCACAACTCAGCTTAGCTAAGGCCTGTCATTTTAACCAGCTCTCTTCGGCCGTTCAACAGTTTGCAAGTCTTGCCACTGTTTTCCATTCAGCTGTTTCGCTGCAACTTAAACGCACACAAATACCTCGACATTTGAGACAGCAAAAAATACTCTTGCGAGGCACCACGTCCAAAATAGCGCTCTCAGTTTCCTCGTTTTGTCTTCATTAGAGTTTGCCTCGTGTCTTGTCTGCAGCCTGATGTGCCAGCCAGTGATCTAAACAGGGCTGTTTACTTGGTTTCAGGCTAAACACAAACCAACAGACACTGTACGTCCAATGTGACTTTATGACTTCACAACTAAGATGTCTGGTTTGGTTAAAATTAGCAACCTGCCATCTATTTTCTGTCTGCTCTCTCCGGCCTGGCGGCTGCGGCCGTGAGAGCGTCCAACCATTGTTGACGTTCTTCTGTTGAGTGACAGCCTCAAAATGTATTTACTTCCTCCTTAATCAAACTTGAACCTAAGAAAACACAGATAAGAGCTGTACGGAAGAATCTCAAAATAAAAAAGATTCTTGTGAATTTTTTTTCCGCCCGTAAGAGTCGAACCAGTTAAGCCAGTTTCATGAACCGCTTATGTAATATTTGTTTAATCATTTCTCAACCTAAGTGAACAGAAAAAAATCAAGAGGTGAGTTACAGCAGGGACTGTTTGCACTGCAAGGTTAGTAAAAAAAAAAAAAAAACCCAAAAACGGAATACAGCAGGTTTAATTTCATGTTTTTCTTATTCTCTTGCATTTTCTAGAACTTGTTCAGCAACATGGACAAACAAACGCGAAGTAGATTAAGATCTGCAGCGTCGGCCGAATCAGGAACTTTTTTTTTTTTTTTTTTTTTAGCAGTTGTACAAGATCAACAGTGACAGCAATCAGTGAAGGCATCTCCTGGTTAAACTACCAGCTAACCAGGCTGCAGGTTTTAGGCTACAGTTTGATATAATGTATTTATGTTAAACTGATTAACTACTAAAACTCCAGGCTTGCCTTTAATTAGTCTTGGATCTACCAAAAAGCTAATGCAAATGACATCCTTCACTTTAATGGGCCCTTTGTAACAGAGAAGAGAATAAAGGATATACTGTAGATTCTGAATATGTAAGCATTCATTTTCTAATTCAGTTCAATTAAAATCAGCTTGCAGCAAAAATTCATCCATATGTATTCTCAAGACATTTAACAAGACAGGCATCCAAATCAATCAAGCAGAACACAATCGTACGTTTAAAATTTAAAACCAGCTGCACCAGACATTACTTAATCCATGCTGGTTTCTGTCATCACTCATTCATTCCCCCAGTGATCTGGGTAAAAAGGTCAAAACAAACACGTTGTAAACATCTGATTTGCCCGCTTGATGCCCCTGACCTTACTTAACCCCGGACAGGAAGGCACGACATTGGCTGACTGCTAATAAATGCAGGGATTTATTTACTTGTGACACATACAGAGGAAACAAGACAATATTAGGCGACATAAAAACTTAGATCTACATCCCGTTTTGTAATCAGTAGCGTTGTACATGCAGAGTGGATTGGAGCTCCTCTCTGCTCGGACTGCAGACTGAGTTCTCTGCTTTTCTTCAATTGCTATGTGAATTTTGAGCAACTTTTAAATAGTCGCAAAATAATAATAAAAAAAAACCAATTAAAAATGCAAATTAGAAATGAATCAACCAGGCTGCACAAAGAGTAATTTCATCAGATGTTGATGCTACGCATGGCTGCAATGGAACAGGAACTACAGGCTGCAAACTGGCATGGAGTACAATCTCAGAGGACTGGAGAGTTCTCCCCTTTGAGCTGCAGGTTCGGACTGCAGTAATGTGACAAAACTGTGGAACATCTAAATAGACAATGTGGTTACCATGTCACTTTCAAACATTGCACTATATGTCAAAAACAAAAGCTGCAAGAGCAAGATTATAAAAACTTGGAAAAAAAGGACCCGAGAAATCAGATTGATGGCCTTTGCCAAGGCAATTGTTACTCAGATGGCCTGTATTGGTGTTGATATAAGGTAAATTGTAGAAGCAATTGCATAAGCTTTTCTTTCTACAAAAGGAAAAGCTCTCCTTGGATTGTTACCTCGTCATGGAGGTCACCAAGGTGTATTGTATTTGAACCTAAAACATAATCACTATATGATCTCTGTGTCTGGCTCATTTACACCGACATGACACTAGGTTTAGAAAAAGACCAGGATATTGCCATTAAAAATAATGCTTCAATGCTTTATTTTTTAAAACAGTTCAGTATTGAACTTCAGTATATTTTGCATCCTTAATGCAAATCATCATTAAGGATGATTTGCGACTCCTCCCAAATGTCCATTATAAATCCTCCCAAATGTCCCATATTAAATCCTACTATATGTAGGACATTGATGTCCTATATGAAGTCCCCGTGGCTGTCCTTGTGAAGTGCCAGCCATTTAGGAATACTCCCGGATGCTCCCATATTTCCTGATGTTAAATCCACCTTTAGGTCCCATATTAATCCTCCCATATTTATATAGTGAGTGCCAAGTAGAATTTTGCGCATATTGTTTGCTGTGCACCTAAATAGTAGGGTTATCATTAGGGCACCCTAACCCTATCTGTTTCCACAGTGTCAGACTGTGGAAACAGATAGGTTTCCACAGTCCCCACATCCATAAATCCTCACATCCACCCCCTGGTGGTGGATGTGAGGATTTATTATCAAATTAGCCATCTGGGATGTTAGAAGTCAAATTTTGGTGAACTATGCCCTCTTTGGTGGGCTTTCACAGGGTCACCGTGGGTGCTAAAAATTCAGAATGTTGGGCATAAGGGTAAGGAGGGATGGCCCATTCAGCTGACATGTGCCCTATCCCCCTATGACCTTTGGTCAGCCCCCCAGGATTTTTCAAAAAACACCCCTAAATCCTCTGAGATTTCTGAAAATACAGAGGCAGTGCTAATCCTGAGAAAGAAAAGTTTTACAAGTTTTCATTTGCAATTCACATCAGAGCCCAGCGTTTTATGGCAGGGTTTCCACGGTGACATTAATGTGCGCTTTTTCTGTCTGTCAGCTGGACAGAAGTCTGGATAGTTTATATGTTTTCCATCGGATGTAGGCCGCAGTAGATCCAGATATTATTATTTTTTTCTTGGTAAAGAAAGAATCAAATGTCTTTGAAATATCGTCACCTCTGTAAAATCATCAGTCAAAAGTGGATTAGGCACAAAAAAAAAATTAATTTAATTTAAAAAATCACTTCTGAAGTTAACATACTAGTTACTTGATTGTGCTATAAAATTGCACTTATTTGGCTGGAAGACACATAATATTGCCCCATTAAAGAACTGGTTGGTAAAAACATTTGAAATAATAAGAATCTTCTCCTAAACCCACCATGTGGATTAATTTAGTTTTAATTATTTCTTCTACTTTAAAAAAAAAATAAAAACAAATTGTGTTGCCCTTATAGTGTTTTGTGTTTACTGTTTATATTGATTGTATTTGCTGACAAAATGTGCATAGTAAAGTCATTTTAACCTTGTTTCTATAACCTTTGTTTGTTTTTAGCCAGTCAAATTACTCATTGCCCAGCCTTTTGGCTAATTCTGGGGCATTTATAAATCTGCTAATTGATACGCATTGGCCCTAACAGCTACTGTGTTGAAGCAGGGAAACACCCAAGACACGCAGGGCAATGTGCGTTGACGACTAGGCCTGGGAAACACTGATCCGGAACATACTGGACACAATCCCTACAGGACTGGCATGAAACCCTACATTAACTAGAACATCCGACAAAACATCAGCATTGTTTGGTCAGACAAAGCAACGCTACCTGACACAGGACAATACAAGCTTTTTCCCAGATCTTGACCGAATTTGACACTGCTCACATTTTCGTTGCGTAACATCAGGCTGCTTTGAGCAACTCCTCGAGGCCTGAGGTTTGGACCGGTGGGTACAGTACAGACCAAAAGTTTGGACACAACTGTGTGTCCAAACGTTTGGTCTGTATTCAGTACAGACCAAAGGTTTGGACACACCTTCTCATTGAATTCAATTAGAAAGTGTGTCCAAACTTTTGGTCTGTATTGAGTACAGACCAAAAGTTTGGACACACAGTTGTGTCCAAACTTTTGGTCTGTACTGTATGTGAATGGATACAACACTTGTTTTGCAAAGCAGTGTTGTGAAAAGCACACCCCGAGTGAAGAGTTGCACAATATGACTGAGTAACCTCATTTACAACCCAACGGTGTGACGCCCAGCAAGCTCTTTCAGGAGTGCCAAAGTTTGACAAATACTCCTTTATGACAAGGTGGAGAAAAGGTTTTTGAGTGATTTGTAGTTATTAAAAATAAAAAAAACTAACAAATCACATTCAGTTAAGCCTTCACAACCCTTTCTTAATACGTTGCAGAACCTTTGACAGTGATGACAGCCTCAGGTCTTTTTGTATTTGAAGCCACCAGCTTAGCTCAGCTCCCTTTAGGCAGTTTGGTCCATTTCTCTTTGCAGTTTGTTTCCATCAGAGACAGCTGTCGGTCATTTTCCAGAGATGTTCAATCGGATTCAAGTCTGGACCCTGGCTTAGACTCACCAGGATGGTCCCAGAGAGGTTCTAAGGCCGCTTTTAGAGACCTTGTCCACATACTTTGGGTTTTGTCCTGCTGAACAGTGAACCGTCGCCCCAGTCGGAGGTCAAGAGAACTCTGGAGGAGGTTTTAATCAGAATGTCTCTGGACATCTGACTAGTTTGTCTGTCCTGACAAGTCCACCTTTTAGTGCTGCTGCAAAACTTACCCATACCATGTTGTCGGCAACACCATGTTCCACTATAGGGACGGTACTGGCCTACAGATGATCTGTGTCTGGTTTCCTCCAAACGCGCCAAAGAGTTGAATCTTTGTCTCATCAGACCTGAGCATCTTGTTTCCTCTGGTCCAAGAGTCCTTTATGTGACTGTAGGCAAACTCCAGACAAGCTACCCTGTGACTTTTATTAAGCCTTTGGCTTTCGTCTGGACACTCTACCATAAGGGCCCGATTGGTAGAATGGTGCAGAGATGTTTGTCCTTCTGGAAGGTTCTCTTCTCTCCACAGAGGAACTCTGGAGCTCTGACAGAGACACCATTGTGTTCTTGGTCTCCTTCCTTCCCCAGTCACCTTGCTTAGACTGCCAATTGTAGGAAGACTCCTGCTGGTTCCAAACTTGGATAACACTTTGAATACTTTCTGGATGCGCTCTATATGCAATTGTGAATGTCTGTGCCGATTTCAAGTCTTTAGTTCTACCTGATTGTCTTGCAGTATAGCTCTGTATGCACTACCAACTCTGGCCATCTTCTCTGCCCCGCTGAAGAAAATCATCCCACATAAAATCTTCAATTATTTGATATTTTGTTCTGGTTTATGGTTAAATGACTAAATATACAATGTGACCAATCGGCACACACGGCGTGGCAAGACAAAGTGTTGCAAAAGGTTGGGAAAGTGCTCAACAGTTATTCAAAACATTGCGTAAAGGTCAAAAGATGCAAACGATGCTTTGTACACGTGCCTGGCAGCAAAGGCAGATATACAGAGGTTTGTTGTGGTAACACGACTGAATGTAGAAGTTTAAAGTGTTGGAATACCTTTGCAAGGTACTCAAGACTTCGGTCTTTGCGTTTCTGCTCTGCATGAGGAAAACGTCGTGTTTATGTTGAAGCATGAACTCTGACTGCTTCAAAGAGTTTGGAAGTTTTTAAAAGCTGCTGCAGGATGGTCTTTAGAAAACCCCCCTGAATTAAAGCACATAACGCTAACATTTCATGTTCTGATAGACGGACGTCTGCCTGTGCAGTCTGGACTGATTTTAGCTGTAACAGAAAGTGAAAATATGAAAAAGAGGCACTTCTGTTTTTTTGCTTTTGGTGTTTGTGTTGGTGGGGGCAGTAGACAGCCAGAAAAAACAGGCTACAATGAAGCAACTGCATTTAAACAAAATTTCCAAAAACCCTGATCGTTTGGTTAGGAATGAAACTCACATTTGCTTTTATCTTCCTTTAACTAACTTTTTCTTTTAAAGAACTTGTTGCACACTGTGGTATCGCCTTTAGTTTAATCATTCCATCTCATTTCCTTACTGTTGATTCTTTCTGTCTGTCTACTCTACATCTAACTCCTCACGTTTCACCTGCTACCCCTAAAAATGCACATTGATGGAAGCCGATCTTTATCTGGCTCCAAGTTTCCACCTGGCAACTCTCACCTGCCTAGAACAAAGGCCGCTTTGTCTAACTGGTTCGACAGCGTCCCAGCCGCATCGTACTTACAGGTAATTTGATCTCAGTAAATACTTTGTCTCCATGCACGTGACGACCAAAAATACTTCAAATTTCTGTTACACTTTCCATCTCATGCTGGACGTTTTTTTATTTTTACCTCCAGGAGTGTTTTAACGTCTCTGAAACCTTGCTTGGCAAGAACATGAACGACTTAGGGGCTTTCGATGCTACAATTTTGTGCTCATTTCAGTATAAAAGCATAATATAAGTCTTCCTGGAATATATGTATATGTTTTGAAAACTTGTGTATGTGACTCTGTCGTCGTCTCAAAAGTACGTGAACAAGATCAAAAGAGGATGTGGTGAAACAGTCAGGCCCGAAACACTTCCTCTTCAAGTTTTTTTTTGTAACCTTTTAGAGACTGATACCTGCTGTGTTCTCACAGATAAACTTCCTTTTTGGTGTCCCCCCCCTCCCTCCCTCCCATACAGATGCAGTTTCAGTTTTAATCCTTTCTGCTGTACGAAGACAAAAATGTGTGAAGATGAGGCGTCTTTCCTGTTCTGATAAACAGGAGATTGAATGGTAAACCAAGCAGGTCTGTAGCGTAGTGAGAAGAAAGCCCATTCAGAAACACGAAAAGCCCCCCAAAAAGCAAAACAAAAAAAGAAACATTACAGCAAAGCTGACGTGATAACAGATCCTGTGTAGGCTTAAGAAAGGCAAAACTATTTCTTAGGCAAATACGAAGCACTATGACAGAGTGCAACACAAAAGTTGACATTTTTAAGCTGTGACCATGCCAAAAAACTGAAATTTATCAACACTATTTATATGTTTAAAGTTGGAGAAGCTCCACTCTGCATCTTGTCCGTTCTGTGTTTTACTTTTGAGGAAAACATGATCCTGAACCAGAGGTCTTGAACCTGGGGGGGTTGCGAGATTTTTGATGGTGTGTTTTGTAAAGGTTTTCAAAATTCAAAAGTCGTGTCTTTAAATACACACTGGCATTGAAAGAAAATAAAACGCACTGGTAGAAGGAGGCATAAAACACTGTATCTTGATTAGTGAGCAACTATGAGTTGTGGGTTTTTGCTCAGCCTTTCTATCAGTTTCCCAGGGGGGGGAACTGTTGAAGACTATGTCCTAAGCTTCTTAAAGGGCCAGTTGTGCCAGAATATCTTAATAAAACCAATTAAACTGTTCCTTGTTATTGTTTCAGTGTTTTTTTTATATCAAAGTAGTAGATTTTGTGGTGCCAATTTAGAAATGTTTGTAAGGAATTTTTAGGATATTTGCGCTAATCTATGATGTTAAATTTGACTTTTTATTCGCTTTATCGATTATAACTTGACATTCAGTGAGACTGAGCCACTTGAGCTCAATGTTTTTGACTAATTTTGAGAAAATCTGCAGAAAATGTGGAGATTTGTTGATTTTGTGTGAATTTTGCAGATTGGTAAAAAACTGGAAGGACTTATTGACGTAATTTGGAGTCTAGAGGCGCCACATAAAAAGCTACAGCGGGCCAGATTTGGCTCCCAGGCCTTGAGTTTGACAAGGCCTAGGAGCCTTGTCATACTTCCAGGTTTGACAAGGCCTAAGCCATTAGCTGTGTTTCCACTACAAATGTACGCAAAACGTTGTCAGCATTCTGCTAATGTCCAAAAAACATGCCGCGTCATCATCCTGCCACTTCCTGTTGTCTTTTTCGCCAATAGTAACATGACTTGTGTGATGCAAAAAAAGCGTTTGTGCTGCAGTTTTGCGAAATATACAAATTTTGATACGCCTTAAAAACAACCTCATCCTGGTGCAAAAAATGCTTCATCAAAAATCGCGAGTTTTTTCAAAAATCGCCGTGTTTCCACTCTGCAAATTTATGTTCGTAATTCGCAATTTTATGGTCAATGGAAATGCAACTAGTGAGAACCAAAAGTCTTTTTCTTTGTGGTTAAGTAGTTTTTTTTTTTTTTTATGAATTATTGAGATAGTCATTTTTTTGTGAAAACTTTACTTCTATTCTATTCTATTCTATTCTAATTTACCTAGTTTCCATTTATTTTGGTTGTGATTCCTCCTCAGCACAGATAACTTTGATATGACAGCGTTTGACCCCCCAATTAAACCAAATTACTCTCCCACTGGTAGAATTATTTAACCATATTTCCTTATAATGAACTGTTGAGATCATAAAAATATTTTAAATCATTAGTTGCCAAATCAGGTATGAAATGTTCCCCTGGTGGTTCGATAAAATGCAATTCGTGTCAAACCCCCACAAGGTCAGGTCAACCAGAAGAAAAAAAAAATAGAAAATGATGAAAGTCACCTGGCACAGCGCCAAACATATATTTTTTTTTCAGATACACATGACCCTTTAACTCCATGAGGGACAGAATCCAGATTTCACCAGCAGTTTAAAAGCTGTGTGAGACGTGATGCTACAAAAATAAAACTCCAAATAACGTATCGTCTAAGAACCGAGCCACCTGTAATTTTGGGGCTGATGAAGTGAGAGCAAGATTGCTCAAAAGAGAAGCCAACTCTTGCTTTCAAGGAAGGCAGCGTGACGCAGAGTGATGCGCTAAAGCGGTTAGCTCGACTTCAACTGCATGGAGAGCATGACGTCATACCATTAGGGTTGGAATGTGGAGTAATTAGTTGTAGAGAAAGCCGTGTGAGTTCACGCTGTTGGATAGTGTTCAGTCGTATCAGAATATTAACATTTTTAATTCATATAATCTGAATAATACAGTCGTATTTGACTTCTTATATGTAGCTTAAAGTTTCCTTTAAGAAAACTCAAAACAATGTTCAGGTTGGGAAAACGTAAGTTGGTACATTTATTCCCAGCTCTAATCACAACTGTGGATAGAATAATAATAAATAATAAGAAGAATAATGGAGGAAGTTGGGTTGCTGTCTATGAGAGAAATTCAAGTGATTCATTTTTGTGACAAAATGACCATTTTTTCCCCCCAAGAAGTCATATTTTCTCCTTATCTCATGGATACACAGTTAGCGCTTCCGTTGAACGGAAACGTCCTGAAATAAAAGTTAACGTTTTTGTTTTACTTCTGCATCATTTGTGCTTGCCTAGAGAACAGCATTATTTAAAAAATGCCTCAATTTTGCAGTTTTGTGGCTTTTTAATATCGGACGCTATTGCAGAAGCAATGAGACATTTTAACAATAATGCCATCTTTTAAAAATGCTCAAATATAGGACAGGTTTTAAGTGGGGACTCTGGATTCGTCGGCCCAAGAAGACGTAAGGTAAGGTATTGTATTTATGCAGGACATTTTCAGTAACAAGGCATTTCAAAGCGCTTTACATGAATTAGTAGGAAATACAACAAAACAACAAACCAAAAGAAAGAGCAAAAGGAAAAAAAAGTATAAAACTACATATTGGTTCCCCATGTTTAATAAGAATAAGTAGTTCCGTAATTTAGAAACTAGCAGGGATTTCTCTAGATTCTTGGTCTGATAAAATTAGATAGTACTTTCTAAGTTTGTTCTAGATTTGTAAACTAACAACAGTTTCTCTACATCTTGCGCCGATGTTAGAAGTTTAATGCTAAATGCTAAGGTAATGAGTAGTTCCTCTAGAAGCTAGTAGGAGTCTCTCTGGGCTCTAAGTTTGTTCTAATTCTTGTTCTGGCTTGAGTGAAGTGTCTTTAAGTGTACATCTGCACAGTTCTGTATATATACGGCAGTAAATTGAATCTGTTTATATCTGTAACGCGTGGTATCAGCTTCATGCTAGCCCGGCGCCGCCGCAGGATTTGTTTAAACCCCAGCACACAGAGCGGTGTGTGATGCTAGCCTGGCTGATAGGACTGGTATCTTCTTACTTTAGAAAACAACAAAGCAGCAGTGTTGAGATGTTAAGACCTCGAATGTGAAAACTGAGTCAACACAAACTGAATTTATCACTGAAATCAGTGGGGTGTTTTTTTGTACTTGCTCGTTTCGTTGTTCCAGATGTATCAGTCACGTCGCTGCTGTACATTCTGCTACTCTGAACATTTCTAAACTGCTGGGTAGTAAAATCTCTGGGTATGAGTAAGTAGATGAATGAATGAATGAGGAGAAAGAACTGAATGAATTAGCGACTGGGTTGCTTCCTGTGTTGTGCTGAGGCGATGCGATTCTTACGCCTGACCTCGTTTTGCGGCCGCCTGTCTGACGAGTACATATTTGAATCAGAGTGTACTTCACAACACCTGTATTTGAGTCCAAGTATGTTTTTTTTATTTTTTATTAAACACCACAACTCAATTTGAATATTTTACATATTTTGTTAGGGTAGCAAAGTCCTACCCTAACACATCCCCCAAGTACATGTAGAACAAATAGCTTATATTATTTCATTACAGTTGTAACATATCAACTCAGTGAGTCTGATGTCAGAATGGAAACATTGTGAATGCATAAAATTGTGAATAAAGATAAAAAATTTAAAAAACCCCACACCTCTGATAGCATCTACTTAGCTATTGCTTTAGTGCGATAACAATAAACCTGAATGGAAGAGCAAATTGTAGATAAGTACCCCAGGGTACGCTTTCACTTTGGGTGGAAGGGGGACTGTCTAGTTTCAGCTGTCACTCGCAGAAAGTCCCCAGCATTTTCATTGCACAGTCATCGTCTCTTCGGGAAGTCTCTTGCTTTCCAGCTCCATCCGGATCAGCTGTGCTTTCAGAGTCGCATTCTGAGCAGAGACCCACATTAGCTCAGGAGACTGCTCAGATCTGCATACGTAACTGTTTTTACAAGCAAAAATGCCCCAAGCAGAGTTATACGTGGTAAAGAGAATCCCTAAGTAGCTCTCAGACTACAGAGGAAAGTCCAGGCATTCCGGCGAACGTGTTAGATCGAGCCCAATGGGTCGACAAACCCCCAGTCTTCTCAGTCCGTCCAAGCGTTTGACACTGCTTTACAGTACGGCGAAGCCTCTGGCATGTGTTTTCTTTACGTCCTCATTGGCCCTGATGTAGAGTCCAGCAAAGTCCTGTAAATGTCCGACTTTAGGAAGCGTGGGTATGAGTCCTTCTCCATTAACCCGTAGACAATCTTCTGGGCCTCTTCGAAACACACTGCGGACGCAACCTTCATGTTGGTCCTGATTACCTCCCTGGTCTTGTGATCGATGTTGATCTGGAATTTAAAGAAACATAACATAAGTTGCTGAAGCAGTGCTGGCTTTTAAGAAAAGTACTAAAAAGAAAACTTCTTTCATTTAAAAGAAAAAAACCCTCTATGCGTACCTCTCTGGGAGCTTCGGCTTGGATGTAGAGTTTGAAGATCTTTTTGGCCCTTGAGGACATTCTGAAGGAAGACTTGATCTTCTTGAAGTCCTCACACACCACCCAGAACTCCAGGTTTTCATCACTGAACTCCGACTTCAGGAAGGCCTGGAATATTTTCATCCCGTCTGCACGGGTTGGGAAAGCAAGCATCAATTAGTCAACGTTCAAGAGGATGACTAACTGGAGGATTTGCATACCAGATGACTTATTGGTTAACTTACATTTGGAGGACAGAAGTCTCTCCAGTGACTGTGACCACTGGGACATCTCTTCAAAACAGAGCCTGCAAAAGGAGAGCGTGTTGTTACTAACACATGAAAGGAGCAATAGTGCAGATGTCGAGTTTCATGGTGAGAGATTTCTTGACTTACTCCTCTGTGTTGGCCGGTTGAGATAATTTACTCTGAAGCCGAGACTTTAGGTTTCCTCCCCTGCTAAACGACAGGAAAAACACAAGACAGCAAAAGTTACTTCACTGAAAAATCAAAGATGATCAGCAGAAATGGAAAGAGAAAGCCTTATTTGGAATAAAATAGTTACCTGTATCCAACAGCTTTCTTGTCGATGTCCATGTTTAGGTGTTGCGGCGGTGTCAATGTGGCTAGACTTGGCATGGCAACAGCTCTTGGTACATGTGCGGTTTCTTTTGGTAGGCTGCTCTCAGAGTTCTCCAACTGCATCTGTTTCTCCGAGCCCGCGCAGCCACTCTATATATGAACAGAAGTCAACGTCAGAGCTGCAACTCTGAACAAACGACACACAAAGAGGAAGTTGTGGATGACGCAAACATCCGCGCAAAACGTGCTGCATAGAGCTTCAGCTGTCTCGACTGTACTGTACTCCAACCTGCATTGTTTGGCTTAAGGTCTGGAGATGCAAATTAGCAGGTGGAACATTCAGCAGCATAGGCAAATGCTTCAGTATCTCTGCTGCTTTGCCTTCAGAGGCAGTGTCACTATTATAAGATTTGAACAACTAGATACTGAAGTCATTCCAGCACTACTGTCAAATTTAAATGAGAGATGTCTAAACCCCTTCATACTTGAGCACTAATGTTTCTCTCAGGGGTTTTTTTCTGAAGTGGAAATAACTGATTTCTTTTGCAAATGATAGTGCATCAACAAGACTTTAAATCTCACGTTGCCCAAAAATATGCAGTCATTTTGCAAGGCCTGTTTTGAATTTTAGCTTCTGGTTGCCAGCTCTTCGCAACCCTGTTACCTGTTTGGTTGATAGAAACCAGTGTTTCTCTCATAGCTTTTTCTTTTCTGAAGTGGAATCAACATGTTAGTGAAACTACAAGAAATGACTTTAAACCTCACTTAGCCCCAAAAAGTCATTTTGCAAGTCATGTTTTGAATTTTAGCTCCTGGTTGCTAACTGTTAGCTAACCTGCAGCAGAAGGCAATCACCTTTTTTGTTTGCTTTAGTCAAGGTGTCGGATCATTTTGTGAAAATGCAATGCCAGCTTTATGAGTATGTCTTTTCTCAGCAGTCCTAGTTAAACTTGGTTGCACATTTTCTAGAAAGTCTGCATTTCTAGGTCAAATGCTTAGCGAAAAAACAAAACTTCCTGTAACCCAAAGTAAGCCCAGCCTGTGAGACTGCAGCTGTGCACAGCCTGCCTGTGTCTGAGCCTCAAGTACCAAAAGGAAGCCATATGGGACCCAACCATTTGTGTTCTACTTAAAAGCATAAGCTTTTCTGCTTGTCAGTTCATTTTCTGTTCACTAGCACTGGGCACTCCTGTTATTTGGAGAAGGCCCAGAGTGAACAATGGAAAAAAGAAAACTAAAGCACAAAAAATGGTTATGTATGAATCAGCTGTAATGCAAGGTTGCTGAGCACCAGTAGACAAAACTTTGTCAAATTTGAAGAAGTTGCTGTGTGAACAGAAGCAGAAAATGGTTTTAAGTTTAACATACAGTAGTTTTCCCTTCAGCCATCAGACTCCTGAAGTCAAGCTTCACAGCTTCATTTCATAAATTATTCACTCTCACAAATACCTACATGTCACATAAATTACTTTATTATTTATTTATTCATTTCTTTATTGTTTTGTGTAGTAGAGTTCTTGATCTGGGAGCCAAGTTCAAATTTCGTACCACAAATAAGCAAAATGGCATGTGACAATAAAAAAAATCCTTGAATCTTTGACTAGGAAGGATTGCTATTGCCTATTTACGTTGTACAACGTATTTGTGTATGTTAGGGATTATAACCGAGCAAAACGTGAGATTCCCTCTAAAACCGCTCATAGCTGTCTATTTTAATAATATCAAATATGCCTTATTATGCAGGACTCAGCGTCTGGGGTTACAGCCAATCAGCTCCAAAGAAAATGAATGTCGCCCCCTGAATTAGCTGCTTTGCTAATAGCATTACATCCAGGTATTTGAGTTTTCCAAAATGCAATTTTAAAAAAAATATTGTCTATATGTGCTACAGAAAATCTGCCAACAGGGACAATTTTGGCAAATAATTTGAAGCTGTTTTACTAAGTAGATGTGAACTTAAACTTCACAAAAATATAAAAAAAATAACAATCCGATCTGCTAATTTACCATGCTAACTACTATTAGCAATACAAGCTAAAAACAATATATTTCTCTCCATTTTGAGTTCATTATCTCAGTATAATGGATTTGCTTTCGTCTTGCCGAGTTTGTGCAAAATCTTTTTTTCTCAATGAAACGTTTTAATGACTGCATCATTTTTATGTTTATTCTTTAAAAAGCAGCAGGCTTCCTTTGACAACTCATTTAATGCAGAATTATAAACATTGTACCAAAACACGTTCGAAACACGTTTCTGGTTTGACTAATTCAGAAGTATTGATTGTGATTCCATACAACATGTGGAGGAGACTTTAATGTCCAGTTTTATATAAATCATTGTATTCTGTCATGCTGTGAGTTATTTGTTTGAACCGAAAAGGGGAATCTGGAATAAATGGACACCGATACCGATACCTTTTGAGTGATGAGCCACTCTGAATGAAATGTTGTGTATCGTGTTACCGTGTGAGACCGCTGTTTGGTACGCACTGAACTGAACTGGCCAACTCGGATGATGTCATCCGTTATTTGCATGCTACTTATCTCCAGTCTGATCTCACTCTCTCTCAGTGAGTTTCTCAGAACCAAAAAGACAAAGAACAGCACGAAACTGCTCTTCGGTTCCCATCGTTCATGCTAAAGAACCAAGCGGTGGATTTGGTCCACTAGAAGCCTGTTTCTATGTTGTTTTGTATGAGTGATGCTTGTTAGGGCAGTTCTGAGAAAAAACTGGTCAAAATTAGAACGCTTACATTATAGGATGAGAACAAAAGGGTCCAATTGACTATTATATCGACTAATTGCATTGTATTTTGTTGTAAAAAGTTTGTTCTTGGTGTTTTCTGTGAGGTATTCTTACTGATTTAGCCGCTGCGTCAAACATTTTAGCGTAGCAGTTGGTACATTGTCTCCAGTCTCAGGTTACAAAGACTTGAAACATCATTTTGTAGTTTTTATAAAGGTTGTTGTAAGTTACTAAAACTGTGCAAGAAACAACACTAAAACACAAGGGAGGTCACTCGCAAGGAAACGTTTGAGGACAGAAGGACAGATTATTACCGAATTCATCCAAATAGAGTAGTAAGTTAATCTTATTAAACTGTTTTTCCTACTTTGTACCAATACCCATACACTTGCTGATTATGGTATAGATATCTTCATGCTATGATTCATGTTGATGCTACTGTTCAAAAAAAGGTTCACTTGGTTGTAGTTTTTTCAAAGTAACTGGTAGCAACATTCGTTTAATTGACGAAACTGTTGGCATAAATGTTCTGTGGTCTATTTGTGCTGAAACGTAAATAGACCGTGCGGTTGTGCTGTCTGCAGCAAAATGGGTGGTTAATTTTGTAGCCATCAAAGTGTTACTTTAGTTAAGCTATCAGAAGACTTTGGCCTTTGCAACTACGACCTATTTTCTTACTTTGCTAGCATGAGCGTTTCTGTTGGGGTAGTGTTTCGGGTGGTTGGTGGGTGGTATGTGGGTTTGGGGGTGTTCAGGCTCTGCATGATTTGCCATTGAGTTTTTAGATTTTTAGTCCTAATACATATGAAGGTAAGTGTATTATTTACTTCCTCAGATCCCCATCTTGTCCTCCCCATGACTTCAAGCTTTGTAAATGTAAACTTTTAACCCTCATCTGTTGGGGTTATGTCACTTCAAGTCTTGAAGGTTGCGCCGGAACACTTGCATTGTGTCCCCCCCCTCATTCATTACTGCATCCCACCCTGTGTGGGCCTATTTTTCTGTGACTGCTCTTTGTTTCCATTCTAATTCTACTTTGGAGGCTTAAATCTGTGCCAGCGGAGGCAGACAGGAAACATGGGGGTGAACCAGCAGGGGGGAAGACATCTAACAAAGGTCAATCATCGGAACTAAACCGGGGCAGTGTGGTTATGTGGTCTGACTCTTAGACCACCAACACATGTCAGTGTTTCCATATTTGACAAGGCTGACGATTGTTGTTGCTAAAGCTGAGTTGCTCTCTGGTAGGGTAAGCACAAGATGAATTAACCTTGAGCTTCAAGCTCAATACAATGGCTTTAAATTTAGCCATTTAAAGCCATTTACTGTGAACACTGTTTACTGTTCACAGTAAACAGTGAACAGTTTACTGTTAAAACTGTTCACTTTGCTGGGGTTCTAAGTGATATACCAACACAAAAGTGACATAGATATAGTGGTTAATTTTGTTTAAACAAGTGCAAATCTGAAAATTTGCAACTAAGCAACCCCCATTTACCCTAAGACCCCCAAATAAAATCCTGTACAACCAAATGCCAATTAAAATCCCATGTGAATATGTCTGTTCACGCGATAAATTGTAAAAATAACATACCACTTCCCGTCGTCTTCTTCACCTTGTTCGCCAGTAGTAACATCCGGTTGTTGATCACATTTCGATGCAGCCGAAAAACCACCTCATCCCGGCGTAAATAGCTTTTATCGAATGTTTGTTTTGTTTGTTTCCAAAATTGTCATGTTTCCATTGAGCAAATTTATTCCAATTTATGGTCAATGGAAACGGAGCTAGTGGTAGACGCATACCTCAAAGCACTTTGGCCTTTGAATTGCAATGAAAGATGGTTCTGCGATGTACCGCCACAGACAATCTAAATGCATATTTAGAAAACACTTATGAGATTCTTGTTTGTAATTAAACTGAATACTATTTTTTTCCCTTTAACTTAACAGCTGTACAGTATTTTATGTGAAATGAAACCCAAAGGAAATATACCGGTGTGAAATTAGGGGAAAGGTTCATGAGGAATAAAAGAAGCAGCGACCTGATCCATTACTCAACTCAGTTGTGTAAAACACGGTTCAGTTCTTCAATTTGTTGAGCCGTGTCACGGCGGCTGCTTCTTACATCGCAATGTCTCAGCTGAGGTGGAGATCGGATCTACTTTTCACTTCCTGCTGCTTTCTCTGCTGAACATGAGCTCCTCTCTCCGCTGGTCATTTCTCTGGATTTCCAACATGTTTCTAAAATTCCAGAGGAACAGCCACCCGGTGTGCTTTACTCTGCTGCACCTGTCAGCTGAACTTTGTTCTGTTGCTCAGTTTCAGTGCTGCAGGCAAAATGACAATGAGTTGAACTTCCCAATTTCCATCTTACACTGAATTTTTTCATAGAAGTTCTGTTTTTTTTTTCTTCAGTAACATTTGGCTTTACGCTTCTGTTAGGATTTAGTTATTGGAATTTCCCCTCACATTCATTTTTCATGTCCGAAGAAGAAGAACTGAACTGCCAACTACCGGACACTTTACTATGTCTTCATGTGTAATGTTACATTTCATGTTGACTTACTGTATGATTAGCTTTTTTTTCTTTTTTTTTTTACGTCCCTTAAACAGATGGGTGGAATTTTTAGGAACCCTTGTTAGCTTTTGATTTGCTATTTATCACACACAGCAACTGCTGGGTTGAAGTACAAAAAAAAAATCGTTATTTTCTTTATCCAAATATGACGTTTGTGCTGCTGAGAAAGAGGTTGGGCAGTTTACTTTAGTTAACCCTTCAAAAGGACAGGTCGCCAGTCAGTTGCAGGCTAAGTAGCTAGCATGTGCTAATGCTAGCTGTTTGACATTTTCACTTTGATCAAATATATATTACACTGTCAATAAACATTTCAGTGTTATCCAAGGTAAATTATTTGTCAATTAAGATCTTTCTAGACTTTCAAATGTTACGCCATATCTTTTAAAATTATTATTTTTTAATTCAGAAAAATGTTTACTTGCACAGTAATCCTAGTTTCACTTATTTTGAATACTTTGCTGGGTTTGAAAACCTCGCACAATGTGTTGAACAGTGTTATGCTTGAATGAAGCTCACGTTCTTGAGTACGTCAACCTGAACATGCTGGTTTTCACACGTCAGTGGTAAATCATCTTCACATTGTAGAAGATTGTAGGGTTGATATGGAGAACCACAGGGTCCAGTGCTCGGGCCATTTCTCTTTGCTATGAATTATATTCTCCTGGCCTCACATAATGGCCTTGTTCTTGTTCTGATCTGGTTTTGCTAGATCTCAGTGCTGCTTTTCACACAGTTGACCACAATATTCTCTCATAACAGCCTGAACATGTAGGTATCAAATGAATAGAACGATGTTGGTTTAAACTGTCCAGGTTGTTCATGTGAAGGATAAATCTTCACACAGCAGGATTACTTGTGGAGTGCCACAGAACTCTGTGCTTTGTCCAGTTCTTTTTAATATGAATGTACATGTACCTCCAATTTGTAAATTAATCATCAGACAGCACGGAATAAGTGTTCACTGTTATGCTGATGATACTCAGCTATATTCATCCATACATCCATAAATGAATCCGATCGGTTGGGCAGACTACAGGGATGTCTTGAAGTCATAACAAACTGGATGACAGTAAAATTTCAGCTTTTAATTTCTGACAGTGACGGCATTAAATTGGCCTCTGGGAATAACAAATGACATGTCCTGGTTAAAAGAAACGGCGAGGTTCTTTATAAATCCCAAACTAAACAGGTTTGGGATTTACTTCTCTCACCTAAGGAATACTGCCAACCTTAGAAACACACTGTACAGGAGTGGTGCTGAAAAACTAATCCACGCATTTGTTACTCATTTAGCAGAGGAAGCTGCTAAATGAGCTGCTAAAGGATCCACTACTGCCATTAACTTCTCAAACAAAGAAAGCACTTCTACATCAGTTCTTCTGTCTTCTCAATCCCCAGATTTTTTCCTCTTACAGGGGAACTTTTGCTCTCCGCTGTCGCTACATGCATATTCAGTAAGAGGAATTGCTGCAATTCAACCACATGGTGCAAGTCATTATCTACCGCCGCTGCATGCTCGCCTTGGAGGGCGAATGCTGCAATTCAGTGACTCGACGCAATCTGCTGGGTTTCCTCAGATAAAAAACATTTGAATAAAGAACTTAACTTGATGCTCTGTTTGATAACTAGATTCAAGTGGAATGTATGTATGATTGGATTGAATTACCTTTATCTGTAAAGTTCCTTGAGACGATATGTTGTGAATTGGCGCATTGCATATTTGTTTTATTTTTAAGGCCTAAGATTCAAGTAACTACTTTATATGTCCTTAAAAAAAACTTTGTAAAAAAGGAACTACAACAAAAAACTCTTTAGACAAATGCTACAACACATACATTTTATTTGTATGTGTGCCATGCATTTTAAAGTGCTAAAACAATCACAAAAACAGTCAAAGGTATAACCATCAGATGCATCTGTAAATAGTGAGAAACAGAAAAGGTTTCAGTTCTTTTTCTGAAAGGTTTCTGTGGTTTGTTGAGCCATCAGATCGACTGGAAGTGAATTCCACAACGGAGAAGTTGCTGAGAGGGGCGCCTTCTCCTGGGGCACCAGGACAGGACTTGTTGCTGTCTCCCCAGGGAGAATCTGAGTCATTAAAGTCCTCTAAGATATCATGTCCAGCAGCAGGAGGTTGGTCAGATATACGATCTCGATCAGAGGCGATCATCTCTCGTTTGTCGTCAGGATGAACGATAACAGAATTACACACTATAACATAAAAAACCATAAGTAACACCATCAGACGCCATAGGACAAACCTGGACACACACTTACACGTACAAGTAAAGGTTCTCCCATACTTCTTCCAAAACATCAAGATTGGCTCTCATTGAGAGTCGCATGACGAAAATTGCGCGGTCCTCCCGTTCTCTACACCAGGCCCGGGTCAAACTACATGGCATGGAGTTTGGTGGTGTGTTGTGATTGGTCACAAGTGTGTGTGTTATGCAGAAGTGTGCTACTACCCAGTTTTTGTGTCTGCTGGTGACATGAATACTTTTTAAGGAGTGTTTACCAAACGCGGTGAGGAATTATGTACATTTGTACGATTCTTCACAGGAACTACAAAGATTGTCAAATGGTTAAAAACTGCTTGATGGTAATTGCAAAGTTGTTTCTCCATGGTGGAAGCCATCTGCAAAAACGTGTGGTGCTCTCTCCATGAACGTTTAGTAACCTAAGTGTTGCCAGGTGTGATCGGAACAACATGTTCGCACCTGGAAATGACTGTACAGCTCCAGGTGAAGTAGAGGATAACCTTTAATGAAATTTAAAAGCGCTTTTCAGGATCCTCAAAGATGCTTGACCTGAGACAGTCTGACAGAAGTCAGGCTGGTATATCTTGCTAACGTCCCCTTCTGATCACCAAGAGCAGACGAGGTGGGTGGCGTGGTGTGTCGTGTCCAAGAACACAACAACAGAGGTGGATGGAGTGGGAATCGAACCGGTAACCCACCAATTGTAGGGGAAACTCTTACCACTGTCACCAGGATTGCTCAAAGGTTTCTAACTAAACTCAATGTGACCAAAAACATGGATTTTGAGATAAGATGGCTTTGGACCCTGGAACCTCTTGCTGCAAGGCAGCAGCAGTAACTGGGTGGCACCCTGTGCTGCCAAAGGTGTTGAAATAATTGACCTCAGGTGCTCAGATCACTTCCACTGTCACAGGTGTAAACATCAGCACTTGGACAGGCAGACTATTTCTATAAACATCTCTTTAAACATGTCTCAGGAGATAAACTGCGGCATGGTACGGTGATAGGATGTCACTTGTCCAATAAGGCAAGCCATGAAATTTCCTCACAATTAATTATTCTACAGCCAGCGGTCTGCTGCATCATAGCGAAGCAGAAAGTCTTGAGAGCAACCTGACCAAAAAGTGGTAGGTCAGGTACAATCACAGAGCGGGCCCAGTGCGTACTGCGACAGCGTGTGAAGAGGGCGGCCACTTTCTTCAGAAACCTTCAGACTTTCACGTGGCTTTCAGATTGGGTTTCCACCGGCAAGCCTTACCTCACCAAGGGCAATGCAAAGCCTTGGATGCAATGGTGTAAAGCATGACTAGACTCTAGACCAATGGGGAAGTGTTACTAAGTGTGACAAATCGCGTCTCGGTCTGACATTCAAACAAGCCAGCCTTAGATCAGCAGTTACCAGGAATTTCAACGATTTTATGACTCTATTGTGTCAAGTATAACGATTAGTGCAGAAGGGATTATGGTGTCAGGGTATTGTCCTTAGTTCTAGTGAAAAGGAACTACTGATAATTCAGAATGCTGAGGAGGCATTTGAGGCAATGTTATGCTTTCAAAGTTGTAAAGTCCATAAAGATATGGATGAGTGAACTTCATGTCGAAGAGTCCTGACCTACAAATGATAAACCACCTTTGTGATGAAGGAGCGGAGACTGCAAGCATCACTTGTTCCTCCAGAAATGCCTTTCCATTATTGATCATGGAAGCTTACAGGGTTACTAGTGGATGCGTGAAGGCATTTCCTGACACTTACTTTGTTGCCTCCTTGAAAGATGTTGCAACCAGAACCCCTGCTATTGCTAACTGGATTACAGAGCCAGAGATCCAAAATTTTTAGTCTGCGAAATCTTCTACCAAAAGCATAAAAACTATAAATGTAATGCAAGGTACATGCGCCTCACTAGTCGGGATTCAGGGATGAATGGAAGGCAGGGTTGGATGAAATGGTCCGGCCTGCATGCAACAAAAATACCAAAGAAGAAGAGTAACTGGAAATGCTTTCTGATTAGACTGAACCTTGCAGGTGTGTCACTTCTCTGATGTGGTCAAACAGGATTTATCAGTAATAAACAGAAGTGAAATGGAAATTAGGCTATATGTGTGTAGCTGGGAAAAACCCCCAACTTACAGCAAAAGAAGGCCACTCAATTTGTGTGTCTTCATATCTACTTTAGGGAAACTTTCCCAGCAAAGAGATGGGGTACAGCCTGAACAAGTCACAGGACAAACTTAGAAGCAGACCTGCAAACCCTGACTAACACCGAGCTACGTCTAAAATTACCACTTAACCCAAAATGCAGAATTCGAATTAAAAGCACTTTAAAAAAAAAAAAATCCTTGTACAACGTTAATTTTGTCATAAATCGGGTTAGTAACTGTATATCACTAAACTCATGCTTGTTATTAGAGATGTGAGGCCTTGGGGTAATTCTAGGAAGTAATCAGAATAATTTTCATTAAACAAAACACCGCAGTGTCAACATTCAAAGCAAACTCAAAACTTTCCTCTTCCTGCTTGGCTGAGGGAGAAGCTAAATATGCAACCTTGTGAGTTTTAGACGTTGAGGAATCACCTTAAACACGTGAAACATGTGAAACACAGTGGCGGGACTACAGTGCTGTGTGGGATGCAGTCCTGGAAGAAAACCTCTTAGTTTTATGTCAAACTCAAGACCTGGGGGCCAAAGCTGGCCCACCATAGCTTTTTATGTGGCCCTCTAGACTCTAACGGGCCACATAAACAGCATCGTCAAGATAACAGTGTGCTTAAACATTATTTCATCAACTCAAATCGGTTTTTATCCGTTTACTGACAAATTGCATAAATTAGTCCCTCCACTTTCTTGGGAATTATGGTGGAAACTCACGCAAAATCAACAATTTTGCAGATTTTTCACAAAAATGGTGAAATACTTTGGATCTGAGCCACAACACTTTTTATTACAAAACCCCCCACCCCCCCAAAAAACAATCGCAAAATCCTGCAGGGACTGGAAAGATGTGCAATATTATTTCATTTTAAGAATTTATTTACTTTTTACCAGTTTAATGGCTTTTATTAATACATTTGGCCCTTTAAGAACATTCGTGATGTTGACTGGGCCCTAAAGGAAAATGACTTTGACACCCCCTGTATTAAAGGATGTTAAAGTCTTTTTTTTTTTCATTCATAGATTCTCTATGTTTTGCAGTTTAGGCTTTCTTATAATTGAAGTGATCATAAAATCCATATATATATATTTTATTTTCAGCAATTTTCGAGCAATCATTTTCAGACAAATGTTTTTGTTTGCTAAGCCTCTTAACTCTGACATTTACATCATCCAGGAATACAAAGTCTTCTAAACTCCAGGGATTAACCTGTGCCGTTTCTACAAAGGATACTTAGCAGAGAATCTGTTTTAAATGGCATATTGGGGCTCTTTGTTACTAACAGCTTGTCACTAAGACACAATTTGTTCCCATCTCCTCTGCTGCATCCAAAATGAATACCACAGAAAAAACTGTTTGGCAGACAGAAAACTATTTTAACTTCAGCAGGGTTTGGAGGGCCTCCATGGTCAAGTGGAGGGTAATGCCTCCCTCTGGTCCAGTTTCAGATTTTTTGCTGGATTTTATGTTTTTTTTAAAGTCATAACTTTTAAATCATGTTCATTTGAGAAAGATTTTTTTCCTGGTTATAAAACTGCCCCCCCGCCCCTCTCAATTTGATTTTTTCTCTGCAGTCTGGGCATCCAAGAAGCCAAATATGAATTTTTAAAGAGGCGTTTCAAGCTTTTCCATCATCAGTGTGTGCAAGTTGGTCTGTCTGGATTTATAGTCATTTTCGATAAACTAGTATATGTGCACCGATGAGGTTTGGTTGTCAGATAAAAAGTCACCTTTAAATATAACAACCTTCAACCAGATGTTACACCTTTCATTAATCCCACATTTATGTATTAAAAATATCTAATGTAATATTCTAATCTTAAATGTCACATTTTTATTGACTGTAAGTACATAATTGAGAAGTGGAAGGGAAGTAATGCATGTTTTATTTCTTAAAGGGACAGTATTGTGTAAAAATGCCTTTGAGCTTCACATTATGTTATGTTATTCCCTCATTAATAACATACTTGGAGTGCTACTTTGAGTCTTTCACACACGTTTGACAATTTCTTTAATTTCCCATTCAGCTGTGCAAAACGTCTGGGTGGGTCTAGCTCCGCCTTCAAGAACAAAGCTCCTCGTTGGAGCTGCATTTCTCAAGCTTCTGCCTCACTGAACTCCCTCCTTCACTGAGCTCCTTCAGACTAGCCAGCAGCAATTAGCAAACACCTGATGGAACTGTGCATCAGCTGAGCTCATTGTAGGAGCTACTCCTCAGTGAAACGCTGGTAAATACGTCGCTAAAGAGTTAATAGAGGAGCCATGTTGTTTTGACTTCCTGAAGTCGGAGTTCCAGACAGAGCAGGAGATTTTAAAGAGACAGAGGCCCAATTTCAAGGTGTTAAATTACAAAGTAAAATTTCTTTTCAGTCATATTTGATATTTACAGAACCTTATAGCAACTGAAATGAACAGTTACTTGATTATGCTACTTAATGGCACTATGTGGCTGGAAAACACCTAATACTTTAGAGATGAACATCTAAAAAGTGTGACTGCTTTTCTGTTTAGCTCCACTCAGTTAATATTTCAGACTAACTTTTGCTGTAAAAAAGATGTCTCTCAGCTTTGCACACCAAGAGGTTAAAGTTTCCACCCATCCTCCTTTGCAAGCTAGTTTTCGTCATATTGGACGGAGAGATCTGCTGTTATCTTAGACCGTGTTGGTGTATTGAATAAAATCCCAAAGAAACATTGAAGCTTGCGGCTGGACTCAGACAACACGAAAAAAAAAAAAAATTCAAGGGGCCAGACAACGTTTGCATAACAGGCTATGGATATTTTTATCAGTGGAAGTTCTGACGCTGTGAAGCGTCGCAAGAGTCCAGAAACTCAACGCGAAGACGCACATAATCTCAAAATGTGCACAAGCGATTTCAGGTTATATAACATGTTGCTATTGATGTAAGCAGCACTTTATCTCCCTGTCGCCATCTGTGTATTTCTAACAGGAAATGCTTTGTACATGTTGATGACTTGCAGCGG
Organism: Xiphophorus hellerii; assembly: GCF_003331165.1. Lineage (NCBI taxonomy): Eukaryota > Metazoa > Chordata > Actinopteri > Cyprinodontiformes > Poeciliidae > Xiphophorus > Xiphophorus hellerii. Next base: position 4,561,982 of record NC_045677.1, read on the forward strand.
TGACATTAAGTGTTATCAAGCTTTTTCTTGTCTTTATCGGTTGCAACACCTCACCAGTTCCTCCGTCGGCTGTTGTCATTAGCGGTTGGTGACGTTTTCCGGGGGCTGGAATGCGCCGGCTTGACGGAGCGTTAGCAAAAACGACGTCTAATGGACACTATTTCTGTCCTGTCCTTTTGATAAGCAAGAGGCCCGAACAGAAACGAACCGTCCTCCGCCAGATCACTCCGGCTGAGGTGGCAGCCGCAGTCATCTCAGGCAGAGGAAGTTGTGGCGGGGTGTCGCGACGCGCTGCCAAACACGTGGAACTCCTCTTTAAATAAAACTCCCCGTACATTCGGTACCACCAACACAAACTGAACAACATGTTCACGCAGCACACAGCAGTCACAAGGCGAAACCAGGCCGGGAACTACTTCTACTTTCCAAACAAAAAAAACCCAACAACAACAACAACAAAAAAAAAACACATGACAATAAAGATAAGATGCACATCACTTTATTCTTTGGAACTTTTCTACAGTGTAACCTGAGGTTAAGATGGAGACTTTCCAAGAGAGTTAAAGCCTCTTTGTTGTATTTGTGCTTGAATGTGATGGGGAGAAGGTTGCGCTCTTTTTGTATTTGCATCCGTTTGCATAAACTATTCCACCAGCTTGTAAAATCCATCATGTCCCAATGAGAAGTGCTAAGCAAAAACAAAACGTACTCTAGCTACAGTCATCCTTTCTCTCTACCTTTGATTCACTTAAACACTAAATTTCGGGCTTTTGATCCGTGGCGTGAGCTGTCAGATCAGATTAGCTCAGACGTTGCGCTCCGACTGTCCTCAGATACATTTTTGCAATGAGTGAGCAGTTCTGCCCCCCCCGGCCCGCCCACCGTCTGGTGTCTGGCTGCAGCTCCAAGTTTAACACGAGATGATTCATGCACTTCTCCAATAAATGGAGCTTCTAGGTCAGATTGGGAGAAATGTACGGGAGGGCAGTAGAGCCAAACTCCCCCAAAAATTGTAAAAAAACAAAAATATTAAATGTGATAACTTAAGTAAAATTGAAATAAGTATATATGATTAAAAAAAAAATCATAACTACAAATATTTAAATGAGTCAATATATTACCAAATAAGGAAATATCAGTATTGTTAATTTAAGAGAAAATTCATTGTGCTTTAAAAGCATTTACAGTTATTTCACTTATTTGTGGTTTGAAATAATCAAAACTATTATGATTATTCAACTGAATCAAAATCTGGATTGGTTAACTTTCACAATAACAACAATGCATCTACAGTAATGTTTGCCCCTCCCACTCCCAGTCCAATTTTTGTGTCTCACAAATAAAATGACGAAGTAATGAAATAAATAATCAAATAATGCATTCAAATCTTACAGAATTATTCACACATTCATTCAGGAATTGAATTAAACATTAGAACATTAAATAATTGTTGATTCATGTACTTATTGAATTAATGTGTGTTTTTTAAAGGTTTTTAATTTACACGTCAAAATATGTATTCAACTTATTTCACTAAATCCGAATTGTGACACTTTTGGACTTCCATAGCGGGAAATGCAATTTGTAACTTCAAGACCTTTGCTGCCACCTGGTGTTCGAGTGACCTTTTTGCACCCTGCAGCTCATCAATGTTCATTTGCATTGTACTCAGAAGGACCACACCCAAGCTGGACAGATTTAGTTTGTAAGATGTTTTAAAGCTGCAAACAGAAATACACTTTAAATAGAGGGTAAAGCAGATAGATATAACTATGTGTTTGCATTTTAAAATGGAGAGAAAAACCTGCAGAACAAATCAGCATTTCTTTCTGCATAATCAATCAAAGTTGTGATAATACTTTACAATAAAGGAACTGATTCTGTGTAGTCAGACTAGAAGAAATAGATAATCGTGGAAGATGTATTTTGCACAGTTTCCTATAGGATTAGCTTCGGCTTAACATAAATAAACAGTAAATTCTCTAGAGCTGCAACTCACTACAGAACCACACAGGCTGAGAAGAAGTAAAGATACATTCCCTATGCTCCAGAATGAGGACGGTGCGGGATAAACCGGTTATCCACGCAGCATCGTAGCCCAGCAGGAGGTTTTCACGGGACCTTTTCCAACGGAACAGTCACCTGGAGTCGGCTTTCCTCAGGAGTCCCTGATAGATGTCAGATTTTAGGAAGCGCGGGTAGCAATCCCTGGCCATCAGGCTGTAGACGAGCTTCTGCGCCGTGTCGAAAGACGTCAGAGTCGGCTGGGAGATGTTCTTTGTGATGTTTTCTCTGGAAGTGCAGTCGATGTTGATCTGGAATCGAACAATACAACCCAGAGTGTCGTTAGAGAGGTGGGGTTCTGAATGGAAGCGACTCAGTCCGACATGTTTTTGTGTTGTTACCTGTCTGGGTGCTTCCGGATGGACAAACTCAGAGTAGATCCTGTTGGCGGACGAGATCATCTCCGGGACAGTCTTGATTTTTTTGTAGTCCTCGCAGGCGAGCCAAAACAGGATGTTCTCCTCGCTGTACTCCGACTTCAGGAACTCCCGGAACGCTATCTGTCCGGCTGGAAATCACGGGTCAGGAGACTTGTGTCACGTCAAGTCAATTCAATTCTCATTCGTTTCATCAGGGACAGAACATTAAACCATTTTACGTGTTAAAAACAAAGCAATTGTTGTTTTCTGGCCACAGGCTAATTTGCAAACCCAGTCCTTGGTTGGACCTTTATTAAAAGACAACGAAATTAGAATTAAAGGTTCCTGTCACACACACACAGACACACATACATAAAATTTTTGGAACTTAACAAGAAAAACATGAAAATACATATTAGACAAAGTGAACTCTCCACAACAAAGTAGGTTGGTATCGATCAGCGTTTGCAAATTTGGTTTTGTTTAAGCCATTGTTTCTACTGGGAATTAAAAACTCTAAGATCTGTTACTATCTTTATTACTGATGATGTACAAACCGCTAGAAAAGATGTTTCCTACCAACAGCCGTTATTATAACTCTTTGAACAATTTGAATTAAGATGAGTTGCAGCAACAGTTCATTTCCCTTTGGGATCCATATAGTATTTTTGAACTGAATTGAATGAGGACCTCTGAATGAGAAGATATCTTGACCATATGATGTTTTGTACTTTGCAGGTTTGCAGTCTCCATTGACTTTGCCTCTGGTTACCCCTAGTCAACGGCTCAAGGAGCAAGATTTGAAGATCCTCACCTTTGCAACCGAGGACTTTATCCACGGATTCGCTCCAAACCTCAACATCGTCCAGCGGATCCTTGGGAAAGCAACAAAATCTACCCTTGAAAAGAGCATCAAGAGCCATGACTAGCCAAGTTATCTGCGACCACTACGTGTAAACATCTACAACATCCGGATAAATCCTGCTGAACAATTTTCACAACGTGAGGCTAACTAATGCCCCAAAGTAAAAAATGAGACTTACAGTGAGTGAAAAACTCCTTGGTGTTTTCCACATGGCTGCTGTGTGAAGTTCCCTGCTGAAATGTGCTAAAGGCCCAATAATGATACATACAGAAACTCACTTTATTGCCATCTCCTTCGTCTTCTGCTACGGGCGACGGAGACGAGGTCCTGCCAGGTTGAGGTCGGGGCTGTGACCGTTCGCAAATGATTGGAGTCGAGTGACTGAGCAAATCTAAATCTCAACCCACTCCGTCGACGCACCCCACCCAGTGTGGATGGAATATATGGAAATGGGCATGCAAAGTGTTGTTGTTGGGAGAACCAGGGCATCCTACCACAACTTGAGGAAGAGAGAGCTCAGCCGTGATTTAGGCTGACCTCACCTGTTGGGCCACAGCGGTGGTTATTGCTAATACACACATGTGGTTGTGTTAATAAGAAATAACTGCATGACTCGACTGGTTAATTCCAGCATGTAGGGTCAGGATGGGGTCAAGCAAAGTTCTTTAAGGCTTTGATGGCAAGCATTCAGCCAGATTTCAGTCTTGAGGGTTGGTATTCCTGCGGTGGAGCTCAAGATTTTTGAGCTTAAAAACCAAGCCTACTTAAAACAACAAGCAAGCGATCAGGAAGCACCGAGTAAAAAGATCACGACGGTACACAAATGGCCGTAAACAAATCGGCCGATGAGGGACGGAGCTCGTCATGCCTGCCGTTTTTGCATCCGCGCGGCGTGACTTAGGAGACACAAGCGGCAAACACGCCGATTCATCATCCGCCTTCACGCCCCGTGACAGACGTTTGGAGCATTAGAGAGATCGCCGAACTTCCGGGGGCTCCTCCGCGCCGACCGAAAGGCGGGGAGCGTTAAAAAAATGCAAACACTTGTGTGAGAATATGTGGAGTTTGAAAAGAGCAAGACTGACTGCAGAGTCACATTTACTACAGGAGAGCATTCTCACATTTCACGTGAACAATTCTGTTTAAAGCACTTCTGCTTTGCTGCCCGTGCTCTTGCTTAATGAATTATGTTTCCAGATGCAGTATAGAGAATTTTAGATCAACCTCACACATCATCCGCTTCGTCATTTGAGCCGACGAATTAATGCGCCACTAGTCATTTCAGTTCAGATCTCAGAGTTTAGGGATCAAACCATTCAGCACTATTCAAACTGTGATGGCAGCTGATGTTACGTTCAGGAGATTTGGAGGCAAAATTTCTGAGCATTGTGTAGAATCGTGGTCATTGCTGCTTTTGCATGGTTTTGATGATACAATGAAGAACAACTGTAAACATTTCATATGTTTTATTTGATTGCGAGGGGAAATGCTTCTACTTCGAGCAAAAACTTCATACTTGCACTGTTAGTGTTTCTTGTTCATAACTTCTGCAAGTTTCATTCTACAGGCCAAACTTTTAAACATTGTCCACAATTATCTATTGTTCGGGCCTACACGGGTTTTGAGTAGACAGTTTCAGAAGTTAACCAGCTAGCCAGTTTTATCCAATTAAAAATCAGGTTTGGTGTGAATAGGATCATGGTCCTGTTGGAACAACCTTGTTGTGCCCAAGTTTCAACAATTCAACTGTTTCTTTGAGGTGAGCTAAGTTTATTTAGGTGTCATTGCAGCCAAATAGCTCAAACTTTATTAAAGCTTTGCTCAGACGGAATTTAATTTGACCGCGTGAGCAGTTGTACATTGTCACAGTTGCAGCAATCATTGACGTGGCATTTTTTTTTTTTTTTACCCCTCCAGGGGGTCTTTTTTGGGCTCTACTGTCCCTTATACGACAGTAGGCTGACAGGAAATGGGGAAGGAGAGGGGGGAAGACATGCGGCAAATGTTGTCGGGTCCGGGAGTGGAACCCGCGACGGCCGCGTCTAGGACTCAAGGCCTCCAAATATGGGTCGCGCTAACCACTACGCCACCACGGCACGCCCATTGACGTGGCATTTTTACAAAGGATGGCAAACCTTCAAATAATTTTGTACTTTCTGTCAGGACTCTGGCTTTTGGGATTTGGGTTTGATCTTATTTATCATTATGTTTTAGTTCACTTTAGGTTAGCCCTTCATGGTCATTTCAGTTTTATTATTTGAGGTTATTTAGTGGGATTAGAACAGCCTTGTTGTTTTCCTTATCTGCAGCCCTTCATAGTGTTTCTAGTTAGGTTTGTTCTTTAGTTAGGTTCTGTTTTTCTTGTATGTCAGAGTCTATGTCGAGCTTCTTTAGTGATAGTTTGAAAAAGTATGCAAACGTCTCACCGCAACTTTATATTTTGGGTTGTACAACATTTTTTAGAAACCTTTCCAGTTTGGCTTCATCTTTGATTCATTAAGAGCCAAATGCACGGTGAAATTTGGTGTGATTCCAGGATTATGGAACGAAACGGATTCAAACTCGGTAGCATGAAAAGTGTTCAGGGGAATTTCCTCCATTCACCAATTTTTAAAAAAATTTTTTTCAGTCGTCAGGAGCTCTGCAGGAGTCCTGCTGCTGTCCGAATACATTCAGCTCTTGTGCATCACCCTCATCATATAGGCAGTCATGTAGCATAAGAAGACTGAAAGGTGATGATGAACCCTCGTGAGCGTTTGAAACGTTCTTCACTGCACTCAGACATCTCAGCATGAAGTTCTTGATCAGTCGGAAAGCCGTTCTTTCTGCTTTAGGAAGTAAGAAGGCAATGACAACAACTACACCTGTCCTAGTTTTATGGTCTGCTAATAAGGCTGACAAGTTCACCTGAGCCGATTCTATCACATGAAGTTATCCGACTGGTTTGTAGAGATTTTTGTCGAGATGTATTAAGGAAGTCAGGCTGCGTGGAGGAATAGTAAGAGAGTTGAGTAAATTTGTAGGAGTGATTCATTCAACATGTTTCTTCTGTCTTAGGTTGGCTGTAGAGGAAAAGAGAGAAAATGGGAAAGTGTTAACGTCTTAAAGTTTCGGTCAGTCCAGACTGTAAATGGTTGGTTTGGGTTTTTTTCTGTAGAGGTTCTGTAAAGCTATTCCTGGTAATAGGTGCCTTAGCGTTAGCAGAAAGCTAACCGCCTGTGTTTTAGTCGATATCAGCAATTTATGATAACTCCAACCAAAACCGTTTATAGTAGTGGGATATGACACTATATTACTGGATATTAAATATCTTCACTTTTGATATTTGGGGAGTTTGGCACAATGTCAAAACACTGTCATTGATGACCTTTCGTTGAAGTTTGAATTTAGCAATGCTAAATCGTTTACCTAACGAATCTCGTTACGTAACGTCCAACAAATTCCATCGACCCAGACTTTAAACGATTGGTTTAGAATTTTTGAATTGAGGTTCTGTAAAGCTATTCCTGGTAATAAGTCCCTCACCTTCAGCAGAAAGGCGACCGCTCGTCAGAAAAACCCGGTGTTTTAGTCAATATTAGCTATTTAGTATAACTCCAACCAAAACAGTTTATCAGTAGGACGACACTATGTTATTGGATATTAAATGTCTTCACTTTTGCAAGAGACATTTAGGAAGTTTGGTACCGTCTACACAGGAAAATGTAACTTTATGTTGAACTTTGTATTTAGCAATGCAGCTTTTTTACATGAAGAATCTCCCACAGCTCTTCCTGCTTATTACATGGCATTCTATTAGAGAGGGAAAGAAAGTGGCAAACTGAGAAACTTTTGGGACAGACTTGAGCGTCTTTATTCAGCGTGGGTCGTGACATTTACCTTCAAAGGTAAGGCCATGGTGACTGCTGTGCTTGTGTGTGTGTGCGTGTGCGCGTGTGTGTGCGTGTGTGTAAGGGCACGGTTCAAGCTGCTGAACACATTCTTTTTCTGGTGGAGCCTGGCCTCCTTCTGCTTTAAGCTGGACTCTAATACATTCTTTTTTTTGCTTCAAATGCAACAATATCAGAGGAAAGGTCATGACCTTCTGTTTCCAAGACATGGTGGGAGTCTGATGCAGGCAGGAAGTGAAACGTGAGGCTTTGCAGGTGCAGGCAAGACAAACAAGGGAATGATTCACAGCTTAATGAATTTTGCCACTTCTAACTTCACTCTTTGACATTTGTAGAGTTAAATATAGCCAATGTTAGATTTTGTCTTTAACGTAGCGGAGGTTTGAACAGAGTCGGGGTCGAAAAGGAACATCAGCATCGTAGAAATTTAAAGATTTGGTCTTGATGGGCCCGATTTCAACTCTATATTGGTTTCTGACAACTGAAGCATGAAATTATGCAAACTACAGTTTGTATAGCATGACTGAGTATCAGGGCCATGTTAATTAAAAAAATATAATGAGAATAAAGTCAAAATTATCAGAGTGAAGTCGTACGACAAAGTCATGATATTACAACTATTCTCATTATTTTGACTTTATTCTCGTGTTATGACTATTTTTGCAATAATGTGGCTTTATTCTCAAAATATTATTTTATTCTCGTATTATGACTGTTTTCATAACAATATGACTATTCTCATAATGTGGCTTTTTTTTTAATACTGTGGAAAATACCACAAGTTCGTTGGACTTCTCCTAGGCTTGTCTGGACTGTGATTGGCTGGTCTGCCTGTCAATCATGGTTGACGACAACCTATCAGAGCCTTAATGTGTTGGAACTTTCTAGAGTGTGGCAGAACAGGTGTTTTTTGTAGTAGCTTGCAGTAGTTCAATAGTTTAGCAACTGTATTATCAAAAAGGAGTTATAAGTGTGATGTTTGCTGATCGTTTTGTTTTGTTGCATCAAGAGTTGTAAGTTGACCGACAATAAAAGGACGCCACCTCTTTGAACGGACGCCTGCAGTTTTTTCAGATACAAATCACCACGCCCTTTAGTTCAAATACTATGACTCTGTTCTCATATTGCCAAATCAATAAAATTTTATTTTAGCAATAAGGCATTTCAAAGTGCTTTTCATCATAAAAACACAAAGACATAAAGTCATAGAACACACAGCCAACAACTGAAACATTACATTTTGCTATGTTACAACTTTATTCTCGTACGACTCATTATTCTCGCAATACGACCGTTTTCATAACACTACGACTTTATTCGTGAAATATTACGACTACTCATTATTTCGACTTTTAATCTCGTATGATCTCGTAATATTATAGCTATTCCCGTACAAGTCTATTCTCGTAATGACTATTAGTTCTCAGTATGGCCCTGATACTCTATCGAGACAAATATGAAGAGAACAACAGCTGTCACTGGTTCGATTCCTGGCCTGATGACCTTCCCTGCATGTCTTCCTTCTCTCTTTCTCTCACTACCCACCTTCCTATGTGACCAATAAATGCTACTAGGGCCAGTAAAAACTTAAAAAAATTAAAAGAACTAAAGAGATGTGCTCCCACAACCAGGTCCCATATTCTCCGAGTCTTAATCATTGAAATGCTAACCCAGGCTGTCACAAACAGATCAACAAGTAAATGAGAACTAATCCGTACTTGAAGCATACGCAGCTTAATGGTGTGTGAACTGAACTTTGTAGTAGTTCTTGATTAGTGTGAGCCATCACAACACAGTCCAACTCACCAGATAAATTTTCCCAAAAAAAACCCTTAAAAAAGAAAAGAAAACACAAATCATCTGCTGCACGTGTCTCAAAATCTAAGAAGCTTACTCCACTCTGGTTGGACTTAAAGTGGACTGATGAGTCACAGCTGATTATGTCTTTAGGAATATCTGCCAATTAGGAACATTTTCAACTGTCTTAAGCAGCTAAAACTCAGAAACATCTTCACTTTTCTGCAAACTCCCAGTGACCAGACACATGTCTACCGCAGGTGAATTAACTAATCGTTAGGCATTCAAAGTTTCTAAAATCTCACTTCTGAAGGTCCGAACTGTTTCTCAAAGTTTTAAATGAACGCTAAACATCCGACAGCACAGACGAAAAACCAAACAACCATGAGCTTGACAGAAACATGGTTAATTGGCTCATTGGCTTTCAGTACAGAGCAGCTGAAGCATTTTAAACAAAGAGTGAAATGAAACAATTAAATGTTTTTTTTTTCCAGCCCACATGTTCGTAGTTTGATTCAGCATTCCCCCAGGAGGCGGGTAACGCAGCAGAATCCATATCGCCTCTACATGGCGCTTTTCATTTTCAGTTCTATCAGCCTCAGCTTTAGCATGTGTAAGCTATACATCTCAGTGCATTTCCACTGTTTCTGACATGCTTTTAAGGATATCTGAGTCTCTCTCTTTTCTCTCTGGAGCCACAGACAGCTGCAGTGTCGTTTACTGCAGCAAACATTAGCATAACAGATCATTGGCTATATATGAGTGTTCACTTCTCCTCTGGGTTTGCTGGTTGTACACACACACACAACACACACTACACATACAAATAGTGCTTCTTTTTCTCTCTCTCTCTCCCTCTCTTCCCCCCACCTTCGCTGACCTTCTTGACCATTGGCTGAAATGTGACAGAACCAAAACAAGGCGAGAATGTAAATCGCAGCAGATGATGGAAAACACCCAGGCTAACCCCTATTTGCATGTGAGGAGAAGCGGCAAGTCGAGCAATTTGTTTTTCAAAAAAGGGCCACCGGGTGCGCGCGGCCACTGCAGAGCGGCTGTGATGCTCCTGTCCAGATTAAGCCTTTTTTTTTTCTTTCTTCTTTGGGTCATTTCAAAGCTACTGTTCCCCTCCCACCGCCATTAGAGGTTACAGATAGCAGAGTGCTTCCCAACTAGCTAAAAAGGCACATTTTGTTAAAGAGCACCTAATTTGTTTTCATAGTTTTGTTAGAAAGGGTTGCAGTACCGTCGCCGTACACACGGTGGCACTGTAGTCCTCCGCAGCTCTTCTCTCTCTCCGCCTCTCTAAGCTCCATTATGTTGTGTAATTACAACAGCCCTGGATTCGTCAGACTCTCCCTTTGTTGTTGGTCTTGCTGGGTTTATTCATTTGAACCTGAACGGGTTTTTGATTCCTCCACTGAGGCTACAGGCAGCAGGATGCAGGTTGAAGGTGGAGAGGAAGAGGTAACAAAACGAGAAAAAAAAAGAGAAAAGAACCGGGTGCGGCGTGACGCAGGGGAAGAGACCCATATACGGATGGGATGCCTTTCTTTTTGCCGTGGCCGTCAGAGGTTCGAGTCCCGGCCCGTTGTGCTTGTTCCGTGTCTTCCCCCTTTTTCGTAACCCACTTCCTGTCTGACCACGGTTAAATAAAAGCCTAGAGAGCCGAAAATGACCTGTAAAAACACACACACACATTTAGAAAGCCTTGAAAGTAATTCAGTAAGTAAGTAATCTTTCTCTACAATTTTGCACGGCCTCTGTTTACTTTGATGGGATAAGATGAGGAAAATGGCGGTGAAGAAAAAAAAAAATCCTTTTAATAATGAGTCATTTCCGGCAAAGCTCTATAGATCTAACGCTGCTGGCAGCCTCTCACAATCCTGATATTTAGTGTGCAGCTGGCTGACAGAGAAACCTGCCACCTGTTCCCCGCAAAACATTCACTCACTTTAGGTAGTTCAGGGAACTTGGCGTCGAGTTGGCTTTTTCACTGCATCCTCCAAATACGTTTGCGCTGCTTCGGTGAGGGCTTCATTGCGTTGGAAGGGGAGGAGGTACTCACCTTGAGTCTTTCAAAACTTAATGTGGCCTTGTGTCTGCAGTTGCTCTGAGATTTATCCAGGCTCGTCGATATGGTTGCGGGCGTCGAGTGAAAACAGATTTTCAAGGGGGTGGATTTCGCAGCTCGATATCTGAGTCTGGCAGTCAAATAATCTCTAGATTTGTCTCGCATGGGGTCAGATAAAAGAGCTTCGGAGATGTGATCAACCTGCGTAAAGCTTGCGGAGTATTTAGCCCGGGGACACGACACTCCTGATTATCTTAGAGTGGAATTGGAGTCTTTTAGTTCATGTATTTGAGAAATTATGAGCTAAGCTTGCTATTTGGATACTTTGAAGGGTCAGTACTATATATTTCCCTGGCACATAGTGGCACTTTATAGCACTTCAGTTGTCAAAGTCACATATCATATGACTTTAAAGAAATTTGATTTTGTAATTTATGCCTTGAAATTGGGCCTCTGTCTCTTTAAGAAGCTCCTGCTCTTCCTGAAACTCCGCCTTCAGGAAGTCATCACAATATGTCTCCATTAACCCTTTAACAATGTTTTTACCAGCGTTACACTGACAAGTAGCTAGCATAATGAGCTCAGCTGATCCACCAGGGGTTTGCTAATTGCTGCTGGCTAGTCTGAAGGAACAGAGCGGGGGAGTCGTGCTCTGTGAGGCGGAAGCTCAGAAACTTGGGAACCGAAGGTGGCGCTAAGTCCAACCAGGCATTTTCCACAGCTGAATGGTTGCCACGGGAGATTCAAGGATTTCTCAAACATACATGGAAAGAATCAAGGCAACACTCCAGGTAAGTTTCTGATGAGGGAATAACATTATAACATCATGTAAAGCTCGAAAAAGCCAATTTTAAAACAAGTTATTTTGCTTTTAGGTCTCCTCATACTGGCATTTATCTCCATTTTCATGTTTACTTCTTCAGCCAAACTGATTTCTGCCTCGTAATTAGTTTAGGAATTTTGAAGTCGGGTTCTATTAAAAGGTTGTAAGCAAAAACGCTACCTGAAACGGATAAGTCTCTTTAATACAAATCCAGAATGCTCGGCCATGGAGGCTTAAGCTAGAGGCTAATCCGAGAGGGGCCAAGATCATCTTAGAGCGAGTCCAATCGCAACAGCATCAAAGTGGTTTGTGGGAAAGTTGTTTTTAATTAATCTTTAAACCCGTGGCAGGTTTAAATTGGTATTTAAAAACAAGCCGATGAGAACTTGTATGAGAAACTGAGGTTGGCCCTGTGTGCCACCAGAGATCTTCCTGAGTGAAACAGCTACTTAGATTAATAAATGTGAAGCGTGCCACTCAGGGTAACTATTAACTCGTGGACATAAAAAGTCCTACTGAGCATTAGACCTAATAATGACATTGAGGCCAACTCACACACTTCACTCCCATGAGTCAGTGTTAAGTGGATGCAGTCTTGAGTTTAGATTCAAACTGCCTGGTTGCAGTGGGGTCTAAAATTAGACGCTTAGAAATTCAGAAATGCCACAAAGGTGCCTGAATGTCCTGCAAAAAACAGCAGAATGGGGTTCTGTGGTGGCGCAGGGGCAAAGCACGACCCAGGTATGGAGAACCCTGGTCCTCCTTGTGGCGGTGGTCGCAGGTTCGGTTCTTGGCCTGGCGACATTTGCCGCATGTCTTCCCCCTCTCTCCTGTCAGACTACTTTCAAATAAAGGCCAATAGAGCCAAAAAAAGAGAGAAAAAAACAGCAAAATGTGCACACAGACATTATTAAAGGGGGTGTATTATGCGTTTTCCAGCCACATAGTATCATTTTATAACACAATCCAGTAACTATATTCAGTTGTTATAAAAATGTTGCATATGCCAAACATAACTTACTTACAAAGTCAAATTTCTTCTAATGCCTGGCCTTTGTCCCTTTCAGAAGCTCCTCCTCGTTCTGACACGCCGCCTTCAGCATGTCACCACATCAACATTCACTAAGCGTTTAGAAATGTTCATCTGAGCTTTAAACTCAGAAATAGTTCATATCATGGTTTTGCTAGGTTTTGCTAGCAAACACCTAGCAAAACCAGGTGTTTGCTAATTGCTGCTGGCTAGCCTGAAGGAGCTGACTGTGAGAGTTGTGGAGGGGGTGGGGGCGCTCTGTAAGACGGAAACTCTGCTTGGAAACTGCAGCTCTGAGGAGGAGCTTCGTCCTCGAAGGCGGGGCTAGGTCCTACCAGGCGTTTTCCACAGCTGAATGGAGATTAAAAGATTTCTCAAACATGCACGAAAGAATCAAAGCAACACTCCAGGTATGTTTCTGATGAGGGAACTTGACACGTAAGGCTCCAAAGTCAATTTTTGCTGTTTGCACTATTAGAGCAGGCGGTTAAAAATAGGCAGTTTTAAAAGGAAATCTCAGGGATGTTAGCTATTTGTGGTAAAATTTGTATTTGTAAAAACAAAAAAAAAACAAAACAAAGAAAATTTCATAGTGATAATTTCAGACTGGGACAGAAAGTTCAAAACCTATGTTAAAAAGGAACATGTTTGTGGGGGAATTTAGTTTCTTTTGAAAAATAAAAAGGTGTTGGAGCCAGAGTTTCAGCCCGGCTCTTTCTGTTCTTATTTTTATGGTTCTCTCAGGAATGAAACGGGTTTATATTTTTACCTTCAATAATACTAAAAAACCTGAAAAAACAAAGGAAGAAAAAAAAAATATATATATGTATATATATAATTAACCCAATTTTAACCTACACTTTTCTGCACCATTTAGACACAGAAAAGACATTATGATCACTGTGGTAAAGTAGCGTAAAACTTTTAAAAGTCTCATCAATTTAAGTAATGGTTATTTTATTAATCCAGGCTGCCTTTCTATTAGTAGCTCAGAGGAAATGTTTTAAATGTTCTAACCTCAGCACAGCTTTCATTTAAAGATGGCAGACGTCTGCTTTGCCTTTAGCTCTTCTCAGAACAGCCAGAAGCTTCAGTCTTAGAGGAAAAACTCATCTGGAGTTTCCAATTACACGAAGACGCCGTTGGGAGATCTCTACCACCGGTACTGTCCCTTTAAGTTTAAGAGGAGTTGTTCTTCAGTTGTGACTTGTTTGACAGGGAAACGTTCGGATCCACGTTTGCTAATGCTAGCAGGCAATTAGAGGAAATCACGACCCCCTGCGCCACCCACACCTTCACCCTGCCGAAGCCCAGCGCGTGTGCTGCCGTCTTCCAGGGGGGGTGAATAAGTAATGTGAATTTTGAGATATTCTGCGCAGATTTCGAGGAGATTGACACTAACATGCTCTGCGAAGGACTTCCACCATGTGAAGGCTACTAGAAACCTCAGCGCAAATGAGGCGAACCTCGATGCTGTCCACACATAATCTCGGTGTGTTGGAAATATGCAGATGTTCTGCACGTCTGGGTTGATACTTACTTCCATTTGCGGGAAACATGGCTCGCCCCGTCCGTATACAGCAACATAAATAATTCCACACTAGAGTGGTTAGAGCTGATATGGGTCATTAATTTTTCAGTGATTTAGTGCAGGGAGCTACATGCAACCAGTGTTTCCCACTGGCTTAATATGTGCACATTACAGCTCTATTTGTCCTGTTTATGCGCTCATTCAAAGCAATTAATGTCATTTATGGCCTCATTAACACAGATTTTACAGGAAAGTCTTTTTATTTGATGTTGTCCACATACAGTTATGTACATTTGACAGCAGTCGAATACCAAAGGAGATCAAGTAATACATAAATTATATTAGATGGCAACTGAAAATCAGCAATCTTAATGTGACATAATATTAGTATTCAGAGAAAACACGGTGTTGTGTGAGAAGGGAATCCGATCACGTCAAGCAGACATGTATGATCTAATCGAATGTTAAGAAAACAGTTGGGTGCTTTGCAGTCAATAAGACCTCAGGCTTTCACTGCTTGTTATTCACATGGGAGGGGTCGACGGTGCAAGAGGCGCAAATCATCAGTTTTAATGAAAACTTAAGCGTAACAGTATGAATCCGTAACACACCGCGGCTGTGCAGAGGGGGGGACAAAGTGTTGAATGTGCCTCAACAAGCACTTGAACTGCCTCCCTTCCTCAAATGTTTCCACTTTCCTTCAAGTCTTCGGAAGGTTTCAGAAAGTCTTAAAGAAAATCCTCACCGAAGGCTGCTGTCATTCAGTGCATCACAATGGCAATCGCATCCACGAAGCAACCAGCGGAGCAACCAGAGGAGCAATCCCCTTTCTGGGCTCAGTATATTTTAGCCGATGGAGCAGAAAAATGTTACCACTGCTAAATAACCTCCCAGGATGGATTCGGGCTGTTGGTTGCCAAGTGAATAATCAGAATACATGCGTCCACATTTCTGGTAATAATGCCCTTTCGTTTTCAAGGCAAGCGTGAAACAACAGCATTGCTAACACGCTCGTGTCTGCATGAAGTTACCCCTAGCTTAGCGGAAAACACCGTGGGAAAGCAAAGAAAAATAAATAAAAAATACAGCTGTCTGTGCTGGCTTTAAGTTGCTAGGAAACAAATGGGTAGCAAACATCCAAAAGCATGGCAGGTTTCAAAAAAGCCCATTACTTCGATTAATCATTTGGCTGAAATTGCATAAGTCACAATCTCCAACTAATGACTTCCTTCATAAAGTTGGAATTCCATCATGAAAGGTCAGACGTTTCTCACACAATCTGGCCTGAAAATTCAATATGGCAGCCATGCTGTGCTAATGTTTGTTTCATAAAGTTAATAAATTAATTCTAATTAATAAAACCAGAGCAATGTACAAGCTCTGGGTGCTACGGTGTTTGGACGGATAAACATTAGAGGAATACCATCATTATTAGCCTGGGAGGCTAATAGTTATTAGCATGGCCATGTAGCACAACAGAAGCAAACCATAGTGGTTTTTATAAACTGACTGGAACCCAATAAGGTTCAGAGATGATTATTAATACAGATCCTGGCTCTAACTTCCGAGGCAAATAAAAAACGAAACATAAACTGTCAGGAAAATAGAGCTAGGTAAATTAAAATAGTAATAGTTTCTGTCCTTCCCTGCTAGCAGTTCCTAAGGTAAAATGAGAGAACCACGGGATAAAATTTACCAAGCTGAAATGAGGATAGAAATCTTACAAAAACTAATGGAAGGAAATATTTCCCAAATTGTACATTTAAATTACTATTAATGTCAATTCACTGTGGTGCTGTGTCTGAGAAGTCATCCATCATGAAATCTGTGGTTAAACAAAAATATTGCACTCTACATATCAGAACCTGAGGGACCTAAATTAAGACACCGCATCGTGTCTCAACAGTTGTGTTGCAAATCAGAGACGGTCCCCCGGATGATGGCGAATCCATTCCACGCAGCTGCGCAGCGTTTGCGATTACCAAGCCGAGGGCTCGGTTTTGGCTTCCCCGCGCTCGTTAAACACGCAGGAGCGTGACCTTCTGCGGAACATGGTGGCTCCGGGGCCCTTCCTCCGAGTGATGCGCATGTAAATGTCAGAGTGCAGGAACCTTGGGTAGGAGTCCTTTTTCATCAGGCTGAAGACTTTCGTCTGGGCTGCTTCGAAGCAGCCCCGCGTTGGGTGCTCCATGTTTTTCTGGATGGCCATCTTTGTGTTGTAGTCGATGTTGACCTGAGTTAAAGCAAAGGCAAATATCAAGTATGACCAGTTAGAACAGGAGATGCGGCTTGTAGGTGGTGCATTAAACACAAATATCCAACAGAGGGATGCGCATGATTTTAGCTTTGCTGGTCAAGATTTAGAGTAGCTTGCAAAACAAATCGACTGCCCTCGAACTGATCAGGTTTTGTCACATTATAACCTCAAGTTTCCTATTTTATGGGCTAGGCCAACAAAAAGTAGTGCATATTTGACAGGTTTCACAATAAAATTTGTAAAAGCGGGCATATATCTGTATCCAACCAATCAGATTTTTACTGTAATTACAGCTGCGGGTCTTTTGGACTCACTACCAGCCTTCCATGCATAGAGTCTGAAATTTGTTCACATTTTTTTTGCTAAATGGCTTAAACCCAGTGAGTGAAGATCTGTTTTCTGGCTCCGCCGCAGATTCTCAGACTTGATTCAGAACCGGGACGTTTGATTCGGCCATTCCTAACGGTGGGGTTGGTGCGTTTCATTGCAGGTGTGAAGTCTTTGCTTAAAGGCCAGACAGACCCATTCAGGTCCGAACCGACCAGTGAAGATTGCTTCATGTGTTCGCTGCGTCTCCTAGTCAGATTGGTGCAAACCGCAAACTTCTTATGGCTTCCTTACTCCCACCGTACCACAGAGACCATATTATATATATTATATTTTTTAAATGAAAAATCTGCAGTGTACCAACGATTATCGCCAGATTAGCGAATTACTGAAAGAATCGTTAGCTGCAGCCCTACTATTAATTATTATTGAGGAGAAAGTTATTTCTGTGACTCACAATTTGGAATATGTCAACAGATAAAGGGCTGAGAAAGGTTCCCCAAAGACAGACGGGGGAAGTCCCACATTTGCTCGAGGAAGCGCGTTAGTACATTTTTATGACTTTAGAAATGCCCTTTGTGAAATGCGCTCGCCATATCTTGCATTATTATCCTACACGCTGGTGTAGAAGTTTATCTCTTCTGCAAACAGAACCGTCCACAACAGGAACTACAATGGTCACAAGCTGCCATGCTAAAAAAGAAGAAGAAGAAAAAAAAAAGCCTTTCACCCTCGTAAATGTGCGTTTGTTCTAGACTGAAAGTGTGTGGGAGATGCTCTCTTTAGCTTTGCACAGACAGTTCAAAACCTCAAACCAGACTCCTCAGCAAGCCTGAACTGCTGCAGGCTTTGAACAGCGCATCAGATGGTGGTCGCATCGTCAAGCGCAAATTGTCTGGAAGCCGCAACCGTCTCACACTCAGAAATAACTCAACCCGCTTTTTGCAGCATGCATGCACATGACCTCAGCAAGCTGCTGCACCTAATGATTGTTCACAAAGGTCAGCTCGCCACAGGCTCATGACTATGGAGTGTGTTAGTCCTCGCCCACTGTTATTTTTCTGACGGTGACATAAATATTTCATCTCAAACAGTCCTCAGTGACAGATAAGCTAAGAAAACGCTAAATGTCACTGGAGCATTCAGAGCGCCGCGCCATTAAATCTGCGCAGTTCTAGAGAACATAAAGATGCCACCACCGTACCTCTTTAGGAGCCTCCGATTCAATATAAACAGTATAAATATATTTGGCTTTGGACAGCAGCTTGGTTTCTGAATCGATGGTCTTGTATTCTTCGCAGGCCAACCAGAACTCGATGTTTTCCTCGCTGAACTCCGTCCGGAGGAACTGAGAGAAGGTTTTCACCCCATCTGAACAAAAACAGAATCACAAACTGTTGGAACAGCATGTGGTAAAAGGAGAGATACATACAGACACTGTCGATCAACTTTTCTATAGTGTGGAGGGAATTCTGTCAAATACTGTATCGGTCATTTTATCATATTAGCGTGTTAGCATGGCAGAAAGTCCAAACTTCCCAACTCTGACTAAAAGAGATCAGTGTCACTTCCTGTTTAAAAATGACCTCTTTGGCCAACAATGAACTCTTCGGTGTTCACAGCTTTCTGTAAGCTAAAGATACTGGTGTAAGAGAACATGGCCTGTTCTGTGAACAATAGAAATGACACCACTTGGACCCAAATAGCCACTTTCTCGTAATCCTGAGTAGATTCTGATGTGAATGCTGGTGGATTCTTTAATTTGTTCTCTCCGAATTTTAACCCTTAACGTGTTTTTCCCCCATTCTGATTTAAAATAAGTTTGAATAAGACCAATGAAATCACCAATAAAATAACCTTCCCCTGTTACATCTGAGAATCAAACGTTCTATGAAACTTTAAAGTCTTTAAATCTGGTGTATGTGACTTTTATTTATTTAAAAAAAAAAAAAAGTACCATTCCAAAAATAATGACACTTTTAATGCAAAGTTGTACTAAAAGTTGCATTAAAAGTCCATAAATTGTCAACTTTAAATTAAAATGGTCATTATTTACGGAGTGACACTTCAGGACAACAGTCACAAACATTCATGAACGCTCCTTCCTGTTCATAAAATGTGTTATAACATGTTTTCCATGACATAACGCGTATGTCATGTTTCACATATTTGTGAAACTGTCACCTTGTCCTGACGGTACGTGATGAGACAGATAATCTGTGAAAAGATCGCTCTCCTCTGCCTCCTACCTTAGCTACCATTGCCATCTGCAGAAACATCCAATCTGATCCAGTAGGAGGGTCTTAATGCTGTCAATCAATCTTGTGTGCGCGCTGCTCAATGTGCTAATGGCAGGAAAACAACTCACCGCTCCAGGAAAACTATTTACCCACAGTCATCGGTAAGCCATGCTAATTAGCATTAGCATTCATATAAGGGAACACTGGGAGAAGGTTGATATTTTTCAGATTATCTGTCTCATACTAAACCATCACGACAGTTTCAAAATGTAAAATAGATGTTTCCTATAAAAGTTACATACCTGAACTTTAATTCTTATAGAAAATAACACCATCTTTTGACAACGTCATCAACAACTAGTGACTAGTGGAAAGTAGGTCTGCTAAGACTAGAATTCATCAGGAGTTTATGTCCATCTAATTTTCTCTGCTTTTAGTTGGTCTGTGGTAAACAGGCATCAACTGGTAACTGATTTTCCTTCAGCAATCTCTAGTTCCATGCTGATATTTATGTTCTGAACATTAATACCTTTTACCATATATGACTTTTGTTGCTGGTATGATGGAAAACTACCAATTTCAAACTGGAACCTTGGTATTTAACACGACCAGCAACATGTACGGGAGTAACTTCAGTAAAAAAAAAAAAAAACATAAAAAAATATTCACAGCAGATCTACAAGAAACTTTAAAGGCATCTTTAAAAATGTTTCCAAAACAGCACACAGGGTTTCAGTGTGGTCCTAAAGTGTTACTTCTGTGATTAGGAGGAAGTTGCACAGTTTCTGTATTGCTGTCTGTTCTGACAAAACATTAAAAGATGTAGTGAAACTCCCGCTGTCGTCTCCCATCCTCTATTTATCGCTGTGAGCGCTCCGCTCCAGTTTCGAGCCCACATAAAGCAAAAAAAAGCGTCTGACAGTCGAATCGACTGGTTCGGACAGCAATTTAAACGAGCGCTGCCGTGAAAGTTTCCGAGGCTCGGGCTGACCTGTGTGCTTCAGCAGCTCTTCAAAGGAGTCGCTCCACTGCAAGGCTGCCTCTGGTGAGATGCTGCAGAAAAGAAAGGACAAAAGAGTCAGACAAAACGGTCAGATCCTCCCTAATGATGCAGCCAACAATGTTTTTGGGGGGGATTCTCGGAGAGCCGTCTCCTCGCCAGGTTTTCTGCATGCCGCCTAATGAGTCGACGGAGGGCCCCGCTGGAAACTCGGGGAGGTTAAAAATGAATCACGGTCGCCTGGCATAACAGCGGCTGTGCGTGAAAAATAATGAATTGTGCCTCACTTGCTCGTTGTCGTGTTTGTCTTTTTATGGGGACTGACGTTTTCATGGGAGCCCGACTTGGTGAGAAAAAGGCTTAGTCGGCTCTTCCTCTCTTTGTCTTTCTGTCTGCAAAACAAGGCAGAAAATACATCAAGCTCCGAAACACTCGGCGCCGCACTTGTGGCACTATTTAGCAAACCAGCAACTTATTGCAGACTTTTCCTCCGACACATTCTGAGGTGGTGGACATGACACACAATTAATTACACCCGCTTGCTCGTGGTAAAGAATGACCTAAAAGATAAGTCAGGTTAGCTGACAAGTCTTAATAATAAAAAAAAAAAAAGCAGAGAGACTCGCTGGCAACGACTTAAAAGCTGTAAAAGCGGTGGTGTTGATTAAAATCAATCTGCTGCCTTGCAGTTCTAGTTCTGCGCGTATATTAATAAACATCTTCAGTAAATCTGCTCTAAATTAGTTTTTAGATGACTGAAAAGGAGTCGAGTTCAGACACCAACCTGCCGCTGTCGTCCTTCATCGCTCGTGACTGCAGGTCCTGTACAGCAAACATTCTGAAATATGCTTCCTCCTTTGGGGCCATGTAGTTAAATTGAGGAAATAGAAACAGCAGCGTCTCCATGCTCGTCTGTCAGTGTGAGTGTGCCGCGCAAAGCCGTAGGCCACAAATAGGGCCGTGAAAAAAAAAGGGAAAAAACTGTTTAACCCATCATTTGATGAGCCCTTCTCATCTTTTATAAACCCTGCTCGCGTTTCATTTCCCATACCTGCTCCACTTCCTGTAAGGGGCCAGCGGCTCCATCAGCGACCCAGAAAATCCCCTCGGGTTCAACATCCTGTCGACAGATTGCTTAAAGTTTTTTGACAAAGAAACATGGTTATGCTAATTAACAGAATCCCCCCCGCCCCCGCCCCTTCTTTTTCAGGGAAAAGGCAACATCTTGGACATTTTTAATACATTTTTTTTGCAAGTGAAAAAAATTGCAGAGGTGATTTCGGGGGAAATGTTTCTTTTTAAATACATTATCGGGAGAACGATCAGTGATGTATAATAAGTATTTATACTTCTTGAAGAGGTTTGTATTTTTGGGTGCAAAAATGATAAGTTATCTAGTTGATAGATTTCCTGAGCTGTGGATGTCTGCAGCTCCTCCAGAGTTACCATGGGACTCTTGGTTGCTTGTCTGGTAAAGGCCTGCTGTACTGCCAGGGGTGGGCAAATCCAGGCCTGGAGGGCCGGTCTCCTGCAACGTTTAGATGCGTCTCTATTTCAACACACCCGAGTCAAATAATGAGGTCATTAGCTGGAGAGGTTGACTGCACACTTGAATCAAATAGCTGAATCACCTTCTAAGAGCTGCAGAACACCGGTCCTTGAGGAGCAGGATTGTCCACCCCTGGCCAAGGGGAAACGCCAACAGCAACAATAATACTATCAGACACATGGCAGAGAGAGATAAAATTGGGTGAAATCAAAAGAGATCAACAGTGTGGATGATTTGCCTCCCAGGAACAACTAGAATAGTGAAGGACTCTGTATGGTAAAGGACTTGGTAAACACTACCAAGACGTTAACGTCTTGGTAGTGTTTGCTAAATGCCACATTTTTCATTTTTAGATCGTGGACTAAACACTGACAAGTAAGACATCCAAACTTTGGGATTATGTCATGACTCTGGGCTGTTGCTGTGTTTGTGTTGTGCTTTTTCACCAACCTCGAGTCTCCACTTCCTCATAAGGCCACCTCTACTGACGAGCAACCAAATGGTTCTCTACCTGAGTGTCAACACACATGATAGCGTCCGGCTTTTATCTCTAATCTTTCTTAATGTTTCCTGTTCTTACCTCATGGCTTCTCCGTTGTCCTCAAAGAAAACCTTCAATGGTTTTCTAGAGATTCTCTAAGGAATCCATGCCAATGTAATGAAGTGTTTCTGCCTTGCCTGTATGTCGTTCATGTTTTCAAATCTCCATACAAAGTCTTTCGTTCCTAATCAGTTTTATTCAGCCATCTCTACTCCTCTGTCTCTCCGTTTTACCTGGACCCTCCACTATTTAATCTCTCCAGAGTTCCTCCAACCCTACCAGAATGTCGACCATGTTTGCCAGTAGAAATCCACTGAACCTTTTCCCTGCTCTTGCGTTTCATGTGTCTGATTAAGTCCATTTCCCCGGAATACACCTTCCCTCCCCTTCCCACAACAGATTGTGACCGCACATCCAATATCTGGATGAGAAATCGGTACGGGCAGGTCTTCAAGTCCAGTCCTCCCACCTCTGCCTTCCTGTATATGTCCACTGACTGTTTAATAACCACGAGACTAGACTATATCTATGACTGAGGAGTGTTTCAGTGTCTGTGACGCCCTTAGACAGATGCCACACAGGCTGAAGGAGTGTTAAAAGGAACCACCCTCTGAACACTTCCTCCTCACATGTTCACGTTATTCCACTGAGCTGTCTGTCCTCACAGTCTCAATTTCTGCGTCTTCTGGGTAGTTTATCCCAACCAAACCAGCTTCCTCTGGCGAATAACTTCCCTCGATCATCTACATACCGTATTCCATGACCTTCTTCATTCATATCAGGCCTTACACCTTCCTCCAACCTCTTTGACTGGAACTGCTTGTACTTCCTGATTCACCAGTGCTGTTCTGCTAACACAAAAATGGGCTAGACGTTAATCCCCAGGTTACAAATTATTTCATTGGAAATATTCTTCATCAGCTAGATTCTAACCAGCCTCTCCTCTTCCTTTATGTCTCCCCTGGAAGAAGATTCAAAATGGACGATGAAGACTTTGGAAGTGTGAAACCTCATTTAAACTTTGTGTGTTTGTGAATAATCTCTGCACATGTCCCACACAGTTCAATAAGCAAAACAGAGGCACACCACACTTTCTAGATTTATATGGTTGAAAACCACATTTCATTTCATATTTATGCAATATCGTGTGTTGGTCTATCAAAGAAAATCCAAAGGAAACACACTGAGGTTTGTGGCTGCAACTTGACCAGAAGTGGAAAAGTTCAAGGGATGTGAATACTTCTGCAAGGAAGTGCAAGCAAGCGCTTCTTCAACAATTCCCCCCCTAGCACCATCAAAAAGAACTAAATATGGCATCAATTTAAAATAATTAACTAAACTTTACCTCATGAGTACGTGCATCAAATTCAACAATCCATTGAAAATCTACAACTAGTAGATTTATCATAAACTAAGATTATTGTGATGATTTGATTAGAGAAAGTCAATAGGAGTTTTTCTCCAGTTCCAACAACTATTGGTTTCTTTTAAACAACCCACAGAGGAGCTGACACAAAGCTAATAAAACCCCACAAGAGATAAAATGGCATCAATCAGCTTCCATTTATTAGTTTCCACCCTTTGAAATGTTCATATGAAAAGATACACAAGCATTTATGTACGTGGAGCATAAAGCTAAAGTGATGTATGGGAAATGTTGCTCTTGTTGATGTGGCCTTTTCTAGTGTGATTTAGCTTGGGTCTGCGTTGGGCGACGCATTTATACACACACAGAAAACACTTAAGATGTATAAAACATAAAAAAGATGACATTTTGAGATTTATTCACGAATCCTATTAATTCTTCTGGGAAGATAACGCCTTAAAGTGATGTGAAGGTAAAACGTGGAAATTGGTTTTTTTTTTTAGAAATGTCTTGTGTTTTTTATTACAAAGGGATTTAATTACACATATTCTGGTTAGTTACTTAATTCAACAAATAAAGAAAAAATATGTATTCAAAACGAGAAACACCCAACCCCTAACAACTCAAATAACATCTGTGATAAACTTCTAGTCAGTGATGGATTTACTGGTATGTTTTGAGTCATTTGTATGTTGGAAGGTCCAGTTCAGCTTCAGGTTTTATATTTCTACAGTCTCAAGTTTTTATAAAGCACCTTCTGGTACCTGGTAGATTTTTATGGCACAGTGTTAGTGCCAAAATTAACACTAATTTAGTGTTAATTTGGAAGTAGTGGTGGCCACTTTCTTGTCACAAGACACTATGTCCATTCTGAAGCTAGCTACTGATCTGATTGATGACTGACTGACACCGAGTGACCAATACTCACAAATGAGAATTAGACTACTCACTTGCTTTAGCTTCGTAGGCTAGCATTAGCATTGGATAGGTTGGCAACTATCATGCCTAGGCTGGTCATCAGCAACTCTCTCTTTAAAGAGCATATCTAAGCTGCATACCCATTGGACTGCCTTCTCCCTATGCTGTACATGAGCAAGAATAGGCTAGCAGTAGCATTGGATGGGCTAGCAACCAGCATGCATAGCCTAGAGAGGCTGATGGCTAGCATGTCTAGGCTGGTCACCCATTGAACTGGTTTTTTTTTTTTTCCTTTTAAATTTGAATTGTAGGAATGCACTTGACAACAGGGAGCTAAAGATGGGGCGGCAGATAAACCTCCGGGGCACAAAACAGAAAACAGAAGAGGGGGAAGGATGAAGATGTTGGAGAGACGAAGAAAAGCTTTTCAAAGTGGTTGAAAGACAGAAGGTAAGTAATGTCAGTGTATCAACAAGAGAGTTGTAAATATTCAGGTTAGCTTAAGCTAGCCTAAAATGACAGGTGGTTGTTGTTGTCCAATACGGGACGCGATTTATTCCGTATTGCTATAAATGTCTGATAGACACACCTATACAATATACTGTACATCTCAACAATAAATGTAATAATAATGATAATTTTAAAAAAACACTGGAAATATTAAGGTCAGCTAAATTGTCGTTTCAGGACCTAAATAGGACCCCCCCCTAAACCGCACGAACTAACACTGCTGTCACGGTTGCTTAGAGACGGACACTACGCAGCCGGAAGTGAGCCGCTATCAACCAGTGTCTTTTTAAAATGTCCACCCGATAAAACACCGTCCTTAGAAGCAAAACCTCTTGCAAAAATACAGACGGTAGTGGGAAAACACACATTCCAGGCTAAACAATCACAGTGAAGTTTAATAGGGGCATTTAAAATAAATGTGTCGGCGATATTCAGTGGCGCCCAGTTTGTTGTTTGATATCAGACAGAATGGGTCAGGAGAGGAACCGCAGACCCGTCAGAACCTAAAGAACCAGACATCAGTCTCTTCATCCCTCAGTCATTTCCTGAGACCGAAAAATAATATAGATGGCAATTTAAAGAACAAATCATACAAATAGATTAATAGCAAATAAATATTGTGAAGAGAACATTAAAAACGTTTGTTAGGATTGTGTAGGAATTTTTTAAATATCTTTTATAAATACAGTGTTTTGCGGTCAATATTATCTCACCATTTTATTAATGTGGGTTGCCAGTTTGGACCAGGCTTCCAATCAAGCTATAAGAATGATAGAAAACATGCTAACAAAAAGCCTCAGACCTGCAGACACAGGCTAACAGAAGTGACTCTTTGGCTCACTTATATATCAAATTATGACATATTGCCCTGTTTTTTTGTTTCATTCTTTTTTAATTGCCCTGTAGGCAACAATTTATTCACATACAGTACAGACCAAAAGTTTGGACACAACTGTGTGTCCATACTTTTGGTCTGTACTCAATACAGACCAAAGGTTTGGACACACTTTCTCATTGAATTCCATGAGAAGGTGTGTCCAAACTTTTGGTCTGTACTGTATATGTACATTTATTATTATTGATACTTTAATTAAAAATGAGTTGTACAAGTTTATGTCGGGGTGGGGGGGGGGCGATGGCATGTTCGCATACACCTCAGAAAGTATGTAGTTGCGCCCCTGCCCTGAAATCATTATTTCGCAAATAAGAATCCTCTTTACTGGCTGAGATTATGTGCAGAAACACTAAATCTGATTTCACTTTTCAAATCCTAACTGTGCACAAAGTAAATATATAAAATTTACAATAAATGAAGTAAGGATATGTGCATATATTGCCTGCCTCTTTTATACATATAAAAAAGGAGAATTGCCACAGTTCAAATATGCTTATATTTTCACCATCTATTAACCGACTACTCTAACTATAAGGTGTTGATTGTGTTCATCAGAGAGACAGTCTGAGGGAAGAAACCGTCTCTGTGGCTGCTGGTGTTTGCCAGCAGCTCTCTGTTCTGCTGACCTGGAGGAAAAAGTTTAAACAATTTGTCTCAAGGATGTTTGGGATCTGCAGAGACGCTAGCTGCCCCCGTCCTGGCCTTTGTCCAGGCTCTTTCGGGGAGACATCAGTGTGGCTATCATCTCTTTATTTCAGAACAAAGAGTTCGTTCTTCCATACCTACCACAAAAATTAGGCTCATAAATTCTCTTTGCACTTTCATATCAACAGCAGGTAAATCCCTAACCAGGCATAATGCAATGTTCTAAACGTGGACACAAAATGTGATACATCTTCGTGTAATTTTAACCATTTAAAATTGGTGTAAATGTCAGGGTCTTCACGATTATTGGTTACAAGAAAATACACTTATTACATTCTTCAGAAAACTTTAAAAAGAATATTTGTTCACTTTTTGATGGTCATTTAAAAAGAAAGACTAACCTCCCAGTATTGTTGAAATGGGCATTGAATATCCATGTGTCCAAATATATCTACATAAAATAAATAAATAAAAACACGCTCTTATGGTGTCTTCTTTTTTCTCATGCGACTGTTCATGTTCTGACTCATGTTGCTCTCGCATAAAATGTGAAGTTTGCACAAAAAGAAATTGTGTCATCTATGCTGGCAGCAACGAGTTAGCTTTTCTCTGACTTGTTTTTTTGTTGTTGTTGTTTTTTTATTTAAAACTTTGTGGCTCTGGTGGCCTTTAATCACAGAGCTTTAGACAGGAAATGGCCAGAGAGAGAGGGAGGAAGACGAGCAACAGAGGCGCTGAGGTCCTCACGAATGTGGTGAGAACCAATAGCATCTACATGTAGAGCCCCTGTTTTACCTCAACACCACACGCCACTAACTTTCTCTTCTGTAACATCACAAAAGCAACGCCGGGTGTTGACTGGGTGAGCTAGTCGCAGAAAACTCAGAAAGTTTAAACAGAGCAGTTTTGAAGCAAGCCAGGTCTGTGTTTCAACAAACATGCCCCACCAGATTTACATAACGACATCTATCACTTATGATCAGAAGTACATAATGTGTCCATAATTAAAAATAATTTAAAAAATAGAAAAAAAAAAGTAAAACAAAAATCAGGCACCCAGATCAATTATGTCTGATTTTGAACATTTGGTTCTCATGCACAGCAGCATCCCCAAACATCATGAAGGTCTCTGTTGGTCCACATCATGGAGGGATCCTTATATTGCGTGGTAAACATTAAAAAGCCCCCCTGTGCAAATGCTCCAGTCTTTCTAACACAGTGCTGGATGACTGAACGGGTTCTGGTGCTGCTGTTGGTTCCGGTATCACGCAGCTGTGACATCTGTCCACCACACCTGCTGAGGAAACGCACGATGCAACCATCTGGCCTTGTGCAAACCCGAAACACAACTGGATTTGATCTCTGTCCGTTGCCGGTACGTACAGGGAACGCTCCGTGTCTGCTTACCTTTCCGACTGATCTGCCCGGTGACAACATGGCTCCGCTCATGATGTCATCCCTAAAACCCTCTAAACACCGTGGTACACCTGCAGGTTCTGTGCAAATTGGATTAATTAGAAACCCATTACTGGCCTCCATGTTTTAAATTATGATCAGATCATTACAGTTGCGCAACAATTTCTTGCCAACGAGTATCACTTCTTTGTTTACGAGGATTGGATGGGCTCCTTCTGATCAAGTTGGCCAAACCATTTTGTTTGGTCAGATGTTTGATGGTAAATGGTTTGAACTTGTAGAGTAGTCGTAATATCAAGTCCAGAGGATGTGAAAGTATCTCGCCCGAGGATACAACGGCAGAGTTGGATGGAGCGGCGAACCAACCGACAACCCAACCAACCGATTACTGGACGAACTCCTACCGCCATCGCCGCCATCATAATTTACTTGTATCTAAAATGGTCCCAACAAGAGGTAGAACCAAATCTGACCCAATTACCTCCACCAAAACACATGCTCTACGATGCTGGACGAACAAATCCAGCGGAAGCAAACGTCTACACACCGCTGGTGAAATGCCAGCTCTTCATGATGTAAAAACATGACAGCATGAGAAATCCCTTCAGAACTTTCTCTACCTTCAAAGCAGCACACATCCTGGACAGGCTGACCCTTAACATCTGCTTTGAAGAATCTGGATCGCTGCAAATAAAGTTCAGCTAGCCTAGGGAGATTAGCGCGTTTGAATCCTTTTGCCAAAGACAATTTGAAGAGAAGTTAGACAGGATCAAAACAAGCTGCATAAAGGTAAAAATAGAAAAAAAAACAGAACAGCAGTGATGTTACCAAACTTAAACATCCAAAAGTGACAGTAACTGGCCAGGGAGGCTGCCAATGGGACACTGAAGAAGCTTCATGAGGTTCTGTTGAGCGCTGTCATGTTCTGCATAGCAGTTTCCTGGATTCTCCACTGGAAAACCTCAAGGGCTTGGATTAATTTATCGTCTGAAGAAACCAAATCTGCTGACTGCACCTTGCTCTGGGATGATTTTAATTCAGACGGAGCTGAGTGTTTTATCTAGCTGGACAGGAAAAAAAAAAGTGAAACACTGATCCAATTTTGACCCTAAACCTTCAGCTGTTTTGTTTTTTAGTTTCAGAGTCCAAACCTGCATCCAGTGAACAAAAGAGAGGCCTCAGCAGAAAAACATTTTAAGTTTAGACTCCAAGAGATGCTCACAGAATCTGGAGAACCAGAGAACTTTTCTAAGTTAGAGTTTGAAAAAAACAAAAACAAATGCATAAGCAGGTTTTTGTAAATAATTTTGTATTTTTTTTACAGAGAGTAATTGCAGCACATGTCACGATAAAGCAGCTGTGCACATTTTTTAAAATCTATTCTATGTTTCTTACGGCATTCCCAGTGGGTGAATGAACACAGATCAAACTGAAGTGGGAAATTAAAGCAGAACAAAAATTTTGTTGGGATCCAAAATGTGTTTATGACCCACATACAATAGTTGTACAGAGATACGACCGCACTGTTAAATATGCAGAGTAAGCCATTATGACTCACTCACTTTCCTATGCAACACTGAAATGATGATGATGATCATCATCATCATCATCATCATCATCATCACTTTAGATCTAATAGAAATACAGATAGCAGCACTGTGAAAATATTTTTGGATTTTTATTTTTTTATTTTACATTCAGATTTTTTTGGGTGGAATAAATACATTTTGTATTTTATTCAAACTCCCGTATCACAAAAGTACTGAATCTATTTTAAAAAGCAGATCGGACCAAAGCCAGTAGATGCAGTTTTTGCCTCGGCCGAGCTCTAAAAATTAACCCTGCTTAATTATCTGAACACCATTTTAAAATATTCATTAGTAATTACTCAAAACTTTCACCAACTTTGTGGTTTCCCCCCCCCCCCCCCCCCCCCCCCCCCCCCCCTCCATGCTACCAAATCACATTGTTGGCACAGAGTGGAATAAATAGATTTATTTATATATATCTAAAAAAGAAGAAGAAAAAAAAAAACAGACTTGTGCTAAAGTAATTTTCCTCACAGGATAATCTGCTTGTCAGAAGTATCACTCAACTATGGAGGCTTTTACTATCAGCGCGCAGCAGTTCTACTTATTTAAAAATCACATGATTGATGCATATTGGTTCACTTTACATGTCGCTCCAGCAATGCGGGAAATACCCCCGTTTTGTTCCTGTATGGCAGCATCAGTAAACAGAAGTGTGCATCTGTGAGCAGCGATAATATGCAAATAAACACTTATGAGGGTGATTGAGATGTTGCTTGGCAAACAAAACAAAAAAAAGGGGGGGGGGGGGTAGGGGGGGAAGTGATGAAGTTGAAACGGCAAAGTGCTGACATGGTTGAAGGGGAAGGAGGGCAGTAGCTACTTCCTTTTTGCAAACATCTGTTGAAGCAGGCTGGTTCCTCCCCGCTCCGTCTAGAGTCGGGCTGAAAACCCGGCGAAATCCAGACAGAAAAATAGAGCGAAAGGTCACGTCGGGGCATCAAGGACTCCCCTGCAGGCGCGCACGGGGCTTTGCAGAGAGGCGACGTCAAACGCACGCAGACAAAGAAAGCAGAGATAAGGCTGGGAAACTTCAATCAAATGCACAGAGTTTTCTGCTGTATCATTGTGCTCTTATGTGCGCGACAGTAGGGCTCTGCGGGTTTGCTTTTATCTAAAAGTAAGACGCATTTGCGATAAAGGAAATTAGATGAGCTCTCAGCAGAGAAGCAGGGCACTGGGAAGACCTTGATCCTTCTCCAGAGGGCACCGTCCGTCAGATCAGCCACACGGCTGAGGAAGCTCTCCGCTTTCATCATTTGCGGCGTTAGACATTCCATTTAATGACGCCAGTTTTAAAGCAATGTACTGTATGTCTCTGATGTTAAGAATACGTTCGCCACTCAGTTAATAAATTTATACCAAATGCCTAAGACATTACGAGTTAATACCTAAGGCTGTTTTCATGCCTGATAGCCCAGTAGACTCATTGCAGTTATCTTCCCCATTGATTCGTTTGTCACATTTTAAGGGCCAAACATTACTACAACTCTGATATGCTGAGACTAACACAGCAACATGATACCTTACGTGCAAAACCAAAAAGAAAACAAAAAAAACTTCTCACCGATGATGACTACCATTGATTTTAGCTGTCAAGTTGTCAACATACCGCTTTACAGCTTATACGTACGCGTGCTATAAGAAACAGTGTTGTATAAAGTACTGAAATCTCAGAGTCAAGTAAAAGTATAAGTACCTCTCCAAAATATGACTTTGGTAAAAGTCCAAGTCACTGACTGAAATGTTACTTGAGTTAAAGTCTTAAAGTATCTGAAACTTCTTGTACTTAAGTATGGAAATTACTGTAAAAATGGATGTACTCAAGTAATGTAATGAAAAGTACAAGTAAAAAGTAAAACAAGGCAAATGCAGTTTGAATGACATTTTTTATATTTTGGTAAACTTGTCAAATACACTTAAAATAATGTACCCAACCAAGTGCAGGCAAAATTAAACCTGCTAATAGATATACCTGCAGGCATCATTTAGTTAAGAAAATTAGGTGCTTTACCTATAGCACAAGGTTAACTTAACCTGCTTTATAACTGATTATTATTAGTTAAATTTAGTCTAAATTGCTATCGCTATGGCTTCTGTCCCCCCTTGAACAGAGGAGTCTAGGTAGCCTGCTACAGTCAACATTAGGCCTAAGCTAAATACACCACGTATGGAACTGAAACAATGCCAAACAAAGTTCATTTATACAGGTAACGTTATGCTCAAGATTTCACAATAGTGTCTAGTGACCAAGCTATAGTTACTGAAACAGGAGGATTATAACCATTTCATAAGACGTTACCTCGATGTGTTTCTTCAAGTTGGACGGGGAGTTTTTGTAAGATAGAATTTCCACATCTTCGGGCAGGAATAACATACATTTCATGCGGTACGACAAATCTTTAACACCCACGAAAGAGTATATTGTGTTTAAATAAGGCCATGGGCTCTCATCACCAGCTGGTGGTTCCCCTGGAGCCGTGTCCGACGTTGTGGTCTCCGTCTCCTCCTCCATGTGGCTGCTGCTGATTGCGAGACTTGCTTTGTGTTTAATGGGAGAAGCGAAACAGGTGTATCCTATTGGAGGTGATGAACAAGCCCAGGCAAGCAGGCTATGGACTTTGTTGCAGTCAATCAGTAGATGGGGTCAAAACACTTGCGTTTCTCTCTCTCGCTTTTTTGTAACGAGTAACTAAACCACACATTGAAAATGTATCGGAGTAAAAGTACGCAATTAAGTTTGGAAATATAGTGAAGTAAAAGTGAAAGTCATCAAAAATTTTCATACTCGAGGAAAGTATGAAGTACTCCAAAATATACTTAAGTAAAGTAGTGAAGTGTTTTTACTTCGTTACTATACAACACTGATAAGAAAGATATAAGAAAGTGCTTTGCGTTCAATCGCCAACACCACGACAACTAGAACAAGGTCCAAGGTATCACATTCCACAAGGTCAGGAAAAAGTTTTAATTAAAGTAAGACAGGGATATACTGCAGGTCAGCAATGCTAGCTTGACTTTGACTACCTTAACATGTAGATGTGCTGTGGAATTCTGTGTGTTTCGATTCAGTTCAAAAGAAGTTTAAATTAGCCAATTAACCAATGCTGTGTTCAGACGATCACTTCTTAATAGTCGCAATGTAAACACCAACCCTGAAAAAAAATGATACTGTAACAGATTGAATGTTTTGTTCTTTGTGTGGTAAATGTTTTGCATGTTGAATTCTGTGGTTTTTTAAAATCTCTTTTCTTTTAACGTCTCCAGCAGTTTGATCTCCTGTGGATGTGGATTCTCGGATTGGGCCGTTCAGGCCAGCCTTTCGCTCTCCGTGAGAATCAGTGAGCCTTAACTGCTCGTGATTTGTTTACCCCAGTTCCTTCCTCGGTGCGCTCATGATTAGAAATGTTACACTGCAGGATTTCTTGCAACTGATCTGAACACAAACATTTGGCGTTTTTGACGCGGTATTGTAAGCCGGTATATAGGAAGAAATATTACTGTCAATTGCACAGCTCCAATTTGTGCCCTTACCTTCAAATATTTACAATAGTCATCATTCTTAACGAGCCACAGAATGATCCTTTCATGACTATATTAATATTATCTTTCGGACCTGCTAAATCTGTTGATTAATAAACTTGTTTAGCTGTAACCATAGATCTACCATAGCAGCTCAAGAAAATAGTTTTCCATTTCAACCAAAAGAATTAAAAGCAACATTTTTAACAACTTTTATTAGCAATTAGCATCATTATCACGTTTTGCATCACTTAGAGCAACAGCAGCTTGTCCATGAAATGGCTAATATCCCTACCTTCTGTCAAATTCCTCCAACAGTCTGCCAATGTTAACAAATCTCCTATGCTCCATGGCAGATAAATAAAATTAAGCAACTTTCTAGATTCCAGTTAGCCGAGTTCACGCCTCAGTTATTATTACTGCAATAATTTGAATTCACATTAACCTCTTGAAATTATTGAATAAAACTCAAGCTTTTCTCCTTTTCGACAATAATACATCTCCAAAAGCTAAAGCAGAGCAGCAGAGCTGTGCCTGCAGCAGCAGTCTGCCCACTGACAACAGGCTGCAGCCTCGCATTGCAACTATCTGCCAAATCTATAATAACAGATAACAATAATCATCTATTGACTTTGTTTATATGCAACTCAAGAGAATTGCATTTTATTTAACAGCACAACAACTTTTTGACATCTGGTATAAAATCTGTTAAAATATGACCTCCAGGGAGACGAGACGATGCTGTATGGATAAATGACTTTATGCCCATATCTGATCCAAGAGTGATGTCAACATCGAGTTGCATACCAATTATCTTTACTTTTGATAGGTACTGACCAGCGCGTACTTCGAAGAGATGTAGTTTGGACGTACTCTGACCCATCCAGCCAATAGAGATGGGTGGATCGATCCAAAAATATCGATAACATCGATACCAAGTCGGTACCAGTACCAAACCGATCGATGGGAGAAGATCGATACTTTAGTTTCAGATTTTCTTTTGAAAATACATTTGAATTTTCCTGTTTTAGTTTTTCAAATCTACCTCAAACAAGGTTTTGCTTCGATTTGTTCACATTTTTTTGCACTTTTGTTTTTCTGCTCTGTTCATCATGTCACAGGGTTTCCCCCCTGAAAACTTTCTAAGCCTGGCGGTAATGGCGCCAGGACAGTCGTGTTTCTGAGCTAGAAAATGTTTAATGTTGACAGGAAATTTGAAATTATGACTAGGAAATTGCAAATGTGTTATTGGAAGACATTAACAAAACCCAAACACCAACTATGAAGTCTTAGAAAAGGAGAACATTAAAAAGAAACTAGAACAAACAAACAATGCTTAGCCTGGTGGGGTCGCAAGTAAAGCCTGGTAGCCCACCAGGCTTGTAATACTTCAAGTTAAACCCTGTAAAATGATATGAAAGTATTTTGCAGGCACCTACCAACTCTGTCCAAATTCTGTCGAATTCTTTAACAAAATCTTCAATTGGAAAATCTGCAAACATGGGTCAGAAGTTTGAAGATATTAAATTGGAATAAAAAGTACTGCCGACATCAGAATAGGCGAAACTGGTGCTATACTTACTTGGAATCACATTGACACCATAAAAATGCAGCATCGCACACTTCTACTAGCTACTAGAGTGTGATTGCTGTCACACCCGCTCAAATCTTAGCATTTGCTAACTTTCTCTGCATCGAACACATCAGTTTGTTAAGGACAAAAAAGGTTCACTCGCCGCCTCATGTACACACACCACCCACTAACACGCCACGCTGAAATAATAACTGCTATTCCTTTCACCTGTCAGTGGTTATAATGTTGTGTATGTGAAGATAGGAACAAAAAGAAACGTCACTATATGTAGCTACAAATGATCTTAGCCAGAAGGGTGGTGAGTGAACCGAGCCGTCTGAGAGCATTTAGGAATGAGATAAGAGGAAAAAAAGAAAAAAAGAAGAAGGGTCGATATTAGAATAAAAATGACCAGCGTGAGAGGAAGTCTGGGAATGATGTTGCTTTTGGGCGATTATGCGCCTCTCGATTTATATGCTGTGCCACCGTTCAGCTGCAGTGCAGAGAGCAGTGTGCCGTTTGGAGCAGATGGGCATGAATCACATGTGACTTTAATACCAGAGATCTGAGATCATAACAATTCATTGCATGTCAGCAGACTGATGTTTCCGACAGTGTGCATCGAGTGGTGTATCTATTGCATCATAGAGATTCTGTGACAAGCTTTCTTGTGTGCCCGTGTAACGTGCATGTCGGTCGTCAATATGTTATTTTAAAAGGTAAAAGGTGCATATGGAAAAAAGGGTAAATGTCTAAAGCAAGTTATAGATGTGATAAAAGCAGACTTTATTGCAGAGCAGTTTTGCTTGACTGGATTAAAAGGTAGAAATGTACATTAAATGTGTAATAAAATTCTTGCTTATGTGGGGCAGTGATGAGAATAAGTAGTTGTGACTCAAGCAAAGAAAAAAAAAAAAACGGATCAGGGAAGACATTTTTCCTGATTACCATGTGGGTTAAACAAGACTCGGCATGCTCTTAAGTATAAAATGTAAATCGACTTTAATTTGCAATCCCCTACCACTCCCATCCAAGATGGTATTTAATATTAATAACCTGGACAAGTGCTCAGCTTACTTATGGACCCGTGCTGGAGTAATGCAGAGGAAAAAATGCCCACCGCTGCAGGAAGCCAGGGGTCCGTAACCCAGCTCTGGGGGCTTTAGCTTGCAGTTGCGCAGATGGCGGCGCGGGTTTAATAACTCCTGCTGGGTGGTTGCTGCGTGGAGAATACTAACCCAAAAAAAAAAAAAAAACCCTCACACATTACATATATAACCTGATGGGCGAAATGGAGCCCTGTCTTGTCTCTTGAGTTTAATTATTTTTACATAAAAACAGCCCGTCTGGGAGACCGAGCTCGATTCTCATGAGTTCTGTTTGGCAACCAGACGGTCAAGGCCGCTGCAGAGCCACTGTGCAAGCAGAGCCAATCACAGCCATGCTGGTTTCAGTCGGCGGACACCATGAGCCACCTTCAAAGACCTTCTGTAAAGGGCCGACAAAAGCTATCTGAGCTGCAAACTTGACGGACGCTAAAGTGAATTTTACACATTAGTCACACAAACGTCAAAGTGAGATGAAGAGAGGGGAAGGGTTTTGGTGTGGTGACCAAGTGGTGCTGTTATTTTTAGTCAGTTAACAGGAATAAAACTAATACTAATGTCCAGCAACGCCATCGAGTCAGATTAGGAATAGCAAAAAAAAAAAGAAAGAAGCAGGTTTGATATCGAAAAGTGAGCCGTGAGTTGAAAGCAGAGCAGGTTAGAAGTTCAATTAATGTGTTATGATAAATTGATAAAACCGTTACTAAGAGAGTGGCGCAGTTAAAGAGGGCACCACATAAAAAGAGGGTCGTGACCTCTACGTGGTGTCCCGAGTTTGACTTCCGGCCTCAGTCCCCCGCTCCTACCACCCCTTCTCTTTGTCCCTGTCACTACTAGAGCCAAAGACATTCCTAAAAAACAAACAAACAAAAAAGACCTTTACTAAAATCACTTTCAACAAAAAGAGAGTTTAGAGTACTTTATTTCATAGAAACACAAAAATAATAAGTTCCAAAGACATCGTACAGAATTATTAGGAAGGCAAGTGGCCTACCTTCAATAAGTACACATGGATACAAACGGGAAATACAAAACGTGCTACACAACAAACTTACGGATCAAGATAAAACCAAAACATGTACGTAAAGGCCACCTTCTCACATTTGACTTTGATTGGTCCAAAATGCTTTCTATCCACACCTGGAACACCAAGAAATATTATGGGCATGGAACATCTACCGTTTTTCCTTACTGGCTCGGGGTGACCGATGAACAGTCCTGTGAGCTCCTGTTTGTTTTTGTATCTTTGTTGTTTCCGAGGCAATTCGCAGCTGCTTGATCTCAGGTGAACTGTCGATGAACATGAACTTCTGCCTCTCTAAGGCATGCGGCAGTGGCAATGCACA
Organism: Xiphophorus hellerii; assembly: GCF_003331165.1. Taxonomy (NCBI): domain Eukaryota; kingdom Metazoa; phylum Chordata; class Actinopteri; order Cyprinodontiformes; family Poeciliidae; genus Xiphophorus; species Xiphophorus hellerii. Next base: position 4,599,215 of record NC_045677.1, read on the forward strand.
AGGCTTTCGGTTTGCAGAAAAGTTTGAGATTCACGTTTACCAAATGTTGGCATTTGACCAAACATTGTGCATGGAATGACTCAGTTGTGCGACGCACATGCAGGATGGATATGCCAGTGGTAAACAGAGCAAAGTTAAGTGTGTGCACATTTTGTTGTGGTTATAACCATTACGCCGACCGCTTGACGGAGAATGCAATAACCACCACCCTGCAAATACTCACTCATGTGTACCATGAACACACCTACAGTATGTAAGGACCCTGTATGCAGACTAAATCCTGGCTTTTAATATCATAATTACCCTTAAACTAATAGAGAAACATCCTCTGCATGGAGCAGCCGCTTGGCCTTCGGCGCTGAACTTCTTCTGAGAGACTAGAGTCAGTCACCAATGGTTGAAACATCACCATTGTTCATCTTGCTGCGCAAGGTTGGTCCTCAGTCACACAGCTAGCACACAGATATGCACCCGTGGAGACCTGGTAACTAAATCTGACTTATGAATTAATGCGTGGAGACGAGGGCTGATGCAGACATAACAACCTGGTGGTCAATTGGACGAAACAAAGCAGCAGAAAGTCATGAACGTCAGGAGGATACTTCCTGACCAGAGCACCGATAGCAGGAGAGAGAGTGAATGGTATGTCATTTCTTAGAATACAGATGTCTGAGCTGGCTGGACTGCATGGATGTAAAATAAATAAATAACTCGATTACAAGTTTTGAAACTAGCAACTAACATTACATTTTGCTAAATGCCAGTATCAAAATGAGCAAGAATAATCATCATTAGTGCTGGACAATATGGCTGACTGATGTAAACGTTTCATATCAGTCGATAATAATTGATTAGATTTTTGTTTTAAATATCCAAAATCCTTTATCCACAGTTTTCATACCGTTGCAAAAGACGAAACCTTAAACTGCCGCTGCTCAAGTTGCTGAGCAGGTTGTTGCTAGGTAGCCAAAGAGTGAAGGAGTTAGTTCATCATGTCACTAACGTTTCTTAGCTGGCATTAAGAGGTTGAGCGGCTTTCCTCTGCCTACATTCCCCAGAATGCCGTGCAGCTCTGGGTTGTTCAGTGAAATGACTGAAAATTGCATCAAATGTGTTATCTGTTGATTCGCGTGTCTATCACAGTGTATATTGATATTGCTATATTGTCCAGTCCTAATATCATGAAATACAGAGCCAGCCTTAGGCAGATGAGAGTTAAGTGGCTGCTTAGGGTCCCCGCACCACCAGGGGGCCCCCAGGAGCATCAAGCCGGCATAAAATACCATTGAACAATACAAACGTAATGCTATTGCACATGTGCAAATGGATTTCTGTATTATTTTTGTAGTTGTTAAACAAATAAGTTAATGTCTTGTCCTTTTCATAGTCAATAAAGCTCGCAACTATTTAAATCCACCGTGAGTAAATGTGACATAAGCTGTGAAAAGAAAACGCACCTTCATTGTATATATTTTTGACCCTCGAAGAAAAAAATTGCAATACCATGTAATCTCATGACCATCAATAAAAAAAAAATAGGTATTGTCTCTGCCTGTAGCCCCGACACTACGTGCTTGGAGTTTCTCTTCCCCGATCTTCACATGGTTTACTAAAACGTTATTGACAGCTTTTTCAGGAAATGACTGGATCAGGCTTCAGTTTAAAAGTTCCTCAGTCTTTAATTTGGACTCGGGGGGGTGAGGGGGGGGGTTGGATTCGCGATTTATATCATTCATTAGCGCTGGTGCGCAGCACGAGACAATTATTTGAAAGTATCCCTGTCAGAAAGGCAGAATGAAGTGTCTGACGATGTGACAAGGAGAAAATGGATGACTCGGTTATCAGCTGCGAGATGTACTGATATTGGGTTATTCTGCAGTGTAAGATTGTTACAAAAAAAATGTGCCTTTGACATTTTCATTCTGGTGAGTGTAAAATTAATTTAGCACTCGCTGCATAGAAACAAATCCAAGCTGACAGCTGCCGTAGCGATACAGGCGCTTACAGCCGGTACCAAATGGGTGAAACTATCTAGAAAAGTGTGTGAAGGTAAAATGTCTGGGGCCTGTCCATTTTTTTCTCATTTTGCTTCTCAGCAAAATGCCATTATTTTGCTTCTAATGTAGCGCTTGTTTGCTTTGAGTTTTTGTACTATACCTGATTTTCCAACTAGTAACAAACGGCTTACACAGTACAGAAAGCTTTGGCCGTCTGTTCCTTCGTTTTGCCCTGTAAGACAGTAAAGTGTCATGACTTTTACAACAGATACTTTGAGGTGTCCAGACTTTTTGTGACATGAGCCAAAATCATCAAGTTAAAAGGACTCAGGGGCCATTAAAAAAAAAAAATTACAATAGGAAAAAAGAAGAAAGAAAGGGGAAAAGTAATAACAATTAACTGAGCTCTCAACAATAAACTAAGCTGCAGTACTTTAATTAAATGAGTCAAGTTGAATTTTTTCGTTGTCATTGGAAGGGGATGTGTAAATTATTGTGGAGCCAAAATGTAAAAAAGGGGTTTTGCACATTTACGTCATAAAAAAAAGGTTTTCACTTTGCTCATTTCTAAAGGTTTCAACTGAAACGCCCTGAGCGAGCCGCCTTTCCGGTGGTGGAATGGGGAAGGGGGCGGGTTTGTTTGCATTAGGCACTATTGACAATCAGAACCTCCAGGTGTAAGAGCAGGGGTTGCCACACCGGGAGATGGGGGCACCCCCCCCCCACGAGACGCCACCCTGGGCGGTTGCTCATGACACTGCTAAACATTAAAAACAAGATTTAAGTCACTTTTATTGAAAAATATATATAGCCATGTTTCATAAATTCATTAAAAGCCGATCTGGGTGCATCAAAGCCTGGGTGTTGAATACTTTGATTTGTAGCCAAGTTTTTAGTTTCTTATTTTAAGATTAAAATTTTTAATCTGTTAAAACTTTGCCTTGATTAAATATAAAAAGTCTCCACCTGCATCAACCACCAGTGTATTGTTCTCGAAATAAAGTCGTGGGCCACACATTATCAATCCAGCGGTCACAAAACAGCCCCCGAGCCTCACTTTGAACACCTCGTCGTCCTCCTGTAACCCAAAAATACGCGTGTTTGGTTATTGTTCTGATGACAAACCGTGTGAATTTTAGGAGAAGTCCCACGTTTGACAGATATTTCCTGAGAGAAACGTTTACATGTGGCGTATATTTTCGCCGCCGTACATCTGAAAATGTTGTGAAATCCAAACGAATGATGTTTCGGCTTATAAAAAACATCCTGAGCGGCTTTCGAGCGTTCTGTCGTTTCAGGAGGTTTTTTCACCTCCCTGCTGGTTCACAGCTCGCTGTCGGGCCTGGGTTCTCCCTGCTGCCACCTTACAGGAAGGCCCAGCGCTTCCTGGAAGCGACTTCCACGTTTAGCTGGTGTCTCTGAGAAGCAGAGTTGTTGCTGTGAACGGCAACAACACCTGTGACATCACTTCCCTTTCTGGTTGTCACCCAGGTTGCCGTCTCCGCACAAGAAAGAAGCGCTCGCATTCTGGTGAAGATCGCTGGTTCACAGCATCTGGCTGAATGGGGAATGCACAAAAAAAAAAAAAAAAGTCTCGGTTTGGTTTAATGTGTGGTTTTATGGCTGTGATACGAGTAACTTCTCATAAGTACATATTCAGGATGTGATGACTTGCCTGAACTGATGCAGCGGCGATAGATTTAGGAATGATTACCGCACTGTTACTGTAAACGTTTCGTACAGAAAAAGAAGGCCGTTTACAATAAAGTATGGGGTATTGCAAGCGAAACAAAAACTACCTTGATATAAAATAAAAACTTAAAATAACTGTGCTTGTGATCTTTTTTTGTTATTCTCAGAAACGTTTCCAAATTTGAATAACCACACTGTGACAAACTTCTGCTATTAGACTTAGACTTAGACTGACTTTGTTGTCATTTTGCATGCACAGGGTGTATACAGAACGAAATTTCGTTGCATACGGCTCAGGACAATGTTTTGAGGTTCCAATGTTATGAGGTTACTCCGGAATATAAATATAAATATAAAATATAAAGTGCAGGAATGACAGTAAAATAGAAGTTATTTAGCTCTGTACATGTGCAAGGTATGAAGTGGAGACCAGTTTTTGAGTGCAGTCCAGTTAAGAGTTCAGCAGTCTGATGGCAAGTGGGAAAAAGCTGTTTCGGAACCTGGTGGACCTGCACCGGATGCTGCGGAAACTCTTTCCAGAGGGCAGCAGGGAGAACAGTCCATGGTGGGGGTGTGAGGGGTCACTGACGATGTTTCGGCCTCGGGACACGCAGAGCTGGGATGAAATGTCCTGAATGGAGGGAAGGGGGGCCCCGATGATCCTCTCTGCCGTCCGCACCACTCTCCTCACGTTCTTCCAGTCGGAGGCGCTGCAGCCTCCACACCACACAGAGAGGCAGCTGGTCAGGATGCTCTCTGTGGTGCTTCTGTAGAACGTCTTGAGGATGGGCGGGGGCAGGTGCCCATTGAAACGTATTGAAACGCAAGCTCCTTTTCTGTAACCTTATAGATTTCTAATGAACACTGTGCAACATGTTTTATCTGCTGAACATATTATGACTAACAGTTATATTACAAATAAAATTAATTTTTTTAAACGTATTTCAGAATTTGAATAATTAATATAAATGTCACCTTTTAAAATATTCACTACAGTTATTCCCATGTAAAAGGAGTGAAATCACACATAGGCATACGACATCAGGTTGCCATGGCGACAGCATTACTCGTCTGCGAAACTTTGTCTCATTAAAGCCTCAGATACTGTCACCTTCCTACAATAATGGCCGAAGTCATTTTTTGAAAAAAGTAAATTTTTTTGCACAAAAAAAATTTTTAAAATCACCACCTATTTCTTTCCAAAAGATGTCTCAGGTAAAAAAAAAACAAAATCACTTTTGGCAAAAAATTATGTAGGTCATTATTTTAGGAAAGGGTGAAATGTAGGTTGGTTCTCCAGAGAGAACATAGAACCTCTGAAGTATTGTTCTTTGTACAGATGAGTCTAATATTGAATTGACTGGACACCCAAACAAAAGTCATACTGTAAATATTATAGCTGAAGTAGAAGTGGATCCTACAACATGACAACAAACTAACCTGGGCATTGCCTTCCTATGAAACTCAGTTTGATTCTCATGTGCCCTTCACTTTTTCTGTCTGGTATTTCTCCCGTTTACCTGGATTTCTCCAGTAGACTTTCAGCCAATCAGAGAACAGAAGGTGAAATTTTGAACGATGACGTTGATTATTCTGTTTTAGAATTATAGTCTGCTGGTACTTTTAACGATGGCAACGAAGGAAGTGAACAAAGTCGTTCAGTCCGTCTTAGCCACGCCTCCAAATATTGAATAGACATGAAGAGCCGTCTGGTTCGCTTCTCTCTTTGCAATCGAGGATGGTTGCTTACAGCAGGCAATATCCGGTAAGCTTCATAGCATCTCAGTGGCTCATTTACATATGGCAGATGTTAGTTATTGGGTAAAATTGAAAACTGAAAGATTGTCCACACCTCCAGGAAGCAATCGATCCTCTACAGCTGAGAGTCCAGACCCTCTGGACAAAGAAAAGTGTAGAGAACAAGGGGCTGGATTTTACCAGGCCAGCAACAACCCAAAACATACCAGTAAATCCACCAAAGATTGACTAAAAGTTAAGGAATGGAAAGCCCAGATCTTGATCTTATTGATATCCTGGGGGGTGACTTGAAACTCTCTGTACATACAATAAACCCTTCAAGCCTCTCCCATCTTAAAGTAAGAAGTAGGTCAAACTTTCCTCACACTGATATCAGAGACTGCTAGATGTAAACAAGAAGTGTCTGAACCAAATTAGGTAACACTTTCTCTAAGAACGAAGGGTGTCAAAACATTTTTGCTGGAATACACTTTCTTTTGATACACCAACCCCTCTCTGTTATGAAAGAAGTGAATATTTCTAACAGGGTTTCCTAAGTTGATTGAATAACTGTGCGACTGATACTTTGACCTGGCTCAATGTCACCACCCAGTGATTCATTTTGGCAACAACAACAACAACAAAAAAAAAAAACACAGCACAACCAGGATCAGCACAATAAGTTGGACAGTTGGACAGACTAATTAGAAATCTAGCTACAGCTTTCAGCACCAGCTGTGGAAAATAAAAACAGGAGATTTTTCAATTGAAATGCTGGACGCACGCTGCGAACAGATTGACACAATTATGTTAGCTGTCATCATAAAGTGTTATCATCTGGAACACTGTCTTCACTTTGCTCCACGGAGCGCGCGCTCGGTCAGACAGCTTTTCTCCTCATTGTTGCGAAAGATCAGCTCCATCATTGTTATCGCGCTCGCTGCCGGACTGTTCGATTCTGACATTTGCTTTTGTTCTGGCATATTGTTCCACATCAGGACAGACCGTCCCACCGATCCCATGAATAAATTGTCGACGCCGGTGACAATGGATCAACCAATTAATCAGTCAGTTAATTAGGCTCATCGCTGTCAGTTTTTTTTCTTCTCATTACAGGGCTACACCTGAGCTTATTTAGCCAATAAGAAGAGGAGGCGCATCTGTGCTGATAAGGCTGTGGAGGCAGTATGGATGTAATCAGTGGTGCGCCACTTACTGTGTGCTGCGGTGCTAATAGCTAGCTTTCAGTGAGCTCCTACCAGCAATGGGTGTTGGAGCAAATAGTTCTGGGAAATTTCTTACTTTTCCACACTAAATAGATGTTGTCCATGGAAATGATTCACTCTGACTTTGACTTTTCTACACATTTTCATGTCCAAACCGTTACCTTGAATGTGCATGATACTAAAGTTAACTGGAAAAAGACTGGTGGTTTTCAAAACGTCAAACAGAAAAAGAAATCTGAAAAGGACGACGAGCTTTTGCGCTTTGCATCCTTTACTCTGATGCCCCGAAATGAAATGTATTGCATGCAGTCCATCACCTTCAAAAGTCAACTAATTAGAAAGAAGAAGAAAAAAATCCACCTGCAGTTTGTTTAACCTCACTATGAATCCAGAAACCCTCGAGGCCTCGTCTTCCAAATTTGGAACAAACGCCCAGAAAACTACAAAGCAGCTGAAACACGGAGCTCCTTGAAACAAATACTAGAAACTGTTTGGGTTTACTCCTGATTTGTGGCACGTTTATTATTGATCAACATATTTGTTGTGTATTGATGATTTTAATGATGACACTGGCAAAATGTTGCGTTTATTGCTTGTTTCACAATTGAAGACTGTATGACGTTTTTATGAAGCAAAGCACTTTGAACTGCCTCGTTTCTGAAATGTGTTATACAAATAAACTTGATTTGACTGCAGGAGAGCAGGATTGCATTTTTTTCCATATGTATTTGTTTTCAGTTTAACGATACCGGTTGACTTTCACATTAAAAGTGGACAAAGTTCTGAACTGATGGGTCTAAATTTTTTTTACGTCATGAGAACAAGGGTGTGTATATTATTACTTTATTATTATTTTTTAGCTGAAGCAGCAAAATCTAAACCTCATTAAATGTGTGTATTACAGCCATTTGTTGTTTGGCTCTTTGGCTTATTCTCCCAGGTAATTACATAAAATGATCTCTGCGATTTACAGCAACGTCTTTTGCATGCCTATAATCCCAGCAGCTGCAGCCAAAATGCCTGGCTGCTTGAGAATTTTTTTTTTTTTTCCTATGAGATGTGCAAGAATGTTTACCATCAGAGAAACAAGCCAAAGCGATAAAATATATGCATACATAGGTAGCATGACGAAAATACTGAAGTATCACCCGGTTTACGCGTTTATTGATGCAAAAGTTGGATCTGATTATGACAACAGGGCCTGCACTTTCAGTCACTCCTCAAGAGTAAATGTTTATTGATCAATAGAGACTTGGGCATGTAAATTCTGATTTGTATGTGCGCGTTGTCTGTGGGGCCGCTGCAGGGAGGAATCCATCATTATTGGCATGTAGAGCTGATTACTGGAGAGACTCTGAAAGTCTCATAGAGCTATGATAAAGAACTCTGTCCGGGCCTCTTTAGAACCACATCACTCAGGGTGTCTGTACAAAGGCACAGAGCGCTGGCCAATCAGTGCGGCGTATGGTCTGCCATGTCCACAGAATACTTGTGGGGAAAACAGAGCAGCAAGACATGAATTAAAACAACATGAAAATACAGGATTTCACTGCTGTCAGACACGTAGTTGTTAGCTAGCTGAATAGCTAGCTAGCTAGGTAACTAGCTAGCTGTCTGCTGCCTCCTGCTGTTTATGTGTGTGTACACTTATATAGTTTTTGTTACTGTTGTTGTAGCCTACTTGTTGAGGTGCTTATGTACTTCCTCTTGATTCTTCATTTGACAAAAACCAATAAAGATTTAAGTGAAAAGACAGAAAGATAGGCAAATAGCTAGCGAGGTATATATATATATATATATATAGATAGATAGATAGATAGATAGATAGATAGATAGATAGATAGATAGATAGATAGATAGATAGATAGATAGATAGATAGATAGATAGATAGATAGATAGATAGATAGATAGATAGATAGATAGATAGATAGATAGATAGATAGATAGATAGATAGATAGATAGATAGATAGATAGATAGATAGATAGACTCCTCAGTCTTTAACAGATTTTGCAGCATGATGTTGCCTCCGCCATGCTTCATCATAAGGGTGGTATATTTTATCTCCAGACATAATGTTTCAAATGCTGGACTGATTGTTAAAGTTTGCCCTCATCTGTCCTGTGTTCTGTCTTGACTTGTGGCAAAGCTTTCAGTACTGTGCATGTGTGACTCTTTCCCGGTACTCTGGCTTCCTCCCACAGTCCAAAAACATAGCTGCTAATCGGTCTCTCTAGATTGCCCTTAGGTATTATGGTTGTGTCCATCACACAACCATTACCTTGTTGCGTAATGGACTGGTGATCTCACCCAATGACTGCTGGCGATAGACACCAGCCCACCTGGAACACTTTTCATGAAAACGACAGTGTTCTTTGGAGTTTTTGAATGGGAGAAAAAGAGTTTCTTAATTGTGTGCACTAGCTGTGGACAGCAGGGAAAGTCTGTAAGAGTGAGAGGAAGACTGGAGTCTGGAAATGTGTGAGGGGAACTGACCCGACCTCAGTTGCGGTCAAATAAACCCTCTGAGGCAGATCTGGAAGCAGTCGGGGAGTGTGTATCGACCACCGACCCGACTGCGAAGGCTGACATCCAGTGAAAGCGAGAGGCTGGGACACGGGACCGGCTGGGAGATGACTTTGTTTTGAACTTGATGTTTAACAGTACAGCAGTATAGACATATCTGTACAACAGCACTGGGCATGATACAAATTACTAACCAACAATATCAGGACGTGATAAAAAAAAACAAACAGAGATACTCTGAGGTTTTTAGCTAAAAATAAGGTAAATAATGAAGATACTTATTGAAATAAATTAAACAAGTCAAATAATTAACAATTTGACGTTTTTGATTTCAATATTTCTCAATTCTTTATCACATATTCTTAATGTTTATTTTTTGCATTTCTCAAATCACTACTAGCATTTGCACAACACCTAGTGCATTTGTCAAAAACAATTAGCACTAAAAAAAGTCAAGCTAAGAACCTGCAAAGTGATGGATACATAGACAGGTAGATAGTAAATTAATCAGTTCATTCACTCAATTTGACAAACGTCATAATTAATTCACAAACACATTCTCTTACACTTACTATGGATGAGTAAGTGTAAGAGCAGCATTGTTCATTTCAACTGACATGACATTAGCAAAGGATAATGTTTGTATGGATGCTACTGATGCATGCCCAAGGCATTGTGGGACGGAATGAGAAACGGCTGCCACGATGTGGACAAATGACCGAGTGACATCGAGGTTGAGCGAATAGTTATGATCATTTTAATGATCATAACTGATCATTTAGAGAATCACACCAAATCAATCAGACACACCGGAAAACCTTTTGATTACAGTCAACATTGACATTCATCCTGAAAGCCCACAGGCAATATTAACCTCAAATACAAATGACAACCTCAAATACACGTTCCAAACCCTCAATTTCAGAATCAGTGGCGACTGTGAACGCCGCGGAACAGCAGGTGTTCTGTGGCTTTCAGCCTCCGTTCATTTCATTCTGTAAGTGATTCTGTTTCAGCATTAACGTCTCCGTGGGTATACACACCTGTCATTAATAAAAATGAATCTGATGAACCTGTAGTGCAATTCAATAGCCCAGCAGGATTTATGCTCGTTTGCAACCTTTAGTTCAAGATTCAGTTTGCCGAAAGATTACAAAGAATCTAAAGGATCACTAATATTTATATTCAGATGTTTTTCAGAGACATATTGGATTAACTTGTCCTATGTCCTGTTCAGTGATATAATTTGTGACTACCATAGCAATGCATAGGAGAGCAGTGCATTGTCTTGTAATAATTTGCATTTTATCTATTTTTTGATACATTAGCCACATTAAGCATAATGAGTGGAGAAAGTTCATGAAGACCACATGCTTGATACGCCACATGCTACCAACAGAATTTAAGCTAACCTTAACATTTTAGTTGTTAGCTTACATACATAAGTTGTTAGCTTTACATAATGAGTAAGTCAATGTTAGTGAACATGCTAGTGATACGCCACATGCTACTGACAGCATTTAAGCTATGCCATAACATTTTAGATCATTTTTACTAATACACTGATGTCTGGATACTAAGTGGAGTAAGTCACTGTTAGTGAACATGCTAGAGATACTATTCTACCGACAGCATTTTAGCTACATTTTCACATTATCCTGACTCGGGTTCGGCCGATATTGGCAGGACTCTTGTAAATTTCTTCTGAAATTTTCTAGTTATTATTATATATGCACGTGTTGCTTACTGTTGTGGTTTCTTAGTTTGTTTTTTTTTCTCTTTCTGCAGGTTTAGAAGCAGACTCGTGTTCCTTTTGTGCTTCTTTCTTTCCTCTACCCCGATCTCCTTCTTTCCATTTAAACCTTTTCCCCTACTTTGTCCTTTTCTTTCCTTTTTTCTTGTCCGTCTCCATGTCTATTACATTTGAAATAATCCCAAAGAAATTTCTAATGAAGTTTTACATATGTCACGCGGAGCATCCTGGAGAAAATCAAGACAGGACACATCAAACAACAAAAACATCTTATTGTAAGAAACTCTCAGGGCGGTAAAGGAAACAAATTCCACTGCATCACATTTAAACCATGCTACAGTCGTCAACTACCGGTAGGAATATTGGATGACAAAAAGACACGTAACGAAAAATGAATGCTTCCCCAGAAACCAGTCGAGGCTGACAAGAGTCTGTATTAACACTGGTTGAGCTGCAGGAGTTTCTGGTCAGAACTGCTTGTGTTTTACGTAAGGCCAACAATCTCCTAAATAATATCTAGATTTATGGAATAATGGGAGTATTGTTAAATGACAAGAATTGTTTTCTGCTAAACTAAATCTGTCAGAAAATCTGCGCCGGTACCTGTGTGGACAAGAGATGTCCAAGCAATATTATTAAGTCAACATGGGAGGCTGATAGATTCCAGGTTGAAAGCTGAAAGTTAATTAGAAGACAGTTTAGCAAATTAGCTTATGGATATTTAAACAGTTATACCAACATTTCTTTTTGTGTGATTTAGCATGATCCCATTTCTCGCTTTAAAAAATCCAGCATTTTCACAGGAGATTGTAGAATTTTCATTTCTACTGTACTTATAGGTAAATGGTACACTCTAAACTTTGACAAGTTGACTGTACTTAAAAAAAAATCTTGGAAACCGATTGCCTTGAAAAATTTACGTTTAACTACTATTCTTACGTTTTGTTTACTTAACATATACTTGTTCAGTGTACTCAAGACCTTGTTGTGTATGAACTTAATTGTGTCAAGTTAATTTAACTTAGTTTAGTGAAGTTGTTTCAAATTAAAAATAGCAAGTAAATTATCCTCTTCTTAATTCAAATACATCAAGTAAGAACAGGTATTGCCTTTTACAGTGTAGAAAAAGGTAGATAAGAAATATCTGAAATTGTGTGATCTATTGTTGTAGGCTATTTTAAAAGACGGGATATAATCGAAAATCAACTTTTTTGAGCTGTTTATCATGTTACAATGTTATTCCCTCATCAAAAACATACCTGGAGTGTTACCTTGATTCTTTCAGGCATGTTTGAGAAATCCTTTAGTCTCCCGTGGCAACCATTCAGAGGTGCGTAAATGCTTGGCTTTACAAATGACTTCCTATTTCCATAAAGCTCCTCCTTTGAGCTGCAGTCTCCAGCCAAGCTCCTGCCTCACAGAGCAGCCCTCCCCTGCGACTCCTCCACTCAGCTCCTTCAGACTAGCCAGCACCAATTAGCAAACTCCTGTTCAAACTGCTCATCTGCTGAGCTCATTATAGGAGCTACGTCTCAGTGCAACTTTGGTAAAAAAAACCTTGTTAAAGGGTTAGTAGAGGAGCCATGTTGTGATGACTTCCTGAAGACGGAGTTTCAGAAAGAGCAGGAGCTTCTTAAAGCGATACAGACGTAAATACGAAAGTAAAATTTCTTTTTAGTCATGTTCGATATACATATATATGTGTTTATATAAGAACTGTAGTTAACATCGTTACTTGATTGTGCTGTAAAATGGCACTATGTGCCTGGAAAACACGGAATACTGACACTTCAACAAGAAGAATAACACACAAGTCACTCTTTCTTCAAATGTCAGTGCTGCAACTTAACTGCTTGTGTATGCAGGTGAAATTTGCACTACTTTGAACTGGGACAAAACAAAATCCTTCATAAGGCCACAAATGGCAACTTGATGGACACTCCTGCTTCCTGTGGCTTCACCTGCAGCAGCGCTTAGCCATCGTTCACAGTGAGCAGGTCTGGGTTGAAGACCGGGTTTCCACAGGGTTTCCATGGTGGATTGTCTGCGTGCGTGATCTGTGTGTGTGTGTGGGGGCGGGGGGGCTCACTCTGGTTAATCGGAGGCTCTAAACTGCCTTCAGGTGTGTGGGTGTGAACGACAGCCTGTAACAGACTGGAGATGTGTCCAGGCTGGACTCGAGTTGACCCCACTGACCCCCAGTGATCCCACACAGGATACAGCAAAAAAAAAAAAAAAAACTACAACAAATATCTGAATATGAGAGACAGACTGAGGTTTAAACAGAGAGTTTAAATGTGAAGAACCTTTCTGCTGGACCAATTTATTTGCAATTCAATGGTAATGTGTTTTTTTTATTATTATTTTTATTGTTTATTGCAATCACTGTTTCTATAATAATACACCTTATCTATCAGGTGAATTTGTTGCAGCCAGAAATTGACTTCAAGATTATTATTACTTCTTTGTATTCCTCTGTCATCATTACTTTTTGTATGAATACTAATGCGATTCGGTTTAGCCTCGCCAGATTGAAAAATGTTGACTGTATTCAAATGAACGGCTGCTTTTTTGACCGAACGCTCCAGCTTCCCTGAATCATTTATGCGCCGGTGAATTAACCCCCAGACCTCCCCGCCAAAAAGCCAGGGCGTTTTTTACACCCTGTCTCACCCCTCTGTGGGTCAAAGGTTAAAGTCAGCTGATTCAACACTGGGGGGGTCACAGTTTGGGCCAGAAGGTTCCGTCCAAAAGTCTTAGAGCCGCCCCGTTCACAGTTACCCTGAGCTCATCAGCTCACCAGCAGCCAAAACCAGGAGTCGTCCAAACACGCCGCTCTGTGCTTCAACAGAATATTCTAAAAAGTGCGGCAGAGAAACTTTCGAGAACTCAGTATTTTGTATTAGTTATTTAAAGTTTGATTACATAAATAATAATCTGAAAATTATTATTTTTTCCTCCAAATTAAGTATTGAATGTTTTTCTTTATGCAAAGGAAACAATTTTTGGCTCGTCTTGCTCGCTTTTTAAATTTGTCTGTATCATAATCGACACATCCGACTTTTGTGTTCATTTAATCATCACAAATAAAAACAGAGATTCTGTAGCCGTTATAAAAGCGACATTTGCGTGATACCTAAAGGGCATTTATTTCTTTTACCGATTTAGAAAAATAGATGACATATTTAGACAATATGTTTAACTCAGCAGATTTTTGAGGAAAATACATGCATTTGGTATCAAAGGGTTACATTTAATGATGTCAAAAAAAACAATTTATGTATATTTAAAGCCAGATGAAGTCATAGGAATAGATAGATTCCGAGTGTATTTAGGTCACTTTTGTATAAGGCACCATACGGACTCCAGGAAGCCGTCCTGCGTGCAGCCATGTTAGACCGACGTGGGAGCGAGCGAGACGCCGCCGAACCGGAAGCTTAGCGCTTCGGGTGACCGGAAAGCCCGACAGCGCCTCTCAGGCACGTGCAGAGGGGGGGGCTGGGGGTGCTTGAGCACCTGCCCTTTTTGCTCCTTGCCCTAAAGTGCCCTTTTGGTCCAATTTTTTTTTTTTTTTTTTTTTTTTTTTAAGTTAATTTCCCATGCCCTCCTCTGATATGTACTAAAATTATTATTTTTTGTTGTTGTTGTTTTTATTTAAAGAAAAACAACATAATAAGCCCTTCGGGTCACCTTGTTACCTTTGACCTTTTGTCCGTGACGCATGACGCAGCTGCCTCCCGCTCAGTCAGTGAGACTGCGCAGTAGCTTACTGCGGAGCTCAACGTGGAGGAGGAAGGAAGGAAAAGTAAGGAAAAACTGTTCTTATCTATCGATTCAGTATTTTATCATACAGACATTAGGCTGTTGTTGTTGTCCTATTAGCTAGCTGTTAGCTAACGAGTTTGGTAGCAAAGCAAGATAACTAAAAAGCTTCTTCCCTGTATCGCTAATGATAGCGGTCATTCTTCATTATTGCTGATGGGGCCACATCAACGATCCAAAACCGATCATCTCTCTATAATGAATATATGTCCGATTATCTAATTTCCTTTGCTGCATAATGTATATTAATTGCATTTATTCTGGCATTAGGTTAATGTATCTTGAAGGGGAATAGAATTTACAAAACTGCTTGAATTATAATGATTTATTTTTTTTAAACAAAAAGCTTTATTTTAATTTTTTTAATTAAATAACTAAATTTTGTCTTGTTAACTTAAAAAGTTCTTTGCAAAACAAACTTTTATTTGCACACATCAGAATTCTTTTGTTGCAATTTTCGGCCCTGCCCACGACGTCATGTGAGAAGCAAGCAAAACTTTGAATCACAAACAAAAACTTACAATAGCAAGAAAAGATTTATGACATGAGCAAATAAGTTTGTTCACAAATAATTTTTCTCACTTTGAGACATAAATCTCTGATTTTAATTTAAAAAAAAATTTTTTAAGCAAAACTTTTGTTTAAAAATTGTTTCAATTCAAAATGTATTGATCACAATTGTATTTTATTTAATTGAGGTTATTATTATATTTTTAATAGAATAATTGTGAAACATATTGAGCTCCACAGCAGAGGCCTCCTTTTCTCTGAAATTAATATTATGTTGTGCTAAGGACTGAAAAACATATTGGTTTAAACACAAAGGTAAATAATTGGTAGTGTGGTTAATACAGTGTTCTTATCATAATTCATTATGTTTTGCTTTTTTCAGTTCAAAGATGCCACGTAAAGAAAGACGGCAGAAACAAAAAAGAAAAGAATTGATAGATGCAGCAAAAGGTAGTGGATTGTTGACCGACTGGGTCAGAACGAGTACTGCAGGTACGAACAAAAAAAAAAAATGTTCTTAACATTATCAACATGTAACTTTTGGTAGTGAACAATATATTTAATTACAGTACACTAAAAGGTTGTATTGTGCCCTTGTTTATATTTTTAATAGTGTAATTCTGTAAAGACAAAATATGTAAATCGGAGCTAAACCATCAGCTCTGATTTACATATTTTGCTAAATTGCGGGTTTGAATATTGCAATACTTTCCTATAACAAAATAGACCTGCAGAAAGAAATTACTAATAAAATATCTAACATATGCATAGTGTTATGCTCCATATAGAGTTTTTCCTTAGCTTATATTGTATGTCTCACAATTTTGTAATTTATCATTTTTATTAAGCTCTGAAAGCTGTGTGGTTTTGTTAATAGTCTTTCCTAGAATGCGGTTAGATGTGCCCTTTTTTTTTTTTTGAGCACCTGCCCTTTCAGTGGTCTCTGCACGGGCCTGGCGCCTCTGGCATCGCGGGGACACGCGAGGTCTGACGGACTTTGCTGCTTTTGTGGACCGCGCCGGAAGATACTCGGTGTCAGAGACCAGACGGCGCTTTCAGGTGACCGTAAATCCCGAAAGCACCTCGGACAACGTGTGAGACCGGAACATGCTGAGCTTCGCCGGGTTCGTGCTACCAGACGTCTGGAGGAGACGCAAATATTCCGAGGTTGAGTGAGTACTCTCGTGTTTTTTGTGCTTCATCGGAATGAACGGTTTGTATTGTTAGGCCATGGGTCAGAGCCCAAAACTTCACAAGCATAATGCAGTTGGTACCAATATGCATAAGGTGATTATCATTTGTTGGCAGAAATGTAATATTTAATAATCTGAATTATGCTGTGAATAGTAGGCTAATCATTTGAAAATAATCATACTTTTTTTTTTTAACCCCATGAAAAAACTACTCACAAAATCTGATAGGAATATCCTATCAGAATACAGCACTCTAAATTACTACTATTGCTGATTAACCATTTTATAACTAACAAACTAGACCCTAGAGCAACACTAACCCCTCCACGCCCCATTCACTCACACCAAAGAACCAGTTAAGGTTATAGTCTAAGTCTGTGACTTCAAATTACGGCGTTTTGGGGATAATGTAGTCTGCGATTTAACAGAAGAGCTATGGATTCAAGTCTTTCGAATGACACTCAACTTTTTATGAACTGTGCGATGCTTCTATAACTCAAGTGGAGCCAGCTGTTCCAAAAAACCAAAACCAAAACAAACCATCGTCCTCCTTCCTCGAGGTGCACCGATGGTAGTTTTCTGGCCCATCACCGATTACAATCTTTGAAAAATCTGACGTGCCAATTCCAATTTTGGCTGGTATACCATTTTTTTCTGTTGCTAAATATAACAGGAAGCAGGAAAGTTGTTAAGTTGGCAATAATGGGTTGACCATTGTAAACTGCAGAAGTGCATATATGACCTGGTGGGCTGCTCTGTCAGTCAAACCTTTCTCACTGCAGAGCAAGAGAGGATAGTGGTTGCTTTTTAAACTTTTGCTGAGGTGGATAAGATTGGCTTCACATATAAGTATTGGCCGATCACCAATCTTCTAAAATTTAAGGAAATTGGTGCCATAAATCGGCTGGATGATACTACTTGGTGTCGTATTCTTCGTTGTTTCCGTCAGTAGTAACATACGGCTGTTGGTCACATGACTTGTGGGATGTGAAATGCTTCAATTGCAGTTCTGTGAAATACATGTTGACACGTCTGAAAAACTACCCCACCCTGTTTTCTTTTTTTAAGTAACGTGTTCCCGTTAAGCAGATGTATTCATGCAATTTCAATATTTCAAGTTGGACAAATCTATGGTTAATGGCAACACATCTTCTCTGTTACAAAAAAATTAAAAAAAATGATGCTAAAGGGTAAAACATACCAGGAGATCCAACAACGAATGGCTGTTGGTCAGGTTGTCTCTTATTTTCTCGTGTCTTCTTGTTGTTGTTGACATTTTTGAGCCGGTTTCTCCATCCCCGCTGAGGGAGGCGGCGCGACGCTTACGTCCTACAAACCTGACGGTGTTCCTGCCTGTTTATTTCGGAGTGTTTTTCACTGTGTTGGATCATTTGTCATTCCCCCTGATAAAAACAACTCT
This sequence comes from Xiphophorus hellerii, assembly GCF_003331165.1. Classification (NCBI taxonomy): domain Eukaryota; kingdom Metazoa; phylum Chordata; class Actinopteri; order Cyprinodontiformes; family Poeciliidae; genus Xiphophorus; species Xiphophorus hellerii. Next base: position 4,617,091 of record NC_045677.1, read on the forward strand.
AAGTTTAGGAAGCGTTCCCAGCCTCGTTTAATCACGCTGTAGTGCAACCACTCATTAAAAAGAAAAGAAGTTAGACTGTTCAGTTCTGGCAGCGTTTCCGCCCCATCTCCAAACGATCTTTTCTGTCTAAGGTCCAAGAGAAAATAGTCCTCATCCAGTTGAAAGACTTTTTGAAGGAAAATAACATCTCTGAAAAGTTTCCATCTGGGATGATGCGACACATCAGTACGGAAACGGCGCTGTTAAGGGTTTAGAACGAACTTCTTTCATTTGCTGATTCAAGGAAATATTACCACTTGGATTATTTTTTTTTTTAAGACTTGAGCTCTCCTTTGGACAATGTGGATATTTAACATCCTCTTCTCACCTCCAGCATCATGTAAATAAGTTTCTTTATTGCGATTCAAATCCTATTTGAGAAACAGTTGTTTTTTTTTTCATTTAAGATAAACCAGTACTCCTCGGTCGTAGCGCCCCGAACAGGTGGAGTTCCGCAGGGTTCCCTCTTTAGTTTTATCTGTCTCTTTCTCTCTTTCTCTCTCTCTGCACCATTGAATTGATCCTCTACTTTTCTTTCTTCTCACCTGAACCTTGCAGCTTACGTTAGGGGTACTGCATTACACCTGACCGTCCTTGTGTTCATATTTAGTGTCTTCTGAACATAGTGACCTGGTTCTTCTCTGTGATAAATAATAAAGACAACTCCTCAAATTAAGCATCTGCAATCAGTTTCGAGTTACTTGCTCATCAATCTCATATGCTGGTCATGTAGCCAAATGTGGAATGACCTGTCCATAGAAATTAAACAGGCGTAACTTAAGTATTATTGGTTTTTGTGTGTCTTTATTCTTATTTTTAAAAATGATTTGAACTATAAAGCACTTTACTCCTGTGCTGGTTGTTTTCAAGTGCTTCATATATAAATCTGGATTAGATGTAATAGAGAAAACGTGAATCACTGCCGGGTCCAATGAAGCCTGCTCAAGATCTCTCTCTACGCCCCAAGAGTCTGTTCAGTATCTCCTCCACACCTGAACTATCTTTTATCTCTGGTGATCACACGTTGAGTAAGAGTCTGAATTAGAAATGTTTTTCTTTAAATTTGACGAATAGAGGCCAGTCGTATTTGTCCCTTGGCAACACACACTGAGTGTCTGTCTGCGAATAGGACGAAGACCGACGCTCGCCAATTGGCTGATTTAGTGGGAACTGCAAAAGTCTTAAATGATGCTAAAGAAGTCTTTGTGATAGTGTTATTCTCAGACAGCGGCACATGTTGAGTATTCCTTCAATGACAAACTAAAGCAACCAGTGCAGTCTCGTTTCAACATGTTCAACAAATGATTTTTTAAGCTTTCTGTAAAATGTGATTAAAAATGTCAATTTATGGTGAGGGATAAATTAGGACATCCTGACATTTAATCCCACTTGCAGTGTCATCTAAAATCACACACAGGTGTATCTTATTACATGATGGGAACATTATTACTCAGTGATGACTCGGCATTTTCAAGGAGGTCTGCCATGTTTGAAGAAGGTTAGACAAATTACTACGGTCTTCCATTTAAAAAGAAAAATAAGGTCAATTTTGTATTTTAAATTGTAGTTTTTTTTAGCAGAATTAGGTTCTTTTCCAGTGATTATAAATGCGATCAGACATCAATATGTAAAATGTTCTTTTAAATACAATGAATATTTCCGTTCTTGCATGGGAGTTTTAGAGAGGCTGGTCTGCACTAGGCTTTGCCGATGCGTGCAGTTCCTCTCCATTGCGACAGTTTCTCTATAACTGGAAGCTGTTCCAGCTGAAATAAAAGCAAGAAACATTTGCTAAACAGTCTTCTGACCTTTCAGAACCGATGCTCGCATTCCTGACGTACTCCGAGATACGCAGATCAGGGCCACGCTTTCTTCCTCAGCGGCAGGGGGTCAGAGTAACACCAGGAGCGTAACAAACGTCTCCTTGTGAGTGTAAAAATCCCACACTGAGTCACGGTGTGACACTCGGCGGACACTCTTTGTGCAGAGATCTTCTTTGGCATTGTGTAAAATGAAAAAAAAAAAGGAAAATCAGATATGAACCAAACGCTGATACACGAGAAATATGTGCGATGTCGGGGAGTCCGTTTTACATTGTGTGGTTATTTTTCTTTGAGCAACTGTTGATGAGGCACATGGTGGTTCGAGGAGCGGTTTTGTTCATCGAGGACAATTTTTTGTACTCTCAAACCAACTCCTTTATCACACTGAACGCGTTGGCTGTAATACGGGACAGAAACTCCTTTTTACCCTTTCAGAAATAAAGGATAAAACAACCCAATCTGAGGCCTTTTGCCAACACAGTCGTGTGCCTGATTCAGCTCTGGGTGGAAATAAAACAAACAGGCTGGGCTTGGGCATTCCTCCAGCAAACTGAATTAGGCTTTCAGGCCAAAAAAAAAAAAAGGGTAAAGGAGACTTAATGTATAAATTAATAACCAAAGAATTAAAAGAAAAAGTACATAGTAAACATCTGGGTCACTTAAAACAGGGGTTCATGAAGACGACTGGAAGATTTTAATTGTGAGCAACAAGGAAGGTGAGTTTCAGGGTGATAACGTCGGCTCCAGTTAATGATCCCATCCATCTTCTTAACCCACTTTAACCTGTCCGCGCTGGGCCAACAGGGGGCTATGTTTAGCAGTCAGTGGGCAATAGGTCAGTTATACTCTGGACAGCCCATCAGTCCATCACAGGGCAAGACGGAGACAAACACAGAACCGTACACACAATCACCGTAGGTCACCTAACCTGTGTCTTTTCGGACTGTGGGAGGAAACTGAGGAAATGTCAAAACGGTAACCTTAAGGCTTCAAGCCAGGATCTCAAACCAGAATCTTCCAGAAAGCAACAACCACACTACCACAGGCCTGACGCCATGAACAATAAATCAATTAATCGCATGGTAAATTAAAGCATTAAATTAATTTAAGCGCGATAATAAAATGAGAGCGATTAAAAAAAATTGCTTGCTTGTTTTCGTCGTGGCTCTTCTGTTTCTACCAAAGAGACTGGATGTTGAAAAGTTTCACTCCGACACGTTGAGTTACTCGTCCTCTCTCGTTTCCTTGGCAACGGTTCAACACACAGGGAGGTACATGCATCACTTTTCCGCCACTCGAAGTGAACTCAACACACGATAGCAACGACAGACGTTTACCAGTTTTCAACTTTCTTGTGTAGCGTCGCTAGCCTGCGATATTATCTGATTATTATTGATAACAATCTGCTTAGATTATTACATAATCTTAGATTATTACATAATCTAAGCAGATGCTTAGATTATTACATAATCTAAACATCTGCTGAGCTTAGATTACAAACTACTCAGTAAAATGCTCCTGAGAATGGTTGGAAACCGGATTTTGAAGTATTATTGTGATGACATCCTGAAGGCTGAGTGTCAAAAACATTCTGAGCTTCTTAAAGAGACAGAGGGAAATTTAAAGGGACAGTATTATGTGTTTTCCAAGCACACAGTGCAATCAAGTAACTGTTAACTTCAGTTGTGCAGAAATGCAGAATTGATTAAATATGACTTTAAAAGAAATGTTACTTTGCAGTTAAACACGTTGAAATTGAGCCTCTGTGATTTTAAAGAATCGTACTCGGGGTGCTGCGGTGGTAAAGCACAACCCGCATATGGAGGCCTTAGTCCTGCTGTCGCAGGTTGGATTCCCGGCCTGGCAGCCTTTGCCTCATGTCTTCCCCCTTCTCTCATTACCCACTTTCCCGTCAATTCACTATCAAAAAAAGGCCACTAGAGCCAATAAAGATCCTGCTCTTTCTGAAACTCCGCCTCCAGGAAGTCATCACAACAACTGCTCTGTGAGGTAGAAGCTCGGAAACTGAGCTTCAGAGGCGGGGCTAAGTCCAACCAGGTGTTTTTTCGCAGCTGAACGGTTGCCACTGGCGATTAAAGAATGTCTCAAACATGCATGAAAAAATCAATGCAACACACCAGGTATGTTTTTGATTAAGGAAGAACATTATTACATAATGTAAAGCTCAAAAAAGTCTATTTTACATAACGCCGTCCCTTTGAAGATTTAGAACTGGAACCACGTTAATGGAGAACCCCCACCCCAAAGTCTCGTCTGGTTGTTCCACATATCAGACATGTTTATGACCACCGTTCTGATGACCATTGTCATTTCACTCATGATGTCCCCAAGTAGATCTCTGGACCTTGGAGCTGCGATTTAATCCAATTCTGATCATTTCCATTGCTGGTCTGCATGTGTCACTAAGTCTTCCAAACAATCCTTCTGGAGGCTTAACTGGGATCTTATCTTTGCGTTATTGGCCGGCAGCTCCACATACCGCGTGCGCAGTGCTGCAGATACGATAAGGGGAAGCGGGGGGAAGGAATCTGTTTTCGTCCGACTCTATCTGCACCACGTCAGTTGGAAGCGAATTGACCCGGACTGCTGAGCCCGAAGTCCCGATCAGTCCCCCGCCTCGTGTAATATTGTGACTCACTCCCGTCCCGCTGCGAGCGGCTTTATCTGCGATTAGAGTCGCCGCCGTTCATTCACTGAAAGTGATGGTGGTGAATTATTTAATGCTAATTAGTGCCACCTGCTTTCTCCTCTTTCTCTTAACCGTTTGTAAGGATTACCACCGTTATTTTTTTTCTTTTTCTTGTTTTGCCTCACATCTCGGCTCAAGTTTGCTCCCCGCCTCCCCGCCCGCTTTTTTGACTTTGTAGAAGGAAAGCATAATTACAGTGAATTATTTGGCTGATGGCGTTTGAAACACATTGCGGCAATTATCAGTGTACTATGAACAGATCTGTTATCTGCGAAATCCCTCTGCCTGGGAGTGGCTGAGGATTGAAGCGTAATTAATATGCAAGAAAAGCGGGTCACGGATAAAACGACCCGCTGGTCAATCCGGATGCTCCTTCTGGGGGCGACTGAGCGGCACGTTCCCTCCTGACGCGTTGGGCTTCTCAGCTGGAACTGATGATCTGCTTCTCATGGAACGTATTTAAGGCTCTTTCATTTTATTATCGAGGTTGAAGATGAGTTTAATGTTAGTATTATTACCACTGGAAATTCAAACTGGTCTCGTGAAAGGAAGGAAAAAGTCAAAGCCATGTTGGTTTGAGAGCGTTAGCGTATTCCCAAATTAGAACTGTCCAGAGAGAAAGTCTCTCCGGACAGTTTTATCAAACTCTGAAAATTTCCAAAAGTCAAAAATGTTTGACCTTTGAAGCTGAAAGATTTTTTTTTTCTAGAAAATCTTTGAGATTTATCTCAAAATTTCATATTATTTTTTTTGGCAGAAATGTTCTCTTCCTTTTTGTTGTTTTCTCTACAGTCGCCCTTAACACATTGTCTTACATACGTCTTTACATTCGGGCCAGTAGATTAGTATTTTTCCCACATGACAATAACACCTTTCTCCAAAAGGCATGCAGCATATTGATATGGAAGCCCTAAAACTCAATCGGCCAAACTAAAATTCTCTGATTCTGGACTTATTTCCTGTTTCCTGTTCACTCAATATTTCAGATAGTTGGGCCAGAATTTGGAGTAAACAGACTAAAAGTAACGATTAGTCCTGGCTTATATAAACATGGTAGTGGTGGTGCAGCAGTGTGGAGAATATTTTCTTGTCACGCTTTGAACCCCTAAAGCCCCGGCGTCGTGTATGATTTTTGAATCCTACACGACTCGAACGTGACGCACGCGCGCGCACGCGCGTGATGTTTCTGTAACTTCTGTCACACTGCATGATGGATGATGCCAGACTGCACGGCTTGTTGCTGCGGCACAAACGACTCTGACAGATCCAACTAGCATAACAGTCCATTAGTAAAAGGACAGAAAGTTGTGCTGCTGAGTTTATAGGCGGACCAAAATGCAGGCAGAATGAACCAGTCAATGAATGAAGATTGGACGTAGGTAGAGGAACGCTTGCATAGGATGACGGAAAACACTTGTTTGATTGATTGACATTATATAAACGGAACAGAGCACATTAACAAACATAGAATGGTAAGTTAATAGATTACTTCAAATTTAGTGGAGTTATTTATTAATCTGTGCCCATCCTGGAAAAATAAAAGCTTCCAAAGACTTGGAAATGGTTTGGTAAACCTTTGCAGAGAGATAGAGCAGTTTATGTTACCTTTGTGTTTTTTCTGTTACATAAAGGCCCAATGTGTTGCTTTTTGTTGTTGTCAGACGGGGTTTATTTACGTGATTTATTGAGTCTCCGGGTCTGGCAGTAATCAGGTCTGGGTATGGCAAGTGAAAATGAAGCAAATCATTGTGATTGATGACAGTTTCATGATTTAAGAAATGTGTGATTACTTTTTCACATTCAACCAGGTTGGTTTGGGTAGTTTTTCCCTCTCTCAATAAATGGAAGCTATCATTAGCGTCTGACATTTATTCAAGTTTTCTGATGTTAAAGCTTGCTTCATGACTGAAGTGTGACAAAAAAAGAAAAACATCTTTATAAAAGGTCAAACCTTTTTATTGGAGTAGAGTAAACACCCGACAGCAGCCTTCAGTTTGCTTTTCAGACAGTACTCCAAGAATATCAGGCCAGTCAGTTCAAGGGGTCACTTTCACTGAGGATCTGAAGCCATTGCATGATTTCATGTTGCAGGCAACAGGTCCCAGAGTGTTTCCATATTCGGATATGCGCTCCCAGCAGGCGATACGAGGAGACGGATGCTCTGGTGCCTCTTGGGCCTCGGCTTCCCTGTCAATCACGGCGATAGATTCTCCTGGGGTTTGATCTGAAATGATTCCTTTTTGGGCTTTTTGCCACACGACCGCCTGGAAAAACTTTGGGGAAAGTGCTTCACAGCAGCAACTTTGTCTATTTGGAAAAACCTGCATGAAGCTGTCAAGATTTCTGTCGCTCTTAAGGGCTAGCTGGACGTCCACTCCGCTTCACATTTCACCTTTGAATCCTTAACGATTGTGTGAAGTTCAAAACATCAGGGAGTCGTCAAATATGAACGAGTCACGTCTTCCCGAGAGCACCAGAGACATGGAGTGCTATTAATTTGTGTTAAGCATAATATAAGTAAGAACACTTTTACTTTTTACTGTGCTATTCCAAATATACCCTTTCCACCTTTGGATTTTAGGTGTTAAGAATGTTGTCCACGCTGGTATTGATGGTGTGTCAGAGTCTATACTCTCTCTGAAAAGAGGGTCTACAAAGTGCAATGGCGGCCCATGCTGTTGAAAAGCAGCGTGCAATCATTGATTGAAGGAAAAGCGAAGTTGTGATCTAACTTTTGGTGTGGAGCGTTTTTCCAGCAGCCTCACAGCGGCGCTCCCGTTTTCCTTTCTGACCTCAAAACACACAACTGAACTGAAAAGGTTCCATTGTTCCGACGTCCGACTGGTTGGTGGAGCCTTCCTCTGAGTAGCGCTACAAACGCGGAGAAATCTAATGTTGTTGCAGGTGTGGGGTAAAAAAAAAAATACACGCACACACACAAAACAAAAAACATGGTATTGCTTTGAGCTAAAGTAATATTTTATCCTGCAGATGATGATTGCACATAGGTTTACGGCTTCATAGGTTTACGACTATGAAGTTGTTGTCCTGTGCTGTGGCCGCCTTTGCTGGTCCCACCCTTGTCTACATGTTGCTTTTTTGTGTCGTTTTTTTTTTATGTAACTTCACACAGTGTCATTTATGTTGTCCTCATGCTTTTCATTATCTGATCCAATGAAAGGGTGGCGCCTCCCACGACGGCTGCAGCCTCAGGCACCTGTCTTCCCTGACATGAAATTCCTTTGTTCTTCCATATAATAACAATAAAGTCATTTGATTCTGATGCCGAGTTAGAAAACAAATGTGGGTTACGGGCTTTTGCTTAAGGGGGGGGGGGAAAAGGCAACGCAGTGTCATCTATTCATGTTATTTTAACAGTAGCAGTAACATCCTGCAATACAAGTTCACACCAGAGAAGAAGACCCTCAACGTTTGCTTACATTACGCCAATATTGTAGCATGTGGGGACGACAGTCTTTATCACAGACACACGTTCACCTTTAGGTTCACTTCTTTGGTTACAAATATTGCACTTTTACGTTATTCAGAAAGTAGTTCCTGCTGTTAACATGTGAGTCTACCCAAGCTTTTGCCATAGATGTAAGAGAATCTTCATTGGCACAGAGAGAGTGTCTGCATAGTGTAACATGAAATACAGCATAGATTCAAATGAATAATTCCTACATCTCCAGGTTTGATTATGTTAACAGAGTTGATCTACGCCGCAGCGCGTCTCTGGATGGCAGGTAGCAGAATCGGCTTTTTGCCTCCAGCGACGTGCGCGAAATTTCGGGACATAAACAATGAACATGCAACGTATGCATAGTTCTGTTTGGGTGATTGCTGTGTTGTTTGAGTAGCACTTACCTACTTTTTTTTAATCCGCTACTATTCATTGTAGCAATGTTTCAAATGTATACAGTCTCACAGTTGTGTTGTACGTTAGAATTTTTCAGCATAAAAAATATTAGCAGCCTTTTTTAGCGGACGATCAAACCGTTGCTCCAGTTAAAAATACAAAGTGTAGTGATCCTGGAGCATTTAGTTAAACTGCGTATCTTCTTATGCTTTTACGACGCACACAGTGAAACCGTGAGACGCTGCATCGAAAACGGCTACAAAACAGTCTGAATGTGTTTTTCTGGACAAACACGTCTGCTTTACCGGAAGAGGAACATGATAATGACTTCTTCTTACCGTTGCCATAGTGAGTAATTTTAATGTTTCCACAAGATTGTTCAAAACATCTTGTGTTGCCTTCATTAGCAAATGAATATGTTCAGCATGTTCGGTGCAAGGCAGCCTTATAATGGAACCACAAGGACAGCAGCGATGCTCCTTCTCAGGCCCGCAGCTTCAGAGATTACAAGGATCCGAATAGCATCGCTTAAACGCAGCACGCCGCCCAAACAAACATAATCAGTGCATAATGAATACCTGCTTCAAGTCTGCAGGGGTTAACGAGGAAAAGAATTAAAAGCTCGAGTGTTCTGCCCGTTCAAGAACAGTCGGGGATAATGGATTTACAGATAGACGTCCAGAAACGGAGCGGGAAAGCAGCTCCGTTTCACTTCAGTCTGAGTTCTCCAGACCTGAATTCGGCCTGTGGGGCTCAGATGTTTGAGTCTGAATCTGGGAAAATTACAATCAGCCCGAAGCTAAATTTGTTCATGCACATTTCCCTATGTCAACGGCAGCTTTAAACTGTTATTTTTACAGAGCGAAAGAAATTTGCGTGAAGAAGATAAGAGATGGGAGGGGGGTGATTTAAATTGCTCCCAATAGTTGTTCATTTAGCATCATCAGACAGGATTTATTTCTGCGCAGCAATCCGTCTGGCACTAATTTGTTTCTGTGTTTTTTTCTTTTTTTTTACTTCTTCCAATAAAAGCCATCTCGAGGTCAGAAAAAAATGCATATGTTTTTGCATGTGAATATGTTCCGTGTTTCAAGTAAAAGAGCCAGACAGCATCAGACGTCGTTGTCGATCCAGAGAAAAGCCTTCTGTGTTTGATTTCCCGAGACATGATTTCCCTGTTCCTGAGCAGCGGCGAGCTATTTGATTGTAGCTTATCTGCGCCGCACAACATAGCAAAAATCAAATTGGACTGGGTTGCTTCTTATTGTTTACCCCTAGTCCACCTGCGACACAAACAAACTACGGAATAATTTGGCACAGACGTATGATCCGTTTCCAAGCCGGCCGAGTAAACATCTGAGCTCTGGTGTGCGAGCGGTTCCAACATACGCATACTTTTTTTTTCTTTTATCTGTGATAAAAACTCCACTGTTGTCAAAGTGAAGTATTGCAATAAAAAACAGTGCTGGCTCTGGTTAGGGAGATACTTAGAGTAATTTCATATGCAGAGCCTGACGGAGCTCAGCAGGATTCATCTGAAGGAAACGCATTTAAACAAAGAGGAGGCAACAGAAATAACCGTCAATCCCATTTCATAATACGGATCCCAGCTGCGCACTTAAGTGATGCTTAAGTAATGCACGCCTCGTAAGCGTTTCAAGCAAGTTTTATACGACTAGCACAGTAATAATTTAATTGCTAACTTTTAAAGTACCTTGGATTTGGAAGCAAACACGCTCTTCAGACACAATTGTCACTTTTGTCTACAGTGAAAACAGAACGTTTACCCAAAAGTGCCTTTGTTAGACAATAAAGAATTATAATGTGCAGACAATAAAGCGTGCATCTTAAAATGTTTGTGTGATCGCACAGCAGGGCATATTTGTGAAGTGGAAAATATATGTATATATATTTTTTGACAATATTCTGAAAAGTTTAGCGTCCATCCCTTTATCATCTACCTGAACAAACAGCATCATGAACACCCGGAGAGGTCAAGGATAGAGCTGTGGAAAAGTTTCAGACAGAATCAGATTATAAACAAGAAATTGCTCAAGTAAGACTCACCACAAAAATTTGAAAAAAATCACATTTTAGCTAAATTTATATTCCTCTAAACACATGACGCCTTTAAGGCGGTGGCAGCGTCATGCTGTGGGGATGCAGGAGCTACTTGTAAGGCTTAACGGGAAGATAAATGGAGACATGACAGTTAAAATAAATAAAATAATCGATTTATTTAGAGTAGAACAAAAGAAAAACAACCTTGTCCCGCAAAAGGGAAAATTCAGGTATGGCAGCAGCAACAGATATGTAGGTTCACACAAAAAGTTCTTCTAAATTTAAAAAAATTATTTTATATTTTATAAAGAAATAAAATTAAGACAAGATTCTGTATGGGCTTTTACCATAACCACTATTGTAAAATAAAATACACTATTGTAAATTGTACTAAAGAGCCCTACAGTGAGCGAAACAAGATAGAACATAAAGAACAGGATACAACACAAGAAATAGTCAAATAAAGTAAAAACTAGACAGAAAACTTGTTAAGCCCAGCGGTTGTGGCGCTCGGCAGTCATTCATTCAGCGGTCTGCCGTGTTTTGGAGTTAAAAAATGATTAAAGTTGACGGGAAATTTGAAAACATCACTTGATAATCATGTGTTATTGGAAGATTAATATTTGAACACCAGATAACGTCTTAAAACATGCAGACATAAAAAAAAATAAAATTGAACTAGAAAGTGTGCATTTCCTATGAAAATGCAAGTGTGAATGCTGAATGCTTTTGGTGAAAATGGCAAAATCGTTTGAAGCCAACTGCTGAAGACTTGCAGAAAGGTAAGGAATAGTCCATGCAGTGTGAAAAACCCAGGTAAAAGCCAAAATTAGCTAAAAAGCTAAAACTAGCTAAAATACTAATGATGGCATCTAGGACACACTAGCATGCTGGGTTACAGTAATATATTCCATGCAATGTAAAACAAACAAACAAACAAAAAAGAACTCATTTAAAACCTAAAATTTGAAAAGTGCAGAAACGTTCCCCTATTCCTTCTGATAAAAACGGTGGGTGAATGAAATCCAAACCTTTTAAGGTTCCTGAGATATCGACATTTGTTTGGAGGCATCGTTTGGCACGGTGACCACAAAAAACACGCTACACGCAGCACAAACTAAGCAACGTCAAAAGCTCCAATTATTCACAAGCGTTAAACAGAATAAAAGCTGTTGAACTGTTCAACTTCAAAATGGCCGCTGCCTTGTGTCCTCCATGACAGCCCTGAAACTCAACGATTGATCGCTATTAATAGGCAGAACCTAAAACATCCACTGTGAAACACAACAGACATTTTATATTGTAATTCTCAATTCTGCCACAGGATGGAGCAGTTTCCCCCATGGGGTGAAAAATTCATAAAAAGCTGAATATTATAAAAAGTATGAAGGTTATGAATACCAAGATATAGCCGGCATTAGGAGAGCCTTAGCGTGAATGCTGAATAAGCAATGCTTAGCCTGGTGGGGGCACAAGTAAAGCCTGGTGGTCCGCCAGGCTTATAATACACTGAGGGAAACACTGCCAACATTAACATGTTAATGCATGAGATTAGTCTGAAAATGTTAACGTTAATATTAAATAATGCACATTAATCAAACTGCCTATTTTCACTGCAAATTTGCAGTTTGAGACAAAATGTGTTATATGAGGGCCAGGGTGTGAAAAAGATAGAAATTCTGAGGCTCTGTTCCTGCTGACTCAGACATTTAGCAAAATGAACACTTTCTTTCTCTATTAGCATTTGCCCTCCAAATGCAATAGCTATAAAAAATTTTTTAAGAAAAACTAATTACATTTAATTTTTTTTCCCCAATGTGAAGGTCTTAAAAGATGTTTGATGAATTAGTTGATGTCGCAGCCTACCCTGTGCATGCTAAGTATCACTTAACATATTGAGAATCCACCAAACACCACTTCTAAGTTTTCTGAATCAGTCATGATTTGCCCCAGAAGCCATTAATCTCCAGAAAGCGTGCTAAAGAAGAAACGAGGCAAGAGGGAATGGCTACAGATTTCAAAGCAAAAATAGGAGCAACTGTTTGAAATACAGTAAACTCATACAGTAGCTTATTATTTTCCTTTTGATAATAATACCAGTAGCGGTCATGGTCATATTGGGTACATCGTTTGGTCCGTTTTCATATTTGCCACTCATGTGGACTGTTACTTTATTAGACAGAAAAAAAAAGACAAATGCTTAAAATGTTTATTATTGCTCTACGCTATCATATTTGTGGAACCTTTGCGTTTGCAAGGTAATTTTTTAAAAGTTTTCCTTTGCTTTCAAACGCTAAAAAATTGAAGTCAAAGAAAACCCAAGTCGAGCTCAGAATTTCTTTCCGTGCGTGGAAAATGTTCAGGACTCTGAAGCTCCTCTGGGCCCCAACTATGGAGCGCTTCGTCTGACAGAAGGCGACTTCACCGCGGCGAAGGAAACGAGCTCCTCTTCAGAACTGCACTCGAAATGGCTTCGACTCGAGCAAAGCAGGGAAACAAGAATTGCATCACATGTAGAAGGTTGCTTAGCAAGAGTCTAACTATAATGTCTATGTCAGCAGCATCTGAAACAAAGTTGGCATATTACTACTCTGCTAAAAACACAATCCTTCTCTCTCTTTTTTTTTTTGCTCAACTATTGAATTTTAGCAATCGAAGCCGAGTAACATTCTTAGAAGAAACCGTGGCAGGTGGTGAGGTTGTTGGAACCAAGATTGCTTTATTTTCCAACTTCAAACCGGATTAAAAGTCTTGGACAGAGCTATCAGAAGAAGCCTGGACAAGACTGATGACAAAACAGCAAAGATCTGAAAAAGACAAAAGGAAAACCAGTGGCTGGAATAATCCACGGGCAAAATTACAGACCCTGAAACTTTCTAATGAAATAAAAGATCCAAACACCACGACTGCGTCAACTGGATTATACTCCAGGCATCAACCAAAATGCTCCAGAACCTTTATTTTTTTAGCCATCCGTGAAGAGACTTGAAGGCATGCTTCTGGACCTGAAAAAAATGTTGGTTATAAATCTCCTTAAGGATTGAAGAGCAGAATTCATCATTCCATCAATTACAGAAGCAGCAGAGCAGCTGTACTCCACGACACTGATACCCTCATAGTTCATTGTTGGCATGATGGTTTTTTTCCCATGTAATTGTTAGACCAACAAGAGGACACCTTCTAAAAATGTAACATTTTGCCTCTGAGTACTTCCAGGATATTTCCTATTAGATCTTGGGAATCATCAATGGGATTTTTGGGAAATGCATCTTTCTGTTCTTGTTTTTTTGGTTCTGGCCTTGTGGACTTTAGATGATGTTCTGGGTTCTTTTGTTGAGCTGCAGATTAACATTGGAAGGCCAACTCTGGGGCGGGGGGGGTTCTCCATGGTTCTCTGGTCACTGAGTTGCATGCAGCAGCTTCGTCAAACGTGGAGCGAGGGGACGGTTACTTTCTCACACAGTGCCATGTTGTGTTGGGTAGCTTTTTGTCTTGATAAATGAAATCATCACTCGAGAACAGACTTTTTTTTTTTCCTTATGTTTACCCTGGTTAGCATGATAATTAATATCCAAACCACCGTCCCTCCATATCAGGCAGGAAGCCACTTCAGGTTCTCCGACTCTTTCACCCACTCACCAGGCATTACACATTTTCTAAAAAGCGGCCCCCCCCTCAAACCGATGAGATGTTTGTTCCGGCGAACTGGCCCGCAGCCACCACTGCTCGCTGCAGCAGCGAAGTGGGGGAAAATAATGACATGTCATCTGATAATGGCTGCATTGCTGACGAACTAGCCCTTTTAATGGATTTATAATTAATGCCTGTGTGTTGGCCGGTGCCACTTGATGGTTGCAGAGAGGCAGGATAATGTTGTGGAACTACAAAGTAATTTTAGATCAGTGCGGATCAAGCTGAGGACACGGGATCAGAGACAACGGCTCCGTTTTTTAAAATTTTATTTTATTTTTCAGTCCACAAGAGGTGCTGGGTTGGCAGTTGGAGCCCCGGGAGCTTTTTGTCCATCTCGTACCCGGCTCAGACGGGGGGGCATCGGAAAGCCAACGGCTCGTCACGCCGCTCAATACTTTTCACTTTAAGGGCCGCCTGCCATCATTACTCAGGTTTTAGAGGTCACCGGCTCATACCTGTATGAATAATGGACCCAGGTGATTCATCCCTCGGACAAAACATTACATTTAATAAACCCGATGCGTTACAAACTGTTTGGCAAGCGGCGCGCTAACGCTCAAGGTTGTATTTCTTTTCAAAGAGGTTCTTTTAATGAGCAGGGATAAAAAGGCGGAGGCAATGAAAGAGAGATTCTTTTGTGGCCATCTGGTGTCCTGTGGTAGCGAACGTGGGGCACAAAGAAAAAAATTTGACAAGCCGATTGTTTGATATAGCTGAGACTTTTCACTTTTTATTTTTTCTACATTTCTATTTCTCCCAAAGGCCCAATTTTGAAAATAAAAAGAAAAGATTTTTGTCTTGGTGTTTTTTGTTTTTGTTTTGTTGTTTATTTTAAGGCAGTATGGAAATTAGCATATTTTGCAAAACTGCAACGGAAACATTTTTTGGCATCGCAAGAGTCACATAATCCACAACTGGGTGTTACGACGACAGGAAGCGGTAGGTGGAGGATGGCGTTTTTAATGACTTGTCATGTTAAACTTACTCACGTGATTTTAACTTCATTTGTTACTTAATGGAGACACAGCAATTGTGTCTTTTTCAATAGTGAAAAATGTAGTTTTGTGAAATATTAAGTTTTGCGCATAATATTTGTTAATTTTTTAAAATCTACAATGGCACTTATATGTCGCCATACATATTTGACAGAAATAAGTTAAGAGCCGAGGGTGAATCGAACATTTTTGTGACTGCCTCCTTCTCATCCCGCATCGGATCAATTTTGTGGACATGACTCGGCGCGCAGTGATGACTCCTGAGGGTGCGTGCGACTAGCTAGTATGCGCAGTTCTATCCAGTGAGTTGTGGCGTCGGCTGCATGGCACACGTTGGTGCTCGGGAAGTTCTGTGAATCGGAGTGAATTGGCCCAGTAAGGCCTGCTGAGAGTCTTTGGCGTAACTTAATAATCGATGCTCACGTTGGCTCTCCGTCCAGCCGAACCTACCTTGTTATATTTTGCATATTTTTCTGTAGATGTGAAAAACCGGTATAAACATACCGCGGAAAACTGGCAGCTGTAGAAAGTATTGATTTAGGGGGAGCAGAATACAAATGCAGTTTTCTATGAAGTACATTAAAGCTCTTAGTGTTACAAATTGGAATGTTTCTTCTTCTTTTTTTCCCCCAAGCCACTATAATGCAACCCTTTTCTCTCTTTTCCAAACAGACACACAGAGTTTTTTTGTCTGAGCACATAAATTACCTCGCGCCACCCCGAATCTCAAACATCTTCCTCTTTTCCACACAATCTTACTTTTCACAGGCCCCGTCACGCGCCGTGCCCTCTCTGATACGTAACGGAGAGTTCACGCTTTTTCATGACGGAGGGAGTGACAGATGTGCAAATGTTTCCCTCCCTCGTTTGTGTCGGGAGGTGTCAGCAGAGGTCAGTGAACCTCGGTGAATGTTTAAAGCATATTTATAGCTTCTTTTTTTCTTTTTTTTCCCCTCTCCTTCTTGTGCTGTCAGCAGAATCCCACCCCATCCTGTCCAACCCAAACATCTGAGAGGAATACGGGTACTTCATATGCATGCCTCGCCACATTTCAGAATACAAAATAGATGCTTGCATCACTTAACGTCCTCAAAAACAGCTCAAAGGCTTCATCAGCGTCGGAGAGGCGAGAAGACGGCGTGAAAACAGCAACACCAAGCTGCGGAGTAAAAGAAAATCTTGAAGTAGCGATTAGTTTTTAAAAAAAAATTATTATTATTGTAAAGTAGCTGGACTTCTTTTCGCCCACTTTCTTTTTTTCTTTTTTTTTAATTTGAGGGTTTGTAAGAAGACCCATTGTGCGTCGCTGCTGCATTTCTTACCTCGCGTTATCTACAGCGTGTATTCTCTTCAGCGCTGTTTTCAAGGATGAGACGTTCGAGATGTTCCCATGGAGATCCTTTCTAGGGCGCGCGTACATCCCCTAATAGATCAAACAGATTACAGCAGCGATTTGGCCCTATGGAGCGCTTTGAAATGCTTTTATTCCAGCGTCCGCGCTCGTAATCAACGGACAAAAACCAAGCAGAGCATGTGTCTGAATTTAGATCTTCAAGGACTTTTTGTGGAATAAGTCATCCTTATAAAGGTCTTTTTTTCATACTTCTTCTATTCAAGTACTTTCATGAACAAGAATGCATCCTTTACGGAAAATAAAGATTACAATACCTCGAACTAAACCCTTTTCCTTTTTCTTTTTTTTTTTTTTGTTCAACACAAAGTTTAATTGAAAGTAAATGTAGACACTGGGGTGGGGGGGGGGAGAACATTCTCTTTCAGTGCTCAAGTTTTATGGATCAGAACAGAACAAGTAAGGATCAAAACAGAGACTCGAGCCTCGAAGGTCTGGAAAACGGCTCAAAGGCTTCATCATCACTGCAGAGCCGAGAAAACGCCACCATGGAGTCAAACAGCAACACAAGCTGCTGAAGGCAAATACAGTCTTAAAGTAGTGATGAGGTTCTATAAAAAGTGTTCAATCCCCTTCAATGTTTTATCCTTTTACTACTGTAAAGGCACAGTGTTATGCAAAATTGACTTTTTGGAGCTTTACATCACGTTACAATGTTGTCCTCTCATCAGAAACAGACCTGGAAGCGCTTCCGTGATTCTCTTGCGCATGTTTGAGAAATCCTTTAATCTCCCGTGGCAACCATTCAGCTGTGAAAAAAGCGCCGACTTCGTGGATGAAGCTCCTCCTCGCAGCTGCATTTTTCAGCTCCTTCAGACTAGCCAGGAGCAATTAGCAAGCACCCGGTGGAACTGCGCGTCTGTAGAAGTGCTCAATGGCTGAAAATTCAGACTTACAGCTTGGATATGTAACATGTGAGCAGGCTAAGAAAATGACTCAAATCACCTTACAGTGCCTATAAAACTTATTCATGTTTTACCCTTTTGTTGCTTTTACAGTTTTTTTTTTAAAGCAGTTATTCTATGTAACATATTTCGATTAAATTGTCATTTAAAAAAAAATCAGTTTTCACTTTGGCATGAAGTGGATTTTTTGATAAAAAAAATTTGTTTATCATGATTGATTTGTGCCATTTGATATCACAATCCAGCAACTGTGTTACATTCAGTTCCCCAAACCACAAACACAAACACACACACACAAGATCATCATAAAAGGATTGTGTGACCCTGCCAGTCAGAGTAAAAAAAAACTTGTGAGGTTACAATTTTATAACAACCATCATTCTATATTCAAGGAGACGTTCAAGATGTTTCCTTGGGCTTCCTTTATTGCAGCGTCCTTCTCATTATGAGCAACGACCAAAAACAAGCGCAGCATGTTTCTGAACTTGAATATTATAGGAATTTTTAATGGAACAAATCATTTTTATAATGTTGGAGTGTATTTCTCTTCGAACTTCTCGAGTCAAAGTACTTCTTTCTCATTTATTGCACATCAACGCGTCCTCACTGTAAAATAAACGTTACGATATGTCATACTAAACCCTGGATGGTTTTTTTCCCCCATGTCCACTCAAAGTCTAACTGAAAGGGGAAGGAAAAAAAATGGAGAAAGTAAATACAGCCATGGGAAAATATCTAAATATTCTCCTTCAGGTTTCAGGAATCAACATAGAATTGCTCGAGTCTTTACTGGCTTCTAAAATTGATTAAATTACTATTTTATTTCAATCACTGTGAGTTTGCTTAAAAGTAGCCTTTTTCCATTTGGGGTTTATCTTATTTAATAAATAACACTTCAAGATCTGTTGTGATTATTTTTTTTTGACCGTCTCGAGATTCATTTTAAATCTGACTAAAAACCAGATCTTTTGATTAGAACCCTTGAAACGGGCCTGTTCTGTTCCCACCATCCCAACTCTGAAGCTCACTCTTTCTTTATTTAAATGACTAAACAAAACTTTCAATTCAGTTTGATTCATGTAGCGCCAATTCACAACAGATGTCGCCTCAAGGCACTTTACATAAAAAAACCATTTCAGTTCAATCACGCATACGTTCCAATTGATCCTACTCATCAAACAGTGCTGTGAGCTCAAGTCATTATTTAAAGTATTTTTGAAAAGTTTGAGTGTGCCGATTGGTCTGATAGGACTTCAGGTATTTGGCTCCAGCGTTGGTTTTTATTTTTTATTTTCATAGGGCCTGTTCCCTGCAGCTACCTGTGCATTTTGGAGTTAAATAGCCAGTTTGATGATCCTCTCTCGGAGTCTCTTGTCTTCCTTCTGAAATATGTCAACAAGGGTTCTTTTAGCTGTTTGATAATTATGTTTTATCAGCAACCACCGGTGAAGCATTCTGTAAATAATCTAAGGAGTGCTCAGCCACTGCTGACTCAGCCCCGGATATAACAGACGCTGATTACAGGCACACATACACAGATTAGTCCTGCTGATGAGTACACCCCATGTGTTTCAAGCCCATTAAATCTGGTAGTATCAACTGTTAGGATTTATCATCTATGGTATGTGGAGAAATGGCTTACTAAATGTGATTTGCCACAGTTTTTTTTACTCATATTTTCTGACTGATGCTTCATGTGTTTGTTGAATCTGTTGAATTGCATTTCTCATCGAAGCGGGAGTGGATTTTTGGGGTTCTCGAGTGCTTTGCATTCAAACCCCGCTTCCCAATGATACATTTGACCACTTTGCTCTTGATGCTCACTAAATATATATTTCATTTATTTATTTTGAACATGAAAGACGTATAAGATCGCACACGTGAACAAGGAATGCAAAAGACATGTATCTTTGTATTACAATAATATTAACGTGAATTTAGTGGCTGTAATGCTAAAGCTCATAGAAAGTTGTGTGGATATTAGAATGATGAGTGGGGTGGGGGGAATTTAAAAAAAGAACCAGGAAATGTGGGTTTATTTAAAAATTGTCCACGCAATATTCTGCAATATTGAAATGACATGTTTTCCTGATATGCACCAATAGTCAGTTTTGATACCAAGCTCTGTGAGACTCAGGTCACTTAGCTTGGAGTGTACTACAGACCCATCCAAATTTATAGTCACTAAACAACACCATCATTTGGTCCATCTTTTAAATCTGGCCCTTGTTGAGAGACAGAAACAACCATTGCTTCAAAAACACGTCTCTCTACCTGGGTCTTGGATATTTAAGGCAAGACACAAAAATGAGCCACAAACCAGAATGTAAAAACACTCACAAGACATTTATTAAATCAATACATTTGGCCAAGTGGAGACACAACTCACCCAAGAACACGAACAGCAATACGTCCCTGTAGGAGGAGATCGTGTCTGAGTGCGAGAGTGAGGACTTCATACTTTTATCTTTCATCCTCACACCCCGAGACATTGCTAACCCCTAAACTATTCCCATACACATAAACTATACCTCTCAAATCCTTTCCTGCATAAAACACTCCACTCTTGGCTGCTAATCATTTAAGGAGTTGTGCTTTCTTAGATGTTTCACCTTTTACTTCTGCTGCTAAAACATTCTGACCAGCTGCATCCTGTTGTGCCACAATTTGCGCTCCTTATCTAACTGTGTTATGCAAACAGAGCTATTCATCTTATCCTTGGCTGAAACATTTCAAACTATAATGAGAATACAAGTTTGTAAAGGGTTTAGTGCAGTGTAGCAATATAAAGTATTATATTTGATATTCAAAATATGCAAAACTCACTAAAGCATGAACATACTTGATTAAATTTTTTTATGTCTCACACTCTGTTTATAAAAACGCATTTTTAATAATACTTGTTGGCACCGCTAACAAAACGCTAGTTCTGCTATCTCTAAAACGCTATACCAACATGGTTTTTAGCTGAAACTAATTCTAAAACGCTAAATTCAACCGTGTAGCAAAGACGTAACACGTGTTACAACCCTCAGCAAGGTCAAGTTTGTTATCGAACACCGAGCTGTTTGCACTTCAGGAAGTAATTCTTTGGAACACACGTTTCATTTGTTGCTTTCAGTTTTGTAATAGTTGAGTCTGGCTAACTCTGTTGCTAATTTAGACAAATTTACCACGGTACATCTTCTCTCAGAGAGTAGATTTAAAACTACAGTAGGTTTTAAACTCTTTGCTGTGTAACTGCAGCGGTGCATTGTGGGTAGCCTACAGAATAAATTTGCTGCTGCGCATCACGGGTAGCGAACGCGAGGACAGGAAGTGAAACTGCTGAAACAGTCTTCACCCCGCTTTAAAATAAGAGCATGAATATAAACTTCTAACAATTTGAAGAATTCTTGGCAGCTTATAAATCGGGTGATAAAATAGGTCAGCGCTTCATGATTTATCCCGAAAACCAACTGTGCTTTAGCGAAAACGCTGAAGATCTAAACAAAAACAAAAGTTTGCCTATTAGCAGCTTACTGGAATTGTACTCAACACTGGTTAACAAATCAGGAATACAATTACAGTAATGCATCTTGAAGAGAAATCTTGTCATGGTACATATTCAAGTAGTGGTGCTTTATTTGAGGAAAATATTGCAGCTACTGGTTTAGTCATGCTAGCACGAAGCTCTGCTACTATTCTGTCGTTTTTCCAGTTAGCCCTAACAGATTTCAAACGCTGTGCAGGAACACTGTCTACTACTGTTTCTGCCATGAACTGCCATTTAGATTTAGAAATGCAATTATTAAATGTTACTAGCTTAGCATAGCTAAACTCTTTTCAGTCTTGCACCAATGTTTTAGAGTAGAATTAAGCGTTGGTGTGTGAAAGCGAGCATCATTTCTTGCACTACGCAGCAAAGTCTTAATGCCGCTCATTGAACGGGACGTCGGTGGATTTGAGTGAGTCTGCTGTAAAGAGCTCAAAGCAAAACCTTCAACTTGACAAGTCAAAGAGCTTTTGGAAACATTTCCAGCTCGGTCCAAAATGTGTCTTACATATCATTTGTCAAAAGGCCCGGCTGAAGATGGATATCTTCTACTGATTTAGCGGTAAAGCTGACGTATTGATCGCTCTCCCATCCTCTGTCAGTGAGTGATACGGCCGCGTTTTGACAGTCACTCCGATTGATTTCCGTCCTCCTTCAGGAGAACAAACACCTGAATTACTTATTCATTACTCAAGTGTTTGACGGACACACAATTTGAGCTGCTGATTAATTCACTTTACACCCCCCCCCCACACACACACACACACAAAAAAAAATGGAAAACATTTATTGCAAACTGACATTTTCAGGATGAGTAGTTCGTGCAAATCTTTTTAATTGTATAGAGTGGATGTTGGAAGCTGTGTGTTTGTCCTGCCTTTAATTAGCTACAGCAACAGGAAGCTGGCTAAGGAATCATCTCCTCAGTCGCACCCAGGAGGAAGATTCCTGACAGGAACTTCACGGGTTTATATAAACCACTCCTCAAACGCACAAGTCCTCCTTCATGAAGGAATTCTGATGAGCGCACGTTCCCGTCTTTTGGAGCTCCGGCTCGGCACGGCCCGGGCGTTTTGTTCCTCTACCCTTCGCTTAAACGGCAAATGCTGCTTTCCCGAAGACAAATGAGGCTGACTGCTGGCACAGCACGAGAGATATCATTTAATCTTGGCCTCGGATAGCGTCTAAGTCGGTTAATTAGGCCAAAAACAACTCACTGGACCTCAGGGAAGATGTTGTGTTGATACATCCCAAACAAGGACGTGGCTCAGAGGCACGGTTTATTAGAGAGATTTTGCGAAGATGCTTCAAGATTCTAAAAGGTTATTGAAAGATTTGGAGAAGGGGGGAAAACCTTCACTGGTAGTCTTTTTAAAAAATTTTTTAAGAGTTGCCACCCAGGAGGTAGAGTGAAATTCATTTGAAGAGTTGCTCATTTTATCTCCTCTCCCCCAGCGTGTCATGCCCAAGTCTCTGCATGCTCCATACTGAGGACACCAGCCACCAATGTGTTCCTAGGGTACAATCAGCTTTAGATAATAGCTTGGGCTAATTTAGGTGTGTTGCGCATGGTGGTTATTACTGTCATCTCGCATAACAAACCTCTTAAATTTAGATTTTGGCTTCATATTTGGAGTTTGTATTGGTTTTTGTCATGGTTCTCTAGCTTCTTAT
The DNA here is from genome assembly GCF_003331165.1 of Xiphophorus hellerii. Classification (NCBI taxonomy): domain Eukaryota; kingdom Metazoa; phylum Chordata; class Actinopteri; order Cyprinodontiformes; family Poeciliidae; genus Xiphophorus; species Xiphophorus hellerii. The sequence goes on from NC_045677.1 coordinate 4,639,796, forward strand.
TACAAATAGCACACATGGTTATGCTTTTTTTTAAAAAGAAAATCTCACTTAAATGTTTTAGATAACTTTAAATATAAAATACTGTTTGGTAAAAAAGTAATTTTGTTGATGAGTGACCTTTACTGGGATCAGTCAAGTTGAGTTGAGCTTGTCTGTAGACAAGTAGAATCCCTACATACAACCCGTCTATATGAAGTTGTCCAAAGAAAATCTCAATCATTCACATCTATTCACCTGGAGAGGGATTTACAACATCATCTGAACATGGACTGAGACCTGGAGCTTGAGTTATCACAGCTAGAAACTAGAGATCAGGCAAGAAGTCTCAGACCTGAACCTTCAGTCACATAAAGATGGTTACAAAGTCAGTCTTCTATCACATTTTCGGGATTAAAGGACTAATGTCTCAGCGAGATCTAGAGAAACTCACCCATGTGTTTGTCTTTAGTTGGCTAAAAATTAGACAGCTGCAGGTGATCCAGAACGATGGAACCTTTAAGACCTGCTGTTGTTGTATCAACCTTCCAGACCTCTCAGGTCTTCTGGTTCTGGTTCTGCTCTGTATCCCCAGAACCAGAAAAAAAGGAGAATCAGAGTTCAGCTTTAAAGTTTTAATCTGGGACAAACTTCCAGAAGACTGTAAAAACATCTGAAACATTGCGTTCCTGTAAATCTAGGCTAAAATCCCATTTGTTTTACTTTGAGTTGCCTTTGATTATTGAAAAACTGTGACATAGTTTGACACATTTAATGCATATTTTTATGATGATGATTTCTCTTGATGATTTTGATGATGGCATCTGACATGTTAGGTTTGTTGCTTGTTTTTGTTTTTCTCATGTTAACAACTGAACTGCCTTGCTGAAATGTGATATACAAAACCACTTGACCAAAATTACTCACCCAAGAGGTCACAAAGGACCCTAAAATAACATCTAAGGCACTGCACTGCAAAAACACAAAATCTCACCAAGTATTATTGTCTAGTTTCTTGTCTAAATATCTCGGTACACTTGAAATAACACAAAACTAACTTAAAAGTAACTTTTCAGCAAGATATATGAGCTTATGTTAATTAAATAATTCCTTAATATTTATGGAAAAAGTACCAGTTCCACTGGCTGATTATTTCACTTATAACAAGGCATTCTTCCCATGTTATAAGTGAGACAATCTGCAAATAGAACAAGGACTTTTTAACTATATTAAGGAATCATTGACTCAAAACAGGCGTCTATATCTTGCTGAAAAGCTACCTGTGAGTTGGAACACTTGAAATAAGACAAAATTGAGTTATTTGGACAATAAACTAGACGAAAAACATTTGGCGTTTTTTTGCAGTGTGCTGGTCTCACTCGCTTCGGTTCAGTTCATGACGTAACGCTGGAAAGTGACCGAGCAAAAAAAATGGTCTCCATGGATTTTAACCTCAAACCTCAACTTTAGGTAAAACTTAAGGAGTGACGGGTGTAATGCTTTTCTTCTTTTAATTGTTTATATAACTAACGACAAACTCTTAAAATCCTAACTCACTCATTGTACTACTTGTGCTGTAAAATATAGAGATTATTGAAAAATGTATTATATACCGAGGTGGCATTTGTTATAAGTGATACAGTCATGTATAAAATATGAAACCAGTCATTTAGACCGCATATTTATTTACTTGATAGTGCTTAACAACAGTCTACTTAACACCAGACCCAATGCTAACAGGATGGGAAGTGATTAAAATATATGGCCTTTTTAAGTCAGTAACAGCCACTGCATCAACACCAGCGACGTGATCAATCTTCTTTTTAGCTCAAGGACAGAATGATTTCCAAACAGGATTTCGCTGTTATTTGTCAGAGCACAAAATGTTTTCCATTTGGCTGTGGTCCACCCAAAAAATGAGCCGAGGCACAGCGGGGATGACATTTTATGCGCCGCACAGCTTTGAGTTGTGTTTCTTCGCCGTTTTGACAGGGAGGTTCCTGAGCTCATCTATCGATTTCCAGTGCAATTGTGTTTTAAATGCCGCGCACCTCGAGGATAAGACAGCTACTGCTGTTCACTATTGGTTTTCAACCTTTGGACACACTTTCTCATTGAATTTAATGAGAAAGTGTGTCCAAACATTTGGTCTGTACTGTATATATATATCTATATATATATATATATCTATATATATATATATATATATATATAAAGGTGTGAACTGGTGGAATGGAAATGTGAAAATTCCAAATTATGCAGAAGAAACAAAAAAAAAAACACTGTCGCGACATATGTCTATCAACCTTGTGTATGTGTTGCTAAATGTGCTGATGGGAGAGAAACAACTTACCATTCCAGGAAAACCGCTTGCCTGCCGTCATCGGTGGCCATGCTAACTAGCCTTAGCATTCATTCTGCTCTGACTGACAGCGCTAAGACCCGCCTCCTGGTTCCGATTGGTTTTTCCAGGTAGCGCTGGGTACACTGGGAGAAGGCAGAGGAGTTATACGTCTCGTACCGTGCTGTCACGACAAAGTGACAGTTTCGACAATTGTTTAGAAAATACAGTAACTTTTTAATTTTTTTATCTAAAAATTACATACTGCATTTTTAGGGGAAAAGAACGTGGTCACCAAAGGTGTAAGCAGATGAATGGCTTGGCATTTGTGAAACATGACACCTAAGGATTAAGAGCCATTTGTTTTACGAGGGGCCCATTATTAAGTCTAAACCAGGTGCACTCCAGTGATGCCTCATTCATTATTCAACCCTCCGTCATTAGTTACCGTTCTTGCGCTCCCTGGAGTACATTCACACATAACGCTCGCTGGGTTTTATGTTGTGCCTCATTTCTTCATGACCACTAAGTTTCTTGCTTTCTGCACAGGCCCACTGACAAAACTTTTAAGTTATTTGTAATGAACATTTATTCCACCGGAGAGGATAATAACGGACCAAACACGAGCTGTGCATGTGGGAGTCGAAAGGTTGTTGAAAATGCTAATGTATGTGAATTGTTACTATGGATCATTGTAAAAACAATAAAAAACAGGAGTTTTAAAGTGTACACATGCTTTTAAATCCTTCCTTTCCACATGTAAATCATTCACTTGGTTTATATAGAGTAGAATTGCAACGAGTTGGTCCGAGTCTCTCGTTATCGTAGCTCCACACCCGTCATTTACCTCTGTTTTAGATCAGACCGTTTGGCTGCAGTTGTTTTTTAATGTGAATGAGACATTGCAGGCCCTGCCTCTTTCCACTCCACCCTGTGGGAACATTTATTTGCTTTTATTTGTCCACAAGTTCGATTGCACATTCACACCTCCCCGACCAAACCACATTTTTTCTGGGCAAACGGACTAGAGATCTATTAAAGCGGACTAAACAAGGCCGGTGTGAATGTACTCTTATTCCGACACTAGTGTCTATTGGTGTAATTGAAATGACAATGAGATCCCAGGGGGGATGTTTTGTCCGCGGCTCCATCATGTGGGAGCTCGCCTTTTTGTCAGCTGACTAACAGTCTGTTTGGGTGCAGAATGTTTGGACATATCAGAACAAGCACAGCTACAACAGCATCCTTGAATGAGCGGAAGACGTTTCATTGTAAACTAACTAACAAGGATCCGTACAACACTCTGGGCTCGAGCGCTGCTCTCCCTCTGCAGCGCCTTAATGAAGTCAGGTCTGCCGAGCTGTGCTGCAGTCTTCAGAAGGCATTCATTACAGTACGTCTTCTTTAAGGACAGCGGGGTTAACGAATGCAAGCATTCATAGCCACAAGTCATTTCTTCTTGAGTTCAGAGAGCACAATGAAACACTACATCTTAATCAAAGAACAGAGACGATTAGCTTGAAGGACTCCATTTAAGGCTGTTCACACTGAGACAGCAGCGTGGCCCTCTGGTTCATTGTGCAAAAGAAAAGCTCTGTGAAATTACTTTAATTGAATTCGGTGATTTGTACCTTGGTCGGCTGTGTTGTTTGTCAGGATAAAAGATAACTCTTGGTATTTTAAGATTTATAAAGTGGCATGTGTGAACTAGCAGTCGCAGGGTGTGCTACTTAAGGGGACTTTCCTCTGAACAATGGTCTCATTTGTTCACATCTACCATGCTCCACACTAGAGGGCATCCCAGTTATTGCACCGCCATATATAAGCCTCGTTCCTGAGCCTCAGAGCGGCTGTCGCTCCTACTAGAATAAATACAATTCCTGAATCCCTGCAGCTTGGACTCTGCTTCAGCAGGCGGGTGTGGGGAATTCCTGATGTTGGGCATCCATTTTAATGGGACTGCAATCCCCAGCATTCAATGCACTGGAGATGCCTACTGCTGCATTTCTATTACAAATGTGTGAAAGCCTTTGTCTACTTTCTGCTAATGTTGATTAAACACAGTTTTGCCATTGCAGTGTTAACATTAAATAAGAAATGACATTTAAAATCTCACCTTAATAAACTCGTTCACGAGATAAGGATAAGCTCCCTATACTTATGAGTGGCTACGTATTCGGTGTTTTGCGGAAATTGTAGTTGGCGATTTTACAGAAGAGCTTCAAATGACACACAACTTTTTATGAACTGATGAACTTTGCGATACTGAGTGAGAGCTCACTTCCTGTCGTCTTCTTCAGCGTTTCCAGCAGTAGTAACATCCGGTTGTTGATCAGGCGATTCTATAATCTTTCCATTGCAGTTTTGTGAAATGCATTTATTTTGATATGGCTGAAAAGCTACCTTACTACTACAAGACCACCGTCCCATACCCGTCACTCATCTCTGCCTGTGATAGGGTGTGTGACGAACTAAAATTTTTGACATGCAGCACAAAACAACCTAGTCTAAGAAACAGTACTTTTAGCTCTTTGGATACATTCTTGACCTCTGCATTTAAAACCCAGAGCTGATCTGCAATCAATCTGGGTTATTAAGCTAGAAGTCAATCTTACTCAAAGGTTCCTCCTGTTAGTCGCCCACAGATTGACCAAGTCAACAAGCCAATCAATATCCAAAGTTGATCAGTTATTGTCCAACACTTTCTGCTGTTTTAATGGAATGTTTTCCAAAATTAAAGTTAATCAAATACCTCAAAAATATTTTTGATGATTTATGTAAAAAAAACACAACAATAATTATTACTATTGTTCACCTTTTCCTCTGACTGTCCTCTGTCCTTTTTCCATAAAGAGACATCTCAACTGTATGGTAGAGCGTAATATTTAGAAAACTGCTTTTTTAAAAAAAAAAAGATTGTTCCTATTGTGGTTTTCTTAGATTGGTTTAGGTCCGAGCACGTTTGTACAGCAACACTTTTAAGTTGGTGTTCACAGACACTCACCATCCAATCAGACTGACCTTGAGCCATTTTTTCCAAAAGAGACTGGCCCAGAACTGTAGCCGGTAGAGGAACACCCTAAAAGCAGCAACTGTGCTTGTAGCAAGAGTTAACTCTACAGAATCTCGACTCGGCGTGGCAGAATGCAAAATGAATTTGCGCTTTCTCCGATTTTTATTTGCAAAACAAATTTCAATTTGTCATTTTCTTTCCACTTCAATATTATGCACCACTTTGTGTTGCTCTGTGTCAAACGATCCCAAGAAAATAGATTAAAGTTTTTGTCAGGGACACAATAAAATGCAAATAAAAAAGGTAGTGTACAATGAGTTACTGAACCTCTGAATTCAACTTTGACAGTAATTCTATTCTTTCATGACATGAAACTGGACAACATGCAAAATAAGAAATGAGCAGCAGCGCATACAATACAACCAGGCTCGTTTCCATTGATTTAACCATTTTTTTTCATCGCTTTCGGAGCCACTCTTGGTTATCTGCCAGCGTCAGCTTACACTGGTGGTACTAATGAAGTTCTAAATCATCGTAGGTCACTTCTGGAGCACATTAAGTCACTTCTTTATTCATTAAAAATCTTTTAATGAGTCCCAAATGAGTTGTGTTAAGTAGAGCACAATCTAATCAGAATAACTAATAAGTTTGTATGTTGTGTTGTGGGGTGGCAGTGCTTAGAAGTGTGGAAAAATCACAACGGAATCTATAACATAATGAGGTAAGTCGCTATGGGGTCACTCTGTGTGGCGGACAATTAAAGTCATAAGCTCAATAAAAGAAAAAAAAAAACGGCAGCAAGGAACTGTAACTGTACCTGCTTTCAAAACTGATAGGAAATGTTTTTCAGTGTTACATTTGAACTCGCTTATTAGTATTAATCAGTTTCGGGCGGTTCACAGTCGCCATGCAGAACTCTTCCTGCTCCGTTTCTAACAGTATCATTATTTCAGACTTGATTACATCTTCAGCGAGACTAATAAATACGTAAAGGGTTCGCATGAGACCTTTCAGTTCTCGCAGGAAGGTGACGTGGACAGGAAAAGGGAGTTTTGATTGCAGCGTCTTACTGCAATGGGTGTCATTATCACCAAAAAATTGTACAGAAAAATCCCCATTCAGACTTGGTGGTTTCCAGGGTAACCAGAGTAAGGTTCTCTGAAGCCTTACTGATTTATTTTGATGGAGGAAGTGCGTTGTGTGGTGGCCAATCAGATATTCCTTTTTAACAGCGAGCATATGTTAATGTTGCTCCTTTACTGAGATAATTACCGGTGGCTGTCGTTAACACGGGTCTGCTGACGATGACAACACCAGGCTCTGGTCAGATTTTATGTCCGTGTTAAAAAGGGAAAATATCAGCGGTGCAAGCTTCCAAAATTATTCATAACCTTTTAAACTTTTCACATTTTGCCAACTTACAACCACAACTTTGTTTTTAGTTTTTTCCCCCCCCCAAGAGGTCACCACAATGTAGCACATCATGGGAAGTGGAAAGGAAAAAAATCAAAAAAACAACAACATTATTCTAAATGTTTAGAAAGTGAAAGTCTAAAAAAATGAGGCAGGCATTTACATCAAGTTTAAGTTTGATTTGTTTTCTGTTGTTTTGTTTTTTTTTAAATTGGGTAACGTGTTAATAAACATTTACATGTAAACACATTAGTGGCAAATTTTAATCTCTAGTTTCATTGGCGGGCTGATGTTAAAAAAAACATTATAAAACCCAGGACGGAAACCACAAAATAGCACTACTAGGTATTAAAATGCATAGAACAACCATAAAATCCACACATATTAACATGTAGTTCATGTTGATGATGATTTCCAAGAGCCGATTTTTTTATTTTTTTAAAAAAAAAGATGTTTTCTAGATAAAATTAAAAGTGAAATCTCCCTGATGTTTAAAAACTAACTTTGGCTCTTAGCGGTTTTCCTGAGTGATATTGAACAGTGACCCCTACGACCTGCCCTCGTTCTCTCAACGGTATTCTTTTGAATTAATTGTTGTGATAGAGCCGGAGCATAGCCCTGAAATATTTTGTATACCAAGATGGAATCCTCATATATTGCAATGTTGTCCCAACTTAGTCATTCATGTTTTTTTGGAAGCAATTTGTTTGTTTTTTTTTATCCTACATCTTTGGTATCAAAGTATACATTTACGCTTTCAAAAGTTACTATTTCTCTAACAAAATTCATTTGATTAAATTACTTTCTAATCGCACCTTGTTTCATTTAATTGTGAATTAAACATGACCCCTAAATATTTGAACCGTTGTGCTAATTTTAGATTTTTGTCTTTAGCAAAAAATACTTGAATCACTGTCAGTATTTGCCTTTTCCTGAGAAGTACAAACCCAAAGTTTTGAAAAAGAAAATTAAAGATGTAAATGAAATCTCCGAATCCATTCATCACAATTACCCATCACCACTGTCAATTTTTGGCCAGCTTATTATTTATACGACGTCATCTGCATACATCTGGCAGGTTACACTAATGAATAAGCTAAAAAGCAACGGTCCCGTACACCGACCCTGTGGTACGCCGTACATATTTTCAACCATCCCCAGTTGCATATTCTGTACCTTAACACACTGCATCCTACATGGAGTATGCACATGACTGATCCATGTTTATGCACTTAGAGGAGTTAAAATAGAACAGTTCAGTTTGATGGTGTCATTCCGTAAATCAGTGAAGACAGCATCACCTTAATCTATGGTTAAGGTTTTTAGTATTTTCTACTAGAAAGCATATACCTGTTTCAGTAGAATGATGTTTTCTAAAACCAAACAGCGCTCTGTTTAGAATATATGGACTCTCTTTCAAACGTTTAGTAATTTGCTCTGCAACCAGTTCAGCCTGAGTTAATTTGTAGAACCACTTTTCACTTCATTTACAGCTCCAAGTCTTTTGGGGTTTGTCTCCACTCGCTTTGCACATGTACAGGCACCTTCTTTCCAAACTAGCTCGAGCTCAGTTGGTGACAGAGAGCCTCTGTCAACAAATGTTTCCATGTCTTCAGAGTCTCAGTTGGCTTTAGGTCCTTGTTTCACATGCTCGCCGTGTCCCACACATGGCCTGTGGTGAACCATAAACACGACTTCTTAAAAGGGCAGCATTATGTGAAGTTAACTTTTTTTGAGCTTTACATAATGTTATGTTATTAAAGATAGATTGTGAACAAAGATAAAGAGGCAGTAAATAAGCAAATTTTCAACAGCTATCGAAAAACAAATGGTAATGACCAAGAGACCAAGCTAGCTAGTTATTTGGTAATAAGCAAAAGTCCAAACTAGCTAATTAGCTAGTTATTTGTAAAAGCTTAATTCACCCGAGAAAAACGTGTTAAAATCAACACATTTTCCTTTTGTTTACTTTCTTATTCTTTTTTTGTCCTCCTCGTCTTCTTCTCCTTCTTGTTCTATTTGTTCAAGTCCCAGAGATTTCCCCATTTAAAGTAGGGTTTCTAAGCTAACATGACATTACAACCCAATATCAACGCTCAATGGCAAGTAACCAAGGAGATCTTTCTACCGATTTATTTGTTTTTGTTTTTTGGGGCTTTTTTTTAGCTTTACTGAAAAAAAGATGGGGCCATTTGAACTTGAGGTAGTTCAATAATACCATTAGATTATGACAATGCAAAAAAAAAAAAAAAAAGTTTAATTATGAATTTAAACCACCACCAAGTTCGGATGCTGGGAGTGAGACATTCCCTTTCACACTCAGCTGCATTTTAATCAAAACCAAAATACCTCTGAGACATCAGTCTTTCTATATCACACTCAGTAGACATTCAATTCCCAAACCTGAAATAAACAATTCAAACTATTGAGACTCATCACATGTAGCTTTAAAAAGCCTTAAAAGACATTGCTTTAGCTGAGTACCCCATGACTAAAAATATGACAGTGGCCTATTAAAACTGTTCAATGGGTGATTCAAATCTGAATCATAAGGCTGACATAACAATAAGGACGAGGTATTTTTAACAGACAGCTTAAAAGGGAATTATTATGTAAAATTCACATTTTGTATGTTTTTGTACTTTCATTTGTGTTTCTACAGCTAATTTAAAAAAAGCCCAAACACTTAGAAAAACAAACTAAAAAACCCACCCACTTGTTTCTTGGCAATAAGTTGAATGTTTTTTGGCGACTGGAAATCGAGCCATTTCAAAAACCTCTGGAATGCCCCTCACCTAGCAACCCCAGTGAAGCCCAGCATCTTAGTTAGCAACCCAAGCGGAGTAAGTCCAACTACAAGTGTTGCTGACAAAACACTTGTGAAGAAAGATTTTCCCACCTGCTGCATTCTTTGCTGGTTGTGCGGGAGGGTCCACTTCTGCTTTTCGATGATGTGTGGTTGCATAATTGTGCAACTGTTTGCACCCATTTCACATGTGTGTGTAAATGTTGAGTTGGGGGATGCGGTCGACAGCAGCTTTGTCCATCTTCCAAATGGACAATGATCTTAAGCATACAACCAAGGTGGTTACAAAATGGCTTAAGGACAACAAGGTGTTTGACTAGGCCTTCACAGAGTCCTGATGTTAGTCCCAGAGAGATCTGAAAAAGCCTGACTCAGTTCCACAGGTTCTGTCAGCTAGAATGGGTCAGAACTCCAGCAAACTATTGCGAGCTGATGGAAGGAAACCCATAAATGTTTGACACAAGTCATGAACTTCAAAGGCGATGCTGGCAAACACTGAAGAATCAAAGTAAACTTCTGATATAGACGACATAGACGGAAAATCTCTCTCATTATTGTGACATTTAGCAGATTGAGATAATTTTAGTAATTCCAACTGACCTAAAATAAGAAGTTGCTCTGAGTTCGCTTCAGACAGTGACGAAAAACAGTTTTATGTTTCTTTTTCCTTGGTGTGTGTGTAAACTTCTGGTTTCAACTGTATAATATATTTGTTAGGATTGGGTCATCGGACCTTTATCTGTTCATAAACAGCACCGTAAACCGATAAAACGTCACTTTCGTAAGATAATTGCCCAACTCACATTTTGCCAAAAGTATTTTTTTTTTTTTTGCCTCAATATATATTTTGGCTGTTACTTAAGCCATTTCTTAGGAAGGTGACAATGAGAAAATGAGACGTCACAGGTGATAAATTTGTGACCAACTGCATTGAAAAGGAGACTTGAAAACTCAGATCCACGACTTTGTTGCAATTTCGTTACTTCAAGCCATTTCTGTTTTTTAATTTCCAACACAAAGCAGAAGCAGCCCTCCGGTTTCTGTGAGCTTCTATGACACAAACATGTTTTAAGAGTTCCCAACATATCACCTTCACTCATAAATCTCCACTAACTGCCTGTCAAGCCCCGCATCATTTATTAAATCTTTCTTGTCACCTACAAATCCCTCATGCTCCAGGCCCTCGGTACCCGCCTGACCCGCTGCACCCAGACATGCAGCCCCACGTCCAGCCATGCATCTTCTTTCTGTCCCTCCAACTAGCCGTTATGGTTGTTGTTTTTTTTTCTCCTCATCTCATTCCAGCCTCGTTCCTTTTATTTCTGAAACACAGCCGTTCCATTTAATCTCGCAGCAATTGCAGTGCTTTTCGCATCTCTCGAATGTCGTTAAGTTTAAATTCTCCCCCATTTACGAGCCGTTATAAACACCCCCTCTTTGAGAGAGTTTTAATTTTTATTGTTCACAATCAAGAAAAATACATTTTCAGCGGAGTCGCTGAGAGGCCGATGAGCAATAATCTGCTGCGTGGAGCTCATTAAAGAAGTATAATCAAAGGTTCTTGTGAAAGAAAGTTTTTCTTAAAAATAATTTTTCAGTTTTTCTCTTGCTGTTGAAGAAAAAAGCACACAATTCCATTAGTTTATTTAAATCTACAATATAGCATTGAATTGAATTGAATTTTATTTTATTTCACTCAAAACATTCAATCTGAGGTGAATTGTGGTGACGGTTCGTTTATTTTTAATGTTTGCGTCAATATCAGTCTGTCAAAGATCAATCAATCAATCAATTAACCAGTTTACTCATTCCTTATACCAGCTAATTGTCAGTGAAACGCTGGTAAAAATGTTAAAGGGTTAATAGAGGAGTGATGTAGCGATGACTTCTTGTAGGCGGAGTGTTGGACCGAGCAATAGCTTCTTAAAGGCGACCCGTTATGCTTCATTGAACAGGTTAGGATAGATCTATGGGGGATACAGAACATGCTTTGACTCATGTCACTTTAAATCCATATAAGCTGCTGCTGGCCACGCCCCCCAACTCAGCGTTTACACTCGCACGTGAAAAAGGCTGCACACAGATGCTCAGTCATACGACCGTACATCTTTGGAAAGAAGAAGTGGAGCCTCCTGCACAGCCAGCAAAGAATGCAGCAAGTGGTTTCTGGACAAGCAAGTCAGCAACCTAACAATTGTAAAGCTAGCTGACCAAACGCACCGCAGTCCCGCAGGGTTGCTAGGCGACGGTCAGTGCCTGCTGATTTGTGACGTTCTGGAGGTTTTCGAAACGGCTCATTTTTCCAGACACCAAAAACCGGCTGGGAGTTTTTTTGTTTGTTTTTTTTCATGCTTGAGGTGTTTGTGGAAGCAGTAAAAAACCCAAACTGGAGTACAGAAAACATACAAAATACTAATTTTGTATAATATGTCACCTTTATAGAGGTGGAGGCCCCAATTTCAAGGTGTTAAATTACAAAGTCAAATTCCTTTTTAGTCATATTTGATATGTACATATGCAGCATTTTTAGAACAACTTAAGATAACATAGTTACTTAATTGTGCTTGATGATTCCATGCAGCTGGAAAACACGATACTGCCCCTTTAACTCGGAGCAGAGTCGTTTCTGGTGGTAGTTAGATTTGTAAAGTTGAGCTGTAGCTCTCTCTCCTTTCTCCAACACGTCCAACTGAAGCCGTTTTCCTGAGCCGTCTGTGTATTCCTGCACTTTCTGCTGTAAGGTTATTTACTCCCGTTCGAGATAACGGTGCATTTACATCTATTTCCCAGCTTTTCGGTCCACTCAAGATGCATTAAGTGAGTCATACTTTAAATGGGTTTCAGACGTTCTCGCCAGCTCTCGCGCCGCTGCCCCTCTTTCCGTACATATGAAGAGTGCGCCTGCTCGTCTCATGCTCCGGTTTGTATTTTTCTCGCACACATCTAGCAATTGTACAACTTCTGGTGATTGGCTTTGGCAGTAAGGTAAAAAAAAAAAAGAAAAGAAAAGTTCTCACCTTACAGAAACAAAGCTCCACGGACTCTACATTTGTTCTGCTTCCTGCGCCGACGGCAGCGCCATGAAAGGCGAACGCGTTGCGCGCGTGACGATTGCAGAACGTGGCAGATAGGAGTAGGGGCTGGTCCCAACGTGAACCCTGAGTATTGGTTTTGAATGCGGCAGCCAACCCGTCACCTGTGAAGATATTTTTAAAGAAAGTGTTGAATCACCGACTGTCGGTTCGTTACTTGACAGCGTCTCCAGATGGCGGCACGGCCGCCTGACCGCATCATTCTGTCCGGTCCTCACCGAGACGATGATGGAGGGAGGGCTTCGGTCTGCAGCGACAGATTGCCAGAGGGAGCAGTGGTCTAAATAAGGCAAAAAAAATAAAATAAATATATGGATAATAAACCCAAACCCATACTTGTGGCAAACATAAAACAGCTCTGGTGATTACTGTAGTCAGAACCACTATTCACTGAAAAAGACGTGTGAATATAGCTTGACCTTGGTCAAGGTTTTGGTAACATCCTTAAGTCCAGCGAATGACGATGTTGACTTTAACCGACTAAATTAAGTGTATTTAATTTTCAGTCGAGCCGGACTGCTCGATTGAAAATCAGGGGCGTCTGGTCTGGTTTACATCTGGACGTGTGTCTGGGCCTGTCACAATAGCAAATTTTGCTGGACGGTAAATTGGCCTCAGAAGTTATTGCGATAAATGATAATATTGATGTTTGGGACTATTTTCCAGTGATATAATGGCAATGGCTTGACAGTAATTGAAGAACGAAATTCTCCAAGATCAATAAACTTTAAATTCTAACAAACATTTACACACTGGAGCTGAAAGACATTTTAAATATTCAAAATAAATAAAACAACAGAAATAACAAATAAAATGAACAAATTGGAGACTTTTGTCGTCCAGTTTTAGGTGGAAAGAGAGAGAGAGAAAAAAGGAGAAAAACAATAAATCATTCAAATGGAAATGATTGAGTTTGTTTAAATTCATCATTACTTATTGCGACGGGCCTTGAAGCGTTGACGTGTGTGACGTGTGTCTGCCACTGGAGCTGGAAACCTGAGCTTTTGCTGCTGGACTAAGTATCATTATTGGACGGAACTTCAACCAATCAGAGAGACTCCTCTTTGTGACTCAGTGGTCTGTGGTCGGAGTCCTACCAGAAGACGCGGGCACAGATGCTAGCTAGCAGGTCGTCAAACTGGGCTCGGGTGAGATGAAAGCAGCGCTGACAAAAACCCTCGTCAGAGCTCAGCTGGGTGGTGAAACCAACCAAAGTCACAAAACCTCTGACTTATCTGGTTCATTTAAATGTGGCGCAGAGACGCCCGATGATGACATTTTTTTCCATTCAGTGAATAAACCAAGATGCTTTCTCAGTATTTCATCCGCCATTGTGCAAAGAGACCAGGAGAGGGAAAAAAAAGGCAAGAGGTTCCTCCAAAATGTTGGTCCAGAGTAATTTTGATGCTCGATATCGAGCCTCACACTTCAAAAACAAACGGGCGTCGAAGTCGAGGCGTTTTGTGACTTTGATCCACGAAACGCGTTCGGTTTGAGCGGGTCTGCCTTCACTAATTTGTTTGGCATGTACACTGACGTCCACGAAGCGACACCATGAGTGAGTCGCATGTTCATCTTCACGACCACTCCGCTCTGCCCGAATGTGTGGCTTTGCATATGCTTGCGTTTGTTTTTACTGAAAAATAGGGAGCAAAAATATCACTGCTCTCTGTATTTTCTGACAGAGTTTGAGTAGAGAAACAAATAAAAAGCAGGAGCCCAGAACTGTTTCAATTAATAAACTTTCTTTTTAGATAAGTAGTTCTAAATTAAAAAAAAAAAAAAGAATGCCTGCAGAAATCTCTGGGGTTTATTTACATATATATATATATAGTATATATAAATGCAGTTTAAGTGATTACAACATACTCATATTTATTAAGTTGGAGTCAATAAAATGGCACAAGTTACTGTGTGATGTTACTCAATTAGTTAATTGAATGAAAACAATTTTTTTTTTAAAGCAACGAGTTTGCATATATTTTTTTAGGTAAGGAGAACTAATTAGGTTTTTCTGTGTAACTCAGATGCTGAGTGAATGTGCTGCACAATCAAAGCCCATCAGTGTGTCTGTTAATTCTGCATCAGGCTGGTGGGAGGAAGTTGCTCTTCTTCATCTCCTAATTTGGGGTTTCTTATATTTCAGCTCCGGGACAATCAGCGAATCTGATGCATTGCTGCTCACTTTGTGGTCATTTTAAAGACACTGCTCTACTGCTGCGAAGTCTGACAAAGGGCCGCAGGGCTGCACATGTGAAAAGGCGAGCTTTTTTTCAGCAAAAAAAAAAAAAAAGATTTCAGGGTAAAAGCATGTGAGGAGCCCCTGGAGGTACTCTTTCAAGCAAGTAGGTTCTTTAAAGGTCTCTACCTTTGGAAAAGAAGTCCTTCTAGTGCTCTGATGAAAGCCTTTCTTTCTATTTTTGGGTTTGTTCGTTGCTTTTAATGCTTAGTGTAAAATGTACTTTATTTAAAAAAAAAAAAACAAAGCCCCGAGTGCAGCGGATTTACAAGGATAAGTTCATGCGTATTGCCAGCGTACTGCTTTTAAAAAGGCATTTGAACTGTTCTTTTTGCTGGATGGAATGATTGTATAATCCAAGTTATTCTCATCTAGTCCACACAGACTCAAATTATGTTTCATAGTAAAATTTCCCCATTAATATTTGAGTAAATGTCCGTAAGCAAAGTTGAAGAGACGTTTTCTGTTTAGCAAGGTCTCACCACACGGGCTGGACATTTGACTCTTCGTCTTACCAGAACTGTCCAAATCAGTCTAGATGATTCAGTTTACTGAGTCTTTTAGACGGGTCATAACTGTTTGAAGGTTAGGACTAGTACAGTGGTGCAACGTTTTCTGCTTTATTCATTCCGAACTCCATTTTGTTGCCAATGCACAGCTGTGTCCAAGTGTTAAATACTTACTGTATCTCTGAATCTAAACCTCAAAGGTAGTCTTCCTTCTGCATTGTTCCATCAGTGATGCTCCCACCATTATGCTTGCCAGTTCACACAGCCAACAGTCAACTTCATTCCTCCAAGCAAACGTCTGGAGGTCAAAAAGCTCAATCTTTGTCCCGTCTTGTATGCTTTTCTCCCAAAGGCGTTTAGCTTTTCAAAGTGGGCAGCTATAGATTTGAGTCGGGCTTGAAGGCGTCAGCACTGCTGCCTCGCCCCAACAAGTTCTTCCGTTCGCTCTGGGTAACCCAACTTCTTCCCACTATTCACACAGACTAACATTAGGGTAAGTGGCAACTTTAAATTGACGTTACATGTGAGGGTTTCAGTGCTTAGTTGTCTTGTGTTGCCCTGTGATGAACTGGCAACCTGTTCCAAGTGTCATCGATCACCAGTCGTGCACCAGCCCTGCGACCAAGACAGGATAAAGCGGACGTAAAGATGGATGGGTGGGACAGATTTTGAAGCAAAGACGTTTTTCATGGTGTGCACCCTCCGGTAGTCCAGCATCGTCTAGCTTTAGACGAGCTTAAATATTGTTTGTTTCGGTGTCCTGGATTGTTTCTGATCATTCCACCCGATTGTCTGTCCCCTGAGGACGACAACTGGCCTCAGATAGTCAAAACTTGGACAGAGTTTTTCCATGTTCTGATGGGGTCAGGGTCTCAGAACGTTGTGCCTGCTGTTAAGCATGGTGGAGTCAGACCCTCTTCCAGCTTTCATCTCGGTCCACGTCAGGAAAAAACCAACTGATCTAAATTAGGTCTACCAATTGAGTAAAAAGGTATGGTCAAATATTCAGAACTATGTCAGCACCTAAGGCAACAAAAAGCTAAAAAGACATTTATCCGAATATTATTGTATCAGGACTGTCAACATTAACACATATTGTTGTGAAACCTGGCATAAATTGATGAGACGTGTCCAGGTTAACGCAGAAAACGGATCATAAAACCCGGGAGACAAAAGTAATCTTGTATTTTGATTTGTTGATGATTATACAAAGAGTTTGATGTAATGAAATGTGAATCAAGGGATGAACAAAATGATGAATTGAATGTTAGTAATGGAATTAAGAACCCAGAAAACAAAATGACTTCTTTTAAACCGTCCTGAATAAGAAAACCTGGAAAACAGACATTTTTATATGCAAGTTTTTGAAAATATGTCAAGTTTACAAACCTGAACATAGTGATTAATCACAGCGCTTAGAGTGTAATTAGTCTGGCTAAACTTTTCAATCGATTGACAGCGCTGGTATGTATATAATTTGCAGCCTGCACAGACTGAAGAAAATCCACAACTAGGAATATATTGTGTTCCTAGTTCTACTTTACTGTTGAAGCTTTGAACACTGTAGATTTGTGAAAGCACTAATCTAAGTGTCTGTGACAGACAGGCAAAGTAATAGGACAAAAAAAAAAAAAAGAGAGTGCTCCAGCTGAAGGGACGGGGGAGC
The DNA here is from genome assembly GCF_003331165.1 of Xiphophorus hellerii. Lineage (NCBI taxonomy): Eukaryota > Metazoa > Chordata > Actinopteri > Cyprinodontiformes > Poeciliidae > Xiphophorus > Xiphophorus hellerii. The sequence continues at coordinate 4,656,851 of NC_045677.1, forward strand.
CATCTGGTGAAACGTGGTCTGGAAGGAGCTCAACCAATCAAGACCTTGCCCTCAGCTGCTGAGGCAGAGCGTACGCCGAGACTTTAACACGGACACAGATCGGTCCGTCAGCCTGAAGGTGAGCATTACACAATACACAAAGTGACAAGATAGAAAGTGACACGGAAAACAGATGTCGCCAGCAATGCAGAGAGACGCAGCGGGTGAAGATCAATCGCGTCTTCTACGCTTTCATCACTTTTTCTTTTTTTTTCTTTAGGAAAGGAAACATGTACGGGCTTCTCTCTCTCTCACAGCCCCCAGAGATTTATTTGTAAATGTCACACTTGTCAAAACGTCGGCGGCTCCGTCTCCCGTGGATGCCGCGTTATATGCGCTGGCAGATGCAAATTAGGAAATAACCCCGCTGCTTCAGTTGGGTTCTCTATGATTTTCTTGGTCATCTGCAAACAAACTAATCCTAAAATTGAAATCTTGAACACAGTGTCCGTTTCGAATCGAGAACACACACGAACCGGCGTTTGGATAAAAAAAAAAAAAAACTAAAACACACACACACACACACGCACACCGATGTTACAAGAGTAGCTGTGCTGTGTGTAAGCAGACAGGCAATATCCAGCCACTTATAAAGCACATTTTGTTTTGTCTCTCATTAAAAATATTTGCCTGGATGAAACCAATCTGTCTTTAACCGACTGTGACCGAGTCATCTGTCCCAGGAATTAGGTTTTTTTTTTTTTTTTTTTGGTAAATCCCAACAGAGAAGACTTTTTTTTTTAAGAGAACACAGTGCAGACATACAGACCTTAGAATTGTCTTTCCTCTCAGTGGCCACAGGAAAAGCTGCCGTGACCAGTTTGTCCATCACAATCATCCTCATGTTTTGCCCCCAAAACAGCTTTCGAATTCAGGCCAGTATCAGAGTAGCAAACACTTGAACAGTGGAATGAAATGTCCATCAAAAAGTGGAAGGAAAAATAACATTAAAGCAGTGAATGATTCTTCAATAACAATATATTTGCATTCTGGCACTTTTTAAAACTGTTACATTATGTTGACCTCAACAGGGGAGTCACACGTCCGAACATGTCGGAAAGAGGGCATGTTCTACAGACAGTTCTAGAAATAACGACTTAATCTTCCAATAGTTTTCTCGAGATAAGTTAAAATCGAGAAAACCTTTGTTTTCCCAAAATAAAACTTTCCCAGTGGTTTTCTATTTAGCGAGTTCATTTCCCAGTGGTTTTCTAAAGATAACAAGTCAGTCTTCCAAGGGTTTTCTTGACAAGTTAACAGATTTCTTGGTTTTGTTGAGATAATGAGTTAATCTCAAAACAAACTTTGTATTCTTGAGATTAACTCATTATCTCGAGTTAATGTTGCATGGCATGCATGCCTTTGCGCCTGCCACAACAGGATGCATTTGAAAGATGAAATCAGGTTTAACACACACACCAATCATCTCGTTATCTCGAGAAAACCATCAGGAAACAGTAAGCGAAAAACGGCTTCGTTGCCAACGGCCTATAATTTTCATCATGTTAACATAAAACAAGGTTTAATGCGTGTTTGGTCAAATTATTTATAGTTGGTCAAAACTGTTGACGTAATATCAGGCACGTAGATAAAGTCCCTTCTGTCTCATGACCGTCCGGTTTTTGGCTGGCGAATTTCTCCTTAAGAACTATAATATAAGAACACCATTAAAAATATTTTTTTCTAGCTTTTGCTTTCACGAGCGATCGTTAAGTTATCAAAATTAGAAACAGCATCATACCACTGTCAGAGAACCGGTGCTGTAGAACAGCTTTACTGTTATTTTTAAACTATATGGTGAATGGACTGAAGTTGTACTGTGCTTTTCTTGACCACTCAGTGATTTACACCATGATCTCATCTACCCAGCCACTCTCAGAAATTCATACGCTGAAATGGAGACTGGTAGGTGAATTTTGGTTAGGGGGCAGAGGGGCTTGAGTCAAACCCTCAACCATGAGATGGAAAGACAACTACTTTTCTGACAAAATGATTTAAAGCAAGTTTGTATGTCAAACTAAATTATAACATAAAACACACATTTATATTGGAAAATATGAAATAAATAATTCTAGCATGTAGAATGATAGCAGTTTGGGTAACAATAAAAGCAGCCTCCAGGTGTAAAGTCTAAAGAATGTAGGTTCTTAGCTTAACTCTGCGATTTTGGGTTGTTTGAGGTTTTTTTTGTGTTCCTTAATTTTTTTATATTAGTTCTGCCTTGTTTCCATTTCCATTTCAGTTCTCCCTTAGTCAGTCTAGTTTATTTCTTGTTTCTAATTACTCTTTGTCTCTTCTCTTTCCTTTAGCTAAATTATTGTTTTATGTTAGATTAATTTCCTAGTTCCCTGTGTACTCTCCCTTGCCCCTCTGTGCCACATCTCTCTCTCTCTCCTCAGTCTACCTCCTGCTCCCTTCACTCACACCTGCAACCTGTCAGCAATCAGCCCGGTTCCTTTGGTCCACCATTCAACCCCCCAGTATTTAAGCTTTACATTGTCAGTCACTCCTTGCTGGTTTGTTCAGCCTCTTTCTGTCTTTTTCATGTGATTTCCTGGTGTCTCCTGCTTGTCTTTGTTTTGGATTTCTCTTGTGTTCTCTGGATTTTCACATTTGTAAGTTGGGTTCTTATTTATTCATTCAGAACTACGTCTCTCGTCTGCTGTATTTTGGTCCACATTTATTAATGCGTCATGACAAACGTGTCATCACAGAAGCTGAAAGCTTAAAATATATATATATTTTTTTGTCGTACTCCTTTCAGCCTTCCTGTTACATGTTGAAAGTTTTGTTCTCTTTCACTCTTAGAGCCTAAATAAACTGGAGCCAAGTCTCGACAAGTCAACAAAGGTTTTCCTGCATTTGTAGTGCAAATGTAGCGCCTCAGTTTTGTGATGGCATGTCAGACCTGCTGTCCTCTAGTGAGTCGTTCCCTAGACGCATTAAGAGCGTCAAAACGGTGGACGAAGGTGAAATTCCTGAGCAAAGTTACTTCATTCAGAAGTATGTGGATATTTTCCATGTGGCCTTAGTGAAATAAAAACAACATAGTCAGGTAGATAAGTAGTACTGACAGATTTAACTGATCAGTGCATCATAGGGGTCAGCTGCACCGCCTTGAGTCTTTTACCTTAACCAAACTGAAGCAAAGAAAGTCGAGAGAAGAAGCATCAAAAGGAATTGGAAGTGTTTCCATCTTGCTGCAGCACTCGAGTCTAAAATCTTGCTATCAAATAATCCCCTTTGATGCCAAATATGTACAGGGTTTTGTGAGCAGCAGGGGGCCAGACACTCGGGATGATTCAGAGTGTGAGGGCGTTTGAGTTCAGCCTTCTGCCTTTATCCCCAGCTTTGACAGACAACACCTCCAACGGATCCGTAAGTCGCCGCATCTGGAACGGGCCTGAACAAAGGCACTAACCGTCGTGAGCCGTGGCTTTTTGTGTTCTGTAGCTCTTGGCTCTAAATATTGTTTAGTTGATTTAGTCTGTATTGTTCAGTTCTAGTTTTGTTCCATGAGTGTCAAATGTCCAGATTTCCGCTTAACATTACTCACACCTTTTTTTCCCTACACATCATTGTTATGATGTGTAGAACTGGTTCTTTTGTGTCTCTGTTGCATTTTTCTTCTGCGCTCCTTCGTCAGGTTGGTCCCACCAGAGTGGGATTCGGTTGGTTTTGTTGCCTGTGTGAGCTCATTACCTATTGGCCCACTTTGGATCAAGTAGATTTACTGTCCTGCGGTGCCTTTTATACTTCTTCTTTATGTAAACCAGCTGCGTTTTTCTGCATTGGTAAGCTCTTGGCACAATAATGTTTTAAAGTATGATTTAAACAAAATGTAAAAAAAAAAAAAAAAAGAGAGATTTTGCTGTTGCAAACTATCCATCCTACTTTATAGATGCTCCATAATTAAACAGGTGTTGAACAGATGTTGTTCAGCGGCTTTTAATGGTTTTATGTGCATCTGCAAAGAAAATATGTCAGTTTTTCCCCCCCTGACACATTCCAACACTACCAAGAACATGTGGGACTCAACTGTCTTTTTATACGGGAGATATTTGCCAAAATCCATTATTGCTGTTTTTTGTAAACATTTTTTTCATTGTTTTAAAAAAAATAGCCAAAGCTTTATAAAATAAAAACCATGGCAGGGCCTCTACGTGACGCTGTGATTGGCCAAAGAAAAGCACCAGGAACAGAGAAAATGGTATGAGCAAATAAAGCCATTTCATAAAAATCCATTCGTAATGGATACAAGATATTACATATGAGATCAATTCAAAATTGTGCAACTTAATGTCTGTTTATGAGACAGATTTAAATTTGTGCGCTCCAAATTAAAATATGTTGGGTAAAAGTAAAACATTTGTTTTCTACCTTATTGATGTGACACAAAGTGCTTCATGTGAAATGCATGTGGTCAGCATTCTCACATGTAAACAAAAGGTATTTTGCACAGCAGATATGGATTTATTTTTGCATGATATAGCCATAGTTTTACCTTCAGCGTTCAAAGATTTGGAGAATAAAGTGAAGAAATGGGATCTGATTACCTGCACCAGCACATTTAGCCGCTTCGTTAACTCCATTGTTACAGACAAAATAAAAGCTGTGAATAACTTTAAAAAGTTCTGAGGCGCTGCAGGCGAATGAGTTGATATTTGCGGAACATAAAATCAGATCCCAGTCGAGTCTTGACTGAGGTAAAAGTTCAAGCCACGATTGACTGAAATCAACTTTTTTTTTTTCTTCAGATACAAACTTATCTAGTCCAGCTCTGGCGCTACATCTCACTCGGTTGAGAGTAGAGTTCCAATATTGTTTGTTAAATTTGTCAAATGTAACAGTAATTTTAATATTGTAGATAATATAACAAAACCTTTAATTCAACATGGAAAGAAGTTAACTCTTTTTGAACATTTATAAAGTGTAGCATTTGCGCTGTTGGAAAAATATGCATTCACGTTCAAAGAAAATATAAAAATATTACCTTAATTACCTCTTAATTTTGAATTTCTAAATAAATCAAAATGCTTTTGATTTGATCTGTTTAATGACTTTAACACCAGTTGATCCATGTGTTCATATCGTCTACTTTTGTTTCCTTTGCTTTTAGTCTAATCTTAAAGGGGCAGATGTAACTATTTTCCATTTTATAGTACAAATATGCATGTTGACTTCAGCTGTTATGACAATGCATATTACTTTAAAGAAATTTGACCTTGAAATTGGGCCTCTTTAAGAAGCTGCTACTCTGTCTGAAGCTCCGCCTTCAGAAAGTCATCACAACATGGCTCCTCTGTTAACCCTTTATCAACGTTTTTACCAGCGTTTCACTGAGAAGTAGCTCGTATCATGAGCTCAGCTGATGCGCAGTTCCACCAGGTGTTTGCTAATTGCTGCTGGCTAGTCTGAAGGAGCTGATGGGGGATTCACAGAAGAGGCCTTCTCTGAATAGAAATTAAAGAATTTCTCTAAACAAGCATGGAAGAATCTATCATCACCTCCAAATTCTCCAGAAGTACCTCAACGCCAAGTTATTTCCAAGGTTTTCTCGGCAGTAAGAAAACTTTTGTCTTCTCCTCCTTAGACAGAGGTGCTCTAAGGACGCTGCCGTGGAGCTCTTGTACAATAAAAGTTCTTTATCCACCAAAAACTCCTTGATTTCTGTAAGGATGACCTGCATCACGTGGATCTGAAAACTTAGTACTAGCGCTGTTGCTATGAGCGTGTCGGGAGGAAAGCCAAGTGAATTTTGTTCTGAAGTTACCCAAAGTCGCCTGATATATCATTCAGTCAGAGAGACAAATGTGTTGCCATTATAATAAAGCTAGTGCTAACATGAAAAAAAATTGCTATAAGCAGCCCACGCTCTGTAAATGTCATTGACTTATAAATCAAGCTCAACCTTTCACAGTACAATATGAGCAGGTGGAACATCCCCTGTCAGAGCTGCAGTGTGTAGCTTGGAATAAAGATTATTTATAGGACTCAAGTTGTGACCGTCAAGTTTAAATCAAAGCTAAAGTTTTAGTTCTTTTTTTCGCGACTGGATTTGAGTCTAAAAGTTTGCCTAGCGTCATACTTGGTGCTACATTTTTGTTGTTTCTTCACTCAGGCCCGTTTCAGCGGCGCCGCAACTCGAGTCTCAGGCTTTCCTCTGTAAGCACGAAAGAAGCAAATACCCAGTTTTCACTGCTGGCTTCAAATTTCGATTCATCTGCTAAATTTCTCTTGGCTTTTTGTTTGTAGCGGATGGAAACTGAACCACCAATTGAAAGAAGAACCCGGTTTCACTTTGGGTGCATGTTTTGACACACCTTTGTTGAAACCACAAGTTTAGTTTGATCCTTTTTCAATGGAGCAACTTGGAACACCACTGACTTTGCCCAGGTACTTTTTTGTAAGAGTTTAAATATCATAAACAAACAAAAAAGTAAATGTAGTTACCTGAACAATAAAATTTGCTATACATACAAATAGGTATTGGGGATATACTAAGAAAAATAAATAAATACAATTACCATAACAACATAATGAAATTATAAGAATAAAGACATAATATTATGAGAATAAAGTCGTAATTATGAGAATAGTCGTATTATGAGAATAAAGTTGCAATGTTATGACTTTATTTTTGTAAATAGTACTTTATTCTTCTATTATTTCAACTTTATTCTTATAATTTTATTTATTTTTTCTTGGCGTGGCCTTAATATTCCATCGTAAATATATAATTAGCTAAAACCAATTTTACCACAACGTCTCTAAACAATGGATCCAGAATCAACTCTATAGAAACGGTGGGGAGGGGGTGTATTAATTTACCAACAATAGTTTGCAATTGTACTCAAAAAGCTTCAATTAAATTTTCTGTGTGAATACCAAAATAACTAATAACCTATATAAATATATAGAAGTTTAATATATTTAAACTTCTGAAATTTTGCAAAATTTTGTCGCAATATTTTGCGACAAAATTCTATTTATAATGAGCACATTGGTGAAACTTCATGATTCACAGCTAAAATAAAACAACAGGCCACATATCGCATAGTTGGTAGTTTTTTCAGACAGCTTGTTCACGCCTAAGACCCATAAACTAACCGTTGACCAATATCTGTAGTCTGTTTACACCGTAGTCCCAGCCGGCATGTTTCAATGCATCACCAGTGTTTCTCCAGTAACAGGGACCCTCTCACATAGAAACTGTGAGCTAATAAAACCAGTCCCACCAACTTCAGTGTGACGAGCCACACACGTAGCAGCCGAGCATTTTGCGTTAACGAGTTTCTTCACTTGGCTCTTTAGTTCGCCCAGTGTAACACGCAGCCTCTCCGACGGATCGGGGAGGGAAGTTGATCCAGTTTTTCTTCATTTTATCCTCCGGTCATTTAAAGAAACGGCCCGAGTTCTTTCCTCCGTCGAAAAACGCAGCTCTCGTTACGAAGGCAAAAAAGTGTGGCGTTAGCAAAACTCGCTGTCAGACAAAGCTAAAAGAACTAGCTGTGTAGTTTGGAGCTAATGCGTTCTAACGTTATGAGGCTGCTCGCACTGAGGCAATCCGCTGTGTTAAAGGGCCTTGGAATGAATATTTAACAGCATATTTCCCTTCGCATATTGTCAGAGAAACCACTAAAACTTCTTTTTAAAAATATATTTAACACTAACACTGCAACTGGTCCTGATGTGCTTCCTTGTGTGACTACAAAATGCATTTACAGCCCTTGTAAAAATGTTCATATCCTTTTGAAATGTTTTTTTTCCATCATGTTAAAACCTATCCAATGTGTTGTATTGGGATGAAATGCATTTGCGTTAAGCCGCAGCGACGACACACTAAGATGCATTAACAGCTGCAAGTCTTTTGAGGTTCGTCTCCACCAGCTTTGCACATTTAAAGACTTACATCTACCCATCCTGCTTTGAGTCAGATTGAATGGAGAGCGTTTGCTAGCGTCAGTTTTTTGTTTTTTTTTTTACTCTTGCCACATATTCTCAATTTGATATAAGTTTGCACTTTGGCTAGGCCATTTAGACACATAAATTGGTTTTGATCAAAGCCATGCCATTCCTCTGGCTGTACGTTACGGATGCTGAACCGTCGTCTCGATATCGAGTTCTTTCCGGCCACAAACGGAGTTAGCCGTGAATTTTCTTGGCGTCAGATTAATATTAAAATATCCTTTAGTGTTGAGCGTACTTTTTTTTTTTTTTGCTGATAGGCCAACTTCTTTATCTCGACTTGAACGTGACAATAGTCTTTTTCCAGCGTTCAATCGTATTTTAAAGCACTGGGCCAAGAGGAGGAGCTTTTGTTTTTTTGTCACTGTGAGCAGATCTTTGTCAGTATTCTGCTAATGTCGAAAAAAAAACAACACAATTTCATAATTGTGGTGTTTACACTTAAAAAAAATGACATTGAAATCACAAGTGAATAAGATTGTTTATAAGTCATTAAAAATCACGGCAGCGATGGATGTAAACATTAACATGAGACGTTGAAAAGCCGTGGCGCCAGCGTTCATCATCCATCAGCAGATGAGGCTTCAGTGTTTTACTCAGGCGTTGGATCCATGAGCTTGGGAGCCGCTACGTGTGCTGCGTTTTGGGTAAATTGTAGTCTGCGGTTTTACAGAAGTGCTGTAGATTCAACACGACGTTTTATCAACCGTGCAAAGTTGTGAGAGCTCTGACAGGAGCCAGCAAAAAACAAAAACAAACCATCATCCACCTCCTACTTCAACTACTCAGTCATTTCCGTTGGTAACATCCGGCTGTTGATCGCGTGACTTTAGCGAAAACGTACGTTTTTTTTATTGTTTTGTTTTTTAATTGAATAAAGCTAAATTATCTTCGTAATTTCAGTTTGCGCAATTGTACGGTTAATGGAGCCACACCTACCGTTTGCGGATTTCACTTGGGCGTCAGATTTCCGGGCGTACCAGAAACACGTGGCTACGAAGGTTCCAGATCGAAACTTTTGCATGAGGAAAAAAAAAAAGTGATTAAGTTTATTAAGGTTTCTAACGGTGTTAATTAATTAATCGAAGTTAACCCAATAGTACAAATGAATACCGCATTTGTCATAATTTTTTTTTTTTTTTTTAAATCAAACATTTAGTTTCACAGTCACGCACTACTTTGAGTCACATAAGATCCCGAGTAAAATTCCTGAAAGTTTGTGGTTGTGACACGGCACATGTGGAAAGTTCAAAAAAACGATGCGACTTCTTGGCGAGGAGCTCGAAATGTGCAAATGAAACTTAATCCCGGTGTTTTTGTCGCTGTGACGCGCTCCGACGGCGTGGCTCAACTCCGTGTTGTAAACGAGAAGAGATGCGCAAGATTTCGCTGCCTGGGAAAAACTGACAGATATTAACGTCAGCGTGTTAAAATTGGCACAAAGACAAAAGGCAGCTTTGCCTTTCAACTCCACGGTGTCATTTATCACCCCTGAGTGGCTTCACCTGACACCATGTCAACATGTTCTAATGCTCTGGCTCTGTGAAGCGACAGGGCCAAATAATAAAAAATAAAAACATGAGAAAGAGACCTTGTTTTTACGTCTCTGTCTATCCATCAAAGCTTCTGCAACCCTGATCCACTCAGCGGAGCGCACGCGCCAGATTACAGGTTTCTCGAAGAAACGAAAACTACCCTTCACCCCACTCGACCACGAAAATGTGTCCTCCGAATGGAAAATAATTATCCCAACACACGCGCCCGCCGCTGTCCGCAATCCGCCACGCGCACTGAATTTAAATTTCCCGTTTCTGTTGCATGAAAATGGCAACTTGATGCGATTGATGAGTGCCGGGGTTTAACGTGGGCAGTGGCCTGGTTTAATTTGAGCGTGTGACTGATGGCCAATGTCGTTTATTCAGCAGGCGTCACAACAGTGGCGGGAGAAAGTGGGTCAAAAGAAGAATTTATAAGGGAGGGTTGCATCAGGACATTTTTGAAGTTTGAGGGCTTTTTTTTTTTTTTTGGCTGTCTGTTCCGTGGCGGATCGCAACGGCGCTCGAGTAACTAGATTAACATTATATGGGGGAGGGGGGGGGGGGGGGAGGGGCGGGGGGGTGAATTTACCTCCAGGTCTGAGACGTTGACACCTAATCCTGCACCGGAGGAATACCTGATGAGGACATGTTTATATGGATGAGGGGCCGCTGCCACGTTTTACATCGCCGTGAAACGCCGCAGCAGATGGCGATGAAATTCACGCGCCCAGACCTTGATGTTTTCGTGCGGGACGGACCCACGTGCGATCCCCGTTCGCGCCGGATGCTTTTCCCCTTACGACGCTCAACAAAAACAAAAGAAGAAGGCGGGAAATTTACTGATGATCTAAAAGCATCCGATACTCCTCTGTTGGTTTTTTTTTTATTTTGTTTTAATTACACCCAGGCAGTTTTGAAGTAGTAAAACAGCAATACAAAACATGTCAAATATGCAAACTAACTTTCAAGATAATGACCACATTTACATGCACACAATAAAGCATATCACTTGGAGAGGGTTGGGGGTGAGAGAGGGGAGGCTGGTTAAGGTAACAAATCAAATATTGCATTTATATGCACAGCTGTATCCTCATTACTGTCAAACTCCTCATGCCTGAGCCATATTTCTCCCCCTAACTAAGAGTGGGGATTTATTTTATTTTATTTATTTTTCCCCCCCGTGAAATATGGCTCCACAGCTTGGAAGAAATTTGGTCCGAACATTCCCACCGACAGCAACAGATCCTGCAGCAGCAGAGCGACCGCAAGCACAGCAGACGCTGAGAATTTAATCAGATCCCTGCTAAACTGAAAACACAGGTTTACTCCATAAATGAAGAAAAAAAAAAACTATCAGTTTTAACCTTAAAGGGAGGCCAGATTGGATTGTTAAAAAAAAAAAACACACACACACACAATGGAGAAATCACAAAGAGAAAAAGCACCGGAGAATAAGAATGTAACAGTACTTAAGAGTTACTATTTATCACAGTTTTATGGATCATTATTATGGAATTGATCAGTTTTTTTTTTCTGCTGCATAACAACTGAGGCGGATATTTACAGACGAGGTTTAAGAAGAAGAAGTATGCACTCAATTTTTAAAAATTTTTTGTCTGATATTAAATCAGGCATAACCTTTTGTGTTTTAAGTCTGAAAGATTATTGGGATTTTTTAATGTTTGAATCATGTACGACAGTGTATTAAGGCCATCGTAGATAGGAAAACTAAAAGGAGCAAATTTCTGCCGCCTTTAAAAAATATATTTTTACACAAGTTTGCATAGTTTTTGAGATTACTCAAAGAAATGTTCTACAAAAAACAGTAACGTTTTCTGAGTTTGAGGAGTTGAAAATTCGCTAAAAAAAGGAAATTTCCTTGTTTTCCTTTTCTAGACAATTTCTGAGTTTTTTTGCTCCTGTTTATGTCTGACTAAGATGGCCCTAATACGGCGTCGTAACAATGAGAGAGCAGGGTTTTTTTTATAAGTTTCTTAAAACTCCCTTCAGCAAAAATACTTTGGGTATCGTTCTACAAGCTTCTCACAACAGTGTGCTGAATGTTGGCTCCTGACAGAACTGATGTTAACAGAGCCAGGTTTCACAACGCGATGCTAGCAACCCCATCGTCGCTAGCATCGGTGTTGTTTTCTCAGGTTACTGAGATTACAAGTGCCAACTTTGCATTATTTTGTAAATAATGACACTAATGCAAAGTTGGCACTTTTAATGGGCTTTTAAAGGAACTTTTAGGGCAACTTTGCATTAAAAGTGTCATTATTTACCGAATGACACTTCATGACAACAGAAATAAACATTCATAAAGACTCCTTCATGTTCATAACAGATGTCATGTCATGTTTATGACAGTGTCATGTCAGTCTTATGCACACCCCGTCAAATAAAGTGTTGCCTCTTTATTTGGTGTGAGAAGTTGAGCGTTCTTGGGAGCCCCCTGCTGGTCTGGAGGCCATAACCCACGGCTCGTTGTGTTTAAGCCTGGGTCTGGCTCTCCTTACAAAATATATCACCAGGCTGGCATTTTATGTAAGGAGCCATAACTCAAATGTTTACAGTCAGAAACAGTAACTATGTATTTCTGTCTAATATCTTTTTTATATACAGTACAGACCAAAAGTTTGGACACACCTTTCTAACTCAATGGGTTTTCTTTATTTTCATGACTATTTATAAGGCCAGAAATCCCACTTATTAACCTGACAGGGCAGGTTGACCTATGAAGTGAAAACCATTTCAGGTGACTACCTCTTGAAGCTCATCAAGAAAATGCAGAGTTTGTGCAAAGCAGTGATCACAGCAAAAGGTTGCTACTTTGAAGAAACTAGAATATAAGGGGCATTTTCAGTTGTTTTACACTTTTTTGTTTAGTGCATATTTCCACGTGTGTTATTCATAGTTTTGATGCCTTCAGTGTGAATCTACAATGTCAATAGTCATGAAAATAAAGGAAACTCATTGAATTAAAAGGTGTGTCCAAACTTTTGGTCTGTACTGTATATATATATATAGAAGCCCAAACTGTGGCAGCAAAGTGGAAATGTGAAAGTATGTGCATCATGTATTTCTGGAATCTCTTGGATTTAAGTCCGCGGGCTGATGATGTCTTCCGTCAACTCCTGCTTCCTTCCATTTTTTTTAAAAATTTTTTTAGGCCAAGTCTAGAGTGTTCAAATCATAACTTATTGAACATCAAAGGGAAATGTAATGAGATGTATGGAGATGTGTTTTTTTTTTTTTTTTTTTGCCTCCGTCGCACGCTGAGACGTAAAAATCCGTGTCAATTGGGAATATTTTTGGAGCCTTCTTTGTGAAATCTGCTCCCTTCTCCAGCTAAAACGAACGCCGAAGTCATTTCATGTTACGTTATGAGATCCGCCCGATAAACGGAACGACGTCGGCATTCGCCAATCGAAGCTCAATCTAAACGAGCGGCGACGCGTTTTATAAAACGAGTTTTTTTTTTTTTTACGGAGAAGGGAGCCAGCAGACGGCATTCACAGCCTCATGAGAAGTTTAGCAGCAGGCTTTCGCTTTCTGAAAACAGGCTGGGCTACTTTAAGCGCCTGCGAGTGTGGGATTTTTGACCGAGAGCTGTGCGGCAAATTCAATCAACGGCAACCTGTGGAGAGGGAGACATTGCATGTCCTTCCTCTCTGTCTGTGGGAAGGGAAGCAGCTAAACCGTGTAGAGACAGAGAAACCCGGCAAGAATAAGAGAGCAAGAACACAGCCGCTCAGATGTCTGGGTTACTGAAAATAGGCAAATTGAAGAGTTCTTGCAGTTCTTTCACATGCTCAAATAAGGAGCTGAGTGCCGTGAAACCAGAGGACATGAAAAATACGTTAAAGATTGAAAAAATAAAATAAAATAGAATCACTTGCTAAAATCAAGGATGCAAAGGAGGAGGAAGAGGAGAGCTGCACATAAACGGCCTCACAGCAGCTACGTTTCCGTCCAAATGTCACGCATACTTTAGACGAACTTTTAAAATGTTTAAAATAATAAAAAAAAGTGAATTAGCCGCGTTTCCATCTAATAATTCGGAAGAAATCAGTCAGGTTAGACGAGGTGTAAATCTGATGGCGTTACGCAGCATGGCTGTGGTAAACAGGAAGTAGAATTCTATTTCCTGTTTACGTGAAATGTGTCTCGTAAGTAATGAAATAGACACTGATTAATCTTCGAGTATGTTCCCCTGTATGATCGTGATGCAAAAAATGTTTGATTTTGTTTTTTTTTTAAATCCTTTTAATGAATAAATTCAACAACAAAAAAAGTCATTTTCAACTACACTTTCAAATTGGATTTAAAACTCCAGGCTTCATGTGTATCTTCAAATTTGAAAATCGATTTTCACCCTCGGGGAAAATGGAGAGCGTCTCTCAGGAATGAGCTGTAATTGTTACGTCCACCAGCATCGGCTGCGATTCCCAAAGCATCGCCAAAAGAACGCCGCACCCACAATGAAACGCAACTGGGACTGCAAGAATTTGTGATCTTGGATTTGTCTATTTGTTTTTCAGATGGAAATGAATTGTCGTTTTAGTGCAGATGAAACTACGGACATTTCCAAACAGCCGGATTCGACCCGACCTTCTTGTTTTGACGAGCGGAACTGAAAATGAGCGCGATAAGCGAGATCCTTCCCACAGCGCCAAAATACTCCACAAATGGTGCGAGGTGTTTGTGCTGATCGGCCTCGTTTTGTTTTCACCACACATAGTGTTGTATAATTCATTTTTATTTTTATTTATCCAAAGAGCATTCCTCAGACAACTGTTTGTTCAGATGTATCTCTGCTATGGCTGTCAGTTGAAATGCCAGTCTATATATACAGTATAGACCAAAAGTTTGGACACCACTATGTGTCCAAACTTTTGGTCTGTACTGTATGTAACATAAAATCTACATATAATGTCATGTATATTAAGTATAATTTAGGTGAAAAATTGATCACAGGAAATATATATATATACATACAGTAGATAGATATTAAAAAAATTAAAAGTAGCAATAATTTGGTTGGATAAATGTTCACAGTCTTAGACTTAAATTTGATTCTTCCTCTCATTCACTTTTTGTTTTCAGTCTTTTGGTTCACACCTGCACTCAGTTACAGTGAATCTAATTAACCTGAAACAAGCTTCAGCTGTTACAGCAGGATTTTATTATTATTTTTTTTCATCTTCAGATAATTAAAAAAAATTTTAAAAAGAGTTTGACGCCAACAGTAGCGCTGCGCGATGAAAACACCAACGCAAAGTCCCCCGAATTGGACGAAATGGCCGCATAACAGCATGGCTTTAGAGAGCATTAATTACGCCGGCATCTATCGTTTTAAAAATATTGAAAGGCTTACAGTCTCCAAACAATTAGCAATTAATTTTTTTTAAACTCATTTAAAAATAATGAGACAAAGCCGTGCAATAAATCATAATTTGTCAGGCCTAATTCAAGTAAATCATTTCAGGGAGTTTATACACTTTTTCATCACCACACAAAATATCTCCTGCTAAAGTCGACCATACTCCACTGGCGTGACCAATCGAACGTGATGAAGAGCAGAGATCTTGTCATCGGGTCGTTGCGGTTTGGCGAAGGTCTGGAGCGGGTCGGCCCCGTGTCATTCCACATTTTTAACACAGGCTCATTTGGGAGTTGAATTCTCATGGCACTTTTTCCTGACCGCTGACGCCAGAACGCTCTCGTTTGCAACTTCCTGTCCTTGAATAGGTTTTACTCCCAACTAATCCTTTTTAAAAAAAAAAAATCGAAATCTGTTGCATTTAATGTCAGATCTGTGTCTGTGCCTAAGAATTCAGTGATCCCACACAAATGACGTGGTGCTACTTGGTGGTGTGTGTGTGTGTGTTTGGGGCAGTCAAGGTAATTTATCTCCATGGTCTTTTCATCCATCCATCCATCCATCCATCCATCCATCCATCCATCCATCCATCCATCTATCTTCCGCTTATCCGGGGTCGGGTCGCGGGGGTAGCAGCTTCAGAAGGGAAGCCCAGACTTCCCTCTCTCTCCCCAGCCACTTGTTCCAGCTCCTCCAGTGGAATCCCGAGGCGTTCCCAGGCCAGCCGAGAGACATAGTCCCTCCAGCGTGTCCTGGGTCTTCCCCGGGGCCTCCTCCCGGTGGGACGTGCCCGGAACACCTCACCAGGAAGGCGTCCAGGAGGCATCCTGACCAGATGCCCCTCAACTGGCTCCTCTCGATGTGAAGGAGCAGCGGCTCTACTCTGAGTCCCTCCCGGATGACTGAGCTTCTCACCCTATCTCTAAGGGAGAGCCCAGCCACCCTACGGAGAAAACCCATTTCGGCTGCTTGTATCCGCGATCTCGTTCTTTCGGTCACGACCCAAAGCTCATGACCATAGATGAGGGTGGGAACGTAGATCGACCGGTAAATCGAGAGCTTCGCTTTTTGGCTCAGCTCTCTCTTCACCACGACGGACCGGTACAGCGCCCTCTTGACGGCAGACGCTGCGCCAATCCGCCTGTCGATCTCCCGCTCCCTTCTTCCCCCATTCGTGAACAAGATCCCGAGATACTTGAACTTTTCAAACCTTTACAGATTTTTTTGTTCACTGAAAACATTTAACAACCTTCCTTCCTAGCTCTGTTCTTCTTCTGGAAACAGACGTTTAAACAAAACAGCTTAATTTCAAGATTTTCTTAACAACAGATTACTATGGAATTTAAAAAAAATTATACTATTAATTCATCCCTGCTTGTAGTTTTTCCGAGTATCCAAAACATAATCGTTTTGCAAAAATGATCGATTTTCTTTTTTGGCTTTAAATCAAATTTACACGTGTATAGTGACAGACAATACTAAACTGAATTCAACTAATAACGTCTTATAAGATAATTTAACAAAAAAATATTTTTTTATGTACGTCAAAATGATCATTATGTTGTGACAGTATAATAATATCAGACAAAAAATGTGTGAAAAAAAAATCAAGCTTCTCTTCTGCCTTCTCCCATTACTCCCAGTAATAAGTACAGAAAACCACTAAGTCAGAAACGACCAATCAGAGCCAGGAGAAGCTGTGATTGGGTCTTACCTCTGTGCTCACATTCTCCTGCTTGCGCTTTGCTAAGCTACAGCTGGTTCACCACAACATAGCCTGCGACCAAAGCTAATGCTAGTTAGCATAGCTACCGACGGCGGCGGATAAACGGTTTTCCAGTAACTGTAAGTTGTTTTTCCGGCATTAGCACACTGAGCAGCATACAGGAGGTTGATTGGCAGCGCTAAGATCCTCCTCCTGGCTCTGATTGGTTGTTTTTGATTGGCATTTTTGCAGGCCGCAGTAAGGAGCTCAGTGTTTGGTTTTCACAGATTATCCGTCTCATACCATGCTGTCACAACATGGTGGCAGTTTTAATAAATATGGACAAAACATGTTCTTGTGCTGCAGCTTTCAGCTTCGTATATAAATATTTGAAATCAAATATGAATAATTTTCCCGTCTTTCCATCGTTTTAAGCCAATTAGTCAGCAGAATAATTAAAAGTAGCTAAAAAAAAAATTAAAAAAAACCCTTGGAATGATTTAAAAATTGAAATGTTTGCTTTGGTTCCTAAGTAACAGTGCACTTGATGACGATCATTTTCCTTCCAGAACGTGATGTCACAGTGCTTTCCCTGCAAGATTTGTAACTGAACATTAGCTTTCGGCTAATATTTAGTCTTCCGCTGAGAAGACTCGGGAACTCAGGCCTCTGTGCACTGATCATGATGGAGAAAACGTTTATGGAAACCAAGGGCTACACATATAAGTGTTCCCTTGCAGAAGGATCGTTTGGTAAAGTTGTAAAAGCAGAGTCAATTCATCTGAAGAAACTAGTCGCTATAAAGATTATTGGCCTGAACAAATACACCACCGTCAACAGAGAAAAGTTTGTCACTCAGGAAAAAGAAATTATTAGAACTTTAAAGCATCCCAACATCGTCAAAACCTATGATGTGTTTGAATCTCGCTCAGAAATGGTAAATATGAACACTTTTCTTTGCTTTGAGCTAATTCTTTGGAATGACAGAACCAAAAACACTGTTGGTTGGACAGCTACGGCTAAAGGGTTTGGCAGTGTTGCTGTTGTTATTATTATTGTTATTGTCACAATAACCTAATCGTATCATGCAACCTACATCCTTTGTTTTTTTTCTGTCAATTGGTAAAACACTGGCTAAATATAGTAGTAGCTTTAGAGTGCTAATACCTTTATTCCATTCTCGTGCCAACATGTTGAAAGCTAGTACAGAACCCGCAAGAGGACATGGGGGGAGGGGGTAGATGGGTGGGGGGTGGGGGGGGGGGGATTTAAAAAAAAGATTTTGAGAACCTGCAAACGTTTTGTGAGATCCTGTGAAATGTATGAAAAATCCAGAGTTCAGCTGTTCCACCAAATTATGCGACCCGTCATAATCTGTGAGCGCATTTCTCTGCATGTACGTCTTGAAGACAAAAACTAGCATGGAGCTCTGACATTATTATTATTATTATTATTATTATTAGGTCTGTGCAGTAAGGTCGTGGACTATGATGGCTATCATAACCTGTGTGATGCTAGCTATTTGAGGGTCAAATATTCTACTGCCCAGATTACGCAAACACTCTTCTTCTCCCTGGTCTATAAGATGTACATTCACAGAAATGCACGCTATCGCCCCCTGCAGTCACAGATTATGATGGGTCGCAGAACACTGCGCATGTTGCCAGCAGAAACCAGGCAAGATTACATCATTCGAACCATTTGAACTATTTATTTACAATTAGGCTGATAAAATAATTTATAACTTGCTGCCAGCACAGATCACCTTCTTTTTTTTTTTAAACTTATCACACCGTGATACACAGTTGTAGTGCGCTAACAACATGCTAGCTAACGTTAAGATGAATGCTGGTAGCCATGGCAACGAGTGAGAGTTTGAAGGCTCGCCGACTCCTTTTGCAGTCAAGCTGCATGTCCATCCGCAGTTTTTTTTTTAAAAATCATCCATCTATGATGAACTGAGCTAAAATTGCCAAGCCGGAATTTTAGCTCAGTTAAATTTTAGCTGCCAAGCTAAAATTGCCAAGTCATTCAAAAGCTGAATGAGTTTCCGTGTGATAAGATATCTCTTCAGATGTTCCTCACTTATATAAAAACCACGTCTTCTATCAAGCACTGTCTGTATACTTAAGTCCAAGCTCAGGACACTCTATGGGTGTCCTCCATTATGTCTCAGAATTGACCCTTTGGGTCTGACAAAAGTAAATTGGGATCTCAAGAAACTTTCATGGGCTCTCCATGAACTTGCAAAGGATCTCATACATGGGACTTGACACCCATGTACGGAGGGCTGAGGCCTTCGTATGTGGGGCATGCACTCTGATCTTGCGAAAGATCCTGATCCTTTACAAGATCAGGATCTTGTAAAGGATTCCGATCTTGCAAATTTAGAAAATTTTATCGATTTTAGAAAATCGCTAAGACTTTCTACATTTGCAAGATCGGGAAACTTTTGAATAATCTCAAGAAATGTTGGGGGGTTTTTTAAGGATTTTTTTTTACTCTAGTGGTTTTCACGTCACAGTAGATTGATAGGAAAGAGGGCTGTGAGGGAGGGGGAAGACATGCAGGAAAGGTCAAATGGCCTGGACTTGAACCCATGATGGCCGCATAGAGGCCATGGAGCCCTGGTAGGCTCTGTTCGTGGGTCACGCGCTCTGCCACCGCTGTACCCCGATCTTGGGAAACTCTCAGGATATCTTGAGATACTTTCACTTTCAAAGGATTTCAACAAACATTCACGGGATCTTGGTTAAAATTTAAGTCAACAGCCATAACTGAAAAGGCAGTCATTCTTTTCTTGCATATATGACGAGTCCAAAGTGCTGCATTGTCTGACTGATGAAATGATTCCTTTAGGTCTACGTGGTGATGGAGCTCTGCCCACAAGGAGACGTCGCAAAGCTCATTTCGGCCAGAGGGGCTCTAGATGAATGTTTCAGCTGCAGACTTTTCAAGCAGCTGTGTCTGGCCATTCAGTACCTTCATGGAATTAACATTGCTCACAAAGATATTAAATGTGAAAACCTTCTTTTGGACGTGCACTATAACCTCAAACTGTGTGACTTTGGCTTCAGCGAGAAGCTCACGTACGTCCAGGGCAAATTGGTGCCGAGTGACACCCACTGCGGCACCTTGCAATACGCGGCACCGGAGATCCTGAAAAACCTCTCGCACAACTCAAAGATCTCTGACGCGTGGAGCATGGGCATCGTGTTGTACAAGATGCTCTGCGGGTCGCTTCCCTTCACCACCACCAACACGACAAAACTAGTGCAGCTTCAAATGAAGCATAACATCAAGTTCCCAACTGGCTCGTCTGTTTCAAGTCAGGCGAAAGAGCTGATCCACAGCATTCTGCACCCCATGGTGGAGCACCGGATCACAGTGAGCAGGATGCTAGAGAGCCAGTGGGTGTTGATGTTGACTGTGGAAGACCGCGACGAGGGGACGGCGGCGAGCCAGACGGCACCTGTAAGTGAAATCAAAGAGGATAAGCTAACAATAAATAACTCGGACGCATAGAAAGGACTTTCCACTGCGGTCCCATGAGAACCACCGAAGTCGGACAATTTCAGGATTGTTCCCACGTTGAATAAATGTGAACCTTCTTAATTGGACTGGGTGGTGGTTTGATTCTTACATGCAGTAGAGTGAAACAAGTGATTTGCTCCGTACTGGCTTCTTTTGTTTTCTGTTTGATATTTCAAACAATTTTTTATTATTATTATTATTAAAATAAAGTCAACTTGTGAAAATACTCTGGCTGTCATCTCCTAAAAAAAAAAAAAAAAAGGTCATTGATATTTTCCCAGGCCTCCACAACTGACTGGCTCCCTTCTACGCAGAGAAGCAGCAGCTCCCCAACGATTGAGCTTGACGGCGGAGCCCAGACGCCCCGCAGAGAAAACGCGTTTTGTCCGCTCGCATCGCGATCCCGTTCTTTCGGTCATGACCCCAAACTCGTGACCAGCAGGTTCGAGGGTTGTCGCTGCGGCAGGCACCGACGCCCCGACACAGATCCAAAAAGCCGCCCTGGTGATGGGGCGGCGTGGAACGTGGCCGACTTGTACCTGATGTCCTCAGGCTTTCCTCGGAACGTGTTCGAAGTTCTCCCCGGAAGTGGGAGTTAAAGCTCACAAGATGTTCCCAGCAGATTATATCCACACAGAGGAAACGCTGGGGGGGCTTTATTGTCAATAACCTTCTAAATCCACCGTAAGCCAGAAAAAGACGGAAAAAGGAACTTTTGATTAACGCCACTCAAGGAAGACTAATAAATTCTCCAGCGACGCTCTCAATGTGACAAATCCATGGAGCGAACCGCCGGCGCAGCTCAACCCCCACCCACCCAATCTCCACCCCCCCGTGTACATCAAAGCCACTTCAACCAACCGCATTATAATAATGAAAACGGGTTATTGCACACTCAGATGCATAAACTAATTGCCAGATTCCAGAGTTCGAACATATGGCTCCGTGAACTGTGGCGTGGCTGAGCGACTGACGCCGTAAAAATCACAATCCGGTAATTAATGCCGATCCCCAAAGCGTTAATCAAACGATAAGCGCGCACATCTTACCTCTGAGAGCACAAATCACCTGAAGAGCTGACTCCTGTAGTCATTATGGCTGCACGGGTTGCTGCGTTTATGATCTGTTTACGCACCAAGAGGGCCAATTGCAGAGGCTCAAACAAAACCGCGTGTTTTCCCATCCTTTTAGTCTAATTGTCGCTTTTGGAGAAAATGCACTTAGTGTCGCCCTCACACCTAATGTGTTTGGAAAGTGCATTGGAATAAAACCCGGCGCGTTATAAGATGGGGGTCTAATGGCACCGTTGGCTTTATTAGCTAAACTGACACACACTCACACACACAGCTGACATTTATCTCAGGAAGGATTCTCATCAGGTTTTTTTCCATTGTCTCCTCCTTCACAGCGCCTTGCGTGCGGTTCTGGATGGCCGCCACCGGCGACCCTGAACAAAGAGGGGATTCTAATATATATACATATATATATTTTTAAATACTTCAGCTTACATGAATGAGTTGCAGCTGTTTATTTCCTGAGCCTTCAGGCTGTTCTGTAATGAACTGTGGAGGACAGTCTGGATGTCTGCTTACCTGGTGAATAAACATTTATTTGGGAAAAAGAAACATGATGTCGTTTGAAGAGAAAAGAGCCATTTAGCCTTCAGGGATCCAAACCCGCAAACAAATTATATGTTGGAAATGTATCCGATTGACCTTCCGTGTTCCGGTTTTACGGACACGTAATTAACGTACGAGCGAAATTTGATGCTTTATAATTAGCTCAAATGTCAGTGGGGGAAAAACAACAAGTTTTATTTATTAGAATGGCCGGGGAGAGAAGTGTTTTTCTGCTTTCCCGGTGACATCCTATTCATGTGCAAATCGTTTTTTTATCCATGCCGGCTGTAGTAATTGAAATAGCTGCATGTTGGGAGGCGCGCCGCTCTGAGCCAGGAGGAAGACGGAGAGACAAGATCCTCTGCAGAGTTTGCCTTCAAAAGCCACCTGGTGCTGATATGACTGTGTGGAGGCAGACGGCAGAGCAGCGTCCTGTTAGGTTCCCTGCTACACCATAGGGCCAAAAGGCCTAAATCTCCACCCTGACGACTCTGATGGCTCAAATTAGCATCCCTTCTTCAATTGTAAATGTGGTCGTTGACCGTCAGGCCAGAAGGTAGGAGTGTGAATAGTCCATGTTGGGGGTGGGTATCTATGATACCTGCAGGAGATCAGGTCTCCTGTAGGTAGTGCTCTTCAGTTTAGTTTTGAAGCATACATGAAGTGCAAAAAGTGTAAGCAAAAGAAATCTGGGAGACTTTGCACATGCAAATTTGCATGCAGCCTTTTGTGCTGTGGAGGATAAATAGGTGACTGCTGCTCCCTGCTGCCCTCTGGAAAGAGGTTCTGCAGCATCCGGTGCAGGCCCACCTGGTTCCAAAACAGCTTTTTCCTACTTGCCATCAGACTGCTGAACTCTTAACTGGACTGCACTCAAAAACTGGTCTCCACTTTATACCTTGCACATGTACAGAGCTAAATAACTTCTATTTTACTGTCAGTCCTGCACTTTATATTAAAAACACTTCAAGGGGCAAAACTATGTGTTCTCCAGGCATATAGTCCCATTTTGTAAATTAACCAAGTAACTATGTTATATTCAGTTGTTAAAAAAAATACTATGTAACTCAAATATGACTTAAATGAAATTTGACTTCATAATTTAACACCTTGAGATTAACATTTTGTCTCTTTAAAACCTCCTGCTCTTTCTGAAACTCTGCCTTCAGGAAGTCATCGCAACGTTTCTACCAGCGATGCGCTGAGAAGAAGCTCCTATCATGAGCTCAGCTGATGCGCGGTCCCACCAGGTGTTTGCTCATTGCTGCTGGCTAGTCTAAAGCAGTGGTTCCCAACCCCCGGGCCGCGGACCGTTACCGGTCTGTGGACCAATTGGTACCGGGCCACGCAAGAAATAATTAAATACTTCCGTTTTATGTGTTGAGTCTGGAGGATCTTTTATTTTGAAAATCCTTTAACCGGATTCTGTCGGTTACATCTTGTGCGCCAACATTGAGCCCACAAGCAGCAGCATGAGTTAGAAACAGCAGCAGCAGCATCGGTGTCGGTCGTCTCGACGTGCACCACCCCGGTCCCACAAATTTCCGAAGTCTTTCGCGCATCCCCCCCCCACCCCTCCTCTCCCCCTTGGGCCGCAGCAAATATGCGAAGTCTCGACCGGTCCGCGGTACTGAAAAGGTTGGGGACCACTGGTCTAAAGGAGCCGAGTGGGTTAGTCGTAGGAGAGGGCGGAAGCTTGGAAAGTGGCGTTTTCCACAGCTGAATGGTTGCCACGGGAGATTAAAGGATTTCTCAAACATGCATGAAAGAATCAAAGTAGCATTACAGGTATGTTTTTGATGAGAAAATGATATTGTAAGGTTGTGTAAAGCTAAAAAAAAGAAAAGAAGTAAATTTTACACAATTTTACGACTTTAGAAACACCCACAAAACCTCTAAATGCACTTTCTTTTCTTCTCTATTAACTTCATATTCAACACTTCTCGATGTGTCCACAATCCCTCATCCCACACGTTCTAACCCCACTGGATTATTTCACTTTGTCTCTAAGCAGTTTAATCTGAAATGACCCTTTGACTGAAAGTCAAATTGTTGACCTGCAGGCATGTGGTTTTAGGACATTTATCACGCAGACCTTCCACTAGACACACTTGAACCTCCTCCTGCTGTAGAGTATGTCATGGCGTTGTCAGCATTGGTTATACATAACCTCTACTTTTCCTGGATCCCTTCGATCAGTGCTACGCTTTCTACAGACGACGATATCACCTGCAAACATAGACTGTAGTGATCTTTGCCAGGCGCCGATGCCAAAATCCTGAACTGGGTACAAGAGGACCAATATTGATGAGCTGAACGACGTCCTTCCACGTGGCTGAGGTCAGACTGGCGACTTGGGCTTGTTTGGTTGCCGTACCCGGGTACCTTGAAATCACTCGAGTGGCTCAGCAACTTTTCATCCATAAAATCCATTGTGCTAATCCCGTTGCAATTCCAAAGTATTGTTGAGTCAGAGGCCGTTTGTTTGGCACCTGAAAGGTGACAAACATGCAGATGGTATTCAGAGATCTATGCGGCTGTGTACTTCTGCGAGCCTTGTTACCCTGAAGCAGTGCGGTGGAGGACAGAGAGACAAAATTCCTCTGCAGTGATTTGAGCCGGACATAAAAAGTCAAACTGGAAAAAAAAAACCCTCTACTTTTAAGCTTCTGCTACTAAATGCAGTTCTACAACCCACTGAATTATAGATGTGCTCGGTTTTTCTCGTGACTGTCAAAATCTCAGTGTAGCCTATTGAAATAGATGCACTAAAAACCCTTTAGTGCGGAGAGACGAGATCCTCTGCAGAGTTTGCCTTCAAAAGCCACCTGGTGCTGATATGACTGTGTGGAGGCAGTCCACACAGTCTGCCCCGAAACATGCAGCGGAACAAGCGGTCTTACATGTGAAGGTAAAGCTGTCGACTGCAAAAGACAATCTTGAAAGAGAAATTAAAGCAGGGCTGCCTTGGTGGAAGAGAGCGGTTGAGATGTATAAAACTACAGGAAGCTTAACACTGGACTGAAAATGTAACTATTTAACTCTTTGGAGCAATAAATACAGCAAGTTTTTCTATTTGGGAAGCCAAATTCTTCACAAAGAAGCTGCTCACTGCCTACCATTTGAATTCTAGAACATTGCATGCTGCTCCTGTGTTGCGCACGCTGGCATTTTTAAAGCATGTTTTTTACGGGTCTAAATGTAATAATATTAAGGTTATTTTGCGCTGTGACGGGGACATGTTACTTTTTGTCTTATTTTACGTTTTCTTACATATGAACCTTACAACTGTATATATACGTTCTATTGTCCTAAGAGGGCCTCCGTATGCTCAGATAACTATCAGGCAAATTAGTCAAGGAGCGTAAGTTTCTATTTCTATTAGAAGGTGCCATTCTCCCCAGCTGAGCAATCTGTTCACTAAGTAATGGCTTGAGATTCGTTAATGTAATCACTGGGTCATTGCTGTGATGTCAAAAACTGTGCTAATACCGTTGCTGTAGTGCATTATTATGAAGGCTACATGAGAACCTGAAAACTCATGTGGCAGAAGTTTTCAAGTTGGCCAAATAAGAATTTGTTCACCAGGCTACAAGTTTTTATTGTGTGTTATTTTCTTATGGATTTATGTCTCCTAAAGGCTATAAAACAAAAGGTCGACACACCATAATGCGACAAGATCACTGGTTTCCACTCAATTCTCCCCATTCCTTGCTGCTGGTCATGTTTCCGGTCAAATGTTCATTTGCTGTAAGTTTGTCAAAGTAGCAGTATTAAGTGGAATTGACTTTTCTGAGCTTTACGTCACATTATAATGTTATTGCTTTGTCAAAAGCACACCTGGAGTGTTGCTCTGATTCTTTCCTCTGTGTGTGAGAAATCATTTAATCTCCCATGGCAACCATTCAGCTCTGCTAAATGCCTGGTTGGACGTAGCCCCGCCTTCCAGACGAAGCTTCTCCTTGGAGTTGCAGTTTCCAAGCCTCCATCCCACAGAGCAGCCCTCCCCCACGACTCCCTTACTCAGCTCCCTCAGACTAGCCAGCAGCAATTAGCAAACACCTGGTGGAGCTGTTCATCTGCTGAGCTCATAATAGGAGCTGCTACTTAGTGCAGCGCTGGTAAAAACGTTGCTAAAGGGTTAACAGAGGAGTAATGTGATGACTTCCTGAAGGCGGAGTTTCAGAAAGAGTAGGAGCTTCTTAAAGAGACAGAGACTCGATTTCAAGGTGTTTATTTCTTTTAAGTCATACTTGACATATATAGCATTTTTAGAACAACTGAAAATAACATAGTTACTTTATAGTACTATAAAATGTCACTAAATGCTTGGAAAAACACATAATACTGAAGTGAACTTGCCTTCTTTTTGACTAGCAGTTCACAGCAGCAGTTTTGGGGAAAAGCAGCTCCACACTGCTGTACCGGCACGTCGTTCCGACATCAAGCAGTCGGCATGAATCGCTAGGTAATGTGCGTCAGCTGATAAACTTTGTGAAACCTTGGCACACCCTGGTGCCGGTAACTGACCAGTGTCGGGGGGGGGGGGGGGACACGCGTTCTCTGCGTCTGAAACGAGACACACAGAATCCTAAAAACGTAAAGGTGTGAAACCTGGAGGATAATTGCTCGGCATTGCAGCGTGGGACGCAGAACCTTCCACACCAAAACCCCGAAGGTGTTAATAGAGCAGAACGAAGGGCAACAAATCCCCACGAGTCGCTTTCTCCTTTTGTTATTGCCAAACTTTTACACTCCAACACTTTTGGTATTGATTGCCAATCCTTCCCGGCTATCATGTATATTCTGATGCTTTCTTGTTAATCTGCACACGAAATGCAGCCTTATGCCAGGGAGGAGGCTGTGCAACAACAACAACAACAAAAAAAACCCCTCCACTTCTTTGATTTAGCTTACTGAAGCATGGGGACTCACGCCTTGCACCGGTGTTCATTTCATACTCCCATTTGTATCGCACATTTGGAATGCAGATGAGCTGGTATTTTAGCTCTGTCTGTCTGGCTTTGTCCTAATGAGGCATCGGCAAATGGGTTTCCATTATTCTGGATGTGGCGCTCCGAGGGCCCCGGGTTGACTTGTGTTGACAAAAACCAGGAAGATAACTTTAATGAGCTCAAGCTGGGTGTTTTCCATTTCAGATGTGGCGATAAAACCCTTGTCATTAGGACAGATAACTTCAAAAGTCCCCCGTGATAAGTGAGCTCTTTAGATTTGCCTCCAGGCCTCTGGTGTTCTAACGGTAAACTGCTGCCTCAAAGTGCTTACTTACACTTTTAAATGAGCGCGGAGCCGCCGTGTGTCATTCTCTTCTGAGCAAATATTTGTTCTGCTGCCCCAGCAGGAATTTCGCTCTATTTTGAGGCCGTCTGTGAAGCGGCGCCCACCTTCTCTCCATGATGTTATCACAGAGCCAGCCTCGCGAGCTGCAGGCGCGCACACGACTTCTCCCCTCCCCTTTCGACGGCTCTGAGGGGACGTGGGATCCCAGGGATTGATGGAACCCCTCGCCTGCACTTTGAGCCTCTGCGGCCTCTCCGCTAGCCTCCGACGGCCATTAGGCGAAGAAAGGCTCTCCGCATTTCGGCCGCAAATAACAGCGAGAGCCGTCTGAAGCTGCGTGTGCTCCGCGCGGCGAGAGGTCCTTGAAAATGTACTTACCCATAAAGTAAGGCTGCCTCAAACAAAAGGTTGGGAGCGAGGTGAGCGCTTGCCTCTAAGCGAACTTTGTTCGGTTTCAGACGCTTTCACTGCAGCTCTTTGTTGAGGAGGGCTCTGCCAAGGTTAACAAGCCGAGTTCATTTTGCACTGAAAAGCTGACTGGAGAGCACATTGTGGCGCTGCTGGGTGAAAACACTCAAATTAGCAATGCAACGAAAAGATGATATGAAAGGGGAAGTGTTATGTATTATAGAGCAGTTTTATAGCACAATCAAGTGACTTACCTTCAGTTGTTATAAAAATGCTAAATATGTCAAATATGACTTAAAAGAATTTTTACTTCGCAATTCAACACCTTGAAATGCCTTTGTCTCTTTAAGAAACTCCTGCTCTTTCTGAAGCTCTGCGTTCAGGAAGTCGTCACAACATGGCTCCTCTATTAACCCTTTAAAAATGTTTTAACCAGTTTAAGTAGCTCCTATCATGAGCTCGGCAGATATTCAGTTCCAGCAGGTGTTTGCTAATTGCTGTTGGCTAGTCTGAAGGAGCTGGGTGGGGTTGTGAGGCGAAAGGTGGAGCTGCGTCTCAAAGTCCAGGATAGGTCCACCCAGGTGTTTTGCCCAGCTGAATGGTTGCCATGGAGATTAAAAGCATGAAAGAACCAAATTAACACTCCAGATATGTATTTGATGAGGGAATGACATTGTAACACAATGTAAAGCTCAAAAAGGTCGACTTTGCACAACGCCGCCCCTTTAAAACAACAAATTGAGCACAAACGTGCAACGCTTTGATCCTCTCCTGTTTACATCTTCGCGTTTGGTATGTTAGCGATTAGAGCTCAGAGAATTATCCTCTTTTTACCAGCAGAGTTACTCTAAACAGGTCATCATACTATGTTGTGGTATTTATGGCTCATCCCTCCAAAGTTTCCAAAAAAGGATCCTTCAATTTTTTATTTATTTATTTATTTAAATGAGGCTGCAAGAAAATTGTTACAAGAAAGACAAATTTGATTGTTTGAATATTTGTTCTGTTGCAAAAAACACACAAAACAAAACACAGATAGTAATTCTCTGGGCTAAAGAACGTTTCTCTTATGAATGATGAGCAGTTGACTGCATAATGCATTTTTACTTAGCATGAGTGTTTCCAAGGAAAGACCAGAATGTCTGAAAGGTGCGTAGGTACTGGTGGGATTCAATTAAAAGTGTTCTTTATCAAATTAATTGCAGGATCTATAATTAATTAATTGCAAATAATTGCATTTTAATCAAACAACACGTTGAAAAAGCAAGCGACATGTTCAATTCGAAAACCGTTTTGCAGCCAAAATATTGAAGGAATGGATAAATGAGCTCTACAACTAAGATATGTATTGTTTTAAATGTATCATTTATGCCACTATGTCCGTTCTGCCTTCCAGTGTTTCAGGAACAGATCAATCATGGAACTTCTTTAAAAATGTGGACTGTGGATGCTAACGTTAGCGTTGAGGACGTTTGAGCCGCTGCTACATATTTAGCATTGAGATGCTATTTTAGGCTTTTATGTCTGCACTGACAGGCTAACTGCTTTTAGCACAACTTGGAACACTGCAACTGTGTTTTCCGGCGTCCAAAGGCTGGAAAACCCAGTTAACCACCAAATGAACTGGTGGTTCATTTTGGTTTGAAGCAGAAATTAAGCTCCGTTGGGCCAAGAGAAGCAGCTCTGTCGTCTATCGCTGTCGTCTGTGGATCTCGCTTGTGCGTCAGATTTATGGGCGTACCAGAAACGTGTAAATACAAAGGTTCCGTCTGGAATCATTGTACATAAAAAAAAAAAAGCCAAAAAAAAAAAATGCAACTAATTACATTATGTTTTTAATTTTTAAATCTATGTAATTAATTCAAAATGTACACATTGTAAGCTACATTAATCAATGATGATTTTGTCCGTTATTTACTGCCAAACAGGCATAATTTGTCATTCCGGATGTCTTACAGATTTTGTCTTGTACTATGTGATGCTCCAGAGTCCAGGATCACTGATGCAAATGCTTCGCTATGGAAACCCATTCAGCGTAGCCCTTTTATATACTTTTTTTTTCTAAATGGAAGGAAACATGAGGTTTGGATTTGTGTTGCTGTAGACTCTGTAAAGCATAAACAGCAAAGCTATTTCACGACCAGACTTATTGCGCAATCGGGGTCCTATCACAGCATCACGCTGGGATTCCCAGAGCTCCTTTCTTCCACAAATGTTGGCAGCAACAGTTTGAATGCCTAGGTGCTAAATTCAACACACCAGTGGCCATGAAAGTTATTGGAACAAATAAATTCAACGGTCCGGACGGGCGCGCAGACACGCGGGCCATCGGAGTGTGTTCCTGACTCGACACGCTGAGCTACAGTCTTCAGTAATCCTACACATTTCTCAACCCGGCAATATTTTCACGTGGAACGGCTTGTGGTGCAGTTGTGTTTTGGTGGGACTTGTAGCTTGTTTCAGGTAATCGGGTGAGGACAAGAGATTGTAAAATTCAAGCCCTTCTCCTCTTTGTGTTATTCACAGGACTGTCTGGGGGATATGAGAGCAGGTCACATGACCCAAACAGGAAACTGCAGCAGCTAATGCAGCCTCTTTGACACTTAGGGTGGCATTTGCTTTGCTTTCGATTGTAAATGAATAAAACTGCCTGGCTTGTTAGAGAGAAAACATTGATTTTGATACTGTGAATGACTGATGTTTCATTTCACCTCTTTGCACTTTGGCGGTTTCACATTGCCTAGTCAGCATTTCTGATGTTTTCATTACAAATGTACGCAAATCTTTGTCAATATTCTGCTAATGTAAAAAAACAACAACAACAAAAAACACAATTTCACAATTGTGGCGTTTCCATTAAATAAGAAGTCAAATTAATGTCACGCATGTGTAAGCCGTAAGTCATTTAAATTCGTGGCAGTGAAGGATGTAAACAGCTACATAAGATATATGAGCCATGGTGCTAGCGCTCATCCTCTATTGACCAATCAGAGGAGACGTCAGTGTCTTATTCAGGTATTGGAGCAACAAGCCCCGCCTACTTAGGAGCGGCCAAGTATGCGGCGTTTTGGGGAAATTTTACAGAAGAGCTGTGGATTGAAAACGTTCAAAATGACACACAACCAGCTGCACATTGTCAGAAAAAAAGCAAAACCAAACCACCATCCTCCAACTACTTCCTGTCGTCCTCTTTTCCGTTTCTGACAGTAGTAACATCCGGTTGTTGATCATGTGACTCCTGTGATGCGAAATAAACCAATTTTATTACGGCCAAACAAACCCGCCTCATTGTAGCGCCAAAACCTTTTACCGTGTTTCCATTGCGCAAATTAATTTTCGTGATTTGAATTTGCGAAATTTGACAGTCAGCGGAGAAGCAGCGAGTGTAAGAGCAATAAAGATGTCTACATGAAGTAAGCTCACTCCAGCCCACCAAAAATATAACAAGCTATTTCCTTTTCATATAAAAGGAACTGAACTGAGCAGTACTGCTAGATTATCTGCTGTTCCTTTAAACTCTCCTTCTCCTGTGCAGCAAAATTCAGAAATATATCAAGTTTTTTTTTTGTTGTTGTTTTTTTCCCCTTCCTCATGCATTGTGTATGCTGTTGCATATTGAACACATGCCAAAGTAAAGCTGGGTTTCAGAACGCTGCTGGCAGCAGAAACACAAAAACAGCTCAGCTAGCGTCGATCCGCTCTCCACCGCCTGGACCATCACGACTCATTAACCTGAAGCCCCGGCGCAGCTCAGAGGCCCTGAGCCGCCTCGCACAACACAACCGTTCCCGCTTCGAATGATCTCTGGATCAGAAACTCTGCATTAATGATAACGTGCGCCTAATTTGCATTTGCTCCCGTGTTGTTCATGCTTGGAAGTCCGGCGGAGGTGCGCTGCGGACGTCTTCAAGATCAATTTTGACTTGGGTCCAATCAAACTTTTATTTTTCTTTTTTTTTTTCCGGAGAAAAACTGTGACTGTGGGGACATCCACTTATTAGAATTTACCACGACGTGACCTTATTACCCCGCAGGCATGACGGCATAATTTTTGTTGTTGTTTTTGCCTGACCCTGTTGCATATGTATTTAAAATTTCCAAATGTGCTGTTAATAGATGCTGCGACTCTGAAGCCGACTGCTTTTTGCCTTGAGCCAGTTGTACTATTAACTTTTGGAAAAGAGCTGTGATTGGGGGGGAAACAAAACCATTTAGTTCAGCTGCAAATAAATTTACATGAGCATATTTGTATTCATGTGTTTAAATGTACCGTTCGTAACTAGAATGTTAATGTTCCCTGTTTTCTACAGATATGTTGTTAACAAATGTCAAATACACAGTGACAGTGGTGGACACGTATTTATATTATATTTTCATGGAATAATAGGCACTGATGCAGGTGGAAAGTGGCTTCAGGTAATACCTGTTTTCTGTAATATTATTATTATGAATGACTCTACCGAGCTTTATTAAAGGGGCGATTTGATGCAAATTAAATTTGTTATATCATGTTATAATGTTATTTCCTCATCAAAAACAGACCTGGAGTGGTGCCTTAATTCTTTTATGGATGTTGGAGAAATGCTTTAACGTGCCATGACAGCCATCCATCTGTGCGAGACGCCTGGGTGGACCTAGCTCCGCCTTTGAGGACGGAGCTCCTCTTCTTTTCAAGGACGACGCTCCTCTCCGAAACTGCAGTTTCCAAACTGCCCTGTGACTTTTCCACTCAGCTAGCAGGAGCAATTAGCAAACACCTGGTAGAACTGCGCAACAGCTCATTATGCTAGCTGCGTCTCAGTGTAACGCTGTGAAGCAGCTAGTAAAACCGTTGTTAAAGGGTTAATAGAGGAGCCATGTTGTGATGACGTCCTGGAGGGAGAGTTTCAGAAAGAGTAAGAGTTTTTTAAAGACACAGAGGCCCAATTTCAAGGTGTTAAATTATGATGTAAATTTTCTTCTAATTAGCATTAACTGACTTTAACATGGTTACTTGATTGCGCTACAAAATTGCACTATGTGCCTGGAGAACGCATAATGCTGCTCCCTATGCTGTTCTTTAAAAATTCAGTATTTTGAGCTTTATGAAATTCTGCATCCATAAATGTTTTAGTAATATCTAATTTTGTTTATTTTTAAAGCCATGCCTTATTCTGTTTGGAGCAGGTTAGTATTAACTGCATGTTTTTAGGACTTGATTTCATTTTTAAACCTGCTCAGTCTTAATCTGTTGCGTTTTTCTTAATGTACATTGTTTTTAATTCCTTAGTATAAGCATGTTGAGTTGTCTTTGGCTGACAGGTGCTATGTAAACACATTTGCCTGGCGTTATTTGCAATTTTTCAAACATTGCATGGCCTGAACTTTGATAAGAAATAGCTGAAACCTCTTAGATGATTGGCCGCGTCTTATATGTTTTACAATTGTGAATAATCTTTCTTAAAGTAGAACAATGGACAGCAATATGGACTTCATTATTAGCCTTCTCAGATTGATTGGTAACTGATCTCCTCAAGTCATTAGTTATGGTTTTCCTTCTTGACATCATATTAAAACACACCTCCACACTTCAGTCGGGCAAATTGATAAAATCCTCTGCTTTTCCAGAGCTGGTCATAATTGCTGATGTTCCATTTTTAGGCGCAATTTAATTATCACCACCAGTTCACTTTTTTTTTTAGATAAATGCTAAACTCAGCAGGCTGGCTTTAACTTTGATTTTTTTTAAAAAAAAAGACAGTTTAGAATCTATTGTGTTTTTGTACCTTGAGGTTAGATTTTAATTACTTCAGAATGCAATAATGAAAAGATCATTTTTACTATGTAAGTACTATATGTGGAGAAGGGTCTTCTTTCTTCTGTTGACATTGTAAATATATGCAATTTGCAGAAACCAGGATAAGGTCTTTGCTAATTTTGAGAAATATAGAGATGTTGCTATCAGACGCAGATGAGTCACTGGTTTAAGAAGACCAGATTAATACAGAGAATATAGTTTTTTATGATTTTTTAAATTATTTACTTTTGCTCTGCGACAGACTGGCGACCTGTCCAGGGTGAACCCCGCCTCTCGCCCGAAACGTTTGCTGGAGATAGACACCAGCACCTCCCGACCCCACTAGGGACAAGGGTGTACAGAAAATGGATGGATGGATTTATTTTTGCTTGTTTTTTTTGCTGTGTAATATATGAATAGCATCCCAAGCCACACTCCATTCCAGTAGGTGGCAGCAAAATACATCTAAACGTCGTTGCTTGCCAACCTCCTTAAGGAAGAAGAAGAGCTCCACTGTTTGCTTCTGTAGGCTGATAGCCTGGAAGATCTTGAGAATTAGCTGGACAAACTTGGAAATTGGTAATATTGTTGTACAACATGGAAAAATGACTGAAAAATCCCTTTAAATTGTAGCTTTAAGCTACCTGATTACTATACAATATTATACTTTGTGTTGCACTATTTGACCAATAGTACTGCAGCGGAGACAGGATCACATTTGGTCACTTTCTTGTTTTTATTTTTATTGTATTTTTCCCAAAAAAAAGTGCAAAATTTGGTTCTTTTGCAAATTTGAGTTCATAACATTCCAGTGAGTGAATTCTAGTGCGTGTACTTTCCTCTGTCTCTCTAACTATCAAGGGTATTTGACGTAGCCTACCTCGTGGGTTGCACTTGTCTTTTTTCATTACTATTATCTTGTCATCTTTCTGCCACCAACACCAATCAATTTTATTTGACTTTAATAAGACGGTCGAGAACAAATCGGTCCAGAATTGTCAATCGGAATGAAAACGATGCATGATTTATGAAGTCTTTGCAATAAGAAAATTTAGAGCGGCCCAGTGTGCAGTCACATTCAGGCCCCTGATTCTGTGCCTTGTATTAAAAACCTTTCACCGCAATTATAGCTGTGAGTCTGTGCAGAGACTCATTCTTCATTGCATAAAAGCTCAGTCTGAGCCAGAATTAAGATTAAGAAGTGAAAATCAACTTTTTAAATCTTACTATCGGTTTTAAAAGTGGGTTAAAGTCTGAACCTTGACACATGAGGACGATTTCATCTAGAGTTGCTGAACTCTGCACATTGACTTGTAATACATTCGTTACATATTAGTAACTCATACACTCTGCTTTGATAATATTACTTAAGTAATGACCTACCTGGCCTCCTCTGAGCTCCTTCAGACTAGTCAGCAGCAATTAGCAAACACCTGGTGGAACTGCACACCATCTCAGCTCGTTATAGGAGCTGATTCTCAGAGCAACTCTGGTAAAAACGTTGTTAAAGACTTAATAGAGGAGCCAAGTCATCGCCTTCACGATGACTTCGTGAAGGCGGAGCTTCAGCAAGAGCAGGAGTTTTTAAAGAGACAGAGCCCCAATTTCAAGGCTTTAAACCAGGAAGTATTTTTATAACAACTGAAAGTAACACAGTTACTTGATTGTGCTATAAAATGGGACCAAGTGCTTGGAAGCCAACACAACACAGCCATTTTAAAGAAACTCAGTGTTTCGGTTCTTTTGCACTTTTCTGGAAGTTTGTTCCAGACATGTAATCATATGCAGTTCTTTACTAGTCATACCAAAGAGTCTTTTACAGTACCACTCTTTTTTTGTTTGTTTGTTTGTTTACTATGTAGACCTTAGAATACCCAGAGTCCAGGAACAGAGAAACATTTTTTGGGTCCATTAAACAAATAGTCTGGTCGGACCATTTGTCAACCACTGTCCTCCCTCAGCCTTTTACTGGGGGTCAGTGGGAATAATTTTAGAATTAAGTTATTACTGATAAATACTGGCAACAACTTTAGTATTATTGATTGCAACATCGGCAAGTTTTATTGCCTGTATACCAAGGTCCTGCTACAGAAACTGCAGCTCTTAATTAAAAAGGAAAAGCCAAGGGAAGTATTTTAGAAAAGTTATTACTGATAAAGATGTTCAGTAGCTTGCGCGTTACAAGTTGGCTGCTACCGGTTTGTTTCCTTTGGGCTTGTTCTTGTAAATCTTGTTGCTTCTCTCCGGAGTTCTGGCAAAGCTGCATTAGAGCAAAGAGGGGCGGGAGGGTGAATAAATATACCACCACACTTTTCAGAGTCTCTAGTTTAAAAAAAAAAAGAAAAAACAACTTAAAGATTTTCTTAAAAATTACTGGTGTCGGTCTGCTACACAAAATCAGACCAAAACACAAAGACGTTTGTGGTTGTATCACAAAAAAAATTTCACTTGATTCTCATCTCCCTTTAGTTGTCCGTCTGGAATTTCTTCAATTAAAGTTGAAGCAAAGGGAATGCTGAAGACAATTTTTTTGCTGGCATAGATATTGTGGCCTTAACGGCCACAGTGGGAGATGATTGATTACAGCTTGTAAGTTTCGTATCGTAGCTTCTGACTTCTGTTTTCCAGGTACATAGTGCCATTTTATAGCACAATGAAGTAACTGTCACCTTCAGTTGTTGGCCTATATGCTATATTTATCACATATAACTAAAAAGACATTTTATATCATAATTTAGTGCCTTGAAATTGGGCCTCTGTCTGTTTTAAAAACTTCTGCTCTTTCTGAAACTCCGCCTTCAGGACGTCATCACAACGTGGCTCCTCTGTTAACCCCTTAACAACGTTCTTACCAGCGTCGCACTGAAGTTTTATGAGCTCAGCAGAAGCGCAGTTCTACCAGTACCGGCTAGTCTGAAGGAGCCGAGTGGGGCTGCTCTGTGAGGCAGAAGCTCAGAAACGGGGAAACGGCAGCTCTGAGGAGGAGCTTTGTCCTCAAAGGCGGGGCTAGGTCCACCCAGACGTTTTGCACAGCGGAATGGTTGCCATGGGAGATTAAAGTATTTCTAAACATGCATGAAAGATCAAGGCTCCAGGTGTGTTTTTGATGTGGGGAATAACATTATAACATGATGTAAATAAATTTTAAAAAGTATTTTATTGCATATTACTACCTTTTTAAAAGCATTGTGAATAAAACCACCATTTTGTGAGTGAAAGGCATGAAGGGAATCTGAGGCATCCACCTTCTGTAATTAATTAAACCTATTGTTTGTTGAGCTCAACATGGACGTCCAGCTCCAACTCCAGCCATTCTGGCAAAGACAGATGGATTTCTGTAACGAGTGTTGTGTTGCTGGAAACGGAGTGAAAGGAAAAAGCGTCGCCCCGCCGCACAGTTGCTTTTCAACTATCCCCCTGAAAATCCACCAGGAGCCTTTGCTTCCCCCCCACCGTAACAAGTTTCCTGTGGGCTTACGAGTGAGAGGCTCAGATTAACTGATAAGCAGGCAGACAGATTTTCACAGAGGCGAGGGAGAGGAGGAGAAGAGCACATGAAAAGAGCAAAGACTTTCCATTCAACTAAGAAGCTTACTCCGAGTCAAAGGACTCCTTTTGGTGTCCGACGGTTCCTTATGAATGCTGACAGGATAGA
Source organism: Xiphophorus hellerii (assembly GCF_003331165.1). Classification (NCBI taxonomy): domain Eukaryota; kingdom Metazoa; phylum Chordata; class Actinopteri; order Cyprinodontiformes; family Poeciliidae; genus Xiphophorus; species Xiphophorus hellerii. The sequence continues at coordinate 4,693,780 of NC_045677.1, forward strand.
TTATCTTGACAGCAAAGGGGGTCAGAAAGAATGTCATGTCATGTCTGTCTTTGAGGGCAACAACACCCCCCAACCCCCTCCTCCCCAAACAATTCCTCCCATCAATATGCCTCCCTGTGCAATAAGTCATCGCCAGAAATAAAATGTTACATGACGTCGCCGGTGAAAAGGTGTTTAGCTATTTTTGTCGGAGACAGAGGCTCTTTGTTGTAGAGGGAAGAAAAAAAAGAGACACTTTGATAGAAAGGAAGATGATGTGTGAGTCTTTCATGGCCTGTTGGTGGCTAACGGTGGCTCTGTTTAAGCAAATCAGTGTCTTAATATTGATGTAGTGTCGCATATTGTTCTTTAATCTGAGCCGCATGCTGTCATGGAGCAGCATGTGGTTTACATTGTTACTGTACGTGCAGATTAAAAACAGTGATCTACTGTAGTGCTTGCCTAGATTGCTATACGCTTTTCTGGGTAACAATAAATAATTTTTTCAGATCAGGCTAAAGATTATGACCACTCTCCGATAATATCTTTTTCATCTGACCTGTTAGTGGGGTATATTGTTACAGACCACATAGACTATAAAGGGGCAGTATTATATGAGCTTTGTCCTCGAAAGCAGAGCTAAGTCCACCCAGGCGTTTTGCATAGCTGAATGGTTGCCACGGGAGATTTAAGGTTTTCTCAAAAATGCATGAAAGAATCGAGGTGACACTCAAGGTAAATGTTTGATGACAGATAGCATTATAACATTATTTAAAGCTCAAAAAAGTCAATTTTACATAGTATTGTCCCCTTAAGGCTGCAGTAGGTAATAATTTGTTTTACAAAAATATATTTTTTCTCTATTTGTTAAAACTGTCATCATGTCATGACAGTATGATATGAGACAGATAATCTGTGAAAAAAATCGATCCCCTCCACGTCCTCACTGTGGTTCTGCTGCCATCTGCCACAGGTTCTCATTCAGAACCAACCAATCAGTGCCAGCAGGAGGGCCTCATCGCAGACTATCAAGCTTGTGTACACATTGTTCACACACTTTGTCTTACAAAACTTGGACATACACACTAAGTTTAAGGTGGTCATAATCTTATGCTTGTCCGTACACTATATGATGCTCTATTTGCAAACATAATTCCAGAAAATACTTCAGTTTAAACTCCCCACCCCCAGAAAAACCACAAGTAGGATCAGTCGAATGTAAAGTAGAAGTAACAGAAATGCATATTTAGCATGCAAACCATTTCCTCACCGAGTGGCTTAATAAGAGCAAGCTGTCCAGTTGATCAGTTTAATCAGACAGGGAAAAGAAGTCCAATAGTGTTTGAACTGTCTGACTAAAAGCTGTGCTAGTCATCAGATCAACAACACGACACCAGATAAATCAGTGTATCGCCCCAGAACGTGGGCGAGCCAGCATTTCAAACAATGATGAAAACCCATAAAGAGCTGAAAGCCGATGTGAAGTACCCCTTGTGTCAGACCCAAGCCTAATCAGACGTGTAGGGCCCTGGGCCTTCATGCTGATTTTATCCCATTCCTTTGTCTGCTGCTGTAACATCTCCAGACGAGCAGTCAACAGCCTCGTTCTCTCTCCCAGGTTTGTGCCGCATCCAAATGTGAGCTGGACGTCGGCCATCTGCGGTTAGCAGTCTCCAACTACGCATGGTGGGGGGATTGTTGTCAGGCCTGACAGTAAATCGGGCAGCACATAAACAGCAGTGGAGCTTCCTATCAACGGTCTGCGCTCAATTCGAGTGCTGTACGGTTGGTGTTTGTGGTAGTTTTTCTGAGATGGACTCACTTTTGACATGCAGTTGCATTGCATAGTTAGCTTGTAGCGTTATGGTTGCTCAGAGCTCTGACATTTTACGGATGCATCACAGTCATTCATTCACTCGTTGTTCATTTGCATGGGAACAAGTTCTAAGGATAGACAAAAGCAGAACACCATGACATTAGCTGTATTTCCATTACAAATATGCGCAAAACGTTGTCGATATTCCGCCAACGTCAGAAAAATGCAATTTCGTAATAGCGGCATTGCAATTAAAATCAGACGTGAATAAGTTGGTTCACACAATAAGGCATTGAAAAGCATCATGCTCTAACTACTTCCTTTCTTCTTTTTTACGGTTTGCGCCAGTGGCAACATCTGGTTGTTGATCACATGACTTGTGTGATGCAAAGTGTTTCCATGGTAGTTTTGTGAAAGAACCAACTTTGATATGGCCGAAAACGACAACCTCGCCCTACTGGCAAAACCTTTTATTGACAAACTTGAGATGTTTTTTGTTTTTTTCGAAATTGCTGTTTCCTTTAAGCAAATTTATTTTCGCAATGTCACATTGCGCAGTTACATGGTTGATGGAAACGCAGCGTTTCCATTGACCGTGGATACAAGCAGCAAAAATGGGTTTTCTCCGTAGGGTGTCTGGGCTCTCCCTTAGAGATAGGGTGAGAAGCTCAGCCATCCGGGAGGTACTCAGAGTAGAGCCGCTGCTCCTTCACATCGAGAGGAGCCAGTTGAGGTGGCTTGGGCATCTGGTCAGGATGCCTCCTGGACGCCTCCCTGGTGAGGTGTTCCAGGCACGTCACACCGGGAGGAGGCCCCGGGGAAGACCCAGGACACGCTGGAGGGGCTATGTTTCTCGGCGGGTCTGGGAACGCCTTGGGATTCCACTGGAGGAGCTGGAACAAGTGGCTGGGCCTCCTTTTTTAAGCTGCTACCACCACGACCCGACCCTGGATAAAGCGGAAGAAAATGGATGGATGGATGGATGGATGGATGGATGGATGGATGGATGGATGGAAACGCAGCTGGTCTAACTTTATTGGGAGAGAATCATAAAATGCGTAAAAATCTCTAATTAGTCTGAACATATTTAGGTTTTCTCTCAGAAGGCCGTTTATTGTGACATAAAATTGAGCTGAAATAACTCTAGGTCCCTTCAGAGTTACTAATCAGATTCCATCTTTGTTCATTTTCATTTAGTTTACTTCTTTTACTTAAAGACCAAACATTTAATCGTGATCACTAATAGCTTCCTATTTGATTGACTAGACCAAACTAGTCAATCAAATTATATTTCAGTTAGAGTAATAATATTTTGATCTTGAGAATAAATAAATTCTTTTAGTACATGACTCATTCATTTTTGTTAAATAGATGCAAAGCAATATGATGACTGAATGGATCAAAAAATGTGCCCTTCTGATTACTTGAGATACTTTAGACTGAATATATATACAGTATAAAAGTATAAAAAGACTGATATGATGACAGAAATGTAATATATTATTTCCTACCATCTCTATGGATATTCTGGGTAATGTTCAGAACTACTTTGATCTTGACCACAGCTGCAAGTTTGAAGATTTTACCAAAAATGGTCTATACATAGAAGTAAGACCGAGACAATAGCCTCAAAACTAGCAAAAGTCTCAAATAATACAGGAGGATGATGACAGAGAGTCTTTTTGCCTTTGGAAAGTTGCTTCCCCTTCGGCTCCGGGGAGGTATCACTTCTTCATGAAGATCAGTGAGGTAACTCTGGCATAATGTTTCCTGTGGCTTTAGGAAAGACTGCAGAGCCTCTGAGCCAGCGGGCGCGTTCCGTTGATCTCGTTGGGTGGGGATGTCTTCCTCTGACATAACGCAAGCCCCATCTTTGACTTGCGCCTGGCAAATTGACATTTATTGGTGGAAAGTTTGGAGCGATGCCCTCCTGCAAGCTGTCAAAACCTTCCAACAGACGTAACCTCGTGTTCTCCCAGGGTGTGATCAAGCATAGATATTCAGATAGACATAACCCCGCGGTACGCTTGTGACTCCCATCGCCTCAGCCAACCTCGGCTTCTGCAGAGCGAGGCGTTGACTCAGTGAAGGGTAGAAATCCAGCAAAAATCGAAGGTAAGTCTAAGACATGGTTTCTGAGAATGATTTGCCATTGTCAGTGCGCATCTTTATTTTCCTCGTAAGCAGAAACGATCAATATCAGCTAATGCCACAGACATGTAATTCTGGATACTAGACGAAAACCGTAGCAGCTGGGTGATTACGTCTGATTTGTGAAAACGGGCAAATCCTTCAGAAACAAATTCCATCTATCGATTTGTCACACCCACAAAATACAGCTCAAGGTCAAAGGGAGCATGTCTCTGCTATAACTGGACAAGATGTACATGTGTCATAATGTCCGGCAGACATTGTCTGATCGAGTTGGTTTGAGTACCTTTGCGTCAATTGCAATGTGAGTGCCATTAACCCTTTCTATGCAAATGTTTCCATCAATTGGAGTCAGTCCTCAGTAGCTTCTTAGTTTTAAAGGAAGGTTGTGAAGTGGACGCTCATGGTTCATCCTTCCTTCTATGGTCATCTCTAGAGGTTTCAGAGGATTTTCCAGAACAGATCTCGCAGTATTTTATCAACGTGTTCAGCTTCTTCATGTCACTAAATCTCTCCCAGCAACAGATTCAACATCTGAAACGTCTCATTGCAAATATTGTCTGCTCTATCCCTTCTTGTAGACGGCATCACTACCTGCGTTAGCATTTACCTTAGAATTGTGCAAATTGATATTTGTTAATGGAAACAAGACAATTTCGAAAACCTCACTTTCTTCATTTAGAAGGTTTTTGCGCTAGGATGAGGTGGGGGGTTTTTAATCAGTCTTAGTGTGTTTCACAAAAAGGCAATGGAAACACTTTGCATCACACGAGTCACGTGATCAACAGCCGGATGTTACAATTGGCAGAAACATCCACTTCCTGTTGTCGTCTCGTTGGAGACGACAACAGGAAGTGGTAAAAGGATGATGGCGCGGCTTGATTTTTAATGACTTATCACGTGTACAGACTTGACATGTCTTATCATATGTGATTTTAACTATGTTTGTTATTTAAAAAGAAAACCACAATTGCAAAATTGTGTTTTTTTCGACAATAGTGAGATATAGGCAGTTTTGCGCACATTTGTCATGGATAATGCAGCCCGTGTCACTTCCTGTTCTCAAGCAACATCAACAACCACAAAGCCTCCGAAGGTGGCATGAATTCAAATCTTGGTTGGAAAACCTGTTCGATTTCAGCATTGCCATTTTCTTAAAAAGCTGAATATGATCATTTGGTTGTGTTTCTTATTTAATGGAAGCAGCATCATTGCAAAACTTTCATTTTTTTCCACATTAGTGGAATATCCACCAAGTTTTGCATACATCGGTAATGGAAGTGTAGCTCCTGTTGTTACCCAGGCGATTTCCACAACTAAATGGTTGCCATTGGAAGAATCACAGCAACACTCCAGGTATGTTTCCGATGAGGGAATAACGTTATAACATGATGTAAAGCTCAAAAGGTTGTTTTTTTTTTTACACGATACTGTCCCGTTAAATAGATGTTAAGAAAGTTAAAGTAAATATTTGAGGGTTAGTAAGACATTTTTACCCCTGAAAAACTTCATGCTGAAAAATGAGTCTACATTCACACTTGGAGCAGAATGTACAAGTTCTGCTTTTTGGCTCTTCTCTTCCTTAACCACAGTGTTGATTACTTAGTTTCACACACAACACGTGTGGTGTCATATAAAACATACCATCGGAACACGTGCAGAAAGGTCAAAAAAGCTTTTTTTTTTCCAAAGATGGGATTTAAGATGATCTGCTGACTTCAGTACCAACACGCAGATGGAGGAAAGTCAGAAATAGACTTAACTAATGTGATCAAATAAATGCTAAGAGAGAACTTTAAGTGCATTTAAACTCCTCAAAGTTACTTCCAGCTGTTCAACTGGAGAGGGTGAACAGAGTGTATTCACTCCTTGACTGATGTCTACTTACTGTTGTTAAGAACTTTGTAAATTTGCTTCCAGCAGGGTAAATTTTGTCTTATAATTCATATCTTTAGAAGATTTTCAAACTTTGCTGGATTAGAATCACAAACGTTGGTGTGTTTAACTAGGATTTGACAGTATTTAGACTAGGGCTGCAAGACATTAGGAACTCATATATTTACAATGTTGTTATTGGTAACTGTAACAACATACTGACCATAAGTACCATAAGACTGAACTGCGTTTACATTACAAATGTGCACAAAATTTTGCCAATGTTCCGCTCACCTTGAAAAAACACAATTTTGCAATTGCATTGCTTCCATTACATAAGAAAAACAGTTAAAATCTGTGTGAACAAAGTTTGTTCACACTTTAAAAAACATCACCCCCTACAGCACTTCCTGTTGTCTTCTTTGTCATTTCCGCCAGTGGTAACATTCTGTTGTTGATCCCATAACTCGCGTGATGTGAAAAAAATGTTTCCATTGAAATACATCTATGTTGACGGGGCTGAAAAATGTGTTTTTTTGGGGGGGGGGGGGGGGGATTGCCGTTTCCATTAAGCAAACTTATTTTCATAGGTTCAGTTCACGCAATTTCAAAGTGAAATCGAAACACAGCCGATGATACATTTTTCGCTCTCTTTTACTTCTTTTCTGTCATCCCAGCATTTACACCAGTTGCTGTGAACTCAGACGTTTACTCCCAGCTTTTTCTTCTTCTTTTTAACCACAAAGCAAAACAGATGTATAAAACTTTGATCCATTTGGACAAAAACATGTAGAAACGGCATCAGAATCCACAAACAAAAAAAAAACAAACAGATTTTTTCTTTGTTTTTGTTGAAGTTATCCCAGGAGGTTGAGCTGCTGAGTTTCGTTGGAACATTAAAACATAATATGAACTAATCAGTAAACTCAACTCTGGCTGTGCTGCCACTTCCTCCACCGATTTAAACTTCTCAGGTGTCATAGTCCAGTAGATGCACTTTCACACTTTCTAAATGAGATTTTTGTTTGTTTTTTTCCCCCCCCCAACGGAACCTTGACAGATTCGTTTGAAGCAGTCAGCACCAGACTTCATTTAGCCTGTTCTGAAGGTCACTCCTTGTTTTCCCTTCGCCACCTGTGCAGTCAGAAAGCCAACAAACGGGCGTATTTGGAAACCAAGCAACAGGTTGCCGCCGTGTGTACACAGCTTGGCGCGACAGCGAGGGGGAGACGCATCATGAGCTGCTGTTTGGATTAGACGGGACGTAATGTATTTAAAATGCGGCACCCTTGCAAAGCGGGAAAAAAACCCCAAACACACACACTCATGATGTTTTCTTTTCACGTGTTAATGCGCCACTGACCGAGGGATCATTACGGATTCACCGAAGCTCTGCGGTAAACGTGCACCAAAATAGATTATGACCGATTATGATGCATATGGGGAACATCATCGGATCCCCCCCCGCCCTCCCCAACCCCACCCATCATTCATCTTCTATAACAATCAAACGCTGACTCGCACTTTATCATCATATAACGGTGCTGGCTGGAACAAGCCATCCGATGACCTCAGGGGCCTCGCTCTGCCTCTGAGCGGCCCCGGCTGTCTGACTGAACGACGCGGCGAGCTCAACCTCGTTCCCGAGAGCGACCGCGTCAGTCAGCAGAGCGGTGATTTAAAATTGTCCGAGGCGAGAGAGACCACCGAGATTGGTTAATGAAGACTACTTTTACTTTTTTTTTGCTAAATATGGTGGATTTTAAGGGCAGATTATTGCGAGCCTAAAACCGGGACTTATTTTATCTGATTAATATGAAATATCCTGTATTATTCAGCCACAAAAGCAAACGTGTTTGACTCACTTTCTGACACAGTCCTGGGCTGTTTGTGTTTTGCTTTCTTTTGGGCTTTGATCATTTTCTCGTAAGTTTATGCTGAGTTGCCACTTTTAGCTCATTTCTCTGTGTTCATTTTTGCTAGTGCCGTTGCCACACAACTTAATTTCTTTGTGTGTAGTTTCTTAGTTCACTCTTGCATTTTGTTCCTTTAGTATTTGAATTAATCATAGATTATCTGAGGCCTTGTTTTAGTTTGAAGATTCTTCAAAGGGGCAGTATTATGTATTTTTCAGGCACACAGTGCCATCATATAGCTCAACCTGTTGCCTTCAGCTGTTAGAAAAAAATATTATATATGTCAAATATAACTTAAAAGAAATTTGATTTACTCAAATTCCTTAAAATTGGGCCTCTGTCTCTTTAAAAACTCCTGCTCAAGGCGCCACTCCAGGTATGTTTTTGATGAGGGAATAACATTGTAAACATGATGTAAAGCTCAAAAAGTTGATTTTATATAATACTGCCCTTTTAACTTTTTCTAATCCAAATTTAGTTACTCCCAGGAGCGTCACACACCGAACACAATGTTTATGATACAATATTCATTTTTGATATTACCTCTAAAACATGGAGACATAGTGATAAAGTCATGCCTGAACATTTTCTTGAAACTCTGTTTAAAACTGCCAAGTTACACTGACAACTTTTTTTTGTTTGTTTGTTTTTTTTGGCTTTGATAACTGACAGGCTGGACTCTTTCTTTAGCAGAACTGCACAGCCATGTTGTACAGTTTCTCTCACCAGAGCTGGTTTCTCTCTCACACTGTGTCAGAAACACGTCTCGGCATCCAAGGATTACAAAACGTCAGCAGACTCAGCGTGAGCCTAGAGTTGATCTTAGTTCATCTGTGAAGTGGAGCTCAGCGATCAGTCTGCACGCTCCGACCATTCGAGCTGAGAGAATCTAAAAAGCAGGTGCCTAAAAAAGGAAAAGGTTTCATTCTGGAAGCTAAGTTAACCAACTTTGTCGCGGTGAATCATTTTTTAAGTCAGCGATGTGTTTGTAGTTCATTTCAGAGGTCCCCCTGTCTGTTAGTTGTTGAGAACCACAGGTTGAACTTTTGAGTTCTTCTTGACTCCAGGGGTTTTTAAGCTGAATGCCGAGCAGGAGATCCACCTGAGAGGCTCCTGGAAACAAACAAAATCCTAAACAGTTCTAAAAAGCAGCCAGTTTGACCCCCAAACCTCCAGCAGAAACCCAAAGAGTTTAATCTTTCAGCATCAGTAGCTCTGTTTCCTTTACAAATGTGAATATTCTGCTAAGGTGAAAAACAAACGCGCAATTCCGGTGTGTTCATTAAATGAGAAAAACAATTAAAATCACAGAAGAATAACTTTTTTCACTCGCTAAGTCATTAAAAAAACATGATCATGATCCTTCAATGACTTCCTGTTGTCGTTTTCTTCATTGCTTGCACCAGTGGCAATGTCCGGTTGTTGATCATGTGACTCGTGATGCAAAAAAAATTTCCATTGCAGTTTTGCGAAAGAATTTTGATTCGGCCAAAACAAAACAAAACAAAACACCTCATCCTAGCCCCAAAACGTTTTATTAAAAAATAAGCTGTTGTTTTTTTTAATTGCTGTGTTTCCATCCATTTATTTTTGAAATGTCAAATTGTGTAAATATATGGCCAATGGAAACACAGTTACTGTGTCAAAGCATATCTAAAAATAAAGAATGGCTTCACAAAAATGAGCACAGTGTAATTTTTGATGTTTTGGAATGACCTAGTCAAAGTTCAGAAGTAAATCTGGCGGGTGTCTCCTGTAAGGGAATGTGGACAAGAGTTGAGGACAATCAGACAGATTTGGTGAGATTTTGAAAGACAGAGTTGCAAACATTACAGAGTCACGATTTCATATGCTAATAGATTCCTTTCAAAGAAGACTGAAACCTAGAGTCTTGTTCAACAAAGTATTAGTTTAGTTTCGATTGAGGAAATGTTTATAAATTTCACTCAATCCAGTTTCTTGCACTTAAGAAGGAGTTTTTAAAGGCCTTCTCTTGGTCTCATTTTTCACATCAAGACTTTTACATCCAAGGTTAGTGACGATAATTTGTTTTACACCTTTTTATCAAATTTCTCCACCACATTTTCAAAGTACTAAGGACGACTTACGCTTTTTTTTTTTTTACATCTTTCAAGGCAAGCCGCTTGATTCTTTTCATTCTGAAATAAAAATGAACTTGTGGACACTTGAAACACACATAATTAATAGCCCATCTCTGAGAACATCACGTAGTGTGTTGTTGTTTTTTGTTGGGCTCTGCGCGGCGCTGAATGGAGTCGGTACGGACGGCGTTTATTGCCCAGGGAGAAACGCACACGGTGTTCAACGCAACGGACTACCGATGTCAGCCAGGAACCCAAGCCGACCTTAAAGCAAAACGAGTTTCAGCAACATTATAATTACAGTTTCCAAGGCGGTTGCTTGGATAATAAGAAGCTATCTGTGCATGGACGATCTATTGAGGAACAATCAATATGAAGTAACTGCAGTCGTCCTTTAATCATCCAAGAAAATAAAAGCGTGCATCAGCCCTTCGATCCAGAGTTATGTGTACCGGTGTGAAACCTCCTTCTTCCACACTATCAAAAGAGTCAAGTCTGTTATGTGTGATACAGTTTAATGTCACGGGTAAAATATATTGAAGACACGAAGAAAGGCAAGTTTAAGTAGGCATGGCGATTCATTTAACGAGCTGGAATCTGTCTGTGTTTGGAAAGAAAACCTGGCATCTTAGTGCCGATCGATATCCGCTGATTAAGTCCGAACTGGCCGATAAAAACATGTCCTTTCACAAAAGAGGTCGCAAAAGAAATATCTCACAATGGGCAACAACCAAAGAGCTCCCTCAAGACCTTTGTACGTTTTATTTAGCAAAATGTCCTGATGGCATTACAATAATTTAGGGTTTTTCATTATAAGTCAGCTTTATTTTGTTGTGACTTTTTGTTTGTCTGATTCAGTTAGTTTTAATTAGTGTGTAGTAGAGTGTGTTTGCTAGTTTTTACTAGTTGTAGCCTAGTTTGTGTTATAGTAACATAGACTAGTAGTAATAGTTTTAGTTTTTCATACTTTGGTTGATTTTTACGTGCAGAACTCAAAAAAGGTCAGAGTATTGTATTGTTCACGTATCGATTGGGTATTGAATACTCAACCATTTTCAGAAAATGTATTCAGTTATTGTTGATCAACCAGCTGACTCGGGTGTTTCTCCCAACTTTTGCGGCCGCCATTCTGTGGACCAGCGTAGCGTAACCGCCATTACTGGTAAGGAGCGCTGCAGTTAGCCAACAGCTGACGTAAACGGCTTGTGTCAATTTAAAAAAAAAATCTGCTTAAAAGGCTAATAAATAGATTCATAAACACAAAAACTACGAATATAATTTTAGTCTTTTAGTTAGTTATAGTTCACTGTTTTTATTTACTTCAGTTGACAAAAATGTTTTCTTAATTTCAGTTTTTGTTATTTTGCTAGTTTTAGTTAGCTGGTGGGGAACCATAGAGAGGCTAGAAGTCACACTGACATTTAAGTCCACGATGGATGTTTGCAAAAAGTTTGAGTATAAACTGAAATGAAAGTTGGTAGAGGCAGAAAACGTGTAGGTGTTCCTGCAGTTTGTGAGCCATGACTTAGTTTGAGCTCATTTGTTAACAAAATCATTTATTGCTTCCTTGTAGAACTCTGGTGTCGCACAGGAAGGATGTGAGACCCATAAAAAAAACTAAAAAAAACTTTCAAACCAACATGATTAATGGGCCAAAAGAGGAAGCTCCTCTGAACGTGAGGATTGTGCTCATAAGTGCAAGAAAATGACATAATGTCGAGATGCTTTCGCTTGAAAAATGTGTCCTAATTACCTGGCAACGTTAGCCGTTCAGCATACGTTCAGAATAGTTGTGAATGATTTGCATGCAGTTTGAATGGATGTTGGATGATTTTATATATATACAGGAGGTTTTCTGTTCTTGAAAATCGGTTAATTTACAAAATCAGCTTTGTAATACTGACGGCATAAAAATGTTTTATATAAAGAACAGGAAATGTGGATGTGACTGAAAGAAGTTAAACTTTCATCACAAACAAACCACTGAGAGACATTAATTTATTTCAAAACTTAATTTGAATTAAATTTGTGATCCTGTCAACTCTTCTTACATTTGGACACTTAAGCCTCAACTGTGTTGTTTTTTTTAATACACTTTGGTTAAGGACAACATATTAAAACCTCTCAAACTTTTTGTTGAGCAAACGCAGCAGGAAAAACTGTCATACTGTAATGTCGCGAAGTCCACAATTTTCAAATTAATAGAAGTAGAGTGAAGTACATCAGTTATGCTAGCTTGACTTTGCCAACTTTAACATGTAAATGTGCTGTGGAATTTGGTGTGGGTCGGTCCAGTTTTAAAAAAACAACAAAAAAAAAACCTAAAATGAATACGACCCACACACCGGTTTTCTGATCATCAGTAAAGTAGTTGTTTAAATTAGCTCATCAATTACCGCTGTGTTCAGAAGATCACTTACTGATAACCGCAAAATAAGCATCAAAACGTTCACAATCTGAATGTTCTTTGTGTGGGAAATGTTAGCGTGTTTTTTAAATTTTGAATCCTGATTGAATAGTTAAGCTGTTGTCAGTCAGTTGCTATGACGACGGGTCTTTGTGTAGCGCAGCCGACGCATAAGAGCGAGAAAAATAAAGAATACCAGTGGTTTTGAGATGTCGTTCAACACTTTTCCTGCATTATTTTCCCCGTTGCTGTGGCGCATTGCAGTAACTTAATAATAGCCACATCTCCAGGTTTCCTTTTATTAACAGAATTGTTCTGTAAAAGAAATTGTCTTTTTGCCCTCCACTGTTGTGAACATGAGCAAAATTTCTGTAAATCACAACATGCCATGTGTCTGCACTGTATTTGCTGACCCACTGTGTCCTTACACCGTCGTCTGGATCCTACAAAGACGCATTTTAGATAATTATCAAAATGGCTTAAAACTGATGAAATTGCTAGAACGAGTCTATTTTATAAATCTATTTAAAGACACTGATTTTAGGTTCATGCACTGCAACATGTGAGAGTGTTAAACCTGAAGCCCTACAGCCTTTGTTGTTGCTACTATTTAGCCAGATGGGTTCAAATCCAGAAGTGCAACCGTCCTGTAAGCCGGAGCTCAACAACAGGGACTGAACCTTTTGGTATTCTGCGCGTAAACAGCATTGCTTTTTTTAAATATCATCCCCTTGCGGAACCAAATTGGTAAGTGTGATTGACTCCCTCATTATGCTAGCACATTAGCCAGTATTGGTTATTGCATTAGCATAATGTCACCTCACCTCTAATGTCTTCCTCTTTTCCATGAAGCAGCATTTTGGTTTTGTCTGCTGTAAGCCACTGACTACATACTGTATTCATACAGGCAGTGTTCAGTTTCAGCTTAAAGTCTGGATTTAGATGAAATTAGAAAAATCACTGCTGCTGTTGCTACGAGGCGTGACTGCAAATCAAACACAAACTCATTGTTTGACAGCACAAATGGTCACTGATTATATAGACATCAGTTTATATGTATAGGTGAGCTGCTCAACATTATAGACCGAAAAACTCAACATGAGACAAAAAGATATTTTTTCCCCCGTCACGGTTCATATTTCTGATATCTGATATCATGAAGAAAAAAAAAACATCCTCCAAATTTGGCAAGATTTTTACATTAATAGCACAAAAAAAACCTGCAACCTTATTTTCAAATGGTTTCTTTCGAATATAATGTAGGAAAAAAAAAAAGAGACATGTCAGTCAGCACGAAGCCTTATGGATCAGATACGGTATCACAGATATCCAATCTAGAAGTTTTTCAATATCAGACCGATACAGATATTAATATCGGACCGGTGCATCTCTAGTAACTAACCCTACAGGTCTTAAATAATCATTTAGGACAATTTACAAATCCAACTTTACTGAATTTTTACAAACGAAATAAATTAGTGGGCGGCGGGGGAATAATGGATGAAGTTATCAAAGTTCTCCAGAGCAAGAGATTAAATTGTAGCAATCAAAGTGTAGAGTGTAAAGCTATAAAGCACAGTATGAAATCCCCTTTTTCTTTTTCCCTCTGCTCACGTAATTATATTATACTTTAAAAAAAAAAAAAAATTATTTCCTGCATCTTGCTACCGGTTGGGCTACCTTATTCTTTATGCAGATGTGTCCTGCTGTGACAGGCTTTCAGCATTCTAGGTCAGCCCTCCAATGCTCCTGCGTGACTCAAGAATGAAAGGCCATGTATGGGGAGGAAGCAAAAATAGCTGCAGGGCCACAGCAGCCGAGGCTTTGAGAAAGACTCGGACATGTGTGTTCCCTGACCTGAATAACCAAGAGAGCTGAGGCGTGCTCCTCCAGGTAGACCCGGGAGGCGTCACCGAGTCGCAACGTGACGGAACGCGGAAACGCTTTTCCACAACTCTTTAAGTAAATTCATGTTGATCAAACCTCTCTGACCCACTGCGTGGGGGGGGGTTGCGTCTTTCCCAAACATCTCGCAAAGCCACTCAAGTTACTCAAGCTGCAGACAGAGCCTGTCTCCTCTCCAGAGTTAAATGGAATTAGCGAAGCCAGAGACCTCATAATCATCACCTCCGTGTTTTGTTTGCACTTTCACATTCACCACCTGCCAAGTTACGCTTCCATTCCCCTTTGCAGAAGAGACTTTTTCAAAGAACAATGAGCACACAGTGCGACCATGATCTTACTTACACGGCGCCCATCAAGTACAATTCATTCCTTCACAATAAGAGGTTCAGAAGAAGTAATTACTTAGTTAAACTCTTCTCTTGTCAACCGAGGAGACTCCGGCGTCTTATCTATTGAAACAGAAAGGAAGCGTGCGGTACTCTTTGGGACGTGTCAAGCACTTGACAAAAAATTTATTTTTTTTAAGCCCTTTTAGCAGAGACGGTGCCAAGAAACACACGTACAAGAGACACGGTCCTTCTGCAGCCTGAATCCTTCAAGACGTTTGAACCTTATTTCTCCTCACTTCCTGTGGGACGAAGACACAATAGCTGACCATATATTTACCCAATTTGACATTTTGAGAATAAATTCTCATATTTCAATGAAAATATGCCGGTTTCGAAAAAAAAACTTTTGGTAAAATGTTTTGGCATTGTGATGAAGTGGTTTTTCGGATGTATCAAAATTGGTTTATTTCGTAAGACTGTATTGGAAACACTTTTTTCGCGAGTGACACGATCAACAACCGGATGTTGATTGACAGGGATTGTTGGATTTACCTTGCCACACCCACGTCTGATTACTGCTTGACCTGTAAAGTCAAAAAATCACTTAGAAAGAACCTGTCTGACAAAACGAAGTAGGCAAAAAGGTTTTAAAAAACCAACACATCAAGTCCCGATCAAAAGGAATCTAAGAACGAAACCGAGTCACTATCTATTGCACAATTTCGAAAATGAATTTGCATAAAGCAAAACACACCAATTTTGGAAAAAAAACAACTAATTTTTTGATTAAAAGTTTTGGGGGTCGGATGAGGTGTGTTGTTGTTTTATTTTATTGATCTGATGTAGCCACTGGCGTAAACCACGAAGAAGAAAGCACAAAGAAGTAGGTGGAGGATGATGGCGCAGCATGTTTTTTTGTTTGTTTGTTTGTTTTTTAAATGACTTATGAAGTGACCAAACTTATATTTAATGTGGGCAAAATATCTTGCCATAAATGAAATTATCTGCCAGGGGAACTAGTACTTTTTCATCCATGTTAAGGAATTATTGCCTTAAACCAGGCTCCTATTTCTTCCTGAAAAGTTATGCGTTAGTTTTGTCTTATTTTAAGTCTACTCAGATATTTGCTCTAGAACCTAGAACGGTTTTTGCCGTGTTGGTCCTCAGTCGAACCAAGCTTACTGGACTATCAGGTTCAGAAACACTCTGTAAAGACTCAACTGAGTGATGGACTGAGTTCAACAGACTTTTGAATCTGTTGAAAACCATCAGTTCTGAACTATTTCGTGACATACCTTTCTACCTCATCTTCCTGAACTTATTCTGAGCCACTCTTCCTTTCAGGAAGCTGAAAAAGTTGGAAATATTTGGGGTGTTGATGACCAGAAATTGCCTACATTCATCCTAAAGCTCTGCACGACGAGGCCGACGGAGGGAGGGAGACGGGCGGGGAGATCAGTCAAACACATAACAGGAAATTCATGTAGAGGGAGAAAACCAAAGAGAAAAAGGGAGACTGGTGGTTGAGGTGGTGGAAGAGAATTCAGGTGGTGGAGACGCGGGGGGAGGCTCTAGTGGGGGAGCAGGAACTTTTCAATTACAGCACATCCAGACAACAAAGACCTAGATTTCAAGAGGATATAACAGCCTGTAGCCCGGAGGGAGAAGCTCATTTAGCCTGTTCTCCTATTCCTTATCCACACAAATTACCGGTTGGAATATTTAATGCATCTTCTTTTGTTGGCCCCGGCAAACGCAGGCTCCGCTATCATGATACATGTCCCAAATGTCAAGATCAGCTACCTGGGGGAAGCAAATCCTCCAACCTGCACCTCCCCACCCCCCACCCCCATGGCAGATAACAAGAAAACTGTCTCCTGCTTTCAATTTCAAAGAGTTTTGAGTTTGCAGAGACAATCCGGACGTCTTATCAACAGAGCCGATGGAAACAAGTTGCCATTTGGGCTTTTGAAGGGGGAGGGGGAGGTGGCTCATTACCGGATTGACAAATTGTCGTAATTTGAACTTTAAAATAAAAGGTGGGGCGGCGGGGGTGGAGGGATTCCATGACATCCTGTAGGGGATTCTGCTAAATAATATCGTGAGAGTGAATCAGTGGAAACGGGCTATTGATCCCAATCCCTCCTGGATAAAAGAGAGTCTCTGTGCAGACCATTTAACACGGCAAGGTCTTTGTCAATCAGGGGCTGTGGGTCTGAAAAAAGTAATGACAGGAAAAGACCGAGGTGTTTATCCAGCAAATATTAGGTTCTGATGGAGGAAACACGAAACAGCTCCTGGTTTGACTATTTATTGGATTTAATTTTTTTTTTAGGAAAACCAACAAAACCTTTCTTATTAAGACATTATTTGATAGTGATGCAATGCAAAAACACAACATTTTACCAAGTATTTTTGATCTAGTTTCAAGTGCAAATATCTCAGCACACTTGAAATGAAACAAAACAAAACTTGTTTTGAGTCAATAATACCTTAATATTGATGAAAAAGTACTAGTTCCATCGGCAGATTATTTCACCTGTAACATGAAATAGACAGGTGAAATAATCTGCCAATGGATAATCTGCCTTCATATTGACTTTTTCATCAACATGAAGGAATATTTCACTTAAAGCAAGCTCCTGAAGGTTTTGTATTAGTTTTGTCTTATTTAGTTTTGTACTAAGATACCTGCACTAAAAACTAGACCAAATTATTTAGTAAGATTCTGTGTTTTCAGACATCTGAGTTTGATTCAACAAGTAACACGTAGGCCTGATTACTGGCTGACGTGTAGAATCAAGAAATCGTACTTAGAAATAACCTAAGTCAATAGGTTAGGTTATTATAACCTAACCTACTGACCTATAATAACCTAATAACTTAGGTCATTAGGTTAGAATATCAAGATCTTTTCTAAGGCAAAAAGATCTTGATAAACAATGTATCACGTCCTAATCTAAAGAAATCCCCAAACAAATGAGAAACCAAGTCACCAGCTGAATTTCCATTGACTGTATAGTTGCACAATTTCACATTTCAAAGATAAATTTGCTCAACAGAAACGCCAATTTAAAAAAGCAACAACAAACAAACAAACAAAAAAAAAAAGTTTTTGTTTATTGTTTTTCAATAAAACGTTTTCCCACATGGATGAGGTAATCCCCCCACCAATATCAAAACTGAATTATTTCGCACAACTGCAGTGGAAACACTTTTTTTGCATCGTACAAATTACATGGCCAACAACCGGATGTTGCCACTGGCTCAAACCACGAAGAAGAAGACAACAGGAAGTAGTTGGAGGTTGACGACATCTACAGTGATTAGAAAATACAGCAGTTCTTACCACCAAGGGAAGCACCTCTCCTCTTTTGACTCTACTTATTATGCTAGCTACTTTGTAGTGAAACGCTGGTAAAAACATTATTAAAGGGTTAATAGAGGAGCCATGTCCTGATGACTTCCTGAAGGCGGAGTTTCAGATAGAGCGGGAGCTTCTTAAAGAGATACAGAAACAATTTCAAGGTGTTAAATTGAGAAGTAATTGTTTTTTTAAAGTTACATTCGATATATTCAGCATTTTTGTAACAACAGAAGGTAGCATAGTTACTTGATTGTGATATAAAACGGCATCATGTGCCTAAAAAACACATGATCCTGCCCCTTTAAACATGCTGTGGTGATTAAATGCTCATCAGCATAGACAGAGTGTCTGCATACTGTTGGATGAGAATAAAAAATGTATTTATTGGGTCAGTGCTTGGAAATAACAATATTAATAAAACAATTAAAATTCTGTTGTAGGGGTTAATTTGTGCAAAATTAGAATTGCGATGCTCATGGTGTGAATGTTTTTGTTTTGTTTTTGGGGACGCATGAGCGGTAGTTGCACAACTACCTTTTCACACAATATTAAGTTGTGTGAAAAAGTTTGGATAGTCGTGCCCCCCCCCCACTAATAAGTTGAATTATGAGTGAGGTGTTTTTTATTTCCTCAGGTTATCTCTGTGAAATATGAAAAGTTGTTTCATCATCTGAAAGCATTTAAGCCTGACAAAACCGCAAAAACAGAATGAATCTGTAAAGGGCCAAATACCTTTCCACAGCACATTCATGTTTTCCCATGAAACACATTTTGAGGGGTTATAAGTGCTTCTTTCTAAAGTCACTCAGCTTGCTGCGTGTGAAAGATTGCCTCAAGAAGGTGTGATGTTGCCGCAAGGAGTGCTGGGGCACCTGAAATCCAAATCATCATCTGTCGCTCGCACCTGCGCTATCTCAGAGAAATGCCATAAATAATGAGAAATCCCTCGAAAATGTTTTCAGGGTTGAAAATGCATTATTTACAAGTTAGAGGTCGCAGATTTCTTTTGCATAATTTTGCGTTTAATAGCCCCTTTTAGTTGAGAGGAAAATGGCATTTTCGTGCAAATGATCACACTTTGGGGAGTGCAAGCCGAGTGCACTCCTGAACCAGAAACGCATAAAACCGAGAAATCTGTTCTCTGATAATGGGCTCGAGGTTTTTTTTCGTACCGGAGAATAAGGAAGCGAACATTTCACAAAGGACAGCTCCAGCGGTTTAGTCATGCCAGCCGCAGGCTGTGAGGCTGTGACACAATGAGGGGAATAAAAGTCAAATGTATTGACGATGATGTGTATCCCATCTCTACTCTGTGATCAGAATTTCCCAACATCAAGTTGGAAAAAAATGATCTTAAGCTTCCAGAAAAACCTTCTGAAATTGGAATGCTGACTGTGCCTTACCAATACCCAACTGCAAATCCAATATGGCTGCCCTAACTAAAGTAATAAACTTTTAGGGTATTTCTCTTCTAACAGTTTATATCTTACTTTTTCACACCAGAATGTTTAGTCTGCTTTAATCAAACTGTTTAATTTGCCCAGAACTATTACTTTGCTTCATCCTTTTGTACTTTTGTGGCTTTGGTAAATTCCAAACTTAATCTTCGTTAACTACGAAACACAACCTCTTGCTTTGAGGCAAGGCGTGCACTGATAGCTGTTTTCTGATCGATCGCCGATTACGATCTTCAACAAACCTGACCTGTCTATTCTGATTTTGGTCGATACGATTTTTTTTTTCTGAATTGTTGCACCAATAAACCGGCCGGCTGATAAACCGGCTGGCCAATGAATTGGTGCACCTCTATTTGGGGCATTAGTTACTGACCAACCATGTGCTTTTGGAAGTGTTTTTGTTCCAGCGACCAAAAATACTTTTCTTTATTGTAGTCATACTTTTCTGTAGAGAATACAGTTCTATGACTACAAACCGCACCAGCAGTAGAGCTATAATGTTTGTTTAGGTTTGAGCAGGAGTTACAGTCTATACTTCATTGGAGCTAATGACGTGAGATGTGAGAGGTATTAGAAAGAAGTGTGAAAAAGCATTACTGTTATACAAATTTTAGTGCTGTCAATCGATTTAAAAAAATCAATCAGATTAAGTACGCTCTAGCTCTGTGATTAATCACGATTAATGGTTTCAAAAACGTACATAGAACATGCTTATAAATGTGCATATGAAGTTGTCTGTTTTCCAGGTTTTCATATTCAGGAAGGTTTAAAAGAAATGTTAATTTAGAAATATTAACTACAAACCGCTTGTGATTTGATGGAAGGTTCCAAACTTCTATCGCATTGATTTGTTTAAAAGCGAAATATGCTGCTGAGTTCATCACTCCGACTCTCCTTGCTGTCGTCTTTTCACTCGCGTCTGCCACTCTCCTTGTTTGACCGCAGTAGAAGACCGTGTGATGTGCGTCTTTGATCTCGGTAACTCTCTGCTGAAGCGAGGCTTTAGGTCAAAATAGGTCAATGTTAACGCGTTAAACGTTTTTAGATTAATTGCATGCGTTTGACAACCAATTGTAATGTCAGTTGACATCCCTAATTAAGGCATACTAGACTTTTGAGCATGTTTTCTATAATCTATCTCCATAATTCATGAAGAAAAAGAATGATAAACTGAAACTAAAATTTCACTGTTTTGGAGTGAGATTGAAACTTTGCTTCCATTTCTCACTCTGCTCAGCTAAAGCACAAATACTATTTTCACGCATTGATGTTTTTGCTGGATTAGATTGGAAAAAGACGTATCTGAATTACTGAAATGAATAGGCCAATGGTATTGTGATTTCCTGAAATGCACATAGTTTAAAAAAAGGGGCCCCAAGTTAAAGTCTGCCTATGGCCCCATCCAGTCTTGGACCGGCTCTGCTCACCATCACCGCATCAACCTCTCCTAAAAACTTGACTCCAGCCAATGATCTTTCTCGGAGTTTGTGTTGCCCTCATCATGATGCGCTGGCTCGCCCTCTCGCTGTCTCACTAGAAAGAAAAAAAATAAAAAAATCCTGAGGAATAAAAAGGTCTCTTTGTTGAAGCCAGAAACCATTCACTCACCAGCTCGCTCTGCGAAGAGGAGCAGCAGCAGGAGCCGGAGCCGCGCAGCCTTCCCTGGGGCGTATATTTCGGTTTCTCGGGCATTTGAGCAGAAGGATTCCGGTCCGGCTGATGAAACCTGCCCCTCGCCTCGCTGCCCACCTCCGGAGAATGTCTCGGACCGCCAGGACGGCCGCAGCGTGAACTCCGCCGCGCGCATCAACTTCTCACCGGGGAGCGACGGCACGCGCGGACCCGCCGGCGAATTAAAGTTAACGAAGATCGAGAAAACTAGTTGGAGTTGTCGCCTGAAAATACGAGATTACCCGCCGGGTTTTGGTCGGATTTCTGAATCAGGACGGCTGTTCACCAGGATAACAGGTTCTCAGGAGCGCACCCTTTAATATTTGAAGGCTGAAATTCGTTATTTATTTGTCACTTTTTTTCTCTGTCTCTGCCTGGATTTTATTTCGGACTCCTGATAATCACCTAAATCTGCACCACGCGCGACTTTTTTCACCCCCACCATCCGTCCTCCCTCCAGTCCGGAGAGAATGAGGTGTCGCTGGGTGAAGCATGAGCCGTCAGAGGATCAGTCATAAGCGGCTGTCTCTGCTATGGAAGGGGCTGGCGGTCCTCAGCCTGTGGCTATGCTGCGGCTGGACCTCCGGGGTGGCCGGCCAGGGCGAAGGCGTCCCCGGCTCCCTGGAGTGGCTGCTGTCGGATAAAGGACCCTTCCACCGGTCGCTGGAGTTCCAGGAGGCGCTGGAGAGATACCAGCAGGGCTTCAGCACTCGGTATAAAATCTATAGGTAAGAAGACCCCCATTCTGTAGGAGGTTTAGTTTGGGGTAGCATTTTGCTAAGAATAACAGACGCAGGGGCACTTCCAGAAAGTTTTAAAAGGGCGAGCAGATGGGGGCCACTTTTTATCCACCAAAGTAATTAAATTTATATTGCCGTTTTTAGTTGTACTGTCCAGTCAAAACGCCTTTTAAGCCCAGGGGGTAAACTGTAATTGACACCACGACCTTCCTATTCCTAAAATGACTCTATTCAGCTATAGGGTGAGTGAGGTGCATTCAAAATGGGTACACTAAATAAATAAATCAGAATTATTCAAAATATTTAAATAAATAAATATCACACTCACCAGTGACAGTTCTAGATTAAGTTTACCAACATAAAACAAAAGAATTAAACCAGCAGGTCAATACTTCATTGTTTGATATATTAATTGATTTGTTAAATGAAATGTGTGTTCTCAGTATGGCTTAAACTTAAAGTGCAACATCTTGATTTTTAATTTATTGCTAAAGTAAAACAGTGAAGGTAAGAAAAAACTAACTGGTCCAAAAAAACAAAACAATTAGCTATATACGGCTGAAGAATAAAACTATAACAATATATATCAAGATAGACACATGATCAATATCAATAGATAATATGTCTGACAGAATTTTCAATATTCGATATGTAGAATCGAGCCATAACTGCACAGCATTCTGGGGGATGAAGGCAGAGAAAAGGCTTTATCCAGTTAACCTGTCATGCCGGGTAAGCAAGGTGAATGGCATCAACTAACTCACTCAGTTTGGGTACCTAGCAACGACCTATTGAGTAACTTGCGCAGCAGCAGTTTCATGTTTTGCAACTGAACCTCAATGACTTAAAAAAATAAAAACAAAACTGTAGATAAAATGGGAAAGGTCATGCCACCAGTTTGGCAATATTTCACATATTTAAAACTAAAAACTAACAAATAGTTATCAATTTTGACTGATATGAAGTGCTTATATTGTTGTATGTTTTTCAGCCATCGTCCATTGTATCATCCAGCCCTATAGCTATGGTTTCTGTGTCAGTGAATATCATCTTGGTTGCCATAACAGAGCCCAGTGCCAGTTCTGACAAGGGCGCTAGCCCCTGTTCGCCCCCCGTCTAGAACCGCTCATGTCACCGATTGAAACTTCTTCTATTCTTCAGTGAATTCATATTTAAATATGTATTAATGTATGAACAGGGGTGCCATTTATGGAGGGGGGCAAAACCAAAAGAATTTCTGTCATATTTTTAGGGAAGGAATACGTAAATAAATATTTATCTTTTATTGAATTCATATTCAATAAAGGATATATCAGACTACGTTTTGAAAGTTTTTAAGTTGACAGTGAGATTTTTATTATCTATTTTGGGAGGAGATTTTAATCTCAGGGTTCTACATCTAAACCACCAAAAGTCAAACCAGGATTTCATTAGCATCCGCTACCAAATAACTGAAAAAAAAAATTAGATTCTGCATATTTTCTAGCCAAGTGGGGCAAGTGGGAGTGCTAGCAAATTTAAAGGGGTGACTATTACCTCTCCAGGCCTCACTTTAGCCCCCTGCCTCCACTGATCTGAGCCCCAGAACATTTTATCAGCATAAACTAACCAGCGTCATGTTTGCAGTTAAACCTTGCATTGCCTCACAGGTATCGACGACCGCATCAAATTAGCAGACGAGCAAAGCCGAAGGACAACTGGAGCGATTCAAAGTGCGTCTTTGCTTCCGTCGTTAAGTATTTCGACCGCAGTCTCCCCCCACCCCCCCCACCCAGACTCGTTCCCTCGGATTAGGACTCTGGAATATTTCGGGGCTGCTTCTTGTGAATGACCTCTGCTGCAGGAGAGCAGGAGTTAATCCCCTTACAGTGCACGGAGCGCTGCATCCTTTCTGCCACTTCCTGCAGCTGCATTAGCAGAAGCTACTGCCACCTTTGTCTAACTGTTCCTCACAAGCATTCCTGTGTATGCAGCTGTTAGGAGCTCGTCGAAGCGTGCGCCTCATATCCCCCCATCTGTCAGCATTTAGGCTGCGCGCAGAGGCAAATAAGCCGGTCTGAATCCTCTTCGTGATTTAACATGTTCACACATATTCTCCCTGCTCTCACAGTCCTGTGGGGTTCGGTTGGAGAATAGAATGCTTCTTTTCTGCGGGTGACCACTGCCAAGGGTTTAACCAAGCGGAAAAAATATTTAGCGGGCGTCTTGCAGGCGAATAAATCAATTTCTCCATTTTCCTATCTCAGGAATCTTTTTTTTTTTTTAGGGCTCTGCTGCTAATCATTTATCGAGACCAGCATTGTTTGTTATTTTGTTTTTCCTGACGAGTCCGCCGCATCAGCTTTCTCTGGAGTCCCCTGACTTCACGCCTCTCCTCTTCCGAAATTAGTGAATAATCGGAGATAATTACAGAAGATGCTGACTGCCTGAGCTGTCGGAGGCGACCGGCATCGGTAATGGCCTGCTGCCACCGTTCTTCCTAAAGGGTTTTTTTAAAACGACAAGCTCAAGTCCCATTTTCTCACATTTCTGACCCGACGGCCACTTGGAGGGATTATGGATTAAGCATTTTAAGCCTGACAGCAACATAAAATACAACTTCTACACAGCTCTGCATTCAAAACATCCATCAATGGGTCGTCTACTGGAAAAAGATTCCCACATCTCTGTCCTGAAGGCTCAACACAACAAAACATAGAACACCATAGAAAAGGATGGGCAGCATTTGTTAAAATTCATTCATTATTTATTATTTTTTTGCTGTTGGAGCATTTAGAAAGCCTTTCATTTCAGCACATTTAATCAAATAGAGAAACAAATTCCACTTTGAGAAGTAATTGTTTGAACAGGATTACAGGAGGCATATTTATAAGTACATCTAAAAATCCATCCGTCCGTCCATCCATTTTCTAACACCCTTGTCCCTAATGGGGTCAGGAGGAGTGCTGGTCTATCTCAGCGAACATTTCGGACAAGAGGCAGGTACACCCTGGACAGGTCGCCAGTCTGTCGCAGGGCAACACAGAGACAGACAGGACACACAACCATACACACACACACTCACACCTAGGGAGAAATTAGAGAGACCAATTAACCTGACAGTCATGGTTTTTGGACTGTGGGAGGAAGCCGGAGCACCCGGAGAGAATCCACCATGCACAGGGAGAACATGCAAACTCCGTGCAGAAAGACCCCGGGCCGGGAATCGAACACAGGACCTTCTTGCTGCAAGGCAACAGTGCTACCAACTGGGCCACTGTGCATCTAAAAATCCATTTGTAATTATAATAATAATAAAAAAAACATAATTTAAGTTGGATAGAGTTTCTAAGAACTTCTCAGTGACCGTGTTTTCTTCAAGATTCTTCGATGCACATCTTGAAGTATCGTATTATATTGAACTTTCTCAATATGGTAAAAAATGGATTTTTTACGCTAGCTTGAGGCGGATTTGGGCTTTTCTGTAAAAGAGTTAATGCGCTAAAGTGGAACTGGAAACATTTTCTGAATGAGGAAACTTACCCATGCATCAATGTGTCAATGCCTTACTAGAGGCACAAAACTCGGAAACATTTACAAGTGAAAACCCTTTTTGTTTTACAGCCATATGTAGCATCAACGTCTGACAGAATTATGTTGTGCATATCCTGGTTGATTTGTTTCACACCAGAAGATGAAAACACAACTAATTCATATTTCCTTTCTTTCTTTTTTAAAAGTTCACTTGAAATTCACATGACAGTTTATGGAAATATACAGAATGATATTTGGCTTCTTGTTTCTCTCAGGTATAAATATACAACATTACATGCAAACACAAAAGCCTGTTAGCTTTAGTTGCTGGTCATTAGGCTTCATAAGTTGAGCCACATGCGTAAACATCACTATTGTAAGGAAGACGAAGAAAATCTCCACAACAGGGTTTGAGAACAGGAACATCTTTGAGTCACCACATTCCCATAACAACCATTACGTTCTACCAAAAAGTTGACTGGATTCTTCTTCTATTATTACAATTTTAAACTTATGGTGGTTGCTTAACTCTACTAGGATTTTAACTGGGACTTTCGGCATTGACCACACGAGACTAGAAAATCAAACTTTTCAAAAACAAACAGCTAAAGCGGGTTTGGAGTGAAACAAAGGATTAGTTATCTCATGCCCAAAATATGGTAAAGGAACTGTGAGCCTGTTTCCTTTTCCAAAAGCTTTCGAACCCTTGTTAGAATGCATGGCAACAAAGACTCTTAAAGAAAGTCTTTTTTTTTCCACCAGGAAAGTGATTCAAGCTTCTTTGAAGTCTTCTCTGGAAATTTCAACTTTGACTGATTCCGATTTTTATTTTCTGTAGACTGCAACACCTAAAAGAGAAACAATGTGGTGCCGGTTCCTTGATGAAGGTAGTAGTTTTAAACCCAAAAGAAAAAGAAGGAACTACAGTAGTATTTGTGTGGTTTAGAGACCATGAAACTTGAGAGTCCCTCTAAAACCATGTCCGACTTCATATTTTAATATTTGAAACATATAATATGTGTTACTATGCTTTATTGCGCACAACAGATACCATCTTAGTGCTTCTACAGAAGCTAGCATCTACAGTCTTCTGAGTTTGGATGTTGAGCCAATCAGTGCCAAGGAAAATGAGTGGCACTCTAGGATTGGCTGCTTTGCAAACACCAGTTAGTAGTTTGCTCCTTGGTTTTTCAGCTTACCAAGTTGGATTTTCTTTGAAATATTTTAGATTTGCTCCATGTAACTAAAATAACTGAACAATCTATTTTTCTGTGAATAATTTGGAGTTCTGTTCCACAGAAAAATCTACTAGCAGGTGAATCTGTTAATACTCAACCATGAATAGGTGCCAGTCTTTATTTATGCGTGCCCTACCTTTTCTGAAGCCTCAGAAAGTGCATCAAGGTTAGCGCTGTTAGTTGATGCATTTGCAAACTGTAAGTGACTGGAGTTCTTAGATTTGATGCATTTCCAGTGTTTCTCAATCAGAGCTATTAAGGGAAAATTGGCCGATTTCACTCTCTTGCTGTTTGACTGGTGCATGTCCACCCAAATCAACACGGAAAGGGTTTAACAGACACAAAATCGACCGTTGCCTAAGTGCTACCCTGTTGGAAAAATACGTTACTGCCGACATGGGCCACCAATAATTGTTCAAGCTGTGATTTTGTGAAAAGCAATTATTTCTTAATATGGGATCCTTCCCATGTAGTCAAATTAAATGTTCAAAATTTTCTCCCAAAATATATTCATCGAGCGATTACAAAACTGTAATAAAAGTTGAACATATATTGAGGTGCTAGTTAAAGCAGCAGTGATGCCTGAGATGATTTCTCTACAGCCTCCTAAGCAGCCCAAGGGTTTGGAGTGCAGTTCTACCCCTCTGACCTCTGTAATAGGCCAAACTCCACAGTGAACGTAACGTAGCTGTCAGTCATGTGGCAGCATGTGATTAAGCCGTCAGTTTGCTCCCCCACAGCGGCGCATTTCAAACAATTTTCCTCCAATTCCAAAAAGTTTTCTGTATCATGGCTGATTGCCTTCTGTGCACACACCGCGGCTTCCTGTTTACCCAGAGCTCCACCTCCTGTCACCTCTGCTGTTGGCCACACGCTGAGGGAATAGCTGCAGGCTCAACCGCCATCTGTCCAGCAGAGATGGACGCTCATCCTGTCCTATTGTTATGATGATTGCTTGTAATGACACACTCCACACCGTCCCAGTTCACCAATTATCTCTTGTTCTTCTCGTGGCACTGATATAATGGCCTCCTGAGAGGAGCGGGTGGGGTGTGTATGTGGAAGAGCAGGCAGCGCTTTGGGAAAGGTACACTAACCGACCGAGCGAGGGGTTAACGAGTATCTGGAGTTCAACAAGGAGTTTGTCTTAAGGCCACGAGATAACAAACACGATGTGAGACGCTGTGAGAGTTTGGTGTTGTGGATTTTTTTTTTTTTTTGCTGGGAGTTTTGCATTGCAGTAAGCTTTGTTTTCTCTATGTCTTTTTTTTTAAAGCTAAAGTTCTGCACAGTAAATCACGTAAAATATTTCCCCACTGGGCTGCTGGTGCTCTTTGCAAAGACAGCAGCCATTTCTGAGATATACAGCCATGGACAAGTCAGCCGGCAATCCTGATAAATGCGTAAAAAGCCCTGACATAATTTTAGCTTTTATTGCATTTGGATAAATTCATTCTGAATAAAATCCAGCCTTTTATTTCAGTATGCTTACCATATTTTAAGAATTTATTGGTTTTAGCACAATCCCAGGTTGCACAATTATTGATAGCAATATCCTTTAACCTTCCTGCGCTCATAAGAGATGGGGTCATTTGGACCCCCCAAGCTTTTTACTTTGTGCGCGGTCAGGCGGGGTCACACTGACTCCACAAATGTTTTTTGTGTGTGTATGTGTGTGTGTTGTTTCGGGAACTGAAAGACTAATGAGATTTATGGGTGAATGCAACTTGGGAAGAAGAAATATCCAGTCTCAATGCCACTTGACACGCTATTAGCTTCCATTTGCAAAGCAGCCAATCCAGGAGAGTCAATCATTTCCATTACTCCCAAAAGTGGAGACAAGGAAGAATCTAGAGACATTAGATACTGCGGTAGACATTTTCTACTTTGCAAATTAATGCAAGTTAGGATATACATAGTTTTTATCTATGAACATACGCAGTCTTTGGAGGGGGTCACGAGTATTTGCAGATTTTAGCAATTCACAGGTGGCTGTGGTTCCCAACACCCACGAATACTTAACCTGGTGTTAACCTGAAAACAGGCCCCTTGTTGTTGCTTTGTTTCATCCAGAGGTTCTGGTCTCTTGCCTATTGAGAAACAATTGCTTCCTGGAAGCATGGAAATGTTAATTCAATATTTGGAAGCGTGGCCAACACGGACTGAACGTCTTCGCCAAGCCAATGTCCAATGGCAGCTGTAGTTTAGGTTCCATTGGTAAAACTACAGGCAGACTACAATTATAATACAGCACAACAAATTGACAGCATCCTTCACAACTTGTCCTTTTGTTCATTGATTGGCTGAAATTCTACTGGAGAAATCCAATTCAATGGGAAAAGCACAGATTGAACTGTGTAGCGAGATTTGAATCAATTGTAATTGCAAAGGAAGGCAGTGGCCAGGCTAACAATATGGCACGTTCACTGTTTACATTTAATGAGCATCAATCAAGGCCTTCAACATGTCAGATCCACCACTCTGTACAGGGCAAGATACATTATTGGACTTCAAACTTGGATGCTTCTGAACAGGGCAGTTTTTAACAGGATCACCGGATGCTGTTGCTATATGATTCCAGGCTGGTGGCATTGGATTATCCTCATCTGATTTATCTTAGAAAACTATTGGTCAGCAGTATCTGATGCCGATAGTAAGACATTGTGACAATGCGCAGCAGCCTTTCTCGGATTTAAAATACTGAATGTATTTGTACAGAGTTTTTACATTTCTCTGGAGCTGTAGGTCTTACATTCCACCCATACTGGTATTAAAAAGTCTTAAACTTGAGTTATTGAAAATGTGTGTAAAATGGTTTGCTGCGTCTTAGTACCTCAGCTACAATGTTCTGACCAAAGCTCAAGAGTTCTAATTAAAGTCCCAGTTAAGTTTACCCAGCTCTACTTTAATGTTTGTGATGGTAGGACCAAAAGTGCCTTTTTTATAGCTTCAGACCCAAATTGGCTTTTAGCTTGTAGATATCTTCTAGCGGTTGCTATGGAGACTTGGTGACACTCTTAAGATTTGGAGAGTTTTCTTACCTGCTCACTGTACATGGTAGCAAGATAAATATGGGTTGTTGCCCAGTCTGTGGCTAAATGTATTTCCAAATGGGAAAAGACAGACATGAATTAATTTAAAAAGTTCCCCCTTGTAAAGCCTGACCAACTTTAAAAGTAGCATATTAATTTAAAATTTACTTACCTGTATATTTTGAAGGAGTTAGGGTACTAGTAATTGTGGAACCGGGTAAAAGTTCTTTTTTTTTTTTTTACATTATTTATGAATATGACATTTATTGCCAGGTGAATTAATATAGTTTCTACAGTTTCCATCTGTCAGATTATTTTAATACATAAGGTAAGGTAGTATTAACAGAGATTTGTGCAGAGAATAATAATGAGGAGAGTTTAGCTGAGGCTATTTGCTGCCATTAGTCCATAATATACTGCAATATTCTAGTATTTTAGTTGAGAGAACATACAGTGACTGAAAAATGAAAGAAGTTCAATCAAAAAGGAGCTCCTCTGTGCTAAATATTAAGTTGACTGCGGTCTCTTTTACTCAGTGCATGAAAGATATGAGGAAATATTCATCTCAAAGTAAAGCTGAAATGAGGACTTTACTAGTTGAACTGCAGTAGCCAAATAAAACACGTCGACGCGCTGCATTTAAAAGATTTGGAGAGTTTAATTTATCTTCTGAATGTCAGCTCATCCCATGGTGCTCAGCTTGTTCAATAACCAAACGTCAAATTAACGACATGGCAGCTGCTATAAAACATCTTTTCATTTGGCTGCTTCTTTATAGTTTAATTATGTTCCCTTTTTACTACTAGAATTATGCAGCTATGTCACAAAGACATAAGACAACATAAACACGACTTAAAATACTGAAAAAGGAAGGTATTAATGTACCGCAGCCAATGTCCAATTTTTGTTACAAGAAAAAAAGCATTTGAATAAAACAAGCAGCATTTTTATTATGTATTTAGGCATAGTAAGAGTACTACCTACAGAGGTTTTAGTAATCTTCCTTAATAGAGTAGCAGAGTTCCATTGTTGGCCGTAAGTACAGTAACAAACACATTTTATTCAATTAAAGTCTTAATTTGACTTTAATTGAAGAAATGAAATTCTATCATTTCTGCTAACTGTGAGATGATTGCTGTCTGAAGCGACGAAGGCAGATGACTGATTCCAATGAACAATATTTAGAAATTGGCTCAGCTCATCGTCAGTGTCCTACGCATATTGGTCTATTTTCTCTCTGGCTGATATGGCCGAAGCAGACGTCTGTTTTTCCTTCAGGGACTCTACGGATCTGATAGTGGAGATATTCCAGTTTCCTCTTCAGATCTTTGGTGATTTTCTCAAGCATTCATGTTTTACCAGCCTGTTTGAAACCTGGCTTTGCCCAGACTTGGCTTTGTAAATTACTTCTATAAAGAAATGTAGACTTATATGTCAGGTAGTACATTGACCTTTCTCTAGTAAACACATAAGTGAAGGTTGTTTGCAACCACAAAAGAAGAAATCCTCTGGCTTCTCTAATTCACACCAGTGATTAGCCAACTGGACACTGAAAATTCCAATATTTTTCCACCATACATAAGCTCTGTTGGGTAGCACTAGACAACAACACTGTTCAGTGTTGGCGCTTTGACTGAGGGAAGTAAATTCAAAGTTAGCTATTTTCAGTAGCAGTGAATTCAGAGGAAAAGCATTTTTAAGGAACGTTTAAGGAACGATTTTAAGTAAAGCGTTGTGACTGTGCAAAATGTAATCTTGTTTAAAGGTGGGGTATTATGTATTTTCCAGGCATTTGTTCACCTTAACTGTCAATTGTCATGAAATGTATGTATCAAAAATAACTCAAAAGACATTTGACTTCACATCACAGCTGTATCTGACGCCTTTGAAATTGGGCTCTGTCTCTTTAAGAACCTCCTACCGTTTCCGACACTCCAGCTTCTTTATGCCATCAATGCCGTTTACAGCCATTCTTCATAGGAGTTTGTATAATGAGCTCAGCAGATGCGCAGTTCCACTAGGTATTTGCTATTTGCTGACCACACCCACACTAAACCCCTCCCACTCATCTCCTCACTTGACCACGCCCCTTAGAGTCTCTTGGCACCGCCCACTTTGGTGGGAATTTTTCTAAATGTTCCCGTATTGGGGATATGGATCACATCACTCATCAGATTTAATTAATCAATTAATCAAGTTTATTTGTGTAGCGCAACTCAGCAACAAGACAGTTCAAAGTGCTTTAAAAACACAAAGTCAACAACTGAAGTATTACATTTTGTCAAGTGCCAACATTACATATCAGGATATTGATTAATGTGTCATTCATAATGTTTCAAAGGTTTTTAGCCTAGGTTAGTTTAGTTCCACTATTAGGATGTAGCAGAGCTAGTAATGTCATTACTTAATGATTTTGCAACCACGCCATCACTTTGCCTTCTAGAACATTGTTACATTAAATAATAAGCTTCAGCATCAAAGAGAGCCTGAATACGTGACGTTGCCAATATTTATGGTAATCAAAGCAATTCTTGCAATATTGATGCTGTTCACAGGGCTGATACAAACCAACATGGCTCTATGCCAAAAGAATAATTGTACTTGCCCCCTAAACGCAATATCTTAATAATTTCCCTACAACTTCTATCTAGCTTTTACAATAACTGGAATGAAATCTTTTACATCTCTGTGGAGGGATTTTGACCCAGAGTTCTTTGCAGAAATGATTTAATCCACATTCCAGTGGAGGAGCGGGTGTGAGTGTTTCGTTACTGCGGCGATGCTGCTGGAAGAAATGCGACAGTTTGGGTAAATATAAATGGCTCCGTTTGTATCGATTTGGACGCAATTGAGTATGTTTGAATAATTCATTTTTCTTGTATCGATTGTATTGAGATAGCGATTATTCTGACAAGCGTCAGTCAAGCAGCTGACGCCTGATTCATCCTTTATCTCAACTTACTGGAATCCCAACGTCTCAGAAATGCTTTTGTAAAACTTTCAAAGCCTTTTTTTTTTGTCTATAGTTAGATTTTGTTTGAGTGACTTCCTGCTCTGGTAGTAATCAGTGAAACTAAAACTGGGCAATACGTTTTTCACACAGACTTTCAAGGAGGTAAATTCTTTTTTTCAGCACATGAATTTCAGCGTATGAAGTTCTGTGTTGTTTTTTTTTATATATATATAAAAAGCTCAGAGTTTGTTTCTTACAGTAAATAGTAAAGCTTTTTATTCAGTTTTCTTTCCAGTTCAGCGGGATGCGATGGAGTTTTGCTGTCAGCTCGACCTGCACCTTTGCCTGCCGGTGTGTTTTCATCTTTGCTGGAGTTCACCAGAGTTTGCTCTGCTTATAGGAGCGACTTCAGTCGTTTCCAGCAGGCATAGCTGCAAATGGTGGCAGCAGCCGAGCAAGGAGGCTCAATCCAGTCTGGGTTTATTTTCTCTGTGTGTAAATCGACTTTTCAACTCAGCTGCTCGTGTGAATCATAACGTAACTAAGCAAAACATTAGATTCGGGGTGTTCTGCCTTGAATAAGTTTTCATAGCCCCTGGAATATGGCATCAGATTTCTGTTTTCTTCTGTTTATTGGTCTATCATGTAAAACCCCAATAAAATAGCATCAGGTTTATACAACGGAGCATCAGGGCCATACTAAGACAAACAAAGTAAAGTTAGCATAATACGAGAATAAAGTTGTACACGAATAAAGTCATAATATCAGGACTTTATTCTTTTCGTAATACGACTTACTTAATTCTCTAATCACTTCAACTTTATTCTTGTGCGACTTTTTTCTCGTAATGTTACGACTTTGTTCTTGTAATATAGCAAAACTAAAGTAATTCGAGAATAATGTCATATTACAAGAAAGCAGTTGCAATATTACACTTTATTCTTGCAATATTACACTTTATTCTTGCAATATTACAATTTATTCTTGCAATGTTACGACTTTATTCTTGGAACATTACAACTTTCTTCTCGTACTTACACCACTCTTATAATGTTTCACGAAATTTCGCAGTATTGTGACTTTATTCTCATGATACTGCATCTTTATTCTCGTAATAATACAACTTGATTCTCTTAAGTTTATGTCATTTTTCTTGTAATTTAGTTTTTGGGTTTTTTTCTTAGCGTTGCCCTAACACGTTCCATTGTTAGTGGTTGTAACATTGCAAAAGTATGAAACAGCAAAATGCTGCAGTACACCTTAATACATCATACCTGAATGCTGTGTGTTCTCAGGGAGTTTGGTCGATGGAAAGTAAACAGCCTGGCGGTGGAGAAGCGGGACAGTTTTGGTGGCAGCGGCGGTCTGGCTTTGCCCCTCGACCCCGACCTGATGCACACCATCCGCCAGCTGGGGAGGCGGCCCACCCTCCAGATGATTACAGAGAGTCTAATCAAGAAGTATGGCACCCACCTCCTGCTCTCCGCCACCCTGGGAGGTACTGAGAGCGCTTCACTGCAGGCCTGATTCCCACGGCTGCTAACGGGATTTTCTTCTGCTTCTCCAGCTCTGATTAAACCGTCTGCTGCCCGCCAAGCAACAAAGCACATGATTTTTTTTAATTCCCCATAAGGATGTTGTTTGGCAAAAACATCCAATCACTTGGTTTAACATACAACAAATACATTAGAGGAAACAGTGTTTGTGTGGTGATCTTTTTGGAAATGCTTTCGTTCAAAGCACCATTCTCATAATGACCTTATTTTTGTCTTTACTTTTTTTCCCCCATCAGAACATTTTGCATTATAAAACAGCACAATAGAGAAGAATTTAAACTAAATAAATACAAATCAAGTAGAACATTTTGAGGTTGAGTGGGAGATTTAAGAAACCAAAAATACCAATGATGACCAGGCAGAATTTTTAACTATTTATGAAAACATTTGGTATATCATAATAATATAAAATGTCTTCTATTCTTATTTTGTAAGGTATAATAAAAATGCCTAGAATTATTGTAATTCAACAACGTGCACCTAGGTAAGTGACCCAGGCAGATGCAGGTGTCTGAATATATTTTTTCAATATAGCTAATTATTTAGCAATATTCTCTTGTGACCCTTAATCACCAAACAAAACAAACAAAAGGAGCACTATTTTTCAGCTGCTGGAATAAATCTTATTTATTTTTTCTGGTTACAGTCAGTTTGTTATTTTTTATTTTTTTAGTGTACTGTATATTTTTTGTAATATTGTGTAAAGTGACAGAAATTTGCTGTCAATCAACTTCCTGTACGCTGCTCAATGTGCTAATGGTGGAAGACCAACATCCTGTTACAGGAAATTGTTTATCCACTGTCATTAGTGGCTATGCTAGCTAGCGTTAGCATTCATAGCAGGATATGTTGTGGTGAACAAGCTGTAGCTTAGCAAAGAGCAAACAGGATGAAGTGAGCATAAGAGTGATTGACAGCGCTAAGACCCTCCCCTTGGTCTGATTGGTTGTTTCTGACTGAGTGGGGATTTCACAGATTATCTGTCTTATACTGTCCCAACATAATGATGAAAAATGTTGTTGGTTAATAGAAGTGACATACTGCAGCTTTAATCTAAGACAAAACAATCTTCTTTTTATTAACGTATTGCGTCACATTGGGACTTTTTAGTGTTTTAGATTCCAAAGTGTTGTTTAACTCAAACACTACATATTTTTTCTATTTTGTGTTTGTTTTTTTCCTGTGGTCGGTTGGCAACTATGTTTATACCTTAACAGACAGTTTATTTGCTTTAAAAACCAAAGTCTGCAGGAAAGTCAGACGCTGTTTTGCCACAGAGCAAAAACTTCAAGGATAAGCCCACACCCACAGGAATAAAAGAAATTTATATTAGCAGTTATTTTTTCTGGGCATGTTTCCTGAGCAGGAGTTCCTGATACTGAAAACCAGACAGAAAATAAAAAGCTGTTTTGAGGAGACGGTGCAGCCGGTGGTGTAATCACCAATCAGGAGACTCGAGTGTCAACGGCAGCTGCAGACTCACTTGCACTAACAAACTTATTCATAGCTGTTCATTTATGTTGCACTGTTGTTGCCAACGTGTGTTCTCATGGAAACCGCAAATTTAAATTCACATCCGAGAACAGGAAAACTCGCATCACAAAGTGAACGAGTTGGATCCTTGACACTAGAACCATTTCTGCCCATCTTCCCTCTAATTTAAACACTTATTTTTAATCTGAAAAACCTCATGACGCCACGTTTGGAATGGTAGTTTTCATTGTGCAAGCATTGTCATTCTGTGCAGTCCCATAACCTGCAGTATTTTGTTTATCTAGGAGATGTAAGCAGATGCTGGATCTATACATGAGGGTCAGATAGTGGAGACCCCAGAAAATTCTCCTGGGGTGACCAGACACCAGGCCAGTAAAATATTTGTAGGATGACACGACAACAAGAATATTATGTACATATTT
Organism: Xiphophorus hellerii; assembly: GCF_003331165.1. NCBI lineage: Eukaryota > Metazoa > Chordata > Actinopteri > Cyprinodontiformes > Poeciliidae > Xiphophorus > Xiphophorus hellerii. The sequence goes on from NC_045677.1 coordinate 4,729,704, forward strand.
TAGTTCTGTCAATCAATTAACAAAAACGATCAGATTAATCACACTAGCACTGTGATTCATAAATAAGCTAGAAATATAAATGTGCAGCTTTTCAAAGAAAATGTTTAAGAAAACTGTTTTATTGTCGCCAACCAAACATATCTGAAGGAAGGTTTAAAACAAGTCACTTTGTTTCAAACCTTTCTGTAGAAATGTTAAAGGGGCAGCATTATGTGTTTTCCAGTCACGTAGTGCCATTTTATAGCACAATGAAGTTACTATGTCATCTTCAGTTGTTGGTATATATTGTACGCTGTATGTATCAAATATGGCTTTAAAAAAATTTGCCATCATAATTTAACGCCTTGAAATTGGGTCTGTGTCTCTTTAAGAAACTCCTGCTTTTTCTGAAACTCCGCTTTCTGGAAGTAAACACAACATGACTCCCCTATTAACCCTTTCACAACATTTTTAGACAGCATTTTACTGAGAAGTAGCTGATATAATGAGCTCAGCTCCACCAGGCGTTTGCTAATTGTTCCTGGCTAGTCTGAAGGAGCTGAGTGGGAGAGATGCAGGGGTGGGGAGCTCTGTGAGGCAGAGCTTAGAAACTGCAGCTCTTTGAAGGAGCTTCATTTTAGAAGGTGGCAATAGGTCCACCAAGACGTTTTGCACAACTGAATGGTTGCCATGGGGATTAAAGGATTTTTCAAACACGCATGAAAGAGTCTAGGCAACAACATTATTACATGAAGTAAAGCTCAAAAAAGTTGATTTTACATAATCTTGCTTCTTTAACAATAAACAGCGTGTGCTTCGGTTGAAGGATAAATCATTGTTGTAATATCTACATACTAACCTGGTTTTATCAAAACTTCCATTAGGTGTATTTTAAAGTTAAATTTGCTTATTTTTTGTTTGCATTATTTTTCTTTTTTTTTTCCAAGGTGGCCATGGCCCCCTCGTATCCACCCCTCGTATTAACCCCTCGCGTTCACCCCTCGGGTGCACCACTAGGGTTTGGAAAAAGTTTCCTTTTTTTGGTATTGAATATCTGTCACATCCAGCGGAGATCACCCAAGTTAAAGAAAAATCAATGCATTTACTCAACAAATACTGCATTATGGATAGCTAAGTGATTAAAGAGAGATAGAAAGACTCAGCCAGCGGGTAGTGAGTGCTCTGGACTTCAAGCTTTTGTTCTGAGGTGTGAGACTGACTGAGAAGAACATGAAATTCCTTCAGTATGTCTTGTTTTTCTGATCCATTCATGCAGATGCATATTTTAAACACAAAAGAACTAAATCTGACTGAAGAAGAAAGGTTTCAAGTCTCCCAACTGTTGTCTCAAAGTGTATCAGGCCTGATCTGAGATCTGTATTGTTTTCTTTAGATTTTATTTTCTGTCCATTATGATTAAGATAATCACGATCATTAGGGTAACTTCATTAGCGACCCCAAATAACCTCTATTTATTCATGAGGAGTCTAATAGATGCAGAGACCTTGTTTGTGTCTCTTCCTCCAATCATCCAAGCCATCAGTTCCTCCACAACACTTAATCACCACTGCGCTGTTCTATCTGAAAAGATCCTAATGAAAGGTGATTAGCGCTGCTCCGTCTGAGCTAATGAACCGCTCTGTCTGACTGTCACCAGGGGAGGAGTCTCTGACAATATTTGTGGACAAAAGGAAGTTGAGCCTGGAGTCATCGCCCGTGGGGGCCGACGGCGGCGGCGGTAGGGGCTCCAACACGACGGGAGCGGTGACTCTGGAGGCCCTTCACCAGCTGGCCGCTTCCTACTTCACGGACAGAGAGAGCACCCTGCGCAGGCTCCACCACCTGCAAATAGCCTCCACCGCCATACGGGTAGGTGAGAGTACGAGAAGCACACATGCGGGAAATGAGACCGCCTCGTAGTCGGCGCCTGAAGGCAGCCGTGTTGCTCCCCCCCTGCCTGGCGGTCTGTTAGCCTCCAGCATTCTCACCAGGGAACGGCCGCATATAAAATGTTGATACTGAGCCGGATTCTCTTTTTTATTTTCAAGGTGGGGTTCTGAAACCTATTCAGAGTAAGAGAAACAAATTATTCAGGCAGGAAAAATATTACTTCAGAACTGATAGATAAATACATATAATATCATTGAATCAAGTTTATTTTTACAGCACATTTCAGCGAAAAGGCAGATCGAAGTGCTTCAACATGATAAAAACACAAAAGCGAAAAGTAATAAAAATGTCATACAGACAACAATTGAGAAACCTCTTACAGACATTGTTGAGTCCCATCCTCAAACTCATCATTACATATCAAATATGTTGGTCAATGTTTTATTTATTATGGTTCAGAAGCAACTCTAACCAGGTGGGTTTTTACCCTTGATTTAATGGAGCTCAGTGTTTCAGCTGTTGTGCAGTTTTCTGGGATTTTGTTTCAGAGTTGTGGTGCATAGATATCAAATTCTGCTTCTCCATGTTTGGTTCTGGTTCTGTGGATGCAGAGCAGATCAGAACCAGAAGACCTGAGAGGTCTGGAAGGTTGATACAACAACAGCAGATCTTTAATTTATTGTGGTGCAAAACCGTTCGGTGATTTATAAGCTAATAAGGTCTATTCTCTGAGCTACAGGGAGCCAGTTGAAGGACTTTAAAACTAAAAACACAAAAACTGTGAGGTGCTCTCTCTTCCTGGTTTTAGTCATAATGCCAGCTGCAGGGTTCTGGATGAGGCAGATCTGTGAAGACACTGTTGCAGTAATCAATGTGACTAAAGATAAACGCATGGATGAGTTTCTTTAGATCTTGCAGACTTTGTAACAAAAGTCAGATTAGAGTTCATCATTCCACCCAGGTTTCGGGTCTGATCTCTAGTTTCCAGATGCAGTAATTGAAGCTGTGCTTTGACTCCGGATGGTTCCTCTTTAGAGTAAGAGATAATAACTTCAGTTTTGTTTCCATTCAGCTGGAGAAAGTTATGGCACCTCCACACATCTATCTATTCTGTAAGCATCTATTCAGTGGATGGGTTCAGCGAGGTAGAGTTATGGATCATTTGCATAGTTATGGTAGCTAATCTTATTTCTTGTTACAATCTGAGTTAGTGGGAGCATATAGGTATTGAATAAGAGCGATCCTACGATTGAGCCTTGGGGTACCTCGGATCAGACTTGAAATCCCTGTTCTTTATGAAAGAACCAGTTGAGTACCGGACCAGAGAGTCCTACCCAACTCTCCATTCATTTCAATAATATGTCATGGTCAATAATTTTGCTGATGAATGGAAGATCAGAGATTGACCTGTAATTAAGCAGTACTGATTTGTCCAGATTGTTCTTGTGAGTTTACTATTTCAGTCAGATCAGATGCAGTGACAAGCAGAACCTTCTTAAGGAAAGTTGTGGGTATGATAAAGATGTACGATGAGTGAAACTGACCCACTGTGAGCCAATATAACCACCACAAATTACTAGCTAACCTTTGACTCAGAACTCAATTTATTAACCCCAAAAAATATGTCAGTAATAGATACTGACATGTTTATTAATGTCCTAAATGTTCAGCCAATCAGATCACGCCCAAAGGCACAGAGCTCCATTTTGTATGAATTCATAACAGGGATTTGTTAGAAGAAAACTAAATGGTAATATGTTCATTTTCTCTATGTTTCTGAAATTACAGTATCAATATTTTAGAGTAGCTTGAAATCTCATTTTAATTTTAGATTTAAAAAAATGTTTTTGCTATTGGCAGTATTTCCAGATCTATGAGGGAAAAAAAACAAACACTCCTTTTGTCAATAAACTGATAAGTAAAAAATGATCTCCCTTTTGGTTAACATTAGAGCTTTGTTTTGCAAAATCACAGCAACCTGCCACAAACACACCATAAGAGACAATGTATAAAACAAGGATTTTTTTATTTTTTTACCCCAAGCAATCAGATGAAAAAATGTGATTAGGATTTTTCTGTGATAAATCGGCTCTCATTTTTCTGCAGTTTCTTACTTTGACACCACAACGGGAAAAATAATAATTACCACCAGAAAGCTCCCTGTACAGCCCTCACATTAAAATGGGTGGAATTAATTTTCTGGAGTAAAACACCAGAACAAGTTATTAATTCCATAAACTGGGGCAAAGATTAGTCCTGCTGCTAATTGTCTTCTTCTGCTAAAGTCTTTATTTCTGCGCTTTAATAATCACCTCTAAGACACAAGCCTCAGGAGGTTACATGAAATCCTATTGGTTATCTGGCCTTGGATTTTTAGAGAGCATTCTTAGATTTATAGAGTTACTATGTGGAATTCAAAGGTCAAAGGGTAAATATGGAGGGCTGGAGTTTGATTTTGCAGAAGCAGAGATAAAAAAGACTGCAAGGTTTTGGTTTTTCTGTGTATTAATTTAGGTTTCTGTGTTCAGTTGAGTCTCCGTGTTGCCCTGTCTACCCCTTGATCGTCCCCAGCTGCCCCTCATTTCCCCTGATTACTTTCCTTGTGTATTTAATCCCACCTGTGTCTGTGTTTCCTTGTCGGGTCCTCGTCTATTGTCATTGTCTTAGCCAGCGCTACCTGTGCTACCTGTGTTGCGTTTCTTGTCTCTGAGTTCATCAGTGCTGCCTGACCTTCTGCTTTCCTGCGAGAACCTTGATTAAATCATTCATTTTCTCCATAACCTGGATCCTGCGCTTCCATCCTTTCCAACCACAAATCATGACAAAAACAGATTCTGATTCAAACCTGCTAAACACAAAAATCATTTTAGCAATTCCATCCACGTATTATGGAGACTTATTAAAAAAAAAATCTTTGGTTTAGATAAAAGAGAAAGAGATTTACAGTCGTCACGGTGAAGTTCAGTGGGTCACGATGTTGGGTGCATACCTTCCAATAACACCAGAGCCTGTTTAAAATGCCCGGGTTGTTGTGTGCAGAGGAACATGACTAGGAAGCAAGATAATAGTGGTGAATATTGAAATCTGGATGCATCTTTTGTTATGCGCGACATTGCAGAGTCAGCAGTTTGTGGAACCACCTTTAGGTCCGACCACAAGCCAGGATGCGTCTCTAGCATACAGCGTATGGACCCACATTTTTCTCCATTCTTTTCTGAATAGTTTACACACAGCCAGAATGAACAAACGGCATCTATGAAAAACAATTTTCAGGTCTTCTCACAGTTTCTGACTAGAATCTAAACTTTGAATGGGCCACGGTAACACATGGCGGTACTTTGGTCCAGTCAGTTGTAGCTCTGGAGGAAGACTTAGGATCAACAATAGCTGCGTTTTAATTACAAATGTGCACAGATCATTTTCTATATTCCACTTATGTCGAAAAAACCCACAATTGCGCCATTTCTGTGCTTGTTCACGCGACAAGTCATTAAAAAAAATCATACCAGCAACGGATGTAAACTGTTACATGAGAGAGTATTAAAAATTCAGTCATGAGACTGCAGCCTCAGGCACCTGTCTACCCAGGTCTTATGGTATTTGTGGTTTTTTTTCTTTTTTTGTGTGGGCTATTTCCATGTGCTTCAGTATGATGACAATAAAGGCTGATCCTGTGTGATTCCCGTAATCTATCAGCCATCAGAGGAAATGTCGGGGTCTCATTCAAGTATTAGAGCGACAATTCCCTTATATTTGGGAGGGGTGTTTTGTTGGAAGTTGTAGCTGGTGATTTTCCAGAAGAGCTGTGGATTCAACACGTTCCAATGACACAACCTTTTATTTACAGTGATGATGCTGTGAGAGAGACATTGTCCACCTTTCTCCCACTACTTGCTGTCATCTTTGTCATTGTTTCCACCAGTAGTAACATGCGGCTGTCGATCATGTGACTCGTGTGATGTGAAAAAAAAAAAAAGTGTTTCCATTGCAGTTTTGCTAAATACATCTATTTCACTACGGCCAAAAAACTACCACATCCTAAGACAGGAACCTTTTACCAAAAAAAGGCAAGTCTTTTCAAAATTGTTGTGTTTCCATTAAGCAAATTTATTTTTGTAATTACAATTTGTGCAATTTTACAGTTAATGGAAACACAGCTTGTGAAAGATCAGTACTTGTCTTCCCAACAGTCTCCCACCTTAGCTCCTGATCTCCGGCTCTTTCAGTGTTGCAACCAGCCTCTTACCTCTCAATTCTCATTATAGTTTCGGCTTTTGATAGTTTTTGCTTTTATTGTTCTTTTTTTAAATTTCACCTGCTTTGGTGGTTATTTTCATATTGTCTGACCTCACAGGAGGATTACTTTAAATTTAAGGACTCTAGGGATTCTGATTTTCTGAACTCCAAGCTAAATCAGAACAAGATGCCTCCTTTCTCCATGAAGAACATTGACAAACTACTCCACAAAATAGCAGGGATGGAAATTAATATTCATCAACTCGAAGTCATTGTGGAGCGATGATTCAAATCTGTGAAAGTACTGACTGACAGCTAACCTGTCCATGAACCTCCATGTATGTCTCTCTGCACACAGCCGTAGGAGGATTCCCTTCCTTTAGATCTGTGAAGACGTTTAGCAGGAAGAACGCTGCAATTAGACCGAGCAAGCTGACCAGCGTTATAGAAAAATACCTCTTCAACCTCAGTGGACTGAGGTCAAAACAAACAATAACAGCAATACGTCTGTAACACAGGAGTTCTGCTAAGAAATATGTTTGCTATACTTCTACAAGAATCGGAGTCCCCAAAGCACGACTCAAGTTCAAACACCAGCGAGAGGTGTGAGGCAACTCTGAGCAGTTTCCTCCTAAAAGATTCAGAAGGAGCCAGACAACACGGCAAAGGTCCTAAAAGTTGGTGATGGATCACTGAGTGGGATTAAACGATACTCTAACAAGAAAAAATACCAAAGCACACCTGATAGTCCGGTAGACTTGGTTCGGCTGGGGACCAAAATTGCAACATTTGTTAGATTTCCAGCTGCTGATATTTGCGTATGACGATAAATGTGACTTTTTGTCACTCACCACATATCAAATAAAGCATTTTTTTAATTGAATTGAATAACTTGATAGATTGATTGAATAACTTTTTAAGTATCCTTGAGGCAGCAGTGTAGCAGAAGTAAGAAATACCACCACCTTCAGGTGGAGGTTGGCATTACTTAAACCCAATGGTTTTGACCAGTTTTGCAGAATATTTTTTTGAAACTCACAATTACATATGGATAAATGAGGGGATAAATTTTGCATGAATCCTGTGAAAAACTGGAGGAACTGACTGATGTCATTTGGTAGCATACAGATATAAACTACTTTAATTTGATTGATAAGATCATATTTTGGCATCTTTAAGGTTTGTCTTATGTGTCCCTCTGGTCTCTGGTGGGCCATTTCAGCTGCGTTTCCATGACAAACATACGCAAAACTTTGCCGAAATTCTGCTATTGTCAAAAAAAGACTATTTTGCAATTGTGTTTCCATTAGATAAGAAACACAGTTACAATCTCACGTAAATAAGTCATTAATAAACATGCTCCACTTACGATCCTACTTCTTGTTTGTGGTTTTTGCCAGTAAAAAAAACAACTCATCCTTGTGGCAAAATTTTTATTAAAAATTTGGTTTTTTTTTTTAATTGCCGTGTTTCTATTAAGCAAATGTATTTTCAAAATGTCAAATTGCACATTTATACGGTGAATGGAAACACGGCAAATGATGTAATAGTCTTTCAGTGCTTCATCTAAGATATCAAGTATGTTTGTTAACATTTTCGACTAAATGCAAGCTAAATTTACTTCTTAATTGAATAAAAAAGTTTCAAAAATTGTCCGTTAAGGAAATAATAAAGTACAACATTTCCAAGGCTGCTTCCTTCCTGTACTCATCCGCAGCAAAGTTTTTATTTATGACACTTGAGAAACTTAACTGGAGGACAACTTAGACTCACAAATCCTTTAATACCAGCTCAGGGACTTTCTACCCGTAGCTTATTTAATCAGTTAGATTAAGAGCAAATGCTTATTTACAGAATTGGCCAGAAAGTTGCATCTCCTGTGACTGCAGGCGAGCACCAGACTGTCAGATCTGTTTTCCTCTTTGATGCAGTTCACGCTCCCGAAAATCTCACAGAAAGATAAAGAATTGATTGATTCCAAGCAGAATCTCTTGAATCACATCTCTGAGCCGCTGTAGCGAACATCCAGCCATATAGCGTATTAATAAACGTACGATACAAGCCTTTTTTTCTTCTTCTTCTTCTTTTTTGGAGACTTTGCCCCGCTCTGTGGCGAACTGCAATCAGGAGAGTGAGGAGGCAGAACGGCACGGCGGTTGTGTATCCTCTCGTATAAAACACCAATCATCCATTTTATCATCTGAAGTGGCTATTAGAGCGCGCGCATTAATCAGCCCGAGGGGCAAAACCTAGATGCTAAAGTGAGTGGCCACTGATGAAGACAAGTGCCCCCACCTAAAATGAGAACGTGTTAGCCTGGTTATGCATCAGTTTGATGGATTGAAGATGCCGTTCCATTCATTTCCAGCCAGCCTGACTTCCATACATTTGCCACTTTGAGGCGCGCGCCGGAGTTTAGGCAGATTGAAGATCAGTGAGAATGAGAGGAGGGAGGCGAACGCCATGTTTAACGAGGGATGTAAAGCTGCGCCTGCAACACGTGGACCTCCGTTAAAACCACGCATCAAGATGTGGGGAGAAGGACGACGGCGTATTAGATAGAAAGATGGAAAACAGAAAACCTCTGAAATTTACTTGTTTTTTTTCTAGAACAATTTTGAGCTCCAAAAGTCAAAAATGTGTTAGAGAAAACTTTTAGACTAGTCTCAGCAAATTTCTACAAAAAAACCCACAAAAATTAAAATGTCAAAAGTTTAACATTTTTGATTTTTCACTAAGTAGACTTCCAAAAGTCAAACCTTTCGGGTTTGAAATGTATGAGATTTTTGTCTCGCAAATTTGAAACTTTTCAAACTCAGAAATTTCCAGGTTTTTGGTAGAAGAATTCTGAAGTTAATTTCAAGATTTCTAAGTATTTTTTCTAGCAAAATTTAGACCCTTTTTTTGGTTCTGTCTTTTCTGAGATTAATCTAAATATTTCTGAGTTTTATTGCAGCAAATTTCCAATTTAAACGTCAGAAATTAAAAAAAAATTGTAGAAAGTTTCTGGAGATAATCTGGGTTTCTTTTCGTTTTTTTTTTTTTTTTTTTACTTTTCAATCTTGCAATTTTAATCTTCTTTTTTATGTACAATGGCTTTAATATGAGAAGTAAGAAGGATTCTGAGCATAAAAAAACACACCAAGCACTTCCTGAATTTCTGTCTTCAATGTGTCAACACTAATTCATGTCAGAAGCAGTTTCTTCACACTTGTGAATTAGTTTCAAGTTATTTGGGATGATGACTTCCTCTTTCCCTCAAAAATATTCTGTCTAGGGAAGGAAGTCTTTTTAATTAAAAGACCTTTATATTACTACTTTGATAGTGTTATTCCATTACTCATGCCTCTGAGGCGGAATATGTTTTTTTAATGTGCTAATATGTTCTCTTGACCTGCTTTAGAAGGATGAAAAGTTAAGTAAGTGTATGTTATAATTAATAAAAACTAGATGGGAATTTTCTGGGTTTTCTCCATGTCGTTTCAGGTGACTGAAACTAGAACCGGGCCTCTCGGCTGCAGCAACTATGACAATCTGGACACGGTCAGCTCCGTTCTGGTTCACAGTCCTGAAAACAAGGTTCAGCTGCAAGGTAAATGTAAAGCATGAGAGATTGTATGAGTAGCTTACACACAGCTAGCGCCACTCGGAGTTGAAAATACGTTCACAGACCATAGATGAGGCTGAGGCACTTTAGCGTGACAATGCCAGAACACATAGTATTGGAAAACACATAATATATCCCTCTTAGAAGAAAAATATGCCTATTGTGAAAGATTTATGCCGTCAGCGAAGACGCATAGAATCCATGTGCACCTAAATAGGAGCGAAATGTTACGGAGGCAAAAGTCTGGATCAGAAAGTTCAAAACGTTTCAACGCCTCCTACTGGCCTGGCATCCACACTGCATTGTTTCTGGTGCTACTGGTGTTTTTATGTAGCTCTGAACTTTTTCTCCGTTTCAAAATTCTTTTAAAGATTCAAAATCATTTTTCAGTTTCACGTTTTTTTCAGTTCTTTTTCAAATGTATTAATTTTTTAACAAACTTTAAGGCCAATGATTTAGCTCCATATATGTTGTTTAAGTGAATGCAATATGCAATTCTGATAATAAAATTGCGTATTTCTCTATGGGGTGGTTCCGAATTGTAAGTAGCCATTTGTTGCTTACTAATAAACCACCACGGCTCTAAAAAGTCTCCAAACTGCTGAAAATTTCCCACAACTCACCCAACATGTCGGAAGTTCTTTTTAACAAGATACCAGAGAAGTTGCCAGAAAGACTGGAGCAAAGACTGATGCAGCACTGCTCCCTCCCCACCTGTCGCTAGAGACTTTTCTCTCATTGAAATAAGAGAAACTGTGTTTTTGGTCACCGAAAATACACACAGTCATGGTGTGAAAACTGTAGGACAATTCAGTGAAGAATGCATGTTATGATAATGGTTTCCTAAACTGAAACCCAGGTGGTTTATGCAACACAAGACAAAAATAATGAAATCAGACTAACACAGCATTAATCTGAAATTCTATTATAGCAGTCATAATTTTTAAACCCACTGACCAAAAGTAGAGTTGATGACCTGCACCAAACCTGGCTCTTTGAGAGAAAGGAGGCAAGGAGAGCTCTAATCAGGATGGCAGTCGGCTTTCAATAGAGGTGATTTTATATAATTTCCTTGTGGCTAAGATCTGAAAGTGAATTAAAATCACTTCCAACTCAGAAGTAGTTTGCACAAATCCATTCAGACTTCAAACTAGTGAAATAATCAGCAATCCCTGGCAGATGTGATCACTCATCACTTTAATCTATGTCTCAGAACCAAAAGGTTAAAAAAATATTTTGCCTTTACCGGTTAAAATCTTTTAATCTTTATTTCTCCCCACGTCTGAAGAGATGCTGACGCAGACGTTCACAGTCACACTCCCCTCACTTAAATAGTTCCACTTTGAAGGAAGTTGGAAGGTTGAGGAATTTTCTTGATGTATTTGAATCCAATCTGTGTAAAACCTGGTGATTTGGAGCATGGATGGCTGGATCTGATGCTGCGTTTGCAAATAAAATTACAAAACTCCTGTCGTATAATTCAAAGTTAACAGACTATTTGACCGGATTTTGGGAAGACGACTAACGCAAAATGCTACACTGGTTCCTGCATTGAAAACGCACTTTTATTAACAAGTTTGTTTTGCTTGTGTTAATATCCAAAGAGTAGAATGGCAAAAAGTGACAATGATTTGCTCAATAAGCAGTTAAAAATTACCACAACATTAAATTTGTGTGTGGGGGGGGGGGGGGGGGGGGGGGGGTTTCTGAGGATGCGTGTGGAAATCAAAATGATCAAAAATGTGTTGATATTTTAATAGTAATTGTTATTGCATGCTTGCAGGAGTTGGGGTAAATGTTAGCTTACTGTATTAAAAATAATTTGATTATTTTGTGAATTTTGTGTCGGATATAAAAACTGTCATAGCAGCAGTTCAGCTAGCTGTTGGCTTATGGTGGTTAATTCAGCCTCTAGGCTAATAGCTCCTAGTTCTGTTTAGCTTAGATGTGTCTTACATCCTGGTCTTTTGCACTTCACCTACAGAAAGATGACTGTCAGTTTTATCTTTTTACCAAGTCTTGATGCATTAATGCAGTTAACTTGCAAATGAATATGTAACAAATCAGTATTTCGTTTTTAAATTCCTTTAATTCCATGGCTAAAACCTCCCAAAAGCTTCTGTAAGAGTGTTAAAGTGTGATAAAAACAAAATTCAACTCTGACGTAGCCACACCATTGCCCTCCTACAAAATTCTGCTCAATTCTCATCTCCCTTATGTTTCATGTCTGGGATCTCTGCCATTGAGCTCGATTTCACCAGTTGATTTTCAACCAGGCCAATCAGCAAACAGACGGATAAGCTATTTTGATTTTCTCCTCAGTTTAAGAAATGTAGAGGAAGTGAACAAAGCCATTTAGTCTGCATTGGCCACCCTTCCAAATATAGCAGCAAGCTATATTAGCTTTGTGTCGCATGTAAAATACTTGGATGTGAAGCAGTAGTCGTCTTCTTCTTCTTGTGTTTATTGGTGGTTGGCAAACAGCCATAAGGTGTGCATTAGCACCCCCTCTGGATCAGAATGTAAATATTGTTCAACTATGCATAAAAATGATGAGTCAAGAACGATGTGAATTATCTTAGTTTCCTAAAGAAAAATTATTTACATTTACATCCACTTTACTTCGAAGTCAGTGAGCTGTGATGGACCGAGTTAAAAAAAAAACAATCTTTATAACCCAAAGATTATAAATGACAAAAGATAAACTGAGCTCATAAAAGAAGTCAAAGAAACAAAACTGAACTCAGGCAAAAAATGTAAACAAACTGGCTGCACAAACAAACATAACTGACCTAACAAAGAAATGACAAACGGGGGTTTATATACTGGCTGACCAGACTGATTAAGACACAATAGGAGTAACTAAACAGAATACAATTACAAATAACACAAAAACAAATAACAGTACAGCTAAGTTTGGCTAAACTAAAGACCCAAAAATGAAAATATTTGGGTATCAAAAATATTAAACTTTAAATACTAATATTTACTTAAGTACAAAACTTATCTAAACAAAGAAACTACAAATTCCCCCTGCCAGCAGGAACTAGTGGTGGAGTCCAATCAGCATTTAAGCCTGCTGAGCCCCGGCCCCCATCCTTTGTTTGGCAACTCCAAGGCAAGTAAAACTACCGGCAGGAAAAACAAACAAAGAATTAATTTTGAGCAAACAAAATTAACTTTAAGTTGATAGAAATACACATGTTAACTAAATGTGTGCGCTAACAAATAGAACAAATGTATCCAAATCAACTAATAAATGTTTTTATTGAAACTAAAGTGTTGTTGTTGTTTTGTATGGAAAAAAATAAATTGTGCATAAAAAGAGTTACAGACAGGAGTGTGTCCATGGGTTTGGCCATCACAGTAGCATTATGATGTAACTTTTGTTCTCTATATTGTTCTACTGTTTCATATTCAGATGTTTTACACTGTTAAAGTAATGTGTACCACCATGGCTGTTCAGCGAAAAAATAAGTAATACAGGAAATTAATAATGGATGTTCCAATGAATTATTTGTATGCTTCTTATTACTAAATCAGTATCAAAGCATTTAAATCAATATTGAATCAAATTGTGACTTTCTTAACCAACTGTTTGCAGCTCACATATTTTGAACTGTTTGTCTTTCGGTTGCGTCGTACAGGCTAAATGTCACACTTCGTGTTGGAAAAGCTTTGAAATGATTACTGATGGTCCTTGAGATTGCTGTAACGGTAAAAGGCTCGCCACGATTAGCATTTAGTGTCAGCGTTATGCCTTTCTTTTTTGTTGTATTAATGCACATTTTAACAAAACACTTGCTGCTTTATTCGCCGGAGGGGGGAAAAAAAATGAGTGTAATTGTCTGCGTGCCTCCCTCCGCTCTCACTGGGAACAAGTCGTGCCGTGTCAAGCCATCTTGTTCATCATGAAGGGTGCAGGCAGAATAATCCCCAACTCTGTAAAAAAAAAAAAAAAAAAAAAACGACCAAAGAGGCTTATTTTCCTAAATGTCAGAGCTCTTCTTTAAAGGACACCTGTGATGCTCTTTTTGCTTCGCTTATTGACCCAAACCTGCAGCACATCAGTCTGTAAATTTGTACTTCCCCACGAGACCCTGTACCTTAAAACTTTAATCTTCTTTTGCTTCAACTCGGATGTGCACGAAGAGATGACTCAAAGAACATAGTGTCCTTTTTTTGTTGGATCAAATGCATCATTGGACTAATACACATGTGATAGCATTCAGGATAACAGCATGAGGACCTGCATCACACCTCAAAACCAGGGTTATGTTGGTGGGCATTATATGACATGACAAAAATTCAGGGGAAAAATGTCTATTTTTGGTTTAGTTGTTGTTTGCTGCTCTGTAGTTCGGCAGTCATTGAAAGGTGCTACACTTGTGTCTAAAAAGTGAAAGTTTTATGTCAAGAGTTGGAGGTTTTTTTCAGCTGCTTTTCATCATTACAGCTGAGAGCTAATGAAATCCACAATTCAATTCCTCAGATAATTTGAATATTACATAAAACCAAGGCTGTCGATGTTAACACTTTAACACATGCAATTAATCCGAACATTTTAACTCATTAATATTACATTACGCAGATGAATCAAGCTCCCTGTTTTTAGAGGTGTGCCGATCGATCGGCCACTGATCATAATCGGCACGGTCAGAAATGTGTGTGATTAGTGATCTTCAGGCATGGTTAGTTTGAGACAATAAAACATTTTCGTAAACATTTTTTGACAATGTGCATACAGTGGCGGTTTTTCATATAGGCTGTCTGGGCAGTTGCCCAGGGCAGCATCAGGAAGGGTTTGATGCCCAAGAACTAGAAAATAAAATTGATCTCATCTGTAAGATGAACAGGTTTGCTGCTACTTGTATGTATGCATTGTGGAGTAAGTACCTTAGTAGCTGTTGAATAGTGGGAGACCACATTAGCTGCTTTCTGCTTAAACCCCCTCCCCACAAAAAAACAGACAGATAATTTCTTGCAGTTTAATTGGTTGGGGTGTTTCAGAAGGGAGAGGCTTATCCAGGGCACCATTCCTGCAAGAACAACTGCATGCATATTTATATTTTAAGCTTGCAAAGTTAAGCGTAGTGACTAATCAGGATTAATCACAGTGATTAATTTGATAAAGTTTAACAGTTGGTTAACAGCACTACATAAAACCAGTAAAAGATTTGCTATACAGAAATGAATAGTGGAATCAAAGTGGGCGTCCGCCTCAAGCGCAGCCTGTTCCTTGTTCACCTTTTCAACTACATTTTTCCTCCACTCAAATTTCCATTTATATGGCTGGATACAGGCAGCCCCTTCATCTGATACCCTTTATGGAGACCTGTTACCTCGTCAGTCTTCCCCTTGATTGAGTACAACATAACAAGTATGAAATACCTTTTAAATGAGCTTTATGTAATATTCTGGCTTAAAATCTGAAGGGGGATTTTCTACCTTGTGTATAATTAATCTATGTGAGTTGCACTTTTTGACTTACTGAAGTACAGTACATGTCAATGTAATTGTAATTCAGTGACATGAAAATGTGCTGAAATGTGTTTTTCTCCATTTCTACCGTCTCGGACCCCCCTCAGGGTTGCAGGTGATCCTTCCTGGTTACCTACAGAGCCGTTTCATTCAGGCGGCCCTCAACTACATTGGCTGCAAGTCAGAGGGACAGTTTGTCTGCCGCAACAATGACTGCTGGTGCGAGTGCGGTGGGGACTTCCCTCAGTGCAACTGTCCTCACTCTGACCTGGACACTCTGGAAAATAGCCTGCTGCACATCAGAGATGCGCTGAGGCTGTCCAACAAGGACTTTGAGGAATCTGGTGAGCAACAAGTTCATTTTGACCCTTCCAAATGGAAGCTGAAAATGTCAGCTTGAATTGTGCTTTTAGTGCTGGGGGAGGAAAAAACTTGTCTTTTAAGACTTTCCTGTCTAGAGTTTCAAGCGAAGGTAGTCTCTTTCTCTGACAAATAAAATGAATTTGTACCTCTAAATATGAGCTCAAAAGATTTTTTTTTGCATTCTTTCTCCATAAATGGATTCTTCAGTGACCGTAGCGATGGGAGGCACTGTAGACTCTGAATTCAAAGAACAAACAATTAGCTTTCAGTGATTGATTTGATGTTTTAGGTGCTTAGTTAGTTCCTAAAAAATCAATTTGTTTAGCCCAAAAGTGTATAGAGTCCCTGAGCAAAAATAATGAACATAAAAATATGTTCTCTGACTTCATAAAAGGGGAAAACGAACCACCCACTGCAGTGTAAGTTATTCTTACACAGAAAAAGAAATATGACTTGCAGAACTGTGCAATTTGTTAGCTCCGACACAGCTTATTCATATTTCTTCTGTTTCTGCCTCGTGAAACAAGATGTGAGAGCGCCATCATTTTTTTCCAACTTATCATTTTTACATAATGAAGAGTTTGAAGCCATAAATCATTTATTCCCTACATAACCGAAAAGATTATCTCTGCTTACTGGCAAAAAAGCAGCAAGAGAAGGCACAAAGAAAGGAGAGAATCAGATTGATACATAATGGGAGCAACGCTACATAAAAATAGTAGAATGTGGTAAATTGTACTGAGGCTGCGACATCAGCCTGAATGCCTTGAGCGAGTTACACAAGCTTGAGGAAAAACAATTACGAAACAGAAAAAAACTGTCTTTTTTCTTTTTTTTAATGAAGCGAGACAGTGATTCAGACATCCGTCACAATTCTGTAGTCTCCAGCTCATGTGTGCCTGGGAACTGGTGCGCCTTGCTGCTTAACAAAGCACAGAGCAAAGCATTCAGTTTCCCAGATCAGGACTTCAGTAGTGGTTTTGCTGCCCACCGAGACATGCTTGTTTGATAGGGCTTTGTTTTTCTATTGCCAATTACTCAACCCAGGTCTTAACCCAGGTGCAGAATCCTGGATGAGACCCCAAAAGGTGTTGTGGCTAAAAGAAATCTGCATGTTGCTGGACTTTTGCAAACAAAGTTTCCTGAAATCTTATTTTATGTTTATGTTCATTTTTGACAAAAAAAACTCAATGAAAATGTTTTTTTTATTGTGTGTTTGTTTTTCTTTTGCTTTTAAAGAGAACAATAACTGGAGTGAATAAAAAAGTCGATTTTGAATTAATTAAATATTTAATTAAGGGGGAAAAGAACCCTTTTTTGATACGGAAATTTTTTCCCCTCTCATTTCAAAGTCATGATTAACCTTTTTTTTTTTTTATTGGAAACCTGAGTTCAGTTGAATATTGCCAGACCACTAGAATCAAGAAGTCCCTTCAGTAGAACCTGTCTGACAACATCAAGTAAGCAGACATGTCTGAAAAAAGAAACGCATCTTACCCGGATCTAAGAAAATTTAACAACAGAACTCAATGTCAGTCACGTCTGTCCGTCTGGAAAGGGTTACAAAGACATTTCTGAGCCTTTAAAAAAGTTTGTCAGTAAGCTGCTCTGAGTTTCCAGTGAACCACAGTGAGAGCCATTAACCTCTAACGGAGAAAACGTGGAACAAAAATGGTTGACCAAAAGATAATTTCAAATGAACAAAATACTTTTGACAAAGGAAAAACACTCCAGGGGAAAAAAAAAAACACTTTTTTGATTCCTTACAGGTCTTAGTCCAGGATGTCTTGCATTACTTAATGAAACGATGGTTCAGTCATACGTTTGTGACTGACCTACACAGTAGGTCAGGAGTGTCCAAAGTGTGGCCCTTTGTGGCTCTTGAAATAATTTTGTTTGGTCCCTGACAACAAATCAAGAATGCTAAAAAGTAAAAAATAAAAAAAGATCGGCCAGCAAAGTATAAAACTCATTTGGAAATAGCTTTCCAAATGGGTTTTGGATATTTAATGATATATATAGATTTTATAAACATTTTATTTATTGTTGAGCATGTAAAACTAAAAAAGAAAGAAATATCAAAAAACAAATTTTTGTAGTTGTAATTAATGGACTTTGTGGTCCAAAAGTAGTTAAAATTAGTCAGTTTTGGTTCCTTGGGCAAAAGCTTTGGACAAATGCAGGCCTTTGAGTGGCCTAGTCAAACTCTAGTCTTAACTGACACATCATGTCTGGCCTTTAACAGGCCATCAATGAACGATCCAAAATTCCAGTGTGGCTAAATTAAAAGTCATTCAGCAAAGAACTGGTGGGCCAATATACCTCCACAGTGATCATTTCTTCCCCCCTTCATAAATTAAATCATCAAATGATCTCTTCCTCTGATGATCTGAAACATTTATGGGTGGAGAGAAGAAAAAAAAGCAAAAACATAAAAAAATTATTAGGCTAAAGCAGTGACTCTCACATTTGAGATCTGCTGTTCAAGTTCAAAGAGAGGAAAGATGAGCTTTGCCCACCTCCAAATCTGTAATAATGCATGATTAATGGCTTATAGATTGCAATGTGCTTTAATAGTTCATTTCTCACTGCAGTTATGGATCCCAGTAACACATATAGTCGGAGTTTTATTGTTTTTTGTTGTGTTCATTAAATGGAAAGCGTCTCTTTGGAACAATTTGGATTTAATTTAAGACTTTTTTATATATTGTGATAAGTTAGTGGTCATGAGTTTAAACAGTTAAACAATGAAGGTTTACAGAGGAGACGTTTAAAATAAATTATGCAGCAAACCCGTCTGACCCCAGATGTACAGCAGCCTACTGTTCTCTCCTCATGTATGCTTATATACTTACCCTAACCCTATTTACCACACAGTTTCTCCACTGATAAAATACCAAAAGCACAGAATACCTCATTATTCTTTTTCGCTTTAATATTTAAGTCAGTGCTATACACACAGTAGCATCATGGGAATGATTAACAGCCTTTTTATTTTCTCCACACAACACTTTAAAATATTTACATCTAATAAATGCCTAACAAACAGCAGCGCCCCCACCGTGGAGCCCCAAAATGTCCGAATGGTTTTGTCTCTTCCAGAGACGGAGCAAGTTGGAGCTCAAAAAGGTTATTAAAGAGGACCTATTATGCAAAATTTATATTTGCACGTGTTTGTACTTCCCACATGCTTTAAGAAATCACCTAGACATTTTGTGGCAATAAGTTAACGTGTTTTGGTACCTGGAAAATGAGTCGTTTCAAAAACCTTCCGCTTAAGTCAGATTCCACTGGCACTGCGCCGTTAGCTAGCAACCCCAGCCGAGCCCAGCCAGTCACCTAGCAACCCAGCACTCTCGATTGCTGGTTTTATCGCTGTATGTGCTGTAAAAAAAAAAAAAAAAAAAAGTGTTTGTTGACTCACCATCCAGAAAACACTTGCTGCATTCTTGTGGGTGTGCATGAGGCTCCACTTCTGCTTTTCAAAAATGTAAAGTTGTATAATTGCACATCTTTTTGCAGTCATTTTGTAAATGTTGAGTTGGGGGTGAGGGGGCGTGGCCAACAGTAACTTATTTGGATTTAACGCAGTTCATTCTGGAAGGAGCTCAAAATAGACAGAACTGAGCATAACAATGTAGAGAACATGTTTTGTATAGACATTTCCTAACCTGTTCAAGAAAGCATAATAAGTCACCTTTAACGTGATTGGAGAGAAATGCAGAAATGTTCATTTGTACTGCAGCAATAATACCATGAGAGACCGGAAGAACTGTCAGGGAAAAATGTGTTTCTTTGGCACTTTAGACATGATTAACATGATACAAAAAGAAAATCTGCTAGATGGTCGTCATGGTTTTCATACAGTATACTGGTAATTATTAGAGACTTGATAAGGAACAATAGAACGTGGGAACATGCAGAAAACTTCTACTGCTGGTTTTATCGCTGTATGTGCCGTAACAGTTACAACATAGTTCATATTTGGGAAGAAAAAGGGAAAAAGATACATAGTTCTCAGTGCCATTATAAGTTATCTAGTCAGTATATAAAGTATATTGGTCAGTTCTTTAATAATTAAAAAAAAACCATTTGAGATTTTTTAAAACATAAGTTTAAAATTAAATGATTTCCCGCTAAACCTAACAGTAATAATGAAGTTTTAAAATATGTGTTTTATGTGAGAACTGTTCTACTTTTGGGAGCGCCATATTCGCATGGATCCATAAACAGCAGCTTAGTGTGCTCATGCCTTTTGCTGGCTGTGTGCTGATAAGGTGGGGAAATTATTGATGGTTTTTCATCCTCCTCAATAAAACTCTTTATGGGGCGCCACATGGCTCAGCGGTAGAGCAGCTGCACCATGTGCAGAGGCTACAGTCCTCCATGCAGTCGTCCCCGGTTCCTTCTCTCTCTGCCCGTCTTCCTGCCCAGCTGCTAAAGAATAAACGCCACTAGAGCCACAAAAAAAAAAACCTTCAAAAAGTTAAAACTCTTTGTAAAAATGATTCACTTGGAAAGTAGAACTTATTGGCAAAATGTGTAAACTAGCAGCTGTTTGCAATAGGTCACTCACAATTAATGTGTGTGAATCAATGCAACCAAGACATTCCTCCAAACTTATTCAACCCCTTCCTGACCAGCATCTTTCATTTTTAGTAAGGCATCCTTCTGGTGTCAGCCTGCGTTTAGCGTTCCCTGTGGCTTCAAGCTGTAATGCTTAATCCTTGGTTCATGTAAAACGCTTCAGTCAAAAAATGTGTCATGAAGAGAAAAAAAAAAAAACCCCACATATAAATCACAGCGCCATCTGAACTATGAAAAACCTGCAACTTTTAGTCCGGAAACTACGGGGCCTTTTGGCTACGTTAACAACATACAGAAAAAATAATGTTTTTTATTAAAGAGAGTGGAGAATAAATGTGCAGCAGAGTATTAGGCTCACATTAAAAAGATTTTTAAAAATCTAAAATTGCAAGAATAAAGTCATAATACTATGACAATAAAGTCATAGAATTATGAGAATAGTCGCGGTATTACAAGAATAAACTCAAAATTGAGAGAATGAACTTATATTACGCAAATAAAACGTACGAGAATTAAGTCGAAATAATGAGGATAGAGTCGTAGTATTACAAGAATATTATGATGTTATTCTCATAATACCAGGACTTTATTCTCCTCATATTATCTTTGTATTTTATTTTTTCTCAATATGGCCCTATTAATAATGCAATACGTCGTATGAATGGAACCGAAATCCAGAAATTTTTATAAGAGTCAGAAAAATTAAGGCCAAAACGTTATGAATACTTTTACAAGGCAATGCTAACACCGACACAGCTTTCTTAGCTGGATGCTGTTGCTCGTTTTCCGACCTGACCAGCAAAGGAAATTATAAATATATTCATAACGTTTTCCTCCCTCTGTGCTGCGGTTTCTCCCACTGTTTAGCCGCTCCATTGTGCTGGGCAAACAACAAAGGATGAAGTTCCTTTTTTCTCTCTCTCTCTCTCTCTGGATGTTGTTAATTTGTGGGTTTGTAGCCACAGGCCGAGTTCATTTATTCATTTCCCCTCTTCCTGCCAGAGGAGTTCCGAGGCTTCGTTGGGAAGCTGCCAGTCCACTACGCTGTGAACACATCTGTCGTGGAGCACTTGTGGCGCACGGACGGCGGCCTGCTGCAGCGCCATAGGCAGCTGGAAACCAGCAGCAAGCAGCTCCTGGCCAGGGCCCGCCGCACCACTAACAAGCTCTTCAGCCTCAGCAGGAGGTGCCGAAAGCCGCCGAGGATTATCCTGCCGAGGCCGAGGTAAGACACGGGACGGCTGGGGGTGGGGGGAGGGAACAAGAGGGAAGGGATGCTTGCGTTAACCCGAGCTGCTCCCCGGAACCCATAATTACCAGAATGATTTATGCGTGAGGCAGAGAGAGAGAGAGAAAGAAAGAGAGAGTAAGCAGCAGAGCGAGACGGCGCTTATTAGAAGGCACTTGAGGAAAAGTAGCCGGCAGAGAGCGGAGAAAAGTGCTGACGGGAGCGAAGCTGCTTCCCCAGCCAGCGGAAGACAAAGGAACTCGTCTGGCAAAAAAAAAAAAAAACAAACCACAACAATAAAACACACATTTCTAACAATCTGCACAGAATTACTCAAAATATGTCATCTTAAAATTTCTTGTGAAATATTTGATTCATTTTATTAAGAAGTAACTGTGTTCCGGCTAGATAGATAAGTTAGCCATGTCACTCTCACCTGGATGCTCTCTCTGTCGCAGAATTGATGGCTCTCTTATCAACACTCAATACTGAAAGCCATTTCTGGCAGGAAAATTAGCTAAAAAATGCCGAGCCCATCAGTGTGCTTCTCATGTAGTCCTCCTGGCTCCTCACCATCACACTCTGACAGCAACTCTGCTTCCAGCTTCTTCTACTTGTGGAGATTGAATTGGTTTGGCCTATTTTTTTAATTTTTATTGTCATCCACAATTTACATGTTCTTTTTCCACACAAATTGTTGTTTGCGTTCTTATAACTAGGCCTGCTGGACGATGAATTATCCCACAAGTTACTGCGATAGAAAACAATATTGTTTGTTTGGAGACTATTTTCAAGTCACATGATGGTGATGGCATATTAATGCATTTCTCAAAGATCAATAAACTTTCAATTCTGATGAACGTTTAGCACTGGATCCTTAAGATACTTTAAATATCCACAATAAATAAGACAACAGAAACAAATAAAATGAATTATGAAGCCTCTGTAAAATTGCCCTTTAAAAAAAACGAGCTAGTTGAGACTAAAGCACTAGACTGAAGACTTCAGTCATCTAGATTTTGGTAGAAAGAGAGAGAGAAAAGAGAAAAACAATAAATCATGCAAATGGAAAAGTATGGAGCTCGTTTTAATTCGTCATGTGATTAGTTGATGTATTGCTTACTGCAACAGGCCTGCTTGTAATTGCTTTCTACCCCCTTTGGACGGGATGTGCTAGCTTTTATTAATCCAGTGGCGCCTGAATGTGTTTTATAACTTCCCCCCTTTTTCGGTTTTTGTTGATACTCTGCGTCGCCATGAGCACTCGCTCACCCCTCCAGATGATTGAATTCAGGTGTTCCAATCACTGCCACGGCCACAGGTGTATAAAGCCCAGCGCATCGGCATGCAGGCTGCCACTAGAAATATTTGTGAGAGAATGAGTCGCTTTCAGCGGCTCGGTGGATTCCAGTGCAGTGTCGTGATCGGAATACTGTCTGTGCAATAAGTCCAAATTTCCTCCGTACTAAATATTCCACAGTCAACTGCTGGTGGAATTATAACAAAGTGGGAGTGATTGGGAATGACAAGCGCTCACAAAGCGGAATGCCACTCAAAAGTCACTAAGCGAGGGGTTCAGCTGAAGTTTCTTTAGAGAAAACAGATGCAGACCTCCGAGCTTTCTACGGCATCCAAAGTAGCTCTGAAAACTTTCATGGGATCTGTTTTCTTCCCCGAGCGGCTTACGCGAACAAGTGGAATGCAAAAACAATACATGAACTGCCGCGAGGTAGCCCACCACTGGACTGTAGAGTAGTGGATACGTGTTCTCTGGAGAGAGGCCTTTACGCCTTTCCGTTTAGCAACCCAACAGCTGGGTCTGGTTGCAACAGTTGCTAGGAGAACAGTAAGTTTGGTGCAGATGCAACTGTAGTGCAGGGGATGTTCTTTCTTACACAGTGTCCAGGCATCCTTAAAAAGTTATTAAAAAAAAAAAAAAGTCCTAAATTAATGCATTAAAATGAAGGCCTTAAAATGTCTTAAATTCATTTTAAAAAATGTAAGTTGGTCTTATAAATGCTTATCACAGGTCTTAAATTTGGACTTTTGACTCATTACATTCAGTGACTCTAGGGGGTCAGGAAGTACCTGCTAATATACCCTTGCTATTCAGCCAGCTGGCTTTTTTTTTGTTTTTTTGCATCAATCATGGATAAGAGCAAGTGTACCACCAGTTGGCTGAACGATGTTCGTTTTTACCGCAGGCTCATTTCTGTTGCTAACCCTTATGAGCCAGCAGGACCCCCAACCATTCTCAATAGTGATAATGTTTTCAGTCTTAAATTTCATTCAAGCTGGCATTACAAAGTCTTACATTCGACTCGCTGAAAGTTGCAGATATCGGACCAAAAGTTGCAACATTTTGATGACTTCATATATATATAAATTACTGAACTTTAACATCAGAACATAATAGGGTGAGCCCCTAAAGGGAATCCATCTCGAATGTTACTTTTTATGGTGAAAAATTGATATGGCAGCTTGCAAAGTGAATAGGAATAAGCCCAAGAGCAGTAGCTAGGAACTCTAACAGACTTGCACACTACCCAGGGATTTAATAGCAAGCCCAGTCTACCAGTAATTGGCCACAGCGGACTGTTTGTGACCAAAAATGGTAATTCAAAACACAGAAATTCTCTGTGTTTTGGTCCATGCTGTAGTTTAGGCACCAGTTCCAACCAGCAGCGCTTCTCTAATGGTCAAAAGTCACTATAGAAGACTCCATATCAGTAGGCCACAAAGTGCTTGTGTTAAACTTGACCACAGTGAATGGAAGCAGCTGAAAGTCAACATTCTCTTCACATAATCAGTCTGTGTTTTACTCATGATGCTCCACCTTTATGACTGTAATGTAGCCAAAATGGCGTGTTAAGGACCCCAAACTCAAACTGTCCATCTACACTTTGTTTTCTCACACATTATTTTTTCTAAAAAAAAAAGTCAAATAATTTGCCTGATTTTACTGGGCACTGAGAAAATTAGCTAAGACTAGCTACTTATTGTTCACAAACATGTGTATTGCATTAAACAGACATTGGAGAGAACTGGTCTTATCTATATGATGAAGTGATCCGTGAACATCAGCAGGTGTTTTGCTCAGAGGACACATAAAAAAACATATAAATAGTAGTATTATCTTTTTTTTTAATCTGAGACACTTCATGCTCACAAACAACACTTATGTTTGCCTCAATGGTCTGGCTGCTGACCCTGCTAGAGCTTGTTGCTGCTATTGTTGTGGTGTGAAATTTGTTGTGTCCTTGTCTCACAACCAAGATTCAAATGTCTTTATTATCCTGGGACAGGATGTTTTTCTAACAGAGAGACTGTTTTCATGGGTGACGAGACATTCGTCCTCTTTACCTGTCCACTTTCAAAGATCTCGTCCACTTTTCCTGTGTAGAATTTTGGGGAACCTAAGATCATCCTCCATCTTTTTGGTGATGTCAATAGGCAGACACACATCTATTTGACATGTCTCTGTTTCTAGGCATAAAACAATACAGATACAGCAGAAACCAGATATTCACACACATCCACTGATGTGCCTTGATTTACCTCCAATGTGTCAGTTACCGTATCAGAAGTTGATGGAAGGAAACCCAAATGGTTTGACGCAGGTCACAGAGTTTAAAAGACAGTCATCCCTGATACAAATGTATGTCAACTTTTAAATTTGAGGAAAGCTACAAAACAAATTCTTAAAAAAAATGTCCTTCCCAAGTTTTCTGGCATTTAGCAAATTGAAATTAATGTGGTCATTCTAATTAAACTAAAACACGAAAAGTTTGGTCTGATTTAACTTCAGACAGGGAGAAAAAAAAAAGTGTTTGTCTTTTTATACAGTGTGTTTTAACCGTATGCTAGTGTTTTTCTGATTTAAAAACGAAAGTCTCCAAAAGTCCAAATTTATTGCTTTTAAATTTGGACATTACAAATTTCTTTGTCAAACTAAATGCCACTTCATGGGGCTAATAAATGATTTTATTATCCTAATGGAGCCAGTAGAGCAGCGTGGCGTCTCCAGACCCGATGCCTACTCAACCAGTTTGTCGTCTCTCCCCACAGGTCCCTGCACTTCTGGTTGAACTGTGCTCTCTCCACGCTGTACTGCAGCGAGAACAAGCAGGTGGGCGTTTACAGCGAGAGGAGCCGCAGCTGCTCCTGCCCCTACGACCACCCACCGTGCCAGGGGCCGCTGCCCTGCTCTGTGGGCGACGGCCCCCGCTGCGCCTCCTGCTCTGCCGAGAACCGGACCCGGTGCGCCGGCTGCAACCCGGGCTTCACCCTGACCCAGGGGGCCTGCCGCCCCGCCGTGCCTGACCCCACTGACCCTTACCTGGGCATGGAGAGCGACAGAGACCTGCAGGACCTGGAATTGCGCTTCCTGATGCAGCGCCGCGACCCGCGCCTCGCGCTGCACGGCGTGTTCGTGAGCAACGACGTGCGCATCAACACCTGGTTCGACCCCTCGTGGAGGAAGAGGATGCTGCTCACGCTCAAGAGCAACCGAGTCAAATCCAACCGGGTCCACCTGCTCCTGGGACTCGCCCTGCAGTTCTGCCTCACCAGGAACAGCACCCTGGAGCCCACCCTGTCGCTGTTCGTCAACCCCTTCGGGGGCAGCCATTCTGAGAGCTGGACCATGCCGATCGGTCAGCACGGATATCCCGACTGGGAGCGCACCAGGCTGGACATCCCGCTGGACTGCTACAACTGGACACTGACTCTGGGAAACAGGTGGAAGAGCTTTTTTGAGACCGTCCACTTCTACCTGAGGAGTTACAGCAGGGACTCGGCGGGAGGGAGCAAGAACGCGAGTCTGTACAGCGATCCACCTGAGGACCCGGAGCCGTCCAGCAACGTCGGCTACATGAAGGTGAACAGCATGCAGCTGTTCGGGTACAGCGTGCACTTTGACCCCGAAGCCATCCAGGACCTGATCCTGCAGATAGACTACCCGTACACTCAGGGATCCCAGGACTCGGCCCTGCTGCAGCTGGTGGAGCTGCGTTACCGCGTCAACCGCCTGTCTCCACCGGGGGCGCCGCACGTGGACCTGTTCGCCTGCCTGCTCCGTCACAGGCTCAAGCTGTCCGGCGCCGACGTGGCGCGGATACTCACTGCCCTGCAAGCTTTCAGTGCCAAACATCCAAACTACACAGAGTACGAGGCGAATAAGCTGTGCAGCTAATGGCCTCGCCACGCAATGTTTTTCTTTTTTTACTGTTTTCTCGGCACAGACAAGACTAGTATCCACGGGCTGCAGGATCATATTGTGTCATGTGTGTGGTATGTTGTTTACGGCTGTGCTGTACATACACAACGTGCAATTAAATTTGATGGGTTTTTTAAAAAATATTTTCAGTTGCAGATCTCTGGAGCTCCTTTACAAAAAAATATATATATATATTCTAAAAAATCATCTTCATATACGACGCCTTTGAAAAGTATTCACCCCTTGAAATTCTGCCGTTTTGCCAAGTTATCTCAATATTTGTGAGTTTTATTGGGACATCTGGACCTTTTCTGTATTTTTCACTATGAAAAACTCTAAAAATCTGACATTAAAGCGTGTATCCTTAAAAAGTCTTAAATTAGTGTCTTTAAAAAAGGAATCTAAGACATTTTAAGACCTTAATTTTAATTAATATGTTAATCACAAGTCTTAAATTTAGTCTTTGCAAATATTCTATCTAATAAGTTTGCGCTCAGACGTCTTTATTGCGTTCTGCGACTTGAGACGGTTGAGGCTACTGCTAACTTACTGCTAACATACCCTTGCTTGCTGGCTTTTTCACACATATACAGTATGTGTATAGACATGTATTGTTTGTTATAAGTGAGCTAACCCACTCAAGACACACTGAATATGTGCCTTGATAGAAATTGCTGCGGCCTTTTCTGACAAATATCCTAATTTTGCTCGTAAAAAAAAAACAAACAGTTCAAATCTTTCACTCACTCTCAAATGAAAAACGACGTTAAGTGATGTCAAGATGGCCAAAGTTCTTTTTTTCATTCCCCACTTAAAAATCATATTTTATGGAAGAAATCGTTAAAAAAAACTGAACTGGCAGGAAATTACCAGGACACACCTTAGATTTGTCATTAATTGTGTGAACATTTTGGTCAACATTAAACAGATTTTTTTACTGGAATTTAAGTTTTTAATGTTAAACTTAATCACATTTCTGTTAATCCAAAACTGAAATTTTCCATAACTCACAAACTTTGCTGTTACTTAAAAACTGAAATCTTGCGTGTATTTTTTTTTTACATTATATCTCCTCGCATATTCACAAACTCTAATGTTATTTTAAAGCTTGTACATTTCCAAAACATTCAAAGTTTGTATTATATATTAAATATAGTCATTATAATGGAAACATACTGTGTTCTATATTAAATAAATGGTTAGTTTGTTCAGTTCAAAGTAAGAAAACACACTGACATTTGAATTTCTAACATAAGTGAAAACATTCAAGGGCCGTGAATACTTTTCCAAGAACTCGGTAGTTTAGCACTTACAGACTCTTCTCTGGATAATCTTTTTCATATAATGGATCATTTTTTCACACGTAACAAAAGCACATAATGTTCAGATTTTATTCTCCCTCCCCACACACACACACACACACCGTTCCTCTCCGTCCCACTTGAGAGTCTGAGTGGTGTGTGTGCTGTGTTGTTTTTGCCCATCTGGAACCTCAGAACACAAGGTCCCCATTCTCCATTCAGCGAGCGGCATCGCCACTGATTACTAAGTATATAGTGAGAGGAAGGAGGGCTGGGAGTTGCCTTCTTCGGTTCCTCCGCCGCCCCTGTACGCCATTCACAGTTACTGTGATGGATGAGTGGGGCAGCTGCAGAGACATGCCCGGCATCAAACAACAGCAGAGCGAGGACAGCAGCCGCGCGGACCACGCGCACGAGCTCACCCAGCGCCACGGCGATTCCGGGGCACCTCGCGCGCTCCCTCCCTCTCTTCAGAGTGTTTCTGGCCGAAATGGAAATCAACTTTAATCCCCCCCCCCCTCCACCCCCGAGGGTTGTCGGCGTCGGGAGCCCACAGGGCAGCCGCCGTGGTGCTGCTTTGATTGGGCTGGCATCTAGGTGAGCCCGACCAAACGTAAAATGTGCCTTCATCGACATTCGCCGCACGCGCTTCCCCCCCCCGAGATTGAAGACGGACACAATTTTCTCTGATGCCGCCATTCCGAATGAGCGGGAACGAGGCAGGCGACGGGTGTTTTGATTGTGAGATGAGCGGCTCCAGAGCCCACACGCCCAGTTACTGTACGATGCGCCCGGCCGGAGTGGTAATCTTAAATCGGTTTACGTGGCAGACGATCGATTGTCGGGGCTCGAAACTCGAGGCACCGACTTCATTACAAGTTTTAGCACCACTTCCAACAGGCTGCTTTTAAGCTTCGGCATTGATTTTTCAGTGTTCAGTGGCCGGTTTTCAGACACAGCTCTGTCTCCAGGCTGTGAGCCTTTTTATTGAGTTATCAAACATAACACGAGTGTCCGCTAATTTAGTCCGCTCTGAATAATCACCCTTTATAGTTCTGTTTTTACAACCTGACTATCCCCCCCCCCTGTTCTCGTTAAGTTAAAGTTTGTAGAGCTGCAGCTGGCATATTCAATCAACTAAAAAGTTTTGCACCGTGTTTAGAAAGGACTGCAGGGGGGAAAAAAAAAAGTTAGAAAAATCTGGACCGAATCCCAGGAAAGGGTTAAGTCCTTGGGTTTAATAGGGAGCATCTGCTGTGCTTTTAAACCTTTTAAACAAGCAAATATTCTGCATCTGGGCATGGAAATGTGCTGCAGAGTTGTTGGAAATGCTCCAGAGCAGCTCTGCCGTGCTGGGAAGAAGGGAATAAGAAACAGTGGTAGCGGAGCTTCCATTTGGAAGGCAAATACGGGTTTACAATCGCTCGCCTCGTCCCCGCTAATCAGTCTGTAAAACGTTCAGCTTGTTATTGGTTGTTGCTGCTTCGCAGGGCATCCATTTTCACTGACTCGCTTTCAGGGTCACGGCACAGAACACTGCGAGAGAAGATGCGTCGATGAACCGTTCCGAACGGCATAACTAAAACGCCCCTTCAGCTGTCGAGCAGGATTGATTCGTTCTTTTGTGCTCGCTGCTGTTCGCCACAAACGTTAAATCCAAAACGGACTTTTTACAAGTTTATGCAAACGAGCTGAATGACCTCTTAGCCCAACACCATAAATTATTTTTTGGAAGAACAGTATGGTGCGGCATTTGAAAAGTTACACAGTAAAAAGAATAAAAAATAAATAAAAATTTACAGCAATATTTTGGTTTCTTTAGCCGGTGGGTGTTTATATTTCAGAGTCGTATTTTCGCTGTTAGTCATAAATATATGAATGTATTCAGTAGTAGAGCGGCTACTGAAGTTTTTAACCCCAAAAACACAACGATTCATTTTCATAGAAACAATTTTCTCTAATAAAAGCAAAAACAGGAAGTCTTAAACTTTTCATATTTGCTAAATATTTAGCTTGGACCTAAATATTTAGTACGCATGCTAAATATTCAGACATCAACCTAAACATTTAGATGAACAATAATGAAATAATTCCCAAACTATTTTGCGAGCTAAATATTTAGTTTTAAATTTAGCCCAGTGACTTCATTAATAATCAATTAATAATTTAATAATTCAGTGACACCCAGGTTAAAGTCAGTGACTTGAATCAATCTGTCGGCTTTATTTAGTTGGGAAAACATTTTACAAATTGGCAAAAGAAGCTGATCTTGACTGCTTCGTTTTGCCTCTAGCAAAATACTAAAAAAAAAGAAAAAAAAACCCAAGAAAAAAAAACCCATAATGACTTTGGTGGAACCGATTTGACTTTTTATCAGATCAAGAAAAGAACGTAAACTCTCAGCTGGATGTCGCCGAGTTGACCCGCCCTCCGTGAAGAAGCCATTTAATGCTCCTGCCTCCACGACAACATGCATCATTATCCTGAAAAACGACCAAACCTCCTCTGAACTGATGGGATGAGAAAAACGATATTCTGCCTGTGTGATTCCTGCAGAGGTAATGACTGTCAGCCGCCGTGCTCCACCTGACATGCGGCCGTACATCATCCACGACTGTCAAAATATGCTCGTTACCTTCATTTCTTTTCATGTGGCACTGAAAGTGGCGTCAAAACGCAAATTCCAGCACCATCGCCTCGGTCAAGGAATCGTCACTGAATCAAACTTTCGTTCAGTGATCCAGTCTTCACAATGGAGGTAGGTTTCATTTCTTTCAGGTGTTTTTTTTTTGTTTTTTTTCCCCTGTCAGAAGCATTAGCCACTTTCACCAGACATTTCTGTCAAACAGCTGAAAACCAAGCCTCTCTTTAAAAGCCTCTCTGAGTTCATTAGCCACCAGTGGAGCTGTCCCACACAGAAGGAAGCTCTCGGAAGTTGCTGAACCGCAGGAGGCTCCGCGATTCTGGCTGCTCTGAAGCATAAAACACATCAGCGATGTCGAGGAAAAGAAAGAAGAATAATTCTGCCTCTGTGCCTCTTAACCCCTTGTAGATTGTTGCTGCAAATTTGCTTTAAACTGCTTCAGCTCGCTGCGTAAATTTGGTCGTCTGTGTACACAAAAAACAACAACAAAAACCAAAACGTTTGTATCTCTTCCACAACAAATAATTTAGTTTTTCTATAGTTGCAAGTAAATCCAGGCTGTAAGGGATTAGGCCACACTAGAGGCATCTGGATGTCTTTATTAACACTTATCGGACGTGGTGCTGAAAAGCGTGCGGTCCGATGTGTGGTTCTGGTGAGAACTGCTGCGTGTCAAATGTTTCACAGTGTGGCTCCTGTAGCCAGCTGGCAGGCCGTCTGCTGTCCACTACATCACAGCCCTTAGCAGCACAGCTGCCTTACATACGCTGACTGTTGCAGGTTATAGTTGATTGGCTCAATGGGTTGACTTCAACCTGCCTACCCACTTTAGTTCTTTCTGAAGTCACACAGAAACGCTCGGAGGACGTCCATGACCCAGGTTGAATTTTTTTTGTATTTCATTTGTCTTTAAAAGGTTCTTGTTCTGTTTCCTTTTCTTTGAGTTTTTTTTTTTTTGACCTGATCCTTCGTCGCCTTAGCGGTCTCTCCCGCACTTCACTCGAAATGTAGAAATTGGCTCTGATTTCCGTCACAAATGTGCTCAAAACCTTGTCGATATTCCGCTAAAATTGACAAAAGAACATCATTTCACAAATAAGGGGACGCTGGCGGAAATCTTTACAAAAGGTGGCGCTGCGATAAACTTTACACCTTAAATGCACAACAATGCAGGTTTAGACTTTGAGCTACTTGCTAAAACTGTATTGTGTAACATTAAAACATGCCTGGCTGCAACTGCATCGATGGCAGTTCTTCTTCTCTTCAGTGTTTGTTAGCTTCTCCTGCTACTGGTAGCTTCACCGCATCAGTTCAGCGTCACACCAGCTGATGACATTGCTGTGATTCACTTGTCTGGTGTCTGATTTTCAGATATTTTATGTTTTATTGAGGATTTTTGTAGACATGTCTCGCTGTGATCATGTCAAAGCAACTTATATTAAAAAGTGTTTTAACATCCGTCTGGATGCTGCCCGCTTCCATGGAAGGTCAAAGGAACATCGCCCTTCTAAACGTAATGACTAAAATCACGATGCCCTCACTGTGTATCCCTCAGAAAAATGAACTAAGTTAAATCGTCTTTAAAATCCTTGAATGGGTGATGCCACGATAGAGAGCGTTCATTTTCTAGAGTTAACATCGGGGCTGCATGTGATCCGGCATGAAACGTCAGGACTGCAGCACTTTTGAATTTCAATCATCAGAATACCGGGATTGTTCCCGTCGATTTAAAAGGTTCACGTCAGTCTGCTTTTCTCTCCGTCGATACGCTTCCCGACCGCGCCGCACCGTAGGGGGTAAAAAACAAAAACGACGCGCACGTTGCACAAAACTCTGAAGCAGGAGAACCGGGACGTAGAACGGAGCGACGAACTGGACGTGAATCGGGGATCGGAGAATCCGGCGGCGAACGGTGACAAATCAATATGAGGGGCAAATCAGGTGAAACGCTTGATGATGAGGCGGCACAGCAGGTGAGTGACATGATGAGTGAAGATCACTGGTGGTGATACACGATCGATACACGATAAAATAAAACTAGCAACAGGAAAGAAATCAAAGAGGACATAACAATAAACCCAGAGAGGACAATACTAATCAAAGAAAACTAAACGGAAACGAATGAAGAACAAAATGCAAGAATAAACTAAGAAACTAAAGTAAATACAGAGGAATAAACTGGTATGGCAAGACCTTTCGAGCAATAATTAATACGCAGAGGACTGTATGGCAGGAACAGACATTGTTTTCAGATAAAAGGTAAAACAATATTGTTGAAGTGCCATGAGTTTGTCGGGACCATATCTAGTACCAAGAAGAAATATATCTTACAGACGATAACAATAGTAAGGAGGTTATCGCTTATTTATGTTTTTAATTAAATTAGATATATTTACTTCTTCAATATCATTTTTCATATCAGTGTTAATGTAATGAGGCTGATGACTCCATGACACTTTCAATCTGACTCATTAGGATTTAAGAACCAGCTTTGTTCTTTGTAATTTCTGTCCAGTAAAACTATTAATCTATGAATCAGTAAACATGTATATTGAAAAATATCATCCATATTTCTATCCCATATTTGTATGGCATTAAAAGGATCTGGAACTTCTGTTTTTTCCCACTGAAAGCTCTGGTCTGCACACTAAATGCCATGTGGGTGAAATTTTATGGATGATACTCCGATGTCCCATTCTCCTAAAGGCAGCACAGAGCCGCACCGCCAGAAACTCACAGAAACACTGAAGAGAAGAAGAGTTCTGATTGATGTCATTGCAGTTCTATCCATGTTTTGATGTTGCGGCGCACAGTTCTTTGCAAAGTTTAAATTGCCATTGAGCTGAGCTGACCGTTTGGTTACAAAGCGCTAGCGGTTACCCTGGCGGTCTGCGCCACTTGTGAAAGGTCTGTGTGGACACACACGTCCAGAAACCACGTGACCGCGCGCCGACTGTTTACGGCTTCAGCTGCAGTATGGGACAGCTTTCAAAAGGCTCTGTGTAGTAAAAGGTTTACTTTTTCAACCTTCACAATTTGTTCACGCTGCAAAAACACAAAGTTGTGGGGCGTGCCGTGGTGGCGTAGTATTTGGAGGCCTTGAGTCCTCGACGCGGCCGTCGTGGGTTCGACTCCCGGACCCGACGATATTTGCCGCATGTCTTCCCCGCTCTCCTTCCCCGTTTCCTGTCAGCCCACTGTCATATAAGGGACACTAGAGCCCACAAAAAGACCCCCTGGAGGGGTAAAAAAAACCCACAAAGTCGTATCAAGTGTTTCTAGCTGGTTTCTAGAGTACACTTGAGAAAAGGCCAAGCTAACTCACAGGTAACCTTGTGGCAAGATAAAGGAGCTCGTTTGAAGTCAATAACTCTTGAATATTGATCAAGAGCCACTGGCGGATTTTTTTCACTCAGTAAATGGGGGAAAAAAAACATTGTTAACACTAGGAGTGCTAGTGCTATCTTATTTCATGTGTACAAAGATATTTACCCTAGAAACTAGACAAAAAATACTCTGTACGATTTTGTGTTTTTGCTCTAAGATGAATGTTCGCCTGACTGAGATCAACAAACATCTTTGGCCACGCTCCGTGTTGATCTACCTTCTAAACGGACATTTGTAATCCTATATAAAATAGCTTTAGCCGATATCTGTCCTGTCTGGTCCGTGTTTCCCGTCAGTCTGAGAGATGCAACAGCGTTTTACGGTCGCCAAGATCCGTCCTTTAAATACAAACTTATTCGCGATATTACACTCGCCCGGTGGTTCTGTGATAATAATTAATCGTCTAAGAAGAAGAAGAAGAAGAACAGTTTCAAGACCAAACAAATAATTACATGAGCTAAAAACAGCCGCCGTCTGATCCAAGAGGAAAACAAGTGTTCAAAGGCAAATGCGTCGACGTCTCCTGGGTGCTGAGATTGAAACACAGACGTGTGAGTGAGAGCAGACGGTAACGGGGAGACGCCTTTTGAACAAGGAGCCTGCAGTTTACTAAGAGTCATCGAAAAACAAATTCCACCGTTTTCACGCTCACGATTACTAGCAGCAGGCTAGTCTTGGAAGGAGACTGAAACCAGAAATGGGGGCCAACGTTTGAGAGTCCAACTCAAGTCGCATCTAAATGACAAAAACCAAAGATTTGAGGGTCAGCTTACAGACACGTTGATTCATATTCTATATATACAGTCGATTCTCATGTAGCCAGAGCGAAAACAAGCTAGTAGATAATCTCTGGATTATGTTCTGTTAGGGGTAACTTTTGTCATTACTAAGGCATTTCCTGTTTTTCAAAATAAAAGGCAGGTAGTCAACGTTCTACCTCGTTTGCTAACTACACTGCGCCTCCCTCATGTTATCCTCCATAAAATATGTTCACGGTTAAGAGCCTCCAAGCCTTATACAGTGCAGTAGATGATGAAGAAGTAGGTAATATAAACGCAGGTATTAACAGGGAGAAAGATGGAGAAAGGTTACAAGGGAAGGGAGGAGATAAGAGGAAAGGAGAGAACACAAGTCAACACCACAAGTCTGCTTCTGCACCTGCAGAAAGAGAGAAAAGACTAACAAAAAAAAAAAGAGAAACCACAGCAACAATCAGCATATTAGTGTATAACAATTTTGAGGTCACTAAAAAGTAAGCGACACAATACAAGATGTATTTAGTGACAACTACACCTCAACGTAGAGAGTATCTGAAAAACACCTGAATCAAAACAATTTGCGGAATAAATTTAAAATATTCCAAAGCAGCTCATAATAGTTAAAAAAAAATACATATATGTACAGATGAAATGTTAAAAATCACAATTAAATTGTAACATTTTTAGAACTACAAACAGTACAGGACTTAACTTCCTTACCTATAATAAAGGAGTTGTTGGGCGACTAGTTGACATGCCATTGATGAGAAAATTGTTATTTAAGTCGTGAGAAGCGTGGACTGAAGAAAAGTGACTAATTGACTGAACTGAGCTGAATGTTCGGCATCCCGCCCGCCGTCACGTTGTGCAAACACTCGAGAAGGACGGAATGAAAAACAGAAATGTTACTACAACAGCAATATCCGCTGGAATCTGTTGTTGGAACAGAGAGGTTTACTGCAGAAAGACAAAAGATGTTATTGGAAAAAAAATTTTAAAAATGTTTTCAACAGCAATGGCAAGAACAAGCAGTTTTACTTTGACAGTTCCCCTTGGATTAGATTACAGCAATTTCACTGCTATGTACCCTTTTTTTTTCCATTCATTGAGGCTCTGAAAGATATGACTGAGGTTTAAAGGTATTGGATTTTCTTTAACCACCGAGAGCTTAACCTCTAAGCTTTTGAATAAACCTTTTAAAAAGCTTCAAAATAAATCCTAAAGGATTATGGGTAATAAAAAGGCGAGGAACAGGAGTGTCAGCTTGAAAGGAAACCAGTTTTTGGAATAATCGTATGAGCTCCCTGAAAATAGAGGACTAATGAAAAACTCATGCCCTTTGAACTGTCTCGTGTTGACGCTGCAACTACAAGCTTTAATAATGTGACGTTTGTTCATGTTCACCTTCAGCACCAGACTTTGACGCCCCTCAATAAAACACAGTTAGCTGCCTTCGTACCTCACATTGTTCACCTGGTTGTAGTTTAATCTCGGTATGAGTGCGGCCGTTCCGTGAAGGCACCAGAGGATTTCGGAAGAGAACAAACGGCATCATGGAGACCAAGGAAAACAGCAGGTCAGGGAGAAAGTGCAGAGACATTTGAAGCAGACTTCGGTGATAAAAGGATTTCTTCCCCTAAGGCAAGGAGAGGATTGATCAGAGAGGAAACTATGGAGGATCTGTAGCGATCCATTTCCCGGTTAACCTCTCCACAGCACGACCTGCACTTCACAGATCTGTGCTTTATGGAACAGATATGCTGCTGTGAAACGACTCAGACTGACATACAGGCTTACAGGAGGAAAACAACGTTGACCAGACATTGTGAACGAAGAAGTCGCAGAAAACCGACGGCGCTTTAGAATTGTAGTCTGCCTGTAGTTTTAGCAATGACGGCGAAGGAAGTGGACGAAGACGTTGAGTCTGTGCTGGCCACGCCTCCACTTCTCTCTTTGGTCAGTGGAGGATGGTTGTTTACATCCATTTCCAGCTATTTCCGATAAGCTTCATAGCATCAAACTGGCGCACTGCATATGTCACGGCCAAACGTTAAGAGATTTAAGTTTGAAATAATACCTAAATGTTAATTTAATATAGCAGGGAGCTCAGACCTCCAACACGAAGCGAAGCGTAGAACACGGGGCTGGTTTCTAGACTTCCTCTAAAAATGCTTTGAACTGCCTATATTAATAGATAAAACAGAAAATATGCCTTAGCAATTTTCACCGTTCATATTACTTGGCGTAACAGCAAAAACAATGCAGCATATCGCTGTAAAAATCGTTCAATTTGAGGATACAAGTATAATAGTTAGCATGCTGTTAAAGAAAAATTATTATTTTTAATGCTTGATACAGTTAATCTACGACATGTGTAACAGTTATAGCCAACACTTTAATTTGGAATAGTTTCTGTTGAGCAGTTGGGAATTCAGCAGACAAAGCAGGGCCTTTTTGCCTCCCCCGCTGAAGACAGAGCAATAAATTTGCATTCCGAAAAGGGGGAACAGACTTCTTGGCGCCTCTCGGCCAGGTCGGACGGAGATGGGCACGAAGTGGTTAGATAAAAACCAGACATCGGAGCTGTAAAGAAGGGGAGTTTCCGGGAGTTTCTAAGTTTCTAATTGGTCAAAGAACGGAACGCCTTGACTGCATATATTAAATAGGGAAACACCTCTTTCATTAAAAAGTACAGGTCAGCAAGCCAGCAAGAGAGGTTTTTTCATCTTTTCCTCCACATTTTGGGCGCCTTTGTCTGTCTTTTGTGTTTCGTGTTGTCTGTTCTCTTGTCTGTATAAAATGTATATCTCTGTACCTCTGCAGCTTTGTTGTCGATTGCTTTGTATGAGATTAAACTCCGTGATCTGTGACGTCAACACGTTTTGTTGTTGTTTCGTTTTAACAGCACGCGGTTGCGGGTCGCTCATGGAGAACGCCGCTCGATCCCGGGCAAAAGGAAAAGAGGAAGGATCCAAAGGTTTTGTCCAAAGCTAGCATTTAATGATCCTCATTTTTTAATATTTGGGGGCTTCGTCCGGTTCTGGAATCTTGGCGGGTGGCGGTCTCTCCCCGATCGATCCGTCCGGCTGGTGCGGTAAGACGTTTTTTAATTACTCTTTTGTTGTGCGCAGCCACGCGGAGTTTCGGAGCTGCAAGGGTGGATAGTTTTGCTCTTAAAATAGTCTGTTGTTAGTTATAATTGGAATTTAACGATAGCCTGCGGTAGGCTTTCAGTGTGTGGTACACTGTATGGAAATACGCATGTACAGCGGACCGTAGCGGGTTCAGACTGAGGATTTTGCGCTCCCTCAGTTGTAAAAGCTGGGTTTTCTTAAGTTTATGTCTTTTTCCCTGGAGACCCATGGCTGTGCTCCTTAAAGAAAGAAATTTAGGAATTGTGTATTTTGAAAATAGCCTGAGGTAGGCTTTAGATTTTTGAAATAACCTGGGGTAGGTTTATTCAGTGTGTGGGACACTTTAAAAAATGGCTTGCGGGAAGCTTTGACAATAGTCTGAGGTAGACTGTTAAGGAATCAAGTATTAGTGTTTGGCACACTTTAAAAATAGCTTGCGGGAAGCTTTGACAAATAGTCTGCGGTAGACTTTATAAACGGCCTGCGGTAGGCTTTGATATGGTGCATTTTTTATTTTTTGGCCGGCATTTTATTTTTCCTCGTCTGTCTGTTACGTTTGTCTGAAAACGTGTTTGTGTTCTCTCTGTGTGTGCTGCTTTGTGTGCCGGCTGCCGTGGAAGTGCGCTGTTTGTCCTCAGAGCTTTGTGTGTGCGTATGTGTGTCTGCGTGTGTGTCTGTGTGGCCGTGTGTGTGCGCGTGCACGAGTTCGGGCTGGCTGTGTGTTTCAGCAGAGTGTTAAGTTGTTTGGATAGCGCTGTGTGTGTGAATTTGCATTGATTTTGCTGCGTTTTATTGTGAAGTTATTATGGACACTGAGTTGCTACACGTGCTGTACGCTATTTTATGGTCGGGGTTCGTTGAAGAGTCGTAACGGGGAAAGTACAACGATGGCGAAAACGTGGTCGTTTAGTTTAAAACATAAATAACTAAATAAAATAAATAGGAGTTCAGTACATAAAACTGGTACCAGAAAACAAAATTATTGGTTGTGGTTTGATTTTAACATAACTTTGAGATGTCTCTCTTTTTAAACGTGCACGGGGATTTAAAAGGTTACTGACGATTGGGGTTTAAAATTAATTAAATTGACACATGACAACATTGGACAATTTCTGAAGCTTCAGTAAATTTCATATAAACTTTAGTAAAATTGATATAAATTACAGTAAAATTTGATAGAATAATGACCACAGACTGACACTTGGGGACTGATGAAATTTTGACTGACTATAAAACCTGGCCAGATGTGTGTGTTTTGTGTTTTCTGTAATGTGTTGTGTGTTTTTGTTTGTGTTATAATTCATGTTGGTTTGACAGAGTGTGTGATTGGAGATAAAATACCATTGGGTATTTTATGTCATATAAATACTGACTTTTTCTCAGTGCTGTTTGATGGTGCAAAATTTCTAGTTTTTACAAACATCCTCTGTGTTAAATTGAACTAACTTCTTAAAATTAAACAATAACAGCAGTAAGTGTGACCTGCAGTGTACAGTTTGGAAGGTGATTAAAGGATAGAATCTTGATAAAATACATTATCTGAACAAATTGAAATTACAATATGGGTTCTACGGTTAAATAAATGAATAAATAAATAAAGAAAGAAAGAATAAGCCAAGAAAATTAGGTCACAGAGGATTCTAGAAATGCTGTCTTGGCAAATTAATAGTTAAATACATAAATATGCTGAATGGATAAATAGATAAATACATAACTGATTAGGTACAGCTATGAAATAAATTAAATAAAAATTTATATAGACTTGAGAACTGAATAGTGGATATAATGTTAATTATTCCTTCTAAGGCTGTGAAGGTAGTAGGAAAATGGAATAACATACAATGAGTAAAATAGGATTTTTTTCATGAGTTGAGGATAAGAAAAAAAAAAAAACGAAGATTTTTAGAGAAACAGGCTCTAACTGTAAGAGGTAATTGTTCAGATAACAACAAACTGCAATATGCAACTGACTCTAGATATTTTCACAATCAGTCTTTTTCAAACAGACCAAAACTTTAAGATAGATAAAATATTGTTAAATCTACAGGACTTACGGATAATTAGACAGGATAAATTAGAAGTCACTCTCTTGTTAAATAGAAATTGGTTGAATATAGAAAAGTTTGCTAAAACTTACAAGATTTGTTGTTGAAGGATAACATTAAGTTTGAAATAACTTATTGGTTAATAAATAAAAAAGATCATATGGAACTTTTGTAGAGAATAATGTGGACAAGGGGACTTGCAGCCCCCCCCCTTGCAGCCGCTCCAGGAGGGCCACAGAGCTGAGCTGTAAATGCTGACCCACTAGATTCAACTAATTAACATGTGGAGCCTCTTTGCATACCACTGTAGATTATAGGAAGTTGTAGGGAGTCTTTTTCTCATCGCATAAGACAGGATTTTGGTGCAGTTTGGTTTCCTAGCTTTAGTGAACCATTTTCTCTTTAAAGTAGATAGTTTCAACAAGCAAATACATAGTGAGCAAGGAATAATGTGGAAAATGTTAAATATAAGTTTTTAGCATCAAAACACTGAGTCGACTGTCACAGGCCGACACTCTTGGTAATGATTTTCTGGTTTCCTTTCATATTACTTTATGTAGTGAGTAGTGAGTAGTTTAGATTTTTATCTTTAACTTTGTTTTCATTAGTCTGACTTTTTATTTAGCTATTTGTGTCAGTTCTTTGTCTATTTCTTAAATATAACAAATTATTTTCTTTCTTTTGAGTTATCAGTTTCCTCTGGACCCGTTCACCAGGGGATAGGGAATTTTGGTCTTTAGTTTAATTTTTTTCATTTGTAGATTTGGTTATATTCTGATCAGTATTTGTCGAAATTTATCATTTTTAGATTTTCTTGACTAAGACTATATTTTTTTTCTCTTTCAACGTCTCTCTGGCTGGTTTATGCATAACTTTCACTGAGTTTTTAATTGGTAAACACGTTTTGTCAAACACTGCTGAAAATTTTTGAGAAGTTTCTACAACGAATTATTTGATAATCATGAGAGTAAAATTGATTACTGAGTTTTAAAACTGTAATGTGAAATGTTTTTTTTTTGAAAATAGTAATCTTGAAGGTTTAAAGCATGCTATAATAAATTGTTCTGTTTGTTTTGACAGTTTGCCTGTTAGGACGGGGCTGTATTGGGTAGAATTTCTCAGTAAAATAATGACCCCGTTTAATCAACATCGTTAGTTAACATATTAGGTACTGATGATACATTAGCCAGTAATGTATCATACAGGGGGAGAATATGTTACGGATTTATTTTTATTTTTATATTACTTAAGTAATTTACTGAAATTTATATTACTTAAACAAATTTTTTGACGAACATGTCTGATCTGTGTTACACATAAAAAAGTGAAAGGAAAATATTCTCTGATATTATATGTGCTTATTTTAAATAGGTTTGAGTTGTTCTCCATTAAAAGATTTTCTGACAATGGGCTAAGGTATGTTGATACAATAGATAAATTTATAGTGATAATGGAGCATATTTTGGTTAATTAACTTGGGAAAATAATTATAGAAATTAAAATATTATTGTGTCAGCCATTTTCAGAGCATTAATTTAATGGAGCATGAATGTTTTAAGAAATGTTTTGAAGAATCTGTCATTGATTAAAGTTATCATTAATCAGTAAAAGTACACAGGCGGGATTATAATGATTTTTCTAAACTTGATTTTTGTTTTGATTTACATCCATTTAAAACGATTTTGAATAAAACTTTAAATTCAACGACAAGTACAAGACCTAGAAAATTGGTATATTTTGAAAATGTCTGGATTTGTTACATTATAATTTCTCCAGGTCTAACTCTTTTGAATTTTGTTTCAGGAACGTATGTAAAATGATTTAGACAAATAACCAGTAAGATCTAGTTTCTTCTATGAAGGTAATTTAAACTGGACTGTTTAACTCACATTGTTATTCATTTTTTGGTGGTACATGTAAGCTTTACAACTACATTTTTAAGTTTTTGTGATTGTTTTGTTTCGTTTGTTTAATCCTATTTTTACAAGATTGGTTTAAGAAAAGATCTGCATATGTTTAACATTCTGGGAACACGTTACTTTGGAAACATGTCTTTTGAAGCAAATGGTTACAGGGTTTTGGTGTTTTCCATCGGTTAGGAGCTATAGTATATTATAATTGAAACGTAAATTGAAGGGATCACATCCACCATTTGATGAACAGAACTGGACAGAGTAGGAGATAAGGTTTCACGTGATGTGTTGCTCATGGTTTTACACACAGACTGCCCTGGAGCTCGGAGCTCCAGGACTCTGGACTCTGTCATACAAGCTGTGTCATGCGAGGCGGGGGTGGGGCTGCTTGGAGAAGCGGCTTCACACTTATTTCGAAGATAACAGCCACAGAGCCACGAGCGTTGGAAGGATTCACTCGAACACACAGTGATTTGAAGATGTTTGTGTTGAATTACACAAATGAATGATGCCTTTGGATAAATCTGATCTCTGTCTTGTCATTATAGTTTTGCAGCTGGTTTCCTGGTGCCCTGCGGATGTGGTCTCCTTCAAAGTCTGCGTTCTTTGATAAAAAGGATTAAAATAATTTCCCTGGATGGAAAATAACAAAACAAATTTATTTTTAGGTGAAACCATCGTTTGATTATGCTGACTGTAATGAAGATGATATTAAAGAATGTGGTAATTGTGTTTCTGATGCTAATGAAATTCATGTTGAACACAAAATGTCTGTGTAATGACCTGTGACAGGTCGTTTCTTGAGGTTTCCAGTCGAAGAAGATCAGGCTACAAGAGGATCATCATCGACATTAATTTTTATTGCGTGTTTTTCGTTCGTTGGGAACTTTGAAAAGG
Organism: Xiphophorus hellerii; assembly: GCF_003331165.1. Lineage (NCBI taxonomy): Eukaryota > Metazoa > Chordata > Actinopteri > Cyprinodontiformes > Poeciliidae > Xiphophorus > Xiphophorus hellerii. Next base: position 4,772,372 of record NC_045677.1, read on the forward strand.
ACTTTCGTTTCGTTTTTTGCGCGCATTTTTTGAACATTTCCTGACGAAGACTTCATATTTTAAGAGACTGTCGATGGACATTTAAAAAAAAAAAAACAGAAAAAGACGAGCAGCAGATTGTAACTTTGTGTGTTTCTCATTTTGGCAGATTGTAATTTTGTGGTGAATGTTGTCCTTTAAGTTGCAGACATTTCTTACTAATTTTTCTATGTATGTTCCTGTTTTATTTTTTCATTTTATACTTTGGGTTTTGTTTGTCCTGTGTTTTTGGTTCTATTGTGATAATTTTGTTTTATGATTTTATTTTTGGGAGGATAAGTATTTCTTACCCTTGGGTTTTGTTTAAAAAGGGGGACTGGATATAATTAGGGTACGTCACTCTTTTGGTTTTCATTTTTTGGTTTTTTTTCGTTTTTCTTTTAGTTTAATACACAGTTTTTGGCTCTGTATTAGAAGGCTTAATCAATTTTAGTGAGGTCTGTTTTTCAGACCTCAAAAGGGGGACTGTTAAAGAAAAATTATTATTTTTAATGCTTGATACAGTTAATCTACGACATGTGTAACAGTTATAGCCAACACTTTAATTTGGAATAGTTTCTGTTGAGCAGTTGGGAATTCAGCAGACAAAGCAGGGCCTTTTTGCCTCCCCCGCTGAAGACAGAGCAATAAATTTGCATTCCGAAAAGGGGGAACAGACTTCTTGGCGCCTCTCGGCCAGGTCGGACGGAGATGGGCACGAAGTGGTTAGATAAAAACCAGACATCGGAGCTGTAAAGAAGGGGAGTTTCCGGGAGTTTCTAAGTTTCTAATTGGTCAAAGAACGGAACGCCTTGACTGCATATATTAAATAGGGAAACACCTCTTTCATTAAAAAGTACAGGTCAGCAAGCCAGCAAGAGAGGTTTTTTCATCTTTTCCTCCACATTTTGGGCGCCTTTGTCTGTCTTTTGTGTTTCGTGTTGTCTGTTCTCTTGTCTGTATAAAATGTATATCTCTGTACCTCTGCAGCTTTGTTGTCGATTGCTTTGTATGAGATTAAACTCCGTGATCTGTGACGTCAACACGTTTTGTTGTTGTTTCGTTTTAACAGCACGCGGTTGCGGGTCGCTCATGGAGAACGCCGCTCGATCCCGGGCAAAAGGAAAAGAGGAAGGATCCAAAGGTTTTGTCCAAAGCTAGCATTTAATGATCCTCATTTTTTAATAATGCTAACCCCCAGGTTTTAAGTTTTTCATTTTTCCCAATGGCCACTTAAATTTCAGGATGGTGGCCATTTTGAGTCTTTTAAACCACTGGCACTGATCGCGAATGACGTCACTGTTACCCAGATGTTCGAACAAACAAAGCACAAAGAGAACGGAAGGGAGTAACATTGGAGGATAAGGACGTCCCGGGAGCTTCGTTTCAATATTCTTCAATATAGAAGCACAGTGTGGAGCAACTTAAACGATGGTGGAAATGCAGAGGACTCAAAGAGAGCAGAAAGACGGCAGCGTTGGTTAGAAGGTAGGGGTTTTTTTTTCTGGCTATTTGACTTGTGCTATTTGTTCACTAAACAGGCTTACCGCTCTGGTTTGTCCAAAACTAATATAGACGAGGTGCACTCTTCTGAATTTCAGTAGCTTTCAATCAGTGCCGTTATTGTCTTAAAATGGTTTGGATGAACTTTGTCATATCATATTTTTTCAACTTTGGTCATCCTCTATTCATACAACTTTAAAGTAACTGTATGTAGCAAAATAAACCGTCAAAACTGAAGCTGAGGGCTTTGCTGTTTGTGAGTCTCACATAAGTCGTCAACTGAAAGGAGACGATGTGTGAAAGAGACTGAAGAGACGCTCATCTTAGTGGTTATCATTAGCTTTTGCTCATTTAAAAAAAAAAAAAACGTTTTTAGCATTAGCAGAGCTAAGATTCTGGTTTAGCGAATCAGTGATTAGTTTGCTACGTCCACGGCTGGCCATAACTGCTAGTGAAACCGTACATTATGTATTACAATCATGGTGGCCATTTTGAAAAATGTCAACCAGAAAAAGTCAACAAAATATGAAATATATATTGTTATTATTTGTATGGTTGAAAAGGGTGAATTTTTATTCAATTGTTATTTCACGTCTGAATCAGTGTATGTCATCTAGTGGTGTGGTAGGCGGTGAGGGAAACGCAGCAGACCCAAGGTTGAAGTGAAATGATGAGTTTAATCCAACACAAAAGTCCAAAAACCAGGCAGCACTGCTGAGCTGAAACCAGGGCTCAACACAGGTAGCAACTGGCTACACGAATGGACATGAATACAATTAACGAGCACGACCACTGACGAGGAACAAAGAACACAGGTGGGTTAAATACACAGGTGGGGTTAAATACACAGAGGGTAATCACGGAACGAGACACACCTGGGAACAATCAAGGGGCAGACAGGACAACACGGAGACTCAGAAAATGCAGAAACTCAAAATAAATACACAGAAAACTCAAATCCTAACAGTGTAATTGTCATTATTTTGTACAGATCATTCTTCTGTTTGATATTTAAGTTTTTTTGTATTTCTTTTATCAAAAGTGAATCTCTTTTCTTTTAACCACAATTGATTTGGAAAAGCAAGCAAAAAAAAAAAAACATCCAAGAACAAAAAAAAAAACACTTTGTGTACACGCTACAAATAGCTCATGATGTACCATCATAGCATATGTTAATTAGGATTAACAGAAATAAAAACCTATAATCAACATAATACACTATAAATACACCTACCATCAGCATAAAAAGCTGAGGAGCTCTCCAGGCTCTAGACCTTTCGTCTCAGCTGCCACCAATTTTTCATTCATGGCATCCATTTGCCCCACCGAAGATTTTGCTCAACTGTCTCTCCTTCTTCCTCTTCCAGGGTTAACTGAAAGGCCTCAGTAACACTTTTTATAAATATCCTGAGAAGCTGCAGGATCTGCCCAAATGGTACTGTAATAAAAAAAAAAAAAAATTCACTGTGAAAGATATTTTACCATGAACACTAACACTTAACTGAACCGCACCACAAATAATAAATCCTGTTAAACAACTGATACAGAGACTATTCCGTCACTCTAAATGCTTTTTATCACACGTACTTATTTTGTGAACAAAAGTTTAAAACAGACAAAACCTCCAAAGATATCTTAAAACTTGACACAGAAAATAAATAGATCTGTTATGAGTGCAGTCACATACTAAATGCTCCGATTACTCTGCAGTTGTCAGGTGTATCAGAAAAGAAAAATAAGTTTACTAAGAGCTACTAGAGGATCACTTTGTTGAATAATGTGGGGGGGGGAGAAAAGAAACAAAAACTCATTTTGCATGTCACAAAAACAAAGCAAATAATTGTAGATGCCAAAACAATCGGACATTGTTTTCGTCATGGGAAAAGTACAATTGGTTGAGGAATACTTAACAGTTAACAAACATCATCATCTGCAACAATTTTCAATGAATAATTAAACTGTATTAAATTACCTTTGAGATATTGAAACATTATTTATTTTTCTACCTTAACAAAAAATTCTCAATAAACACAATTTTGGACGCCACTGCTAAAACTGTAGGCAGACTGCAATTGTAAAACAGTGAAAAAAATTATACAAAAATTGGACCAGCTGAAAATCAAGGGGATGAAGTCAGACTGTTCTGTCGAGCAAAGATTGTAATCTATTTCAATTAAACGGGAACACAAAAAGCAGGATACCATAATGTAGTAAACAATATGTACTCCATGAATCACACCAGGGAAGAAATACATGTTGCATGAACAGCTGCCCTCAATAAAAGGCAAAATAACAATTGATTACTGAAAAAAATGTTTGTATTTTCTATTTCCATCATTCAAACAATTGCTTTGATGGGAAGTCTTCACCAAAACAACCTATGCAATTTGAACAATGCGAAGCAAACGTCAATCAACAACAGAAAGTTAAAACAATATAAACTATTTGTTAATTTTGATTAAAATTGACATGAGTTCTCAGAGAAACAACTTGCATCAGAGCTTCACTGTCACAACAAGCTGACGCAAAGATGGTAAATAACAACATCAGTATTTCGCCGGTAGGGGTCAGTATCACTCCACCCATGACAGAGAACGACGGGGAAACGGGAGTTCTCGGAGATGTAACACGTCATCAGACAGAGAGATCGCGTAGCGGACGGGTACGGGAACTGTACAAGAGCGTCTGCGGTGGTGAGCGAGCGGCGACGCCGGAAGCCTCGTGGCCGCCACCAGGCCGGAGCGGCGCTGAACTGCGAGGGCCGTTCAAGGCCCCTTGCAGCTTTAATTATTATTATTATCTGTATGGTTGAAAATATGTAGGCTATGATTTGACATCAAACACACTATGTCTAATGGTGACTTTACTGCAAAAATTTATTTTCCATGACAACCATGACGGCCATCTTGAAAAAAAATAATAAGAAGAATTCCACACAAAAAATACTCAGCGCATCCAGAATTCGTCTGGATTCCCTACATTTTTTTTGACGTGTTTAAACTGCCTGCTGTACAGCCGAAGTTACTCCAGAATGGTTTAGATCAAAGTATATTCACTCTGTTTTTTATTTATATTATTTAGTGAACATTGATGAACAAGTAAAGTCAGTGTGCCGATTCGCCAAAGGCTGTTTTTCCGTCTGTTGTCCCTGGATGGGTTTTACAAAGTCACTCTAATAAAAACAATCCAACAGATAATGAATATAAAACTCCCTCAACATTTAAACCTTACATCTCAACATCAAGACATAAATCAAATTTAGAATCTTTGGTTTAGGAAATGACCAGAAATTGCTGTTAATAGTCAAGGTGCATGCCACACGTTAAAGCACATTTTTTCCTTCCAATTTACAATTACTCACCACTTCTTCATCATTTTCCACATAAAGTCGGTCGATACACCAGGCTGCGGTTCTCACAGGGCTGCGATTCCGTTTGTAATTGTTGGCAGATTTAAACGGGACTCTGCAGGAAGTCTTTTAACTCTGCAGGTTAAAGTGAACTGAAGCAGGCAGAAATTGCATGTAGCCGTTAGAAAAATACATCCAGCCGTTGTGCTCACGAACATTTACAAAGAGCAGACTTTCAGTTCAAGGAAAGCCGGGGTGGCCATTGTGTGTGAGCAGCTTGGGTTCATCCAGAGCTTCCTGGGGTTGTGTGGGTTGTCCAGAGGGTCAGCTTTTCTTCCGGACGCTCTTGACGCCTTTAAACTTTACATTAAGACTTATCAGCGTAAAATGAATCATCTCCGTCAGCATTTGAATCTAGTTGTCGATGCAGAGATTAGAAAAACACATCAGAGGTATATTGTTATTATTTTTTATTCAGTAAAAGAAGAAAATGAACGTCTAGGGTCAGATTTCTTCCGTCTCATGGGCGAATTCAAATGCGCTGGCTTACCTTGTGTGCTGTTGAGTTCATGACTGCGAAGAAAATCACTAACCAATTATGGGAAATGTTAACTGGGGGGTGAGGGGAGGAACAACAAAAAGATTATTCATTCAGCGTTACGGCAAGGATATTACATCTTATGAAATGCCTCCAAGTTAAAAAACATTTTATGAAAACAAATCTGAGGAAATCTGGTAGAATAAGTGGCAAAAGACCCGTATGAGAAAGGAATCGTCAAAAAAAAAAAAAAGGAAGAAATGTGACTTTAAAACCTGACAGTACGTCTTAATAATAGAAATAAGTTGAAGCAACTTAAATATACAAAAACGTTGTGGTTGCTTATATCTATCAACTCATGAAACTTAGAAAATAATTTTTAAAGTAACAACTCGGCTGATTTAAGTTGTTTTAAGTAAGTACCGTATTTTTCGGACTATAAGGCGCACCGGATTACAAGGCGCATAAAGCGAAACAAAATACGGTAGTCGGATAGGTCAGACTTTATTCAAATTATTAACAATAACTGTCAATATTACACAAAAAAAGTACACTCACTTTTTCAATCATTCATCTCCTACGAATCCATCAAATTCCTCCGATAGCGGCATCAATCAAGCCCGGATCCCTCTCGTCATCATCCGATTCAGTCTCATTGCTGTTGCTTGGCTGTTCATTGGTGATTCCAGCCTTGTGAAAGATCAGATGACAGTTGAGAAGTGGTTCTCCACCCCAAAACAAGTCTGTCTAGACAGCATAGAAAGCTGACTCCACGAGATTTCTGACCAGCAGCGATTATGCTTCAACAATCAAGGGAAGTGGCTTCGTCGCTTACCGAAGTCAGAATAAAACATATGGTACACTGTTCATACACAAGGCGCACCGTAATATAAGGCGCATTGACAATTTTTTTTTGCAAATACAGGGATTTTATGGGCGCCTTAAAGTCCGAAAAATACGGTAATGATAAATAATTCAACTTTGTCCCACTGACTCATTTTTGTTTAAATGAAAGCACCATTGAGCGTGGACTGCTTTTTTTTTTTTTTCTCTGAAGAGTTTTTGCGGCGCTAGTGGCTCGTATTTTTTCGACAGTAGGCAGACAGGAAGGAGGGTGAGGAGAGGGGGGAAGACATGCGGTAAAGGTCGTCGGGACCGCGTCGAGGACTAAGGCCTCCAAACGTGGGGCGTGCTAACCCCCTGCGCCACCACAGCACGCCCAGCATGGACTGCTTATTGATCATTTTTTATATATATATTATTTTCTGTACTTTGTGTTTACATTTACAAATCAGAATATGGTGCACAAGTAAATCAAAAAATGGTGCATTCAGATTTCTTTTATGATCTCCTACAGGAAACGAGTTGATAGTCTGGTGAAGATTTCTTTTTCACTGATTTACAGAGTGCAGATCATTTTTGTTGTGATATATGAATGGTTACTGGCTTAACTCTACATAGAGATGCATAATCATCTGAATCCAACGCAATCACATTCAAATTCAGAAACATGCATTTGAAACGAGAAGTTTACATATGCAGAATAAAAAGACGACGCAAAACAAAAATCTAAAGAAAAAAATGTTCTCACGAAGTTTAGCGAACAGAGATAATTTTGTTGATTATTTAGATGAAACGAGAGAGAGGTTTAGTCTGATTTCACTTCAGACAGTGAGAATAAAATGTGTATTTCAATTTTTTGGTCAGTGTATTTTAAATATCTGGTTTCAACTGTGAAGTGAAATTGCCTCACAGTGTCAGTGGGTAAAGAAGTCGACCAGCATGAGGAAGTGTGTGCCGACAGCGGAGAGATGGAGAAAACCACGTGATAAGCAAATTATTTATTAAACTCAATTGTTTTAACACGCCACAAAGTGCTGCGCTGCTTTGCCAAAAATAAAATTCTTTGACGCTTCTTGCAGGGCAGCGCATGTTTTGGTTTTTTTTTCCTTTTGAAATAGAAATCAACAGGATGTAGCAATTTACCAGCATCTCGCTTCAGCTGCAGCAAAACAGCTGGAACCTTAAAAGAGACAAACAGAGCTGGAGGAGGCTGCTGCTGTAAGAAATGTCTTTTCTGAAAAAAAAAAACATGACAGCAGTCCCAGAATGACAACCAGCAGCATATGGACGTTCATCTGACAAGAGACTTTATGAACAACTACCGTTGTCACGACACGGCTCACTCGTTTTATAGCCAAAGAAACACAGGAAGTGATTTACTTCAAATCAAAGATCAAAACAAATACATGTTCTGTAATGAGGTTCCATAACACAGAGGCACAATAATGCCAGGAATGTGTTATTTAGTGACAAAAGCAGAAGGAGGTTGAGTGAAATCTGAGTTTAGCCACAAACTGAGAGTCTGTGGTTCCAGTATAACTTCAATCAAATTTGATTATTTTAACCTGAAATTTATCACGTTCATACTTACGTAGGTGCCTATGTAGATGGGGGGGGGGGGGGCAAGATTTTGAAATTGTTGTCCACGTTTTTGGGGGGGCTTTAAACATATTCTGAGCTTGTAAAGTGTAAAGAAAATAATTATTGTTTGGTGCTTAATATAGCTAATCCACGACATGTGTAAAGGTATAGCCAACACTTTAATTTGGAATAGTTTTCTGTTGAACATTTGGGAATTCAGCTGAAGAAGCAGGCCAAAGCAGGGCCTTTTTTCCTCCCCCGCTGACAGACACAAAGCTATAAAATTTACACTCTGATAGGAGTTACAGACTCTTTGGCGCCTCTCCCCGTACCTGGCGCGGCCCAGGACGAAGTCGTCCGCCCTTTGACTTAGATAAAAGCCAGACATCGGAGCTGAGATAGGGGGAGTCCCAGGATCTCTGGGTGTTGAGGGAGTTTCTGATTGGTCAAAGAACGGAACGCCTTGCCTGCATATATTAAATAGGGAAACACCTTTTTACTTTAAGATTCCGTGTTAAGAAAAAGAGAGAGGTTTTTTTCCATCTTTTCCTCCACATTTTGGGCGCCTTTGTCTGTCTTTTGTGTTTCGTGTTGTCTGTTCTCTTGTCTGTATAAAATGTATATCTCTGTACCTCTGCAGCTTTGTTGTCGATTGCTTTGTATGAGATTAAACTCCGTGATCTGTGACGTCAACACGTTTTGTTGTTGTTTCGTTTTAACAGCACGCGGTTGCGGGTCGCTCATGGAGAACGCCGCTCGATCCCGGGCAAAAGGAAAAGAGGAAGGATCCAAAGGTTTTGTCCAAAGCTAGCATTTAATGATCCTCATTTTTTAATATTTGGGGGCTTCGTCCGGTTCTGGAATCTTGGCGGGTGGCGGTCTCTCCCCGATCGATCCTTCCGGCTGGTGCGGTAAGACGTTTTTTAATTACTCTTTTGTTGTGCGCAGCCACGCGGAGTTTCGGAGCTGCAAGGGTGGATAGTTTTGCTCTTAAAATAGTCTGTTGTTAGTTATAATTGGAATTTAACGATAGCCTGCGGTAGGCTTTCAGTGTGTGGTACACTGTATGGAAATACGCATGTACAGCGGACCGTAGCGGGTTCAGACTGAGGATTTTGCGCTCCCTCAGTTGTAAAAGCTGGGTTTTCTTAAGTTTATGTCTTTTTCCCTGGAGACCCATGGCTGTGCTCCTTAAAGAAAGAAATTTAGGAATTGTGTATTTTGAAATAACCTGGGGTAGGTTTATTCAGTGTGTGGGACACTTTAAAAAAATGGCTTGCGGGAAGCTTTGACAATAGTCTGAGGTAGACTGTTAAGGAATCAAGTATTAGTGTTTGGCACACTTTAAAAATAGCTTGCGGGAAGCTTTGACAAATAGTCTGCGGTAGACTTTATAAACGGCCTGCGGTAGGCTTTGATATGGTGCATTTTTTATTTTTTGGTCGGCATTTTATTTTTCCCCGTCTGTCTGTTACGTTTGTCTGAAAACGTGTTTGTGTTCTCTCTGTGTGTGCTGCTTTGTGTGCCGGCTGCCGTGGAAGTGCGCTGTTTGTCCTCAGAGCTTTGTGTGTGCGTGTGTGTGGCCGTGTGTGTGCGCGTGCACGACTTCGGGCTGGCTGTGTGTTTCAGCAGAGTGTTAAGTTGTTTGGATAGCGCTGTGTGTGTGAATTTGCATTGATTTTGTTGCGTTTTATTGTGAAGTTATTATGGACACTGAGTTGCGACACGTGCTGTACGCTATTTTATGGTCGGGGTTCGTCTTAACGGGGAAAGTACAACGATGGCGAAAACGTGGTCGTTTAGTTTAAAACATAAATAAATAAATAAAATAAATAGGAGTTCAGTACATAAAACTGGTACCAGAAAACAAAATTATTGGTTGTGGTTTGATTTTAACATAACTTTGAGATGTCTCTCTTTTTAAACGTGCACGGGGATTTAAAAGGTTACTGACGATTGGGGTTTAAAATTAATTAAATTGACACATGACAACATTGGACAATTTCTGAAGCTTCAGTAAATTTCATATAAATTTTAGTAAAATTGATATAAATTACAGTAAAATTTGATAGAATAATGACCACAGACTGACACTTGGGGACTGATGAAATTTTGACTGACTATAAAACCTGGCCAGATGTGTGTGTTTTGTGTTTTCTGTAATGTGTTGTGTGTTTTTGTTTGTGTTATAATTCATGTTGGTTTGACAGAGTGTGTGATTGGAGATAAAATACCATTTGGTATTTTATGTCATATAACTACTGAATTTTTCTCAGTGCTGTTTGATGGTGCAAAATTTCTAGTTTTTACAAACATCCTCTGTGTTAAATTGAACTAACTTCTTAAAATTAAACAATAACAGCAGTAACTGTGACCTGCAGTGTACAGTTTGGAAGGTGATTAAAGGATAGAATCTTGATAAAATACATTATCTGAACAAATTGAAATTACAATATGGGTTCTACGGTTAAATAAATGAATAAATAAATAACGAAAGAAAGAATAAGCCAAGAAAATTAGGTCACAGAGGATTCTAGAAATGCTGTCTTGGCAAATTAATAGTTAAATACATAAATATGCTGAATGGATAAATAGATAAATACATAACTGATTAGGTACAGCTATGAAATAAATTAAATAAAAATTTATATAGACTTGAGAACTGAATAGTGGATATAATGTTAATTATTCCTTCTAAGGCTGTGAAGGTAGTAGGAAAATGGAATGACATACAATGAGTAAAATAGGATTTTTTTCATGAGTTGAGGATAAGAAAAAAAAAAACGAAGATTTTTAGAGAAACAGGCTCTAACTGTAAGAGGTAATTGTTCAGATAACAACAAACTGCAATATACAACTGACTCTAGATATTTTCACAATCAGTCTTTTTCAAACAGACCAAAACTTTAAGATAGATAAAATATTGTTAAATCTACAGGACTTACGGATAATTAGACAGGATAAATTAGAAGTCACTCTCTTGTTAAATAGAAATTGGTTAAATATAGAAAAGTTTGCTAAAATTTACAAGATTTGTTGTTGAAGGATAACATTAAGTTTGAAATAACTTATTGGTTAATAAATAAAAAAGATTATATGGAACTATTGTAGAGAATCAATATTAAACTGTAATACGAGATGATTCAATACTGCCTATAGACAGACGAGAGGGCTTCGAATAAAATAAAATAAGAAAATTAAGTAAAATAAATACATAGAACAAAACAAGAAGAAGCGACAAGTATGTTTATTTAAGATATGAGAATAATGGAGCTCAGGGAGGAGTTTCAACCCCCATTCACAGAAGTTCAGCACGGGAGAACAAGCTACAGCTGTGCTGTAATTTCTACCCCCACTAGATTCAACTAATTAACATGTGAAACCTTTTTGCATATCACTAATTTTAAGTACAAAGCAACCTTTGCTCACAGCAGCTCAGCAGAAAAGAACAAACAACTGTAAGGCAAATAATTTTCTCTCCCATCGTTTAAACTACCTCCTGGAAAATGTAAAATATAAGTTTGTAGCATCGAAACACTGAGTCGCCTGTCACACACAGACACTCTTGGTAATGATTTTCTGTTTTCCTTTCATATTACTTTATATATTAAGTAGTGAGTAATTTAGGATTTTAATCTTTACATTTCTTTACATTAGTCTGCTTTTTTATTTGGCTATTTGTGTCAGTTCTTTGTTTATTTTGTTAAATATAACGAATTACTTTCTTTCTTTTGAGTTATCAGTTTCCTCTGGACCCGTTCACCAGGGGATAGGGAATTTTGGTCTTTAGTTTAATTTTTTTTCATTTGTAGATTTGGTTATATTCGGACCAGTATTTCTCGAAATTTATCATTTTTAGATTTTCTCAACTAAGACTACATTTTGAATTTTTTCAATGTCTCTCTGGCCGGTTTATGCAACACTTTCACAGAGTCTTAATTGGTAAACACGTTTTGTCAAACGCTAGTGAAAAGTTTTGAGAAGCTTGTAAAATGACTTATTTGACAATCATAACAGTAATGTCCTTTACAACTGTAATGTGAAGTATTTTGGGAAAATAGCAATTTTGAAGGTTTAAACCATGCAGAATGAATTGTTCTGTTTGATTTTTGAAAGGTTTATTTTTTGGGACAAAAGGCAGCCTTAAATTTGGGTAGTATTTTTCAGTAAAATAATAATCCTGTTTCATCATCATCGTTATTTCACATAATAGAAATATGATACATTAGCCAGTAATGTATCATACAGGGGGGAGAATATGTTACGGATTTATTTTTATTTTTATATTACTTACGTAATTTACTGAAACTTTTATTACTTAAACAAATTTTTTTGAAGAACATGTCTGATATGTGTTACACAAAAAAGTGAAACGAAAATATGGTCTGATAAGTGCTTATTTTAAATGGATTTGAGTTGTTCTCCATTAAAAGATTTTCTGACAATGGGCTAAGGTATGTTGATACAATAGATAAATTTATAGTGATAATGGAGCATATTTTGGTTAATTAACTTGGGAAAATAATTATAGAAATTAAAATATTATTGTGTCAGCCATTTTCAGAGCATTAATTTAATGGAGCATGAATGTTTTAAGAAATGTTTTGAAGAATCTGTCATTGATTAAAGTTATCATTAATCAGGAAACGTACACAGGTGGGATTATAATGGTTTTTTCTAAACTTGATTTTTGTTTTGATTTACATCCATTTAAAACGATTTTGAATAAAACTTTAAATTCGACGACAAGTATAAGCCTGGGTACAATTGGTGTATTTTGAAAATGTCTGGATTTGTTTCATTATAATTTCTCCAAGTCTAACTTTTGAATTTTGTTTAAGGAACGCATGTAAAATGATTTACACAGATAACCAATAAGATCTAGTTTGTTCTATGAAAGTAATTTAAACTGGACTGTTTAATTCACATTGTTATTCATTTTGATGGTAAATGTAAGCTTTACAACTACATTTTTAAGTTTTTGTTATTGTTTTGTTTCGTTTGTTTAATCCTATTTTTACAAGATTGGTTTAAGAAAAGATCTGCATATGTTTAACATTCTGGGAACACGTTACTTTGGAAACATGTCTTTTGAAGCAAATGATTACAGGGTTTTGGTGTTTTCCATCGGTTAGGAGCTATAGTATATTATAATTGAAACGTAAATTGAAGGGATCACATCCACCATTTGATGAACAGAACTGGACAGAGTAGGAGATAAGGTTTCACGTGATGTGTTGCTCATGGTTTTACACACAGACTGCCCTGGAGCTCGGAGCTCCAGGACTCTGGACTCTGTCATACAAGCTGTGTCATGCGAGGCGGGGGTGGGGCTCCTTGGAGAAGCGGCTTCACACTTATTTCGAAGATAACAGCCACAGAGCCACGAGCGTTGGAGGATTCACTTGAACACAAAGTGAATTGAAGATGTTTGTGTTGAATTACACAAATGAATGATGCCTTTGGATAAATCTGATCTCTGTCTTGTCATTATAGTTTTGCAGCTGGTTTCCTGGTGCCCTGCGGATGTGGTCTCCTTCAAAGTCTGCGTTCTTTGATAAAAAGGATTAAAATAATTTCCCTGGATGGAAAATAACAAAACAAATTTATTTTTAGGTGAAACCATCGTTTGATTATGCTGACTGTAATGAAGATGATATTAAAGAATGTGGTAATTGTGTTTCTGAGGCTAATGAAATTCATGTTGAACACAAAATGTCTGTTTAATGACCTGTGACAGGTCGTTTCTTGAGGTTTCCAGTCGAAGAAGATCAGGCTACAAGAGGATCATCATCGACATTAATTTTTATTGCGTGTTTTTCGTTCGTTGGGAACTTTGAAAAGGACTTTCGTTTCGTTTTTTGCGCGCATTTTTTGAACATTTTCCTGACGAAGACTTCATATTTTTTAAGAGACTGTCGATGGACATTTAAAAAAAAACAGAAAAAGACGAGCAGCAGATTGTAACTTTGTGTGTTTCTCATTTTGGCAGATTGTAATTTTGTGGTGAATGTTGTCCTTTAAGTTGCAGACATTTCTTACTAATTTTTCTATGTATGTTTCTGTTTTATTTTTTCATTTTATACTTTGGGTTTTGTTTGTCCTGTGTTTTTGTTTTATGATTTTATATTTCTGTAAGGATGAGTCGTTTTTACCCTTGGGTTTTGTTTGAAAAGGGGGAACTGTATATAATTAGGCTACGTCAACCTTTTGTTTTCTATTTTTTGTTTTGTTTTATTTTTTTAATACATAGTTTTGGTTCTGCATTAGAAGGCTTAATCAATTTTTATTGAGGTCTTTTTGAAGACCTCAAAAGGGGGAACTGTAAAGAAAATAATTATTGTTTGGTGCTTAATATAGCTAATCCACGACATGTGTAAAGGTATAGCCAACACTTTAATTTGGAATAGTTTTCTGTTGAACATTTGGGAATTCAGCTGAAGAAGCAGGCCAAAGCAGGGCCTTTTTTCCTCCCCCGCTGACAGACACAAAGCTATAAAATTTACACTCTGATAGGAGTTACAGACTCTTTGGCGCCTCTCCCCGTACCTGGCGCGGCCCAGGACGAAGTCGTCCGCCCTTTGACTTAGATAAAAGCCAGACATCGGAGCTGAGATAGGGGGAGTCCCAGGATCTCTGGGTGTTGAGGGAGTTTCTGATTGGTCAAAGAACGGAACGCCTTGCCTGCATATATTAAATAGGGAAACACCTTTTTACTTTAAGATTCCGTGTTAAGAAAAAGAGAGAGGTTTTTTTTTCCATCTTTTCCTCCACATTTTGGGCGCCTTTGTCTGTCTTTTGTGTTTCGTGTTGTCTGTTCTCTTGTCTGTATAAAATGTATATCTCTGTACCTCTGCAGCTTTGTTGTCGATTGCTTTGTATGAGATTAAACTCCGTGATCTGTGACGTCAACACGTTTTGTTGTTGTTTCGTTTTAACAGCACGCGGTTGCGGGTCGCTCATGGAGAACGCCGCTCGATCCCGGGCAAAAGGAAAAGAGGAAGGATCCAAAGGTTTTGTCCAAAGCTAGCATTTAATGATCCTCATTTTTTAATAAAAGTAAAAACGTTTTGACTTTTGAAAAATCCAAGTTTTTTGGGGGGGGAGGAAATTTCTAAGGTTAAACTCAAAAGCATGAGCGTTATCTCCAGGGAGGAGTTTTTATGTGTTTAGCAGTGTAAACAATTGCATGAGATATATTCATATTTCAGCGATGGTGCTAGGGCTCACCATCTATCAGCCAATCAGAGAAGACGTCGGCGTCTTATTCAGGCGTTGGAGCGACAAACCAACGCTCCCTAGTTGGGAGCAACTGCATATGTGACGTTTTGGGGAAATTGTAGTCGGCGGTTTTACAGAAGAGCTGTGGAGTCAACACGTTCAAATGATGCAACCTTTTATGAACTGTGTGACGCTGTGAGCTCTGGTTTGTTGCAAACAACCCATCATCCTCCTACCACTTCCTGTTGTCTTCTTTGTCATTTCCATCAGTAGTAACATCCAACTGTCGATCATGTGACTCGTGTGATACGAAAAAAAGTGTTTCCGTTACAGTTTTGTAAAAATGCTTATGTTTTGAAAAAAACCACCTCATCCCATCGCGAAAAGCTTTTATCAAAAAACATTTTCTTTTTTAATTGCCGTGTTTCCATTCAGCAAATTTATTTTCGGAATTTCTATTCGCGTGAATCTGCAAATGAATTTTATCCAAAGTGGATCTTCTGCACACTCACTTATTATCAGTGATGATAGACCAGATTCTAACCAAATATATTTGTGTTCATGTTCACGAGGGGGTACATGGTGTAGGTTACATCCACTGACCACTAGGGGTTCTCGTAGAGGAGGACCACCTCACACCTGGAACCACTTCCTGCATAAAAGCTTCGCCGATCAATTTCTGTGACATGGTTGACTCTGAACTGAAGACTCAGGTTTGTTGTTCTGTTTTTTTGTTTTTTTTTTGCATGTTAAATTGGGAGTTTGACGAGGGTTCTCTGACGTTTTCTTTCAACTTATTTCTTCCCGGTTTTTTGTGGCCAGCTGGAGAGTTTAGTAATTCAAGTGTTTGTTGTTTTGCTTAGGCAAGAGTGATTTGTTGTTTTGGCCTCAGAAACCTTTAAGTCTTTTTTCCCCCTTGTGTTTTTAAGACCCTAGGCCAGTGGAAAAACAGAAAAATAATCAACATAAGTTGAGTTTTCTTCTGGTTATTGAATTCCCCCACCTTGTTTGTTCCACATTGTGTTACACCCTGTGCCACCCCAGACTGACTGACAGGGTTTCATCAGTTGGAAATCAGTAAAATCGAATTTTTTGATCAGCAACATAAAACTAATTTGCCAGATCTGTCTGGTGAAATTTAAGGACATGTCTGAAGTCATTTTTGTCTTTCAGCTGTTAAAGACCCCGGGTTTTGACTAGGTTGCTTTGGTCTTGTGACTTTGTCACTGCACAAAGGCACAACAGTAATTTTGGCAACGAAATGTCACTGCTTGCCTTCCGGAGATCACAGAAGAAAAAAACCCTGAAACTGTAAGTGTGACTATATACACATGCACACAAGTGTTATTGGTGAGGGTAAAAAAAAAGGTTAGTATAAATATACAAAAAATATTAGCAAATATATATAGTATATGAGAGAACAATAGAACCAATAATGAACTAGTAAGACATACAGTAAAGATACTAGTAAAGAACTTGGGTTAGAGGTCATCTACTTATTGTCATGTAGATGAAAGTTCAGATTTCCTTTTGTTGATTTTCATTTATTTTGTCATCAAGTAAACACACACACAGTTTTTGATTGTTGAACAAAGTACTATTTCATCATCATCAAATAGAGTTGATGATGATGGTCCTGTTGTTCAATCAGATAGTCATCGTCTCCAAACCCAGACCGCCTCTGCTGGACATCCAAACCGGCTGGACGCCTCACCCATCATTTCCATTGTTTTCGCTATTTTGGTTGATAATGTTATGAAACGCTTCCAAGCCATTTTTCTGCCGGCATTGTGCATCGCTAAACACATCTCGTCTTCAAACTGGCCGGCTAAATCCACGTGGAAACGTTGCCATGATTTTTCTGGTCGTTCTCCATTGGTTGAAGGGGGGTAGACTGCGGCTCTGCCGTGAAACCTGGTACGGTAATTTCACATCAGCCGTGCCAGGCTGGGCAGCATGCACCGGCTGCAGAGCACTTCTCTGCGGTGCGAGTGGAATGATCACTCTGAGTCCCTTTAAGAGACGAGATGCTTGTGTTGTACCTTCATTTCTTTCATTGTTCGCAGCTACTAATAGTTTGGACAACATAGGGTTGGTCTTGGTCTGTCGTTACAGGAGCCTCCTCTACTTGGCTGAAGTAAAAGATGCCTTCTTGTGGTGGATTTGCCCTCAGTGTATGAAGTGGTGGCCTTAAGCAGCTACAGTGTCTGATAAGTCATTAGACCGCAAGGCCTCAGGTTGGGATTAGTGGAAATGTCTAAGCCAATTTCATGAGCTGAGAGTCTTTCCCCCTTTCTCACAACCCACTTTCCTGTCACTTCATCAATAAAGGCCACCAGAGCCGAGAAACAAAACAAAACCATTTTACTGAAAGTTTAAAGTCTCAGCTTGAGGAAGGTCAAATACGGAAAGTGTGTGTGGAGGACAAGACTGTGCTTAAGGATTGTTAGTTATATTTGAAACTAATGTAATGTGGGTGGAGCCTGGAAGTCTATTAAGTGTTCTAATACACTGCTGAGAGAGGAACTAAGGATCAAAAGCCCATGTGCGTTCAACAACATGCTAACATCACAGCGTTTTAAAGTCTGAGCAGGAACATTTCATTCAATCTGAGTTTTCTATCACCAAATTGGGGCCAGTCTGACGCTGCAGGGGGCTGGAAGTGGTGATATCAAATGTAAACAACCAGCAACGGCAGATAGTCTGATGAAAGCTGGTCGTGGTTCGTTGGAACCGACACGCGTGCCGAGACGTGTAGCATTCGTATTTTCTTCGGTAAAACGTGGCTGCTCGCATGCGTCGCCGTAGAACCGCAGACTGTTGACGCTGGAGCCTGATGACAGGTGCATTCAAATTATGATGTAAAGAACAAAAAAATATATATACTGTATATACAGTATATATCAGATCTGAGCAAAAAACAAGAACTGAGCAGTAAGAGCTGCAGCGTGAACATGCAATCCCCCTCAGATGTCAAACAGACATGTTCAGTTGAGGTTGTTAAAGCTAGACGTTTACTTTAATTGTATACTTAAAGGTTTATCACCATTCTTGGTGTTTTATCTGTTGTTATTCTGTATTGTTCTATTTTGGTCTTTTTCTCCCTGTAATTTTTCTTCATTTTGTTCCAAAGCACTTCATAAACTAAGTTATCATTATTATAATCTAAGTGCCTAATTATCTGGAAAAACAACGGACAGAACGAAAATACCAGAACCTTATATAACAGGGTCATGTATTTTATTTTAAATATGAAAATAAAATAAATGTCTAACCCCGAATACACTAGTCTTCTCTGTCAATACAGCCTGTACAGTATAGAATAGATAAAACCGTGATTGGATTGTCATGGTTTTATTATGGTGTGGTGCAGGTAGTGAAAGCACATTTCGACCCAGCTGAAGACAAAACGTGAAAGGAATTGAGAAAATTAGGACATGAATTTAATTATGTCTTGGTAATAATTAATTCTTTTGTGTGGCAAGTGAAAGCCCAAATGAATCATTTCACTTAGTCCCAGTGTTTTCTACAGGTTTTACATGCAGGATGTCTGGAGAAAAAATAGAGGAAAAAATGAATGTTAAATATTGATATTTTTGTTGTTGTTTTTGTTGCATAATTGTGAAGAAGTTTAAAATCGCATCTCCTTTCACCCTGGATTACTGTGGAGAGGGCAGGGAGGTCAAATGCTGAGTTTCTATTACAAAACTTTTCAGATATTCCACTAATGTAAAAAAAAGAATAAAAAAACAATCACAATTGTGGTGTTTCCTTTAAATAGGAAACAAAATCACTCGTTGCTGAATATATTTGTTCACCTGATCAGTCTTTAACAAAACGCCGTGCCATCCTCCTCCCATCATTTCCTGTTGTCATCTTCGTCATTTCCACCAGTAGTAGCATCTAGTTGTTGATCACATGACTTGTTCAATGTAAGGAAGAAAAAAAAAGCATTTCAGTGGCAGTTTTGTGAAAAACACTTATTCCAATACTGCTGAAAAAAACCATTTCATCCTAGCGCAGAAAGTTTCAGTTGAAAGATGTGACTTTTTTTTCCCCGAAATTGGCGCGTTTCCATTAACTGAATTTCTTTTTGTAGTTCTAATGTGTGCAACGACATGGTCGATGGGATCTCTGCTACTGAGATAGAGGTGCACTAGTTGTAGATTTTATTACAACTTTTATTTCAGTCATTAGCAACTTAAGACTTGACTTAAAATCGGGCATAAAGTTGGCCCCTTCGGCCTTTATGCTTTTGTTGGAGGTACAGGACATTCCCATCGGTTCATATTTTAAACGGAAGATATTGCTGCAGTTAAATTCTGCCTGTCTTCAACAACTGGGAGCAGAAGCAGAGTGTATAGAAGACTCTAACACTGACGCTGCACCACTGGGAAAACGGGGACGTACACACTGGAGCGGCATGACCACACAAGCTCCACACAAACTGATCTGAAATTACTTTTCATGTGGCTGCAAGCTGCTCTGATCTCTTTATTTCCATTTAGTTGTAATCACTTGCAAACTGCTTGTTGTGTTTACTCTGGTTATCTTTGATATTAACATTATTTGACAACATTTAGGTGACTAAAAAGCAAAGATAATAATAAAAAAAAAACCTAAATAAATCGTAACGATGTTTTTCGCAGCACTTTACCTGAACGGCGGAAGAGATTTCAGTTTTCATTTCGTTTCAGTTTCTGAAGGTGGAATGACAGGGATGTACACCCCGTTACGTTTGGAAGCCCTGCAAAATACCAGGCAATTACTCTCAGGCAGCAGAACATCGTAATTTAGTCTGAAATAAAATAACTTTATTTGAATGATTTTTACATCACCCACTCTGAGCGCTGTGAAATTCCTCTTTGATTGCCTCGACAGCACAACCCGATGTGTAAGAGGTGATTGGTAATTTGGTTCCTCGCTGTTTTTGCTAATGTTTTCTGCATCTGCAAAGTGTAAAAATCGCAGCGCCTTTCTGGGAAAACACATCTGGAATGCCGGATTATGTGCGGCCAGGGAATATTGTTGAGAAAACTTTAAGAATTTGATGAAAAGTCATTCAGGTCCAGCTAAAGTATTAAAGAAATGTAGAAAATGTCCAATGGAGGTTGCAGAAATCCAGTGGTGAGCCGTGGCTCCATTGGACCGACGGATCGCAGCAGCAAAAACAATTTTGATGGATCTTTTAATAATCCGTATACATGTTCCAAAACCTGCAACACAGCTACGTTTCCATTCACATTTTGAAAATACATTTGTTTAATGGAAACACCAATTGCGAAACGTTTTGGCACTAGGATGAGGCGGGGTCTTTTGGCCGTATCAGAGTTGGCTTATTTCTCAAAAATGCAACGGAAACACTTTTTTCACATCACACGAGTCACGTGATCAACAACCGGACGTTGCCCTGGGAGCAAACCACAAAGAAGACGACAGGAAGTGGATGGAGGATTGTGGCGCGCGTGGCATGTGTTTTTTAATTATTTATTTTGTGAACAACGTTTCTCACGTTTGATTTTGTGTTTTTTATTTAATGGAAACATCACAATTGCTGAATTGTTTTTTGCTTTTTTTTTTGACGTTAGCAAAAACAACGTTTTGTGCACATTTGCAATGGAAGCACAGCTTCTGAAAACTTACATTTGAGTGTTTTAGTAACTTGAGCTAAACAGGTTAGCATCTACTCCAGCTCCACACTGAGCCTGTGAGCTTTTAGCCTGAAAACTATTAAATGCCTTGCGTTTAATATTAAATAATATTAATATTAAACTGGTTGCAATATTGAATGGATGGCTTAACATAGTTAGCTAAATCGCTAAAATTAGCTAATTGTCCAAGTATTTAGTAAATTGTTTACATGTATAAATATAGGACAATAGCTAAATCTTCAAACCGATGCTAGAGAACTAGCATTGATTTGAGGCTGTACATAAGTATAACCTCATCATATACTTATGTACAATATTAGAAACCTGCTTTTATATGATGCTTGTTTGTCGGACTAAATTCACTTTTTAAAATAACCTTTAAGAAGGAAAACAAGCTTTACTTTGAGCCACCATTTGTTTAATTGCTCTAATGTAACCGTCTAATATGGTAATATTTTCATTAGCTAAATATAATAATTAACCAAAATGAAGGCTTAAAAACATCTGTCCTAGTGTCATTATTATACAACATGTTTTGAGTTATTGAAATAAACTCAAAGTATAAGAATTCATTCAATCATTTTAATTTAGGGCTGAAAAGAAAGAGGCAGAACCCCCCCAGGAGAAAAACTCTGCCTAGTGACTGCAGACCAGAATTTCTGACTGGCTAATTAATTATTCTGATACTACAAAATACCTGGAAGGTACTTTCAGACAGAAAACTGCACATCAAACTCATTCTCACTCTCAGATTTATTCTTTTACTTTTAATCACACTTAAAATGTTCAAATCATTGAACAAACTTTAATGCCAGGTGAAGATAATCAGCTTAAATACAACGTACAGCTTAGTAGGGGAAACTATAAGCTAAATATTCTTTTTTTTCTTCTTCCTCTCTTCCTGAATCCACTCTCTCTAAACACGATGGTGGCTCAGAGATAAACTTACCGTCCGCTCTTGGATAGAACAATCTGCTGATCCCCCCCAAACTCAGTTTTAATTGACTTTAATAAACTTACCAATCAGGTTTAATGGGCACATTAAAAGAAAAATCTATAAAAATGATCAACAAATTAAAACCACAAATCAAAAACCCCCACTTGCACAGTCAATTAATCTCAAAACAAGATCGCAGAAGGATTTGCGGGTAATTAGAAGATGTCATGTCTGGGCTCGGAGGCGGGCGCGCCGCAGTCTCTGTGAGGAATGAGCGATAAGCAGGTGTGTGTGTGATGCCGGGCCTCCGAGGAGACGCCAGTCACAGTTCTGTGTGTTTCTGTTGAACAAGCACGCCGGTGACGGGGGTAAGAGGGTAGAGCGAGTTTATGAAGAGGACGGCCCCACGGGAGGCATCAGGAATAATAGCTAACAATATGTCAAGAACAACTCAGGCAGCTTGCTTTAAGGGCCAACAGGGAGCTCTTCCTGGGAAGATAACTGGGAAGTGTCAATTCCTCCCCTGCCCATTGTTTTATTATCACGAGCGGGGACTCGTTATTGATCACCACGTCTCAGCTCGCCATCGTTTTCACATATTTCTTTGTGGAGATCTATTTAGTTTTTCTCAGTTCGCTCTCTGTGCTAATCCACAAGTGTTTTTTTCCCCGCTTGTTTACAAGATTTTATTTTTCCTCGTCCCCGGGCGAGTCGGCCGGGGCGTTGGGAACAGAACCGGCTTCTCCTCTGGTCGCCTGCGGCGCTGTCTGCTGAGAGCTATTAAAAGCCCATTCAATTAGCATAAGGGATTGTTAATTTAGAAAATTAAAGGGTGGGGTTAGGCCCTGCCAGGAGTAATAAGAGGCCTAATGTTGACTGGGATGATGATAAGGCATCAAATGATGTGGCACCTATTAAGCGAAGTATGATGGCACTTGCAAAAAAAGCAAATTAGATCTGAAACACCATGGAGAGAGTAAAGGCATCACAGCTAGTCCACGATGTAATCAACCCAGATCAGTCGAGCATCACAGTTTGATGGATTATTACTCTTTGTTTTGTTTTTTTTAGCACTCGGGTCGCTTTCTGAGTCCTGCATTTGTGAAAGACTGTTTTTATGTCATAGGTGACAAAGGATGGAGTGGAAAATCCACTCAATAGGCAGAAACTGAGCTCAGGAATGAAGAAAGGATTAGAATCTGTGAAAGGTGACAACACTTTCAGCCTTGTTGCTGAAAATGTTCTACATAAAATTACCGTTACCTCAGTCGGAAGGGGTTGAGGGCACCCTTGACCTGCTACAGCAACACCAAACGGCTAAAGCAAACACAGCATTACTTGGATAAACACAAAGCCAAATTCAATCAACTGTTGGGAAACTGAAAACAATACAAATACAAAACATGGATATTTTCTTTCATTGTTCCCTGTTCTAGGAGCCCAGAAAACCAGTGTGGTGGGTCTAGTTGCTCTACCAAAGTGGCAGGGTTTCCTCCAGTGTATTGTAAGCCTGGTGGGCCATCAGGCTTTACTTGTAACTCCACCAGGCTTAGCATAATTTGTTAAATTTAAATTGGATTTTTATACACCGATAAGGGATTAAGCTGGGTTTCTAGATGACACATTGAACTGGGTGTGCATTGATTGTGCCGTCCCTATACTTGTCCATTGACCTCACACACTGTTATTTCCAAGTTATGACATATTTTTGGGCATGTCTTTTAACATTTTCCAACACAAAAACACGGCAGGCTGCTGGTGGACTGCCCTAGCGCCCCTAACACTGGGCTTAGTAGATTTTCAGGGGGAAACTCTCAACAGGGGGAGTTGAGATATTCCACCTGTTGCACTGTTGACTTGAATAAATGGCCTGTGTTTGCAGTCATGTGTGGGGGCAGTGGTGGGTATCTTGTGGTGGCTGGTGGGTTGTGCTTGACGTGGGGCGGTGGGTTGGCTCGGGTGCTGTTACCGGGCTGGCATGGGCGCATGTGTTGTTTCTTGGACAGGTGTGCCGGGGTTGTTGGCATTGGCTGGAAGGTTGGGCAGCCTCTGTGGTTTTCTGCTCTGTTCGACACTGCATCTGGTGAATGTCTGTTTATATGGTTGTGGGGTATGTCACCCTGGGTGCATGCCACCTCCCAGAGATTCTCCCAGACGAGTGAGTTGATTCTGTCCTGGTGTTGTGTCGGTGGGGTCATTGAAAATCCTAGTCCTATTATTATGTGGAGTTTGCATATTCCCCTCTATGATGTGGTGAATCTTCTCTCTGGGTACATGCTAGGTTATCTGGACTTTGTGATCTGCTCTTGGGCATGAGTGTGTGTGTTGTTTGTCTCACGTGTCTCTGTATTAAAGGGGCAGTACTATTTATTTTCCAGGTATTTGGTGCCATTTTATAGCACAATGAAGCAATCAGCTGCTATAAAAATGTCATATATACCAAATATGACTTAAAAGACATTTGACTTTGTAATTTAATGCCTTGGAAGTGGAACTCTGTCTTTTAAGAAAATACTGCTCTTTCTGAAACTGCCATCAGGAAGTCTTAGCTCCTCTATTAAGCCTTTAACAAAGTTTTTACCACCGTTGTACTGAGAAGTAGCTCCTATAAAGAGCTCCACTTACACCAGGGTGTTTGCTAATTGCAGCCGGCTAGTCTGAAGGAGCTGAGTGGGGGAGTCAAAGGGTTGGGGTGCTCTGTGAGGCTGAATAGTTGCCATGGGAGATTCAAGGATTTCTCCAGCATCCATGAGAGAATCAAGGCAACTCTCCAGATATGTTTTTGAGGAAGGAATAACATTATAACATGGTGTAAAGCTCAAAAAAAGTGGCCACCAGGGATTTCTCTGATGCTCGCCACATAGTGTAGTGAATAGCTCTGTTGGGAACCGTTCAGAATGGTGGCAAATGACCGATTGTAATGCAACTTCATTTTAAAATTTTGGAGGATTTTGAACTGCTGTCAGTCAGACACTATGAGAGTCGGAGTTGTGACGGACTGAGCTACCCTGTCAGACCTTCCTGCCATGTTGCTTCTTGACAAGCTATGCGTATCGGTCAGGTCGGGTGTTTCATTTGACTGTTATCTACAGAAAACACCACAGAAATGTATTCCTGTTAATGTTGCAACAGTTAATATTTTCACATTTGAACTGATTGTAAACTCTACACTGTTACTTTTAGCTCACGTAAGCGACCTGGGCTAGCGGCGCTCCAGCTGAGGGAGGCTGAATGTTTTATTGTTTGCAGCAGTTTTCACCGTTGCCATGCAGAGCTGCTGCAGGGGAGATTAGCATTGCCCGACCTATCTCCGCATGCTTCATAGCTCTGTTTCCCTCAACAACCGCACACACCGTCCAGCCTATCAATGAGCAGTGGGATGGCTAACACATTGCAGATGCTGAAAATCTCACTTTCGTCCTCTTGTTCAGTCCGTGAGCTTCGTGAGGGTTTGTGAACTGTCCATCAATAACAAAAAGGTGTTGGTTTTATTAATAAAGCATTAGATATTTTTAGGTTTTCTCCTCTTTTTTCCTTTATCCTTAACAACTAGCCCAGTCTGACCGCACTCTGCTGCTTCATGACATGTTGAAGGGGCTTTTGGAGGCAGATAGATGCCCCACACTTCTTGCAGTTTCACAAAAAAAGAAAAAGCATCACTTGAGAACTGGAAGAATAGAAAGAGGTAGATGGACAGATGGCCCCATTGTCCATCTGTCCATCCACCTCTTAATGGTTCGACCTCATAATCATTAGTGATGCCCTGATCCTGATGAAGGCATCTTTAAATGTTTGGTATGAGTCCCTGAATAAAGTCAACTACCTATTACTGTTACTGTTTGTGATTTGATGTCAGCAAGTGAGGCATGTGGCTGCAGTTTGTGCTGGCCCTTTTAAATATCACAGACTATTTACATGGATATATATTAGATATTATGATGCTTACAAAGCAAGTCTACAAAGCAGAAAAATAACTACTGCTGTAAGTTTGTCCGCGTATGTCAGGTGTCAAATTGCCAGTGAGTCATGTTAAAACAGAAGGTAACATGCTAGTGTTAGCTTACTGGAAAAAGAAAAGGGCTCCTGTCAGCAGGAGTAAGATGCACGTTTACTGGTGATTGAGTTAATATTGATGCAATGTATTGTGTTATTTTACTGCATGGTACAGGGGACAGGATTTGAATCATTGCTCCAGTTTAAGAAAAAATGTTTGTTTCTGACCTTAATGTAGCCATGGTGCCTGTTGTTGCATATCTGACACATATCAAGAATTGTATTGGAAGTACTTCACTGCCATCCAGTGACCAAAACATGAACTATATCCAACTGTGATTTTTGCAATAGGGTATGCCCATTATGCAAAAGTCACTTTTTGCGCTTTTTTGTGTTTCCATTTGGGACTATCCTGCTTCAATAAATATTTGAAGCACTAAAATACCAATAAATAAATAAAAAAGCATTCTGCTGTTTTCTGGCAATAAATTAATGTCTTTTGGTGTCTAGAAAACGAGATGTTTTAAAAACCTCACAATCGGCTGGCACCATCCTTCACCTAGCAACCCAAGCGGAGCTCCACCCAGTTCATTATTACATGACAAGCACGTTATTCAGCTAGTTTTACTGCTGTTTGCGCTGTACAATGGCTGCTGGAAAAGAGAAGTGTTTTGTTGTTGACTTACTGTTCAGAAACCGCTCTCTGCATTCTTGTTGGTTGTGCAGGAGGCTCCACTCCTTCTGCTTCTGAGTCAAAGATGTACGGTTGTACAATTGTGCATCTGTTTGCAGCCATTTTCATGTGTAAAAAGTGTAAATGTAAAGATTGAGTTTGGGGACGGTGGGGGGGCGTGGCCAGCAACAGCTTATTTGCATAAAAGTGACAGAGCCCTAAAACAGCTCATCCTGGAACGAGCTCAAAATAGGCAGAACGAAGCAGGTGAAATCTCATTATATGAGAATAATTTGGTGCAAAAAATGTTACGAACATGATTTGCATAGATATATCTATCCAAACTAGTTTAAAAGGAAGAAGAATAGATTCTCCTTAATGTGAAATTGTGATGATGAACCAGAAGAGTAACAGGAACTTATGATTCAGTTTCAAATGTTGTCACCAACGGCAACATCAATAACATAATCTCCGTACCCGAGATTTGAACACTTAATTAACTGCTGTTATGCATAATTATGCCTAATTTGACCTAGTCTGCATCTTTTAGTGATTGTATGTGTTCAATTCCAAATAACCTGCACTTCATTCAGCATCTGCTTGATGAAAGCAAAAGTAAACACGCTTCATTTTTAAAATAACAGTAAATATAGTAAGGCACTAAGGGGTTAAATGACGTGGACTGGTACCAGGCGCAACTTATCCCAGTTTTTATTGCTTCTCAACTGTCCACTTTGCAATGCAGCAACAGTGAGGCTGCTCATTAGACGCTACAGAATATATTCACTCATAGCTATGTGCCTCCTGTAACAGCCATTATCATAACCATTACTTTATTTTAATTTGTAGCACAATAAAAAAAAGTCAGGACTGCTTCCTTACCAAGTTTTAAAACAATAGAAGCATTTGGACCTACACCACGTCTTTTTTTTTTTTTTTAATGAGTATTTTTCGTGCTCCCTCTCTCCTTCGCACACATGCTCTTCCAAAGCGGGGCGACCGCAGGGTTACAATTCCTCACCCGGTCCCCTCATTACTGCTGCAGCGCTAATGACGCACTGAGGATCAAGGTGCCGCACGGAGATGAAAGAGAAGATACAAAGGAATTTACGATGCTTCCTAGATCCCCGATAAACAAAACTGTGCCCGGGGCCCGCGCCACGAGGGAGTTGGGGGATTTAGTCTCCTTATTTAGCTTCGCCCTCTTTAAACTCAAAGCGCCGAAGCAGAAATCCTGATGAGGAACCACCAGAGCTCTAAACTGCAGCATCTGAACAAGTTTTCTTTCTTTTTTTTTTCTTTTATTTGGGATTTCCACGGGTTCATACGTGAGGACTGCACTCATTACCGCGCCGCCTGCGGAAACATTAATGCTTCCTCTTAGTGGCTGGAGAGCCGAACACACTGCGTAATAGTCCATTAATCAGCGGCTCGGGAATACTTGTCAGCTCGGAACTAGAGGATCCTTGAAGTGCAATCATACTCGATAATAATCATCAAGGCCACTTTCAGTTGCAGTCAAAATCCCCACGGCCCACAAACTGGAGCTGTGATACTGCCACTCTTTGTGTTTTCTTTTTTTTTTTTTTCTGTGTGAATGACACGCAGCAAAGTGAAGTAGATGTGCAATGTGCAGTAAGCTGTTGAAGAATATTTCATCATCTCATCAGAAAAGGGAACCAACATCTCCTGCAGTTTACAAATCAATTGTTTATGACCTAGAACATTCCACAAACATAAGAGGATTTTTATTTATTTATTTTTTTTATCACAAACTTTCTTTTTCTTTTTCAAAGGGAATAGAGAAGTCCAACCAGGTGGCCTTAACATGTAGGGGACAGACGATGTTCCCTAAATGTTTTCACGAGGTTCCGGGGCATATTTGTCCCAAATGGTGACTTGAACTGACTGTCTCATATTTTCGTCCTTATTAATATTTCAAATCATAAACAAACAATTAGTTCTGTTCATTTATTCAGCAGTGCTGGGTGACACCCCGGAGCCTGGCAGCAGTTTCACAACTCCCAGTTCGCATTTATCAAAACTGGGGCGGACACACACTCGCGCACCCCCCTCCCCTACACACACACACACACACACACACACACCCCCGCACACACACACACACACACACCGGGAGACCGCTTTGCGATTAGGAGAGAATAAGTTCTTTATAAAAGCACTCGGAATCAGCACTTTTTGGTCCGCAGGGACCGCTGGAAAGCAGGGGCTGCCATAACCAGACAAACAGCAATCTCACAGCCGGGAATCCTGCGGCCAATTATTGAGAGAAAACTGGCATATCCATTCACAGCGGGATGTAGTAATTATGTCTCAAAATCACACGCCATTCATCTCTCCAAACGCAATTCAGCACCGGAATAAATAAGCAGGTCCGACTGTGGACTGCCGATTGCTTAGAGGAGATGTAAATATGCGACTTTGTGTTTGCTGACCGTTTTTGCTAATGTCACTTCGGCGCGCTTGGAGGGGAAGAAAACCCACGTCAAGTCCCATTCCCGATGACTCAGCCAATGACTAAGCCCACCTCAAGTGAAAATAAACCACCCACCTAAATGCCCTTTGAAAGTTGCGGCCTTCTCTCGCTAAGCTGTCTCTTCAATTAAGAAGGAATTTGCACGAGCAAAGCCAGGTTGCCTTTGCCGCGGCGGCAGCGAGCCAGCGGTTCAGGTTAACTGGGTCACGGTAATTCCAGTCGGATGGTCCAAAGCACTTTATGTCTTTTGCTTGTGCACTCAATGAGCCACTGAGCTTTAGTTCGGACGCACACAATTACCTACAAGTGTGCACAGACTAATACTGAAAAACCGGGTTCAGTTCTCCTAGGAAAGACTTTTATTCTTTTTATTTAATAACGTGGTTTTGCTCTCAGAGTACACAAACAGAAGTTAAATCCCACAGGTATCCGCCAACTGTGAGCTCCCCTACTGAGCTAAGTGCTACTCCTAATGCTAATTTATGGCACAATGCAATTACTGTCAAAAACAACACCGTGGAATCAACAGTGGAAGTTAGCTTACAAAGGCATAGTGTTGAAAATACTATTTAATGATTAAGTTTTAGCGATTCAAATTAAAGAGATATTTCTCAGTATTTAAGAAATAATATGTTGCTTTTTAAATAGGTAAAAGAAAAATGTTAAAAATAAACAACATGGTCCCTAGTTGTGCCTAGCTGCAAATTGTAGCTACCTGCTAATGTCGAGCTACTAGCTAGCAAAAAGAATGCTATACATACCAAGAAAATGCCTTCAACTTTGTTCACACGTGGTCTTACCATGACACCCACTTTGTAATATTATAACGTTTCACTCATTCCAACAATGTTGTCGTGAGTAAGATAAAAATGTGATATTTGTTTGTTGCAAACGGTGTTACTTCAAGCTAGCTGCTTGTTATCATGAAAGCTCTGTAGAAGGGAAATGTTTGAATGAGAGCCAGACACGTCGCCTCTGCTCCATCGTGTATTACTATCTCGCTAACAAACATGCACAATGATGCCAAACTTGAAACAACAATACGGTAGCCAACAACAGCGCTAACAGCGGCGTGTGTCAACAAATGGAGTGTCAAAAATATACTCACAAGCCTTCTAAAAGTTAATAAACTAATTTACAGCTGTGCAGGTGTGTTTATATAAAAACTCATACCTGAAGAAGGGGAATATTTTAATGAAAGAGCCAGACGCGCATTATTATCCGAGGAGAAAGTTCCGGTGCTTTTAACCATAGCTAGTGCAAAAGGTAGACTCCCCCTGCTGGTTGGATTTGACCACTACATCAGCCAAATAAGACCATACATTAACATATTTAGTCCAAACTGTTAGCAAAGCATCTCAACCAAAAAGAGTAAATGTAGCTCTGAATGGTAAATGACCAAATTTCAATCCATCACATTATCTATCTCCAGGAGCTTTTGGGTTCCATCGGGGTCAGGAGGGGTGCTGGTGCCTATCTGCAGCTGTCAATGGGCAAGAGGGGGGGTCACCCTGGACAGGTCGCCAGTCCATCTCAAGGATTTGGGAATAATTTAAACCTAAAACGGCCTTCGAATCAGGGTTTTTCTTACTATTAAGGTCCCATTTTAATGTTTAAAAATTCCAAATAAACCCAATAAACTGTACAATTCCTACAGCACGGGAAGACAACTTCACTTGTTTGTTGTTTTTATTAATTTACATCCTGTTGAGTCAAGAATTTCCCATTTCTGGATGGTGATTCGCTGCAGCGAAGGGTATCAGGCCTAGCTAGGGAATGTTGGAGCTTGGATTGAGAAAGTGTTGATGTATCAAAAGATGTGCCAACCTTTACCTGAGGAAACAGCAGCTGAAACCGTGCAACCAGTCTGTAAAGAAAGACAGTAAAATTAGTTTTTCCGTGTGTGAAAGATTTGACTTCCTTGGAGAGCGTCACCTATGATTCAGTAGTTGCAGAAACATTTTCCATTAAAATGAAAAGGTCTTGAGATGATGCTAAATATCCCAAGCTATTGACAAAAAATGTCTTATTTGATTGTTTTTTTTTCTTTGATCAACACTTGAATCTCTTAAAGCACCACCAGACCTATGTTTTTAAGAATAAGTTAACTGAAAAGACTGAATATTTATAGTCATGCAGGTTGCAGGTTTCGCAGTGAAAGCAGGCACAGCTCTGTCGAATTATTCAATGTATTTTCAGGGCACACAAAAACTGTTGAAATACAAATAAAAATGTAAGCAAAAAGCATACAATAACCATGTTTTTGGAATGCTATAACGTGAATTTGGTTGCCTGAATGTGCCAGAACACAATTCCCCTTAAAATGTCTGGGGATAGAATCCTGTTTGCTTGATTGACTTTATTAAACCAGGGTTGCATATGACCTCAAAGTTGACAGGTTGCAGTAAATAATATAAACCTTTTAATAGATTTGACTTAACGTACACTTACAGAGCTGGAAGGAAAAAGCAAAAATATGGAATAAGCCCATTATTTAGTAGAGCTTTTTCAGTGCCATGCCTGTTGAGTAAAATATTCTCTTTTTGTTGTTCCGCTCTTTATAGAGCAACACTGGGTATTAAGTAAGTCAGGTGAAGTCAAGCTTATTTGTGCAGCACATTTCAGCAGCAAAACAGTTCAAAGTGCTTCACACGATGAAAGCAGTACGCATGAAACAAACTAGAAAAGAAACATCCTATAGTGGCAAAACACAGAGAAGAACAGAACTAATATATGTTTGTTATTATTTATCAAAGGAAGCTCAAATCAAATGTATTTTTTGCATTGATTTAAGGGAACTCTGCGTTTCAGCATTTTTCAAGAAGTTTGTTCCAAATTTGTCGAGCGTAAAAACGGCACGCTGCTTCTCCAGGGTTTTCTTGAGGAAAAAGCTGAAAATCTTGTTTTCCTGTATTATGACTTTTTACATTAACTTATTTGGGCGGTTAACGCTTGTCTTTAATACAGCAGTGATACTTTTTTGGCAACCAACTAGGTGGCGCTGCTGTACATGACATCACACTGAAATGGGCCTGTTAGCTAGCAGTGTGCTGTTTAATATCATATTAGCCTGTTAGCTTGCTAACTGTGCTTTCAAATAGCATTGCTTTAGCAACAGTTGTCAGTGTTGCTCCTTTGGTTTCCACGCCACAAGTCTCCAAACAGCCTACTTTCTTCCTTGTACAGAGAAATGAGGCTAACAAGTGTGCTGAAACGTTCAACAGAAAGGTGAATCTGTCTTCCACTCTATGAATTTACACAAGAGGCACAGTATTTTTTTAATTTATTTCTTAATAAACTGTAGTGCGCATGCATTCAATTTTCCTGTATTGCGACTTTTTACATGAACTTCATTAGGAGGTTAACACTCACCTTTAATACAGCAGTGATGCTTTTTCTTGCTAGCTGGTAACTCGCTAGCATACCCTTGCTACATTGCTAGCTAGCTAGGCTAGAAAGGGTATGTTAGCGAGTTCCTGGGCGTCTCAATCACCTTGTGTCACATGCGATGAACATGTCTGTGTGCGACTCAAACTTTCGCCTGACACAAAGATACAAAATTAAATAGTCCTGTCAAAACAAGATTTAAGATCCGTATTTAACATGTTAAAAACTAACTTAGTTTTTTATGAATTCAAGTCGTTTTAAGGCCTCAATTTTTAATATATTTGGCTATGGCCTTGTCTGGAGTTTCATTCCTTATCTACCTGAGCCCAGGTCCGTCACGATTTGTTCCTGAGCAAAGTGGTGTAGCATCAAATTCATGAAATCATTCTTTCGAATAACGCCGCGAGCAGCACTAATAAAAAACACAGCTGACTCGATGTGACTTCCCTTTAGCTGTGACAACAGATTGAAACAGATGATCAAATAAATCAGATGACAACGCCTCAACCTCGGATAAATATTCAGACTTCAGAAATCAACAGGAAAGCAACTCCTCTGATTGTTTTCTGTCGCTCTGAGGAGGGACTCTTCAAACACTCCCATGCACCCCCAGCCTCCCGCCTTTTTTTTTTTCTTTTAGCTGTGCTGTGAGCCCGCCAGTATGAGTTTTCACTTTTAATTTTCATACACATTCATCAGGCGAAGTAACAAGG
Source organism: Xiphophorus hellerii (assembly GCF_003331165.1). Lineage (NCBI taxonomy): Eukaryota > Metazoa > Chordata > Actinopteri > Cyprinodontiformes > Poeciliidae > Xiphophorus > Xiphophorus hellerii. The sequence goes on from NC_045677.1 coordinate 4,805,276, forward strand.
CTAATTTCTGGGTAAATAATTGTCACCTGCCCGATCCTCGCAGCGGGAGTGTTTTGCGTCTTTAATCACTCGCCGCTCCGCTGCCAAGCGCAGTCGGACCTGAAAAGCGGTACCTGGAGGTAAAGCCGGGGATGTTCTTTGAAAGTGAAACGTGTCTTCCTTCCCCGCCTGCAGGTACGTGCAATGAGCATGCACATATTTTTAGATGACGATGATGAAAGAGTGGTGTGAGCTTTGCCTGAAGATGAAAGACATGTCTGCGCTCCTCTCTGGATTCATTACTCTCAATTCAGGTGTCTTTTTTAAACACTCCCCTCCTCCTCTATTGCTTCCCTCCTCTCCATTCTCACCTTCAGTAGCCCTGAGGGTGACAATGGAGGCTTTCCATTCCCCCCCCCCCCCCCTCCCAACAGCCCCACCACCCCACACACACACGTCTACCTCCACACCTTGCTTCGTGGATGCGGCTGTCAGATCTGCCTGTCCGAGTTTCAATGAAGTCATTCTCATCCACAGAATCCATCTAATAGGATCAGAAGATGCTCACAGGACTTTGATGGGTAAATTGAGACAAATCGGCTGAATTCCACATTTGTTGGGATTTTGACGCTCGGCACTAACTTCTTTCTGTCTCGCTAATTTCATCTACAGCTTTCAGGGACGTGGCAGTAAACTGAAGGTCAGACACTTTTGCATAATCCCATTATATTTTCATCTGTGGATGCGTATTAAAACCACTCTCCGCCGCGTCTTTTGTTTGTTTTCCTCTGCCATTGTTTGTTCCCTGAAATAATTATGCTGGTTAAATTGGACAAGGTTAGATGAGCCAGCCAGGTGTTGTGCTACTTTTTCTTTGTAGTTGCTTTTCCCTTGCGAATTATTTTGTGTTTTTGTGTGTGTTTACACAGAATTCCATCATTATATCTTGAGTCTGACTCCTCATCAGAATCAGACAGATCTGGGTTGGCTGTCCTGTTCAGAGTTCTTACAGAAAGACTCGGCTGATGAAGCCTTTTTTTCTGCATAAATAAATCTGACATCTAGCATCAAGCATCAAAACCAGACAAATTTCCTCCTGTTGGCTCCTACAAATCATGTGTTGTTTTGAGAATTAAAATGTTAAATTTAGCCGCTAACATTTTTGCTACAGAGAAGATAATAAGAGGTTTGTTAGACTACAAAACAGATCTGGTTCATTTGGAAATAATGAAAAATATGGAAATAAGGGACCAAACGCAACATTTTCTTCTGTTTGTAGAACCTAAGGGTGTTTTCAGTCCATTAGACTCAGTACGATCGAGGACCAAAATTGAAACGTTTGTAATTGGTGCGGTTTGCTTTCACACTGCACTGTCAAAACAAATCAACCCCTTTGAAAAACCTGTTCACTCCCCAACCGAGAACCACTGAAGGAGACGAGATGAAAACCTCTGAAGAAGACACTGAATGTAACTTTCACCTTCACAAAATGTTAACAAAAATGGAGTCGCGTCAGATTTGAGCGGTTGTAGGATTTCTCGTTTGTCTTTGGTAAAAGACCATGAGCCATTTCTCCCGAGAGCACTAGAAGTGTTTGTTTGTTTTGGTTGTATTTACACAGAATGCCCTGCTCTACTTCCTGCTTTTGGAGTGTTCACCAATCTGCTTGGCATTCACATATGCATTCGAACTGCACCAGAGTTCACTGCAACCGAGCCAAGACTTGGGTTTTTAGAGTTTGATTAGCAAACACGGAACACGGCATTTAGATGAGACCAGATCTTTTGAGCCTGGAGACAAAGTGCTATATTAGGGAGGAAGCTAAAACTGCCCAAGCACCTCTAATGCACCACTTCCACTTTGAAACAGATGGTGGCAGCATTGAGCTGTCAGGATGTTTTTCTTCAGCAGGGTCATTGAAGTTGGTCAGAAATGATGAGAAGATGCATAGCAATGCTGGAAGAGGCTGCAGAAGAGCAGCGACTGAAACCTCCAGCCGGAACTACAACGAAGTGTTTGAGATCAAAGGAGATTCGTGTGTTGAATCGGCCTACTTAAAGTGCTGACCTAAATTCCTATTGTAAGACCTGAAAATTGCTTTTCATAGACCCCATGCATCCACTTTGAATGTCTTTGAACTGTTTTGCAAAGAAGAGCCTATAGATGTGCAAAGCTGTTAGAGACATTCACCAACCATGACAATCAGGTATTCTTTTCCTTCGACCGGACAGTCATGCTGTACTTTTCGTTGCTCATATAAAATCCTAATAATAAAATACATTGAAGTTTTGGAGTTGCAACGCGACAAAATGTTTGAGGAACATCTTATGCTCTCACATTGCTCTGTGCACACCCTGCTGTGACACTGCGGGAGCGGTTGGAAACGGGATGAGGAAGACGACCGAACGTTCTGCTCGCTGGTCAAGCAGAGAAAGGGGGCATGACCTTCCACGTCACCGTGGCGCTGTTTGTCAACTGAATCGCCTCCCTGACAGAGTTGATAACCGTTCCATTCTCCTCATAAGGCCCTTTCATCTCCTGGCAGCAGAGAGGAGGAGAGCAGAAAATCCCAGCGTCTGCAGGACCTATTTCACAGATCGGGAAGCATCAAAGACATGCGCGGTGTCAATGACGGGGCCCGACCACAGAAACCGGCCTCATAAATCCTCCAGAGGAGATCAAATGATTTTGTAATTTACAGGAATGAATTCTGTGGCCTAGGTGAGATGAATGAAAGCCAAAGGAATAATGCGCTGTGCGGGGTGATGGACTGTGTGAACGCAGAGGATGAAACCCAGTGAAAGGCTGCGCACAGTTCTAGTGCTCTGAGGAATATATACACTCTTACACCTTATGGGGGAATCTTGAAGATTTCCTCTTGCTTTTTTCTCCCCTCTGATCCACTTTCATCCCGGATGATAAAGACGAGTGAAGCATCGCACCCGTCTTTTCCAGTCTTCCTTACAACTACATTAAGAAGGAACTCATTTGAAAAGAGAGAAGCAGGCTGAAAGTCATAATATGTTATGAAAGGATCTATAAAAATGCATGCCTTTGCAGCCAATTAGTTTAGTCGAGAGGAAACAATACTTTAAACAATTGTTTTCAAAATTTGACAAGAGACCTTACAGATCAGTTTTCCTTGCAACTTTTTAATGCCATAAAACCACATACTCCAGCATATGTTGTTGGGAATTTATGTGATAAACAAACACAAGGTATATGATTGTGAAGTGGAAGGAGAAAGACACACAGTTTTCAAGATTTTTGAAGAATCTAAATCAGTCATTTGTGTTCAAATGTTTTTGTGTTCAAACATTTATGCCAATAGCTTCTTTGCAAAATAGCTCAGGCTCAGTCCGATGGGTGGAGAAAGTCTGAGCTCATCAATTTTCAAGTCATGCCACAAATTCTCAAATGGATTTAGATCTGAACTTGTGTATACTTTGATCTATCCATTCCAGTGTTGCGTTGAATGAGTGTCAAGGGTTCTTGTCCTGCTGGAAGGTAACCCTCCACCCCAGTTTAAGTGTTTTGCAGCCTCTAATACTTTTTCCCCCTTGAGCTAAGCTCCATCAAGCTTAACTGTCCCGACTCAACACAAATATTCCCTCAGCCTCAGCGGGCTGCAGTGACGAGTCCACTGGCTCTGCCAGAAGCCAGCTATTCCGGAGCAGATTCAGGCCTGGATCCAGAGACCTGAGACCGAAGAGCACTCCACCTCCCAGCAGAGGCCTGACAGAGCTAGGTGACACAGGCCCCGCCAAGCAGCACACCAGGAGTGAGCCGGCACACACTCGAGCACACCAGAACATCTAACGCATTGGTGGACAGAGGCACTGACCACTGGCAGGGAGGGTGATGGGGGGAATAGGTCCCACATTTGGATCCTGGGTTGTCTTTGGGGCAATTACAACACCCAACCTGACATATTAATGAAACCTTACACAAAGAGGCGCAAGAACAGACACTGTACACACACTCACATTCCCCAAACACACGTCCAGGTAACAACAATACTTCTTGGGGGCAACCGGCCCCTGGAGCCAGAAGGTAGTCCCCCTTCATTCAAGGATTCGACAAGCAGACTGCTTACAGCCCCACAGTAGCAGAGTGGCCCATCAGTTCAGTTCAGACCAGGATCGGACACCGCCCAAACCTGACCCTGCCCCAAAACGACCCCCGACCCTGACTCCATCCCAAACAACCAAGCCAACAAGAGCTGCCACAGGATGAAACAGTCCCAATTCTCCCTCCTAAGCTGTGGATCGCTGCAGCTCCTTTACGGTTACCATGGGTCTACTGGCCACATCTCCGGTTCTTGCTCTCCTTGTCAAGCCTTTTAGTGTAGCTGGACAGCCATGTCTTGGTTTGTATTTGTTTTGCTCTGTGAGATGTCCGAAGCTCAGGATATTGCTTTAGAACCCAAACCTGCTTTTCTGTTTTCCGCAACTCTAGCTATCTCTTTATGTAAGGCCTCCACAGAACATATGCATTTGGGATTAAAATAGACATAGATGGACTTCATATATTTTAATTTCAAGTCATTGCCTTGTTTTTAGGCTGTGCACCTCACACTTTTCTGATTTTGATTTGTAAAATAAAAAAAATAACCCCTTATGTTTTTCCTCCAATTTTTCAATCACTACTTTCTGCCTGCCTGTCAAATAGAAAATTCCAACAACATAATTTGAAGTTTGTGGTCAAAACGTGACAAAATGCAAAAAACTCAAAGGTCATGAAAAGGCATTTACTGTTGTCGCTCTCTGCCAAAGTTGTAGCTTTACCCTACAATCTTACAAATCTTGATTTACACTTTAATTTAAAATAAACACAGGTCAGGGCGCAAGGGGTGTTCAATGTGTGAAATAATAATCTAACTCAAGAGGACTTAAGCCAAAAGAGAGTTTTTTTAATCTGCCAGGGCAAAGTCAACATTCATTTTGATAAGATGTTTTTTTTTCTTTTTTGTTTTTTTTTTTTCGGAATAAGCGGAATAATTTAGGCTTAAAGGAATGTGAGAAATCTTTGAAGCGAATTGACAAATTTTTCAAGGTCATTTTTCAGAACTACATCTCTTAACTTTAGAATGCCAAAACACAGTTCTTTAGGGATGAAATTTCTGTGGAAAGAATTTTAGGTTTTAAATGAGGAAAACAGGAAGAGTCAAACAGCGATGCAGAAAAATCTTGCGTGTGGCAGAGCAGCTTAAACTAGATCTATATAGTCTGTACGTAAACTTTTTTTTTCTCACTTTCTGACAATAAATCAAACTAAAAGTTTTGTCTCTTAGGGAAGAAACAAATGTATTCCTCTTTTATAAAAGGAGTTTGGATATACTAGCATAGATTAAATACCTTTGGAAAGTCTGAAAGTGTTTATATATTAAACCCTTTTGGTTAATTTACAACATTTGAGTTATGCGGAGGCACGCCTGCGGATGTGTTTTAAGGCCTCAAACGCATCGGCTTCTTGTGTGAATAAAATTTTTCATGTATGTTAATAAAACTAAAACAGTGTTTTATGTGTATCGGAATGTGAAGAAATGAAGCATGTGTTTTAAAACTGCAAGTTTCTGTGAAGTGTGTGTAAAAAGTGTTTGTACTGGGATCAGTGGTGGCACCACATTTTATTTTATTTTTTTGCTATTATTGTTATAAGTTTTTATGTTTCTCTGCTGTATGTTCAACATACAGTTTGCCCCAGCGTGCCTAATAAATACGGGATATTGACAATTTGTGGCTTTTCAATTGAACCAAATAAAACCGTTTAATGGAAACAAACGTAGTCCTCAACGCCAAATCTCAGTGACTGCATTTCCATTACAAATGTGTGCAAGACGAATTACACAAATGTCAAAAACACATTCTTGCAATTGCTGTGTTTCCATTGAATAAAAAATGTAATTGAAATCACAAGTGAATAAGTTTGTTTATGTGATAAGTCATTAAAAAACACGCGGTGGCGCAATCATCAAACTACTTCCTGTTGTCGTCTTCTTCATGGTTCCCACCAGTGGCAACATCCAGCTGTTGATCTTGGGACTAGTGTTTCCGTATGAGGTTTTCGAAATAAACCGATTTCAATACAGTTGAAAAATCCCTTTATCCTATCACCAAAACTTTGGATCAAAAAGTCAGTTTTTTCAAAAATTAGTGTGTTTCCATTAAGCAAATTTCTTTTCGAAATGTCAAATTGCGCAATTATGTGGTCAATGGTAACGCAGCTATTGACATGCGTTGCACAGCAGTGTGCTTGTTACGCTTCAAAACCCTGACAGCCTATGTGGTTTATGTTTTCCATATCTTCAGAAATCAATGCAGCACAAGGTAGAAATACAGCAGCGTGACTGAGCACAGCGACCACTTACTCTGGATTCTAACTGAGTGAGTGAAATATTATTTTTGGTTCATTTTTACAGATAGAATGAACCTCCTGTGGTGACGCATAAATGCTTCGTGAATTTCTCCCGCCAGCAGATTGAGGTCAAACAGTTCGCCCAGTCTCCCATCTCTATCTAATGTTTTCTCAACTTGCACACAGTGTCAGCGTCCTCTCAGAGCCAGCAGCGCAGCTGTAGGCACTTAATCGCGGTAATAGTCAATTGTTTTGGTAGTTGTCGGGCTGTACAACAAAAGACCTTTACGTGACCTTCTTTGCGTATAAAAAAAAAAAATCCCCAGATACAACAGGTGTGGATTTTCAGTTATTCTTTATATGTACGTATATTACTGTTAGTCCAGACTTTTTTCATATAAAAAATACCTAAAATGATAATTCAAGTACACAATTAACAAGGATTATCCACCATGACCTCAAATTCTACGTGATGGCCTGACTGAACCGTCCATGTGTCAACATCATGGGATGTACTCTCGGAATGAAAGGTCTGCTTTGACATGTGATCCTCTGTTTAGGAGACATTAGAGCCTCAGAAGACATTCACTGGGGGGGTTCTTAATTAAACACGATCGCAGCAACCTAAGTCTGCATTTCTGTCTCGATAAGCCAGAAGAGCTCTCTGGGGTAAAGTGAGCTCTGACATGCGGTACGGGGAGGGCGGATTACGGATAAGCTGGAAGCTGAACTCGACGCATGCAGGCCCGGTTCATCCTCGGCAGTAAGCAGACATTTCAGTGAGTTCATGGAGCTCTGTCACCATTGATTTTGTTTCAAAAAAATAAATATATTAAAATCCAAGCTTCCATCTTCTTACCGACTCAAAAACACACATTTGAAACTGAATTACAATTAAGTGGCTTATGTTTGGGTTGGACCCCCATGTGAGCCACTAACGTAAGAAAATGACTCTGAGGTGATGACCACATCTGTGTTTCATTGCTGCTCTGGCAGATGGTTAATGACTCAGCTATGATAAAACATTTTCTAATGATCAAAGTCGAATAACTCTGAAGAGTGCTATGATATGGTCGGAGAGGGACGAATAATTTAACAGTCCTCTGTCTTTGTCTGGTTCAGAACATTAAAGCTACAGTACATCGCCTTGCAAAAGTGGTATATCCTTAATTTTTTTAATATTTTGTAACGTTACGGCCACAAACGTCAGTGAGTATTGTTAATGTTGTACAGTGTGAGGTTTTCCAAAGTACTTTCAAATTCAGTCTTAAAAATATGGCTAGCGGTTACAGTCAGCCAGTGGTGGGATGTAGCGAAGTACCAGTACTTCGTTACTATTGGTACACTTAATGACATTGCATTAGCCGTTAGACAATACAGCCAGCAAGTACTTTTACTTTTAATACTTAAGTAGTTTAAAAAGCTAGTACTTTCTTACTTTTACTCAAGTAAAAATGTCAGTGTGGTACTTTTACTAGAGTGCATTTTTGTCTGTTTATTTGTACTTTTACTTAAGTACATTGTTTGAGTACTTTCTCCACCACTGCAGTCAGCCCCCTTGAGCTGGTCCTCTGTAGAACGGCCTTTCACTGCATTGACAGCTTCGAGTCTTTTCACCCTCCCGCATTGACCCCACGTGCGTTTTCCAAGGTTTTTTGTGTGGTTTCAGAAACTGACGGTCTGACGGGACACCCTGTCGTTCCCCCACCTCCTCCTCAGCATACCTTATGTCCTGAGAAAGCAGACATATGAATGACCTGGAAAGTTAAATAGGGAGAGGGATACTGAGGCTTTATGTCACATACTCTTGCGTCAAGCAGAAGATCTTGCCTCAAGTCTCTTTCAGCCTCCAGTTGTCTTTTCTCCAGGATTGACTTTAACCGTCTTTTCACTCCCTATGACCAAGACGAAAAGCTTCCCAACACACCCCGTTTCACAATGGGGACGGTTTTAGCATTTATCATAGGGGCAAAGGATATCAGTGACCATAGGTCTGTGAGTGTTTATTAGTTAACCCTCTGATGCATGAATTATGATCCTTCGTGTCAGAATTTTTTTTCCATTTTTTAAAATTCTTTTCTTAAGTCATAAAAAAGGTAGGAAAATTTTTTTGTAAAAATAATTTTTTTTAAATTTTTTATTTTTATGTGCTCAATTGTAATTTTGTCCAAATACAAAGTTGTTATTTGAAAAATACATCAGTAGTATTGTTCCTTAGGGGTTATCTGATGTCACAATATTTTTTTTACTTGCAAGAGTCGTCTACAGTAGAAGGAGGGACTGGGTCGGTTCTCATGCTTTTTTGTCTGTCGGCCATATTGTATTTAACAAAAATAATTTCTTGCATTTGCAGCTGATGGCCAGTAGTTGATGGTATATTTTATGATGCATTAGTGTCCACTTCAGTGGTCTGTGTGCATTTATAACATAAAAATCCACAGGAAGCACAAGAAAATGGCTTTTAGATAGCTGTCCACTGTAGTGACCACTATGCATGAAAGGGTTAATTTGGTCCCTTTGTTGTTGTGTGTAGCCCCTTATTGGTTCCAGCTGTCTCTTGTTCTCCTGATTATTCCCCGGTGTATTTAACGTCACCTGTGTCCCCTGCTTCCTGGTGGGTCCTCGTCTTTGTAATGTCATTGTTGCCTACCTGAGTTCCTGTTCACGTCTCGTCGTTCACCTGTGGTTCTTGGCTTTGTGTACCTTTTTGGACTTCATTAAACTTATTTCTTCATTTTACTTTTTCACCGCATGCTAATGAAGCAGTTTCACCATTTAATTCAGGTGTGTAGGACAAGAGTCACGTGTAAAAGTAGCAGGACTCTGGCACTCGAGGAATGCAGTTTGAGACTCCTGCCATAGCATCTTTTACCGTTATGTTTCACGTATCTACCACATTTGGCGAACTGCAAAACTGACTTCTTATGGCTCTACCAGAGAGGTCATAGTTACGGAGTTATTGACTAATGTCCAGCTGTCCTGTAAACAAATATACCCGACCCAGCGATGGCATACATTCATGATTGATGAACAGAGCTCTGTGAGAGGTAAAGACATGTGATGTTGTTTTACAACCTAACCCTGTCCCTTAACTCCGTTTCTGATCTGTCTGTTGCGTTCCTCCATGTTCATGATGCTTCTTGTTCACCAAGGTTCCCTAACAAACCTCCAAGACCTTCATATAACAGCTGAATTATTCACACTGGTGAACACGGTTTCATGATTAGATGGTTTCTGCTTGCCCCGGGTTTTTATTGAGGGTTTCAGAGTAAAGAGGGCTCAATCCATGTGCACGTCACACTTTTTGGGATTCTTATTTGTAAGAGAGTGCATTCTTTTTCCTTCCACTTCAGTTATGCACTGTTCTCTGTTGGTTTATCATTAAAAAAAAAAAAAAAACCCCGAGTTAAATACATTAACGTCTGTGGCTGTAACATCTCAAAACGTGGAATCTTTGCTTTGCAGCCGTATTTGATGGAAAGCAAACAAGATCAGTGTGGCCTAAAATTTCGCAGACCGCTCAAGAGAGGAAGAAAAGCGTGTTCTCATTATAAATCCGAGTCTCTAATTAAAACAGTGCATTGGTATGCAGGGAACATCCAGACCTTCCACAACAATGGCATTGGTTTTCACATCATACCTGATTCCTCGCCGCCGCCTTGGCGCTCGCCTTACCGACAGGCCTCCGTCATCAAAATGGCTTTCTCGACAAACGTTTATGACTCTCACCTAAGCAACATTGTTCAATGCTTTTATTATCTTTCTCACTGCACACGCAGCTGAAATTCATTCATTTCTGCGACACCAGTATGACGAGATTAGTCAATATTGTTTGTGTCGCCTGTTGGAAAAAAAAAACCCTTTGTTACGGCTAATAGCGCTTCAGGACCGCAGCGCTCTGTCTAACTAGGAAGAATATCAAAAATCTCTCCGAAGAAAGACAAATCGCCACAATGGCCTTCGTCCCCATTTGTGAAATTACCCTTTTAGCTTAAGTGCTCTGACGAGGCCGCCCCTTAAAATTGAACAAATCAGGGTTGTTTTACTCTTTTCGTTCCATGTAACTGTAATTGTCCAGAAAGCAGCCTGGGTCCTCGCCCCGAGCGGCACTTTGCTTGAGGAGTAAACCTGGAGGTCAAACAGAGACGCTGTGCAAAGAGCTGAGAAGCAGAATGCTGCAACATGAATAAAACTGAGCAGGAAACTCATTCAGCACCTTACTGTCACTACAGTGGTTGTTATATCTTCAGTTTCACTTTTTTTTTTTATTGCTTACTTCGACTGAATTACTGAAAAGCATTCATCCCCCTTGAACTGTGCCACATTCTGACGCATTAAAACTCAGTGGGAAGCACGCTGCCGCTAATCCGCTAATAGCGGAGCTACTTCTTCATAAAGCGCTTTTGCTAACTTTGAATACATTTAGCGCACTTAGCGTCCCCTCAATATAATTTTCCAGATAAATTCTGAAGAGCTAATTTACTTGGCTGTTTTGTAAACTTTCAGTGGAATAAAGTTTGACATCTGTGTTGAATTTTTGGCTGTTGCAAAACGCCTACATGGATGTATCCCCACCTTCGAGACAAAGCCCCTCCTCAAAGTTTCCAAGCTTCTGCCTCACAGAGCAGCGACTCCCCCACTCAGCTCCTTCAGACTAGCCAGTAGCAATTAGCAAACACCTGCCTGAACTGCGCATCTGCTGGGCTTATTATGCTTGCTACTCCTTAGTGTGACGCTGGTAAAAATGTTTGTAAAGGGTTAATAAAGGAGCCACATTGTGCTGACTTCCTGAAGGCAGTGTTTCAGAAAGAGAGAGGTCCTTAAAGAGACAGAGGCCCAATTTCAAGGCGATAAATTGTGAAGCAAAATCTCTTTTAAGACGTATTTGATAAATGCAGCATTTTTATACCAACTGAAGCTAACATAGTTACTTGATTGTGCTGTAAAATGTCAGTATGTGCTTGGAAAAGCACATACTGGAGAATTCTTCCCATCAGCCGAATCAGTGGCACTCCACACAGAATCGCTGATCAGTACGGTGTAAACAAACTCGCTAGACGGAGAAGCAGCGGATGTGGATCTTCGTTTTGAACGTTGATGAAAGATTTAGTCGTTAAAACAGTTTGTGTCTATTTTTGTTTACATTTTTTTATATAACCAAACCCCAGCGACGCGTACTGCGTTTGGTTATTCCCTGGCTCCTCCGGATTCCTCAATCTTCGGGGCACAGCATTGCAAAGATAATGCGATTCTAAACGATTTATAACAATCAAACGGAAAATCGGTGGAGGAGATTGAGCCATTTCACAGACCAGGGGACAGACACCAGCATGGTCTTAACTCCAGCCCTTACTTCCACTTCTCATCGCAAGAGAGAATAGTGATTTAAGCCATCATTTTCAGACAGGTGCTGTTAGAGCCATCATCCATTCCCATTAGGCTTTTGTTACACCCACTGATCCAAATCAACTAAATTGCCGTAGAAGAATGCCATCTTTTACCGAAGAAGTCGTTTCTAAGAAGAGAAAACCTCGTGGATGTGCGCCGAAATACCAGTTTTGTGTTGTTGTTTTTTTTCTTTTTCTTGCTCTTGAACAAGCAGAGAAAGAAGGAGGGGAGGAGTGGCGCCGCAGCGATTTTAATAAAGCTAAATACTGGCAAACATGATAAAATATGCTTACACTTGCACATCGTCTCCCTCTGGGCGACGCATGAAAGAATTATAAATACTTTCTCTTGTGTTCTGCTTCAAAAATATGCGAGATAATGTGCTCCTTTGGGGTAAGGTGCACGAAACGAAAACAATGTCGGTTTCTGCAGGGTGAAAAAAAAAAATTGATCAGGAAAAAAAAAAAAAGAACAATTTTTTTTTCTTCTTCTACTTCTTCTTCTCCTCCTCGCTGCTCATCTCTGCTATCTGCAGCGAATTGGAGCTGGTTTTGATAAGAAGAAACATCCTTTAACAATTTCTGCCACACAGTCAGTATCTCCGGAGCGAGCACTCGCACAGTCCTATTATCTGTGACACAAAGCCCGCTTAGTGGCTGTAAGACTTTCAGCCCAAGGTTTTTTGTTTTCCTTCTCTGAGCTCACTTCTCTCTCTGCTGTTTCTAGTTCAAAGCAATCCCATTTTTTTTTTTTTTTTTTTTTTTGTGATTGCCTTCTTTACACCCTCAGTAAATTGAAAACGTTTTTTTTTTTCTTTCTTTCTTTTTCTTTAAGCAGATCAATTCTCATTTTCTCCACAACCTTGAAGATTTGCACGCAGATTTGTTATTAATGGAAATATTAAGGGAAGTGGTGCACAGTCGGAACGAGCCGCAGAGTTATTAGGGCGCGACAGAGACGCTGCTCTGGCGCCATCTGCTGGACAGAGACTTTAAAGCTCTCCGTGTCACCAGGTACTGGCTGGACAAAATGCCCCCCCCCCCCCCCCCCCCCCCCCCCCCCCCCCCCAACAGCACCTGGGCGAGACGTTTTACACCCCACCTTCCCGTCTGGGTGTTAATTACGGAGAAAATGTCATTAGTCGAAGACGCCATTGATAAAATGATAGATGGATGCTTAGTCAGAGGTGAGCGCAGGAGTGAGAGGTCGTCTGCGTAACTCGATCGTTTGTCATCGCTGCTGTATGGATTTTAGTAGCGGTGAAATAGATGAATGGCTGATGGATAGAGCATTACATCTGCAGCCCAAAGCAACTCAGACAATAGCAAATGTAAAGTTTAGATATTTTTTAGTGTAGTTTATTTAAAATACACATTAACTATGTTAAGGATTTTTATGGATTTAAAAAAAACAACAACAACTGCTTTTATAGTTTTTCATATTTCAAATGATTGAATTATGTTATATTGATATAGCATGGCTAATATAAAGCCTCCACCGAAATACCATAATATATCTAATATATACACAGAATTCAAGAATACAATCCTTCATCAGTTGATCATAAATAAGTGATATAAAAAAAAAATATCTACAAAAGTATTCATGGAAATTGAAATAAAATATGTACCAATGAAAAAAGTGACAATCACAATTTTTTTTATTATTAGATTCAGTTTTAAATAACATTTAAACTCTTTTTACATAACTCTTTTTACTAAGTGCGAAAAATATTCCTATTCTATCTTGATTAATTTCGTTGTTGTTATGGTATTATTGGCATCAATATTATCTTTATTATTGTTAGTTTTATCAGAACTACTAACTATAAGCAATAATTTTACCAATAATTTTAAGCACCTCACCGAATGCATTGCATTCATCAAGACTGAAAGTAAAATGAAGGTATGTTGCTACAACACCTATAAATAGCGAGAGACCATAATTGTGAAGTTTATACTTCTACCCACATCTTTGAACTTGTATTATCTCTTGCATTACTGTCATTTTATTTGTAACATCCGACCAACGTTGAAAATACAACACTTCCGAAGTTGATCTCCCCTTTAGCGGAGAGAAAACTTGGCCTCTACTGCTCTGATATTTAGGAAGACGAAGCGCTGAACAGCATTCTGTCTGTTCTCAGACCTCCGTCCAAAGCAACAGTCGTTTTCCACGTATAACTAAGCCAGGCTGAAAGGATCGCTCTACCCTCAGAGGGAAAACCAGAGTTCAGAGGTCATAGCTGACACAAGGCATGTGATTTCCACTCTGCCGCAATACAGATAAAAAAATGTTGTCAGCCATGTGACCAATGCTGGTATTCCATGACCGCTTAGGCCCATATTCCCACGCTGACGTTGTGGCTTGCAGCTGGATCCTGCCAAGGAAATCCTCTGCATCTGGGAGTTTGGTAACTTGGGAAGTTTTTTGTTGTTGTTGTTCCTCGGTGTATCATTCGCTCTGGATCTAATGAAAATCCTAAATCTTCAAAGCACACTGCCAGAGAACTGCAGCCATTTTTATGGTGTGATACTGCAATAAAAGACGCTTTGATTTAGAATCTTTTTGTCCAGGAAATGTGAAAATGCTGCACTCCTTAAAAAGTTCAGAAAAAATGAAAGGAGGTTTATCTTAAAGACACTTTTAGCCTGTCACGGCAACAAATTTTGCTGGGCGATAAATCGTCCCAGGAAACATTGCGATAAACGATACTATTGTTGTTTTGAGACCATTTTCAAGCAATATATTGATGATGGCGTAATAATTTGAGTTCTCTCACTCAAAGACCAACGAACAGTTAACACTGGAAGAGGAAGATTTTGCAAAAATCCAAAATGAAACACAAGAAACCAAAAAATACAGCAGAAATAAAAACCACACACAACCAAACTCCTATTTAAAAATGGATTTTGATGTCTCTATAAACCAATCATAAATTTCCATGTATTTTATTGGGATTTTTCATGAAGACCATTACAAAGTAGAAGCACATAAGTCAGGACTTTTGTTCCAATCACAGCTGCAAGAGTTTTTAGATATCGCTCCACCAGTTTTGCACATCTACATACTGAGATCTTCAAACATTCTTCTTTGTAATATAATTAAAGCTCATCCAGGTCAGTTTGAAAGTACCTGTAGACATCAGTCTTCAGGTTTTTGCCACAAGTACTTGTTTGGCTTTCAATCACAAACAGGAAGTGATCAAAGCACGACCACAACTGAAATCATAAAGTCAAACACCCCGGGACTGTGGCATGACTACGGTTCTTGTCTGGTGTGAAGGTGAACAATCGTGTCATGCTACGCTATGCAGCTGTATCACAAACACGATGATGTTCTACTTTGTGTGGGTCAAATACATAAAATCCCAATGAAAGTTTGTGTTTTCAAAATGAAATGTCAAAAGGTTCCCGGAGTATGAATACCTTTGCAAAAGCTCAAGGTATGTAACAGGAGTATTCGCGTGTTATGTCAGTCATTTGACTGCATTGATCCTGCATGTTTTAGTTCCTTCCCTGGTTTTTATGCACCTGGATCAAATGGTGCCTCGCTAGAAGACCTAAGAAGAAAACTGACATGCTGAAAAGGTTGTTGGTACCACCAACAACCTTTTCAGGTTTTAGTTTTGAGAGAACTAAAACATGCAGGATGCCGGCCCTCGAGGACCGACTTTGGGTACCCCTGCTCTAGACAGTAACCCTGCAGCTGACTTTGTATCTGTTTTGGTCATCACGTGCAGCTGATTTAAGAACACAAATGTTTGCTGTCTTACCGCCATAATGACAAACAGGCCGCAGCAATGAGCTATTTCAGAGACATAGGAAGTCTGCTGATGTGTACATGGCTGTTTCACACTGGCACTCAGTGGCCTTGAGGTGTGTTTCAAAGTTATCCTGGATATGTCACACCGTGATGCAAATTTTCATATGCCACGCTTGTTCTGATTGGGAAAGTCTGTTCTGCGGTGTAATCCTTTAAAATAGAACACAATAAGCATTATCGGTGTGGTGATCGAACTTTGACCCCTACGGGTCATCGAGGCTCAGCAGGTTCATGCAAGGGCAGGGACCTTGGCAGGCCAGCTCCCAGCGGCACGGCCTGACTTTAGGAGATTGGAATGTCCCCGGCTGGTGGGTGAGCAGCCACGGTTGGTATGTGAGGTACAGTAATCCTGGCTAGATCTAATTGAACTCAACGCTGCACATAGCTTGTGCTTTGGAACTCAACTCATGGAGAGAGGATGTATTTTTCCTACCCCAGAGCTGACCAGGCAGAGAGATGTCAAGTGGGTGTGGAGATACTCACAAATTTTAAGCTGAGAGCACTGATTGTGTCTCACTGGTGAGTGAAAGGAGCTTCAGGTTGCAACAGGAAAGGGTCTGACTGTGTTCTGTGCTTATGCAATGAACATTTGCTTATATTACCCGACCTTCTTGGACTCCTTGGAAAGCGTCCTGGAAATAGTGGATGTCTAGACTGGATATTTTTGGTGGGCAACAATGGAGTCATGCCTAGGAAAGAAGTATGTTGATAATGAACACCATTTTCAAGCACATTGTGGTTCATAACTGTGCTTTGTACCAGGCTACAGTGGGTCAAAAGTCAACAATCAATCGAACAATCAATTTTGTAATTGTACCATTAGACAGGCAACGTTACGGTAAATGGTAACTTGCCTGTTCTTGAGTAGCATTGTATCTCGTCTAAAGGAGTTTTAAGCTCTTTACACTACATTCAGTCATGAGAATGGTGGTAAGCTATTGCTCTACAATAGCTGCTATACAATGACCACCACCAGGAGGCAAGGTGAAGTGTCTTGCCCAAGGACACAGCGTTTGAGAACGATGGTGGCTGTCTTTGGGGACTCCTCATGCAGATGAGAGGTACTGAATGACTCACAAGATTCAAGCTTCTTCAGCTGCAGAGCCAGAAACTCGGGCATGAGTGGAAGTCGCTGAAGTTTTGTGACAGACATTTGCTTGTCCTAAAAGGAAGCTCTTGAGCACTTTTTGGTGACTTAGAAAGGGAAATAATGACATAATATGTGTTGTTTGGGTGGACAACTGTGGACCTGGATAAGATATTTGACCACAACATCAATATTGTCACCTATTTCCTCTGTGAACAACTTCCCCTGAGCCCAAAGACTCAGGAGAAGGCAATTCCGTCAACATGCCAGGCACCAGGAGTGGGCTGGATTTGGCCGGAGATGCTGAAGGCTCTGGACATGGTTAATACATGTGTTCAGTATCACCTGGAAGTCTGGGACAGCATTGATATGGAGGCCGACTGGGTTGGTGGTCCAAATGTTTAAGAAAGGGGGCCAGAGAGAGTGCTTTATTTATCCAGGACATTTTGTACCAAATCAATGAGCTGGGTGGTGGATGAAGATGAAGAACTGAATTAAAGAAAAAGTTCAAAACTTATTTTCTTTTGATTTACTCTATAACTAGTTGAAGAAAATGTAGCTTGTGAGTGATGAAAGACATTTGCTATGCCAGATAATTCCACTTTTTCATATTTTATTGAGTGGCAGTAATGAGTCTTGCTATAAACATTTACAGAGATATTGTAAATCTCTGTCCACAATAACTCTGAGCCAGCTCCTTAGAAAGAGATACCAAGATATTCCCAGGCCAAAAGGTCCAATAGAGCATCTGTGTGTATACGCAAGTGATAGCTTCAGAAATTAACTGTTTGTTTGACCTTTTAGTGATTTGTTTGTCATTAAATCAGTCACCACTCAGACAGCCTCTCCTAATGTTACAGTGTTCGGATGCCTGAAATCCCGAGAACTACATCGCCATTGGCCTGAATGGCAAATCCCGCTGGTCTTCCGCCTTGCAGCTGGGAAGCGGTAAAGATTGGGGGATGGTATCACTTCCAAAGAAAATAGAACGCAATAGATTGTTTTCCCAGCATTGCCCTGCTGCCCGGGAGAGGTCTGTGGTGTCGGCGTGGGATGGGCGGAGCGGAGGGTTCTCTTTGATGCAGCTTCAGTGACACCGGACACTGCTCACTGGTCTTATAAATACTTGGAAACATTGTAACGAGGAATTAAATATGGAAAAAAATGACATGAAGTTCAGTTGACAGAAATGAAAGCGGTGAACTTTGAACGTGCAGATGAGAACTGCGCCAAAAATAAAACAATAAACACTTGAGAGTTCTGCTAACACCTCGGGACCTGACAAAGAAAATATTTGACCTTCCACCCTTTGTCGATGTCGGTTGTCCCTGTGTGTGCCGTTACATGTTTGTGTTTGAATCAGTTCGACCAAAGCACGTACTTACTTTTTATTCGAATCATTTTAGCAATTTTAAACCTTTTAGCAGTGAACATTTGTCTAGAGACCAGGGGCCACCCTTCCAGGACAGACAGTAAATGGATGAACATGCAGATAACAGATGGGAAAGTTTCTGTTTTGTTTTTGTAAAGCCGACACAAACCAATTAAACTTCACTGACTGGAAAAATAGATCAAGCTGTTATTTCATAACATCAATCATCTGTAAGAAGAATACAGGAAAATAAAACATCTGTTGTTGTTTTTTTTATATATATATATATATATCTTTGAAGGCTTGTACAGACTACAAAGCGTTCCATGACGTTGATTTGAGCGTATTTGTCGCTTTGCCTATGCAACTGTCTGGTTGTGTTGCAGACAACTGATTCACTGATGTCTTCTGGAAAATCTTGGACATTTGTTTGGAGGAGGTGTAAAACAGAGTGAGGTTAGGAAGCAACACGTCACGATCTGAATATCTATCAAACATCAGTTCGTTCCATCAAGCCTACCAACACGCTAGTGTACGTAAGCTAAAAATTAAAATATTTTTAAGTTGTTTTTTTTTTTCCCCCACAATCTTGGAACGTTTTTTTGCCCCGAAGTTAAGCATGAGAAATATTCATGATTTTCAAAATTTGACCAACTGTGTATTTTTTTTTTCTATTAAGTATTTCTGACTATAAAAATATAGATTTGTTTATTTTCTACAGAACACAACCAACAGAGTAGAGAAGGAAAAAAGTTGGGGGTTTTTGAAAGTATATTTATTTATTTTTGTTTTCTTTGGCCTTCTTTTCTTTGCCCTGCAGGGCAAGAGAATTTTTTTATTCTCACTCAACAGATCAGAAAAGAAAAAGGGTTGGGTTTTTTTTGCACTTTTATGAATTTATTTTTTCTTTTCCTGTGTGTTGGACGGAAAGGAAAGAAAATACTTAGAAAAATCACCGTCCAGCAGGACGACTGTAATGACAGGCCTCGGTGTTTTACATCAGAAGAGTCTGCTCTGTGACTAAACACTGCTGTTCTACAGTTTGAGGTATTCGACCTCTACTTGTCTAACCTTCAGGACGGTTCATCTTCAGCCACTCTCGTTTTGGATAGAACCTCGCAGGAATCAGTGGTTGGGATGATTGGAGAATGTTTTCATTTATTTAGTAGCATCTTGTTGAGAGGAGCATCATTTAGAAACTCTGGCTTTGTTGTCAGAATCTGTGTTGCATCTCGCTGAGGAAGATCTGAGACGCTTTGCCTCCATCGAGCTCTTGCTTTTTTTTGTTTTGTTTTGTTTTAGTTGCTACGAGCATCACTCGCAGCTTTGGCTTTGTGCTGCGGCTGAAGATGCAGTCATCCTGCGCATTAATTCTCTCTGAGCTTCTCGCTGCCTCCCACAGGCCCAGAACGAGCTGCCATAAAGGCAGCCTGATGGAGACGTTCCAGCATGCACGGAGCGCAAACAATGGCGTCCCGGCTAGTTTTTCCAGCGCGGACGCGGCTAAAAGTGGAGCTAAACAATCTCAGATCGTGAAACCTCTGCAGGATTACAGGCAGAAGCTCCGTGATTACACCGGATTAAAACTGAAACAATAAGCTCATACACACACACACACACACATGCTCAGTTTGTTTGTTTGTCCAGTCACACACTTTCACCAGTAAGAATACCTCTTTTTTTCTCCCTCTTCTTCTTCTGTAGAAAGTACTTTAAGAAATTGTGAACTACTTTTCAGTTTGTGAAAATGAGGGGGAACTGGGACAAAAGGACTATTTTGGTTACACTATAAGCTGACTTTGTGCTTTCCTCAAAAAAATAAAATAAAATGTTTTAGAGTGCCCTGGTGGAAGTCTGGACTTCCTATAAGTCATATCAAAATGTGGCTGGTTTAAAACAATTCTGCAAAGAAGGATGGACCAAAATTCCTCACCGGCTGTAAATGTTTGAAGGTAGCTGCCGATTGTAACCAGTTGTTTAGGTTTAGACACCAATTACTTTTTCACAAAGAACCAGGTTGGTTTGGATAGCTACTTATTCCTTAAAGAATGAAATATTTATTTGAAAACTGCATTTTGTACTTTCTCCAGAAATCTTTACCTGGTTTTAAAATGTATTTGATGATTCAAAACTTTTAAAGTGGCAGTATTATGTAAAATCGATTTTTTTATTTATTTTTTTTTTTTTTAGCTTTACATTGTGTTATAATGTTATCCCATCATCAAAAACACACCTGGAGTGTTGCCTTGATTCTTTCATGAACGTTTGAGAAATCCTTTAATCTCCCATGGCAACCATTCAGCTGCGCAAAAACGCAATGGGTGGTGCCTAGCCCCGCCTTCTGGGACGAAGCTCCTCCTCAGAGCTGCAGTCACAGAGGTTGTGGATGCCAGAGGAACACACTTGGCCACCAGGTGGCATGATGGTGGTTGAACCCTGGGAATCAGACTCAGTGGAGCCCACTAGTGGTCCATAGCAGGGCATCAAACAGCTACTCAGGCAGCTGTACGTATTGGATCGCGTAAAACCTCTGGGTGAAACGTTTATACTGTGACTTGTGTAGCCTTAAAGGGGCAGTGCTATGTAAAATTGCCATGTTTGAGCTTTATATTATTATGTTTTCCTTTGGTTGACTGATTTACACTTATTTTGTCATCAAATACACACACAGTAGTTTTTTTTATACACCAAATAAAGTTATTTTGTTTTAAATAGTCAGTTTTATGTCATCAGTCTTGTCATCTGACAGATTTTTATGGAATAGTCATGATTATTGTGTGCGCTGGTTTGTGGTTTTGTTATGGGTTATTTATGGTTGATACTTTCTGCATTATTAGTTCTTTCTGAGGTCTGTTTTAAGTTATTCAAATGTTAATCTTCCAGGAATAGTTTCTGCTGTGTTTAGTCAATTCTAGCTTAAGACTTTTTCATAATCTGTCAGTTTCCTGCTCATCATCAAGTTTTGCTAGTTCGTAGTTTATCTGTTTATTATTATTTTTTCCTTTGGATTACTCCTGTCATGTTCTTATATCAGTATTTTGATTTTCTTATTCATTAGTTCATTTGTGCTATTCAGGTTTGCTGTTCACTTCCTCGTTTAGTAAGTGTTATGCTTTTCTTGGTGTTACTTTTCTTGTGGGTTTGTCGTTATTTTCTCAGACTGTTGTCAGGCCTGTTGCTCCTTTTGGTTCCAGTTCTTCAGTTCAGCTTATTGTCCCAGTAATCAAGCTCATTGAACCCTCCTGTGTTTCCCCGTTTTAGCTAGTTATTGTTTCAGCAGTTATTGAAACTATTGTCCTTTTGTCTCTTTAGCTCAGTTCAGGCATGTTCGAGTTTGTGGGTTTGAGAAAATAAATAAATAAATAAATCTATCTCAGATATAACTTCAACTTTTTTTAAAAAAGTGAATTTTATTTGATAACTCGTTCGACCTTGACGGATCGCTGCCAGATGGTCAATAACGGAAACCATTTCTCACACAGGTTATGTGTGAGGAAAAACTCCATGGGATTTTCCGCACTCGAGCGTTGCCAAGCAGGCACGTCTCTCTCAAACCTGGCCTGCCAAGATACCTTCAACAGGCCGGTCCCAGAATGTTCTTCACCCCGAATTGTACAATGGCGCTTAAAAGCAGGCAAACATGAGTCCATTACTTGTTGCAATGGAAAAAGAGGAGAAAACATATTGTACAACGCTGTTACTCAACCTAAAATAACAGAGATGTTAATGGAGGATATCATCACACGTTTGCGTAAGTTGACACGACATCAATTATCTCGCATTTTGGAAAAAACAGGCGCTTACGGAAAAGTTTGGCCAAATTTTTCACACCTGTTTTCACTTTTTCGCACATCTCAAACACACGTCTGAATGTATTTTAAAGGGTTTTATGTGAAAGACCAGCTGAAAATTAAGTACCGGACTCAAATTGAAATGTGGTCTTTGATTTTTTTTTTTTTATTATTTTTTTTGCAAATAAATATCTGAAAGGTTTGGCGTATTTTTGGTTTTCATGTTTTTCTGTACAAACGTTTTGCCTTTTCTTCTATGTGAAATTGTTCAAATTCAATCTAATTGCATGAAGAGCATGTATGGACATACATTTTCTTGTGACGTGGTAGTTTTTCCTGTAGATTTGTGTGTGTGTGTGTGTATTTGGGGAAGATTTAACTCTGCCCAAGTCTTAAGAACCTCAGCTCCTTCAGACTAGCCAGCAGCAATTAGCAAACACCTGGTAGTACTGCGGATCTACTGAGCTTATGATGGGAGCCACTTCTCAGTGCAACTCTGGTAAATAAAAACGTTGCTAAATGTTGTGATGACTTCCTGAAGGCAGAGTTTCAGAAAGAGCAGGAGCTTCTTAAAGAGACAGATGTCCAATTTCATAGCGTTAAATTACAAAGAAAATTTTATGAAGTCATATTTGATATAGCATTTTGGTAACAACTGACGGTAACACAGCTAGTTTACTGTGCTATAAAATAATACTATTTGCTGAAAAACAAATAATACTGCCCCATTAAGAGTATCAGCGTCAAGAGGATACTAATGTATGTCACAGATTATTTTTTTAAAAACACCCCACCTATTGTTTTTTTTTCTCCTTCCACTTCTGTCTGCGTTACTTTATGTCAGTATATCAGATTTTTTTTTTAAATCCCAATAATTTACAATAAGGTTTGTGATTATAGCACGAGAAAATACGGAGAAATTCAAGATGCATGGAGACTTTTGCCGGGCGCAGTACGTTCTCGATAAATAAGGCAGAGACGCTGTCGAGGTGACAGTTTTGTCTCCTTTACTGGCACCTGATTAACCTTCCGTACCCATCGTTCCCCGGCGCCGCAGCCATATCTCAGAATAAAGGACGGCGCATTATGCGCTTAATGTTCCTCATCATTTCCTTTTAAACGAGATTTATGCCGCCTGCTGCTAGATTTCAGACAATGTGCCCAATTAGCCGCGTGTCTGCCAGCGTCCTGCTGGCGCCTTCTCGTCCTCGCGCGTTTGTTTGCGGTGACAGCGAGTGCAGGCCTATTAGCCTCCTGCGGGGGGGATTCTTTGGAAAAGTGAAGCCTCTTCTTTCTGTGGGTTATTTAATTATTATTTCCAAGAAGAGAGAGGCTCCGCATGCTGTCGCCAAACATGTTCCGGTGGGACCAAACCGACCTCGGTGTGTGAACCGAGAGGACGGGGTTAGTTAGAAGCTAACTGGTGTAGCTTAATTGATTTCAACTCTGTGAACGTGCCGTGATATTTTTTTGTAAACTGACACGACGCTTAGTGAAAGTCAGTCAAAATTAAAGATAGGGTTCATTTTTTCTTATTTGTTTGTTTTTAGAGCTGGCAGGCCGAGGAAACGAACAAGACAGATGGGATTGTCCAGCAGCACGAGTCTTCATTGATATTCCTCCCCCCCCCCTCCGAACCTGAGACTAGTTAACATTGATTTGCCATCGCTGTCACTGGATCTCCAGATGTTCAATGGCCAGCTGACATCTGATAACGCAGAGACGGGAGCATGCGGCAGCCAGCGGCCATCTTAGTTGGGATGCATCAGGTCAGCCTCCACCTGTTCTCCCAGATAGATGGCTTAGTAAATATGCAGTTCCTGGCTTCCCTGTGCACAGCCAGATGGTGCAGCTACCAACTGTATCTGCAGCCTGCTGCACTCTGCAAAATGCAGAACAGGTTGTTGTAAATAAAAAAAAAAGAAGATGATGAAGAAGCAAGAGGGGAGCACATAAACGCCCCGAGGTTTGAACTGTTCTGTACTTGGAATTTGAATGATGCCACCTCAGAGTCCGAGGTCCAAACGCACAGAGGTGGAGGGGGACAGGGACGAAGGAGAAGTCGCACTCGTGTGTTTGGAAGCGGTCCAAGCCGAGGCTAAGGGAGACGAAACGGGTCATCTGGGAATTCCGAGTAGTTGTGCACTTCCCGCATTTGGACGACCTTTCCAGAAACCAGGCTGAGCAATCAGAGTGGGACAGGAAGCGGTGGCAGTCCCAGAGCTGAGAGCACAGATTAAAAAAAAGAAAAAGAAATGACAAAACAAGGGTAATTTATGAATGAGCTAAGCCAGCGAAACGTTAATCAGAGTGTGTGATTAATGAAATGAAGGCAGTTGCGTATTAACTTATTCTTGCTCAACATCATGGACGGGAAAGTACTTGTTTGCAACCACGCTAAACCAACTGGGAGAAGTGATTTATTAAAATTTGAATAAAAAGGAGTACAGTAGTTTGAAGACAATGGAAATCATAATCTGCCCATTTTCTCAAAAACTATAACTAAACTAGCAACTAAGTCATAGCAATAATGATTAAAATGGCTAAACTGTTGACCATGTAAATACTAATATGGTGGCATAATTGTAGCAATAATGCAACAATAAAGTGATATTTTTAATTTATAATAAAATAAAATGAGCCTAACATCTTTAAGGTACATAAAGCTAAAGAATGTTGCATGAAATCATTTGTCTGAAGAAGTTGTGTTGATCCTCCTTATTCTTGGACATGAAGGAGGGATTCATACCTGATCGTTTGTTACGAAAGACAAAATGAAACGTTTCTGGGTCTAGGCTGCTGACCAGCTAACAGGACAGTTTCATAACATGAAATATGAGCGTTTGCATTTTTAATATAACCTTGTTTTTGACAATAGGGCAACTGTGTGTTATCTCACTCTTTCTCATAAGTAAATTAGTTCTTCATTGGACCTAAACTCTTGGTAAAGCTGAATGACCCAGATTGTAGAAAACTTCAGTCTTGCCAGACATTAAAGAAGACAAAAACACACCTTAGTATCTAGTTCTGCTGACAGGCAACCTAGAAACTCTGGTGATATTACCGAAGTTATATCACCGCATTTGTTGTTGACAGAGAATGAATCACCGGCATGAGGAATCTTATGAAATTTTTCCAGCTGAATAATATTTTAAGCATAACCAAAATGAGACTAAATCTATTTTAATCCCACTGCTAAATGGAAATAAAAGTGCTTCTCATATTGCATTTTTATTTCTGGTCTCTTTTTAAAAAAAAAAGCACAGAGCTGTTCTGAACACTGTTAAAATGGCTGAGTTGTTACTTTGACCTAAATGCTGCTTTGTTCCTGTTTAGTCATTTTGTGCAAACATTGAGTCAAAAACTTTGAGCCAGTTTGTTGGTTAGAGAAGAAAACTTACAGTTGGTAAAATTATACTATATGATGCTGTGTGATAAGGGCATTCACAAACTAAATATTTAGCATAGAGCTAAATATTGAGCTACTTGTATCTAACCCTCAAACATACTTATTATTGTCATTATTATGACTTTATTCTCGTATAATTTTTACTTTGAACTCGTACAACTTTACTCTGAAAATATTACGACTACCCTCATATTATTACGCCTGAGAGGTAAATATTTAGGTAATGCGCAAATTCTCTTGCCAATAAGTGGAAGTGGACTACCGAAATAAAAGCTGGCCCTTGCCAACTTCTAGATAAACTCTTGCATAACTTCAATTTCTACTCATATTTCTCAAAGTTGCAGGATGTCAGCTCTCTATTGGGGCTGGTCTAGAGGAATAACAATAAAAATAGTGAGAGAGGCAAAAAAAAAAAGTGAGTAAAACACATTAAATCTCTGTCCATTAATTATTTATTTGTTTGTTTTTTGCTAACTTTTGTTCAGGTCAGGCTTGGTCCCATTAGGTAGACTTCATTGAAAATGTGACACTGGTAAAAATGTTGTTGAACGCTTTTGATAGTGGAACGTTGTTGTGATGACTTCCTGTAGGCGGAGTGCCGTAAAGAGCAGGAGCTTCTTAAAGAGACAGAGTCCCGATTTCGACTCGCACCATGCAATGACTAAACGGTATAAAAGACGGATGGATAACTAATATTAAACCAAATACTACTATATAGGTTTAGGTTACTCTCTTCAAGCCAGTCTCTGTTAACCTGAGCGTGAGAAATTAATCATTTCAACCCACTTATAATCTATATTTTACCCAGGACTTGGGCAGCAAAATATTCCAAATGTGGTTGTTTTCACCCTATCAAATTATGTGTGGGGAAAAAAAACAAAACCTTAAATAGGAACCTTAAATGTGAAGGAGAAAAACATGCCCTGGCTGGATGAATGATTGTGTTTTGTCTCCCGCAGAATTTGGGCTGCGCTCCACAAAAACATGTTTACAGCCAGCGAACTATGTTTGAAAGGGAAAGCCCTGTTGGCCTGAGAGCGGGACATAGATGTGCCTCATTGTCCTGATCAACGCTGACCCGAGAATGAAAATAGACTCCAGGATCTTCAGCCAGTGAACTTTGCCCTACCGAGCCAAACGCACAAGAGACAAATGGAAGAGAATGTTTGAGCTCCAGCTCAGCCGCTGACTGTTTTGGGTGGGATAGTGCGAAATCTGCTCATTTGGAACTGAAATCATTGTCATGACAAGCAGTGGCACAACACAGATAATCCTGTTGCAAGATTTAATGTGGATACTTTCCCACTAAAATAGTTTAGATCTGCCATTGCATCTGACGGGGAACTTTCCTCAATCTTCTTGCTGTCTTTCTTCTTCCACAGAGGACAAACCTTTTGGTGATGAAAAATAATAATAATAATAATTGTCCTATCAACAAATTTCCCCACCTGAGCTGTGGAGATCCACTGTTCGCCATGGTTACCACGCGCCTCTTGGCTGCTTCTCTGTTTAATGCTCTCACTGCGACAAGAAAGCAGTCGATTCAACTTAAATACGTTGTGTTGACTGGTCACAAGTAATCAATTACATTTATCCAAGTAAATATATTAAGTCGCCATGTTAAGCAAACGTGAATAAGGTAAACTTGCCGAACTTAATGCAGTTACATGTGACAAGTTAACACCATACTTGTTCTGCTTCTAGCTGATTTGTTAAAGCTGCAGTATGTAACTGATAATTTTATTTATTTATTTTTTTACATATCAGTTGAAGCTGTCACTATGTCATGACAGTTTTGTATGAGGCAGATAGACTGGTAGGAGTAAACCTCTGAGGCCTTCACAGAGCATCTGGACTCACAGTGAAATGAAGTTACACACAGATTAGCTTTATGCACAAAATAGGCGGCTTCTGAACTGGATTTTATTTCCTGGTACTAGAGTAAAGGAGGCTGCATGAATACAGATCTTTCTTGCTTTTGTCAAAAATGTATCTGTGACTTATTTTCCTTACACTTCATAGTTTTGTTGGTCTGTCACATGAAATCCCAATGACATGCGCATAAATTGGTGACTGTAGTGATGAAATGTCAACTGTTTTAATCCGGTTTCCCCCTAGAAGCCAGTTGAACGTCAGATCAAAACAAATTGCGTTACTCATCCATTTTTTCCCAAAATTTCCAACCCACACCACAGTGTTGGCTTCCCCGACTCTCTCTCTCTCTCTCTCTTTGTTTTTTCTTTTTCATACCGGTTAGCTTCTCAGACTGTGTTTCCTGAGAAGAAAGAGGAGAGTGGCTCATTAGCTGTGGCTGAAGTGACCTTGTATTGACATCCAGAGCTGTGCGCCAGCTGAGGCAGGCAGTCAGAGGGGAAGGAATTGTCGGTGGCTGCCGGTAGAGGAAGCCGCCTCAGCCGCTATCGGCGAGCTTTGTGCTTTTTCACCCGCCGGGCTGATTGTCTCCTTCCTGCTAGCGCTCTTCAACTAACTGGGAAACAGGCCATTAGCAGAGTTTACTGGTAACTGGCCTCCCGGTCGAGAGTAAAAATAGACTCTGGGATTAAGTAAACAATTGTTTTTGTGCCCATGAGGCTATTTATGGGTGCAGCTTTCTATGCGTGGTCATGCCTTGATAGGAAAGACGGCCCAGACAGGGTCTGTGCAGAATGAAGTACAAAAAAAAAACAAAGAAAACACGTTTATTCCTGTACCTGTGAGCACTGAAGCTGAATTCGTTACCCAGGCTACAGTTCTTATCTATATAAATATGATGTAAGCAATATATTGTATTTAATTATTTATAGTGAGTTATCCTTTTATTCAGAGTATAATATCAGTGTGTTATAATAATCAATACTAGAAAGCTATGGTATTCTCCCGTCACACTGTAGGATATGTAACATATGCAGTTAGACTATCAGCTAAATCAAAAACTGTCATGGATTTTTGAACATGTCAAAAAATGTGGTGGTATGAGCATCAAAATTAGGAAATTCTACATATACGCATCAGATACCACATATACCCATTATAGCATGCTGACTGCTCGGGCTAGCTCCAACTGATGCCAGTTCTGCTAATGTTTAGCTAAATGGGCTAATAATCGTTTAACCTCCTCATGGCGTTCAATTCTAGGTGACCAGTTCATCCTTGATGGGGAAATCAAAACAGAAGCTGTCCCGCCAAAACAAAAGAGTGAGGACACTTCTCATCTAACGCACACATTATGCTATTTTGGGAGGCATCAAAAGTGACACGTAATCCAAACATGTGACAGAACGTAATATTCCACGAAATATACTCCTCCAACCCACATACATATTCCACTTCATCCTATTTGTCAACATATGAGGCAAGACGAGAAACAGAGGCGGCAGGTATGGAACGCCTCATGAAAGTCAAAATGTCGACAAAAATATACGCGCCGACTGTCTTGAGAACTCCTCTGTGTTGATGCAGATTATGCTCCTTTGCAGAAAGTAATTAGGTGTTCATTTCATATTTGAAATAATAGAACGGAGGATGCATGTGAGAGGTGTGGAAGGGGCAAAGAAAGGCTCATGATGTCTGTTAGGTTCTTTTAGGCAGACGCACTAAAAAAAAAGAAAGAACCTCTTTTATGTTAAATGCTACAGCTGAAAGGGATTTTCTGTTTAATCTTCTACAGAATCACTGAATGAACACACACACACACACACACGCTCACAAAGGCAAAGCCCTGACACCACACAGAGACAGCCCTCACTTCCCTATTCACAGCAAGGACATTGGAGAGCAGTGAAGTAATTCATTCAGTGACGAGTCACCGAGCAGCAAGGAAGTAGCGTGGAGGAAATTCAGCGTCGAGGAGTCTCTTCATCCGCCCACTCGGCTCCCTCATTGGGCTGAGAAGCATGATGTCACACGCCGGCCGCCTCTATAAAAACCCGCTTTCCCCGCACAGACGGCAGAGCAGCTGGAAAGCTCATTTTGCTGACAACAAGGAGGTCGGCTCACGCCCGCAGTCGCTCGGGAGAAACTTTGGGAGCTACTCAAGAACGAGCAGGACGCATCTCACCATGTGCAGAGGACTTGAATCGCTGCCCATCACCTGCCTGGAGAGGTAAACCCGACCAGAGATTTCACGCTCGTAGTCAAGTTTTCTCACGCCAGCAACTTGCGCACACGTTGCATGTCGTCTGAAGTGGTCTGTTGCCTCGATGTGTCCCTGCAGGGCGAAGGAGCTGAAGGCGTTGTTTGGAAGTTTGCTGCAGAGGTCAGAGCACAGCCTCACAGGGCAGGCCAAGAAAAGTGACAAGCAGAGGTAAGACCGGCATGCAACATCTCTTTGGAAGCATTTCGGTGAACTTGCAGCGGAAACCTTTTCTAATGATGGGTTTTTTTGCCCCCCATGTTTTTACAGATTACATGATGAAGTCAACGGGCCTCTAAAATGGAAGGAGTCATTTGACAATCTGCTGTCCAGTCAAGGTAAGTCCACGATCCTGTGTAGATGCGACGGAATCACTCTGTCCATCTTCAGTCGACCGGCTTTTAACGTCCGCTTTGCTTCCGCTTCCAGACGGACTGTGTTTGTTCAGAGCGTTCCTGGTGTCAGAGTTCAGCGAGGAGAACATCGCCTTTTACTTGGCCTGTGAGGACTACCGGACGAGCAAACCGCCCAAGCTGGCCGCCAAGGCCAGGAAGATCTACAAGGAGTTTGTCTGCTCCGACGCGCCACGAGAGGTACGGCCCACCCGCAACCCTCCCTTCGCTCTGCCGACCTCCCGGCCAGACGTTGACTCTAAAACTCTCTGTTCCCTTTGTTTCCGCAGGTAAACCTCGACCACGCCACCAAAGAAGTCACCAGGGAAAACATGGCGCGGCCCAGTCAGTCGTGTTTCAATCAGGCTCAGGACAAAATCTACACGCTGATGGAGAAAGACTGCTACCCTCGTTTCCTCAGGTCCTCGGCGTACCTGGACCTGACCAGAGAGACCAAGACGGGCTAAGAGACTTTAAAAAAAACCCACAAACAACAACAACAGCAAAAAAGAAACCCAGAAAGTTGGACGCAACTTGTCTTCTCCTTTTTAAGAAGGGGCTGCAAGCTCGGTGACGCGTTACCGACGGCGTCAGGGCTCTGGGCTGGAGAACCACAGAGTTTCTGGACGAGCCGTGGAGTTCTTTCCGTCTCCTCAGAGAATCCACGGAACGGGATGAAAGCTGGAAGCTGAAGTACACTGGAATCTGTGACAGGAGGCTCACACAGGCTGAGCACCAGCAGCCTGACGGACTTCACCTTTAGGTTCAGAGAGAGCCGCTAGCAGACAACCAAACTATCGTTTGAAGGCATTCATATTTATTTATTCTTTATTTATTAAAAAAAAAAAATGTTTACTGAACGTTTGCTGTGCAACCGATTGTTGAAAATGTGTTTGTAATTTATATATTTCTGTTTTTACATGTGGAAGTAATATGGAATTAAAGAAGAACGATACAGAAAAAGTGGCCGACTGCTTTGATGTTTTATTGTAAACATACAGTATTTGTAGAGGATTTTGATGCTTTTATATAAATATGATGGGGAAGGACTTTTGCTTTGCACAGTTTTAGTAACTTACTAATCTGTGCCACAGGGCTTACACTTCACAAGTGGGTGACTCCTTTACTCTGACGTTCCAGTCACTGGATCAAAGGATGATTCATGTCGTTTCATAACCATAAAAAGCCTGTTTTTGTAATTTAATGTTACTAAATTATATCTCCTCTGCAGCCCGTTCATTATGTACCTTGGCTTTCTTCCAGATTGTCGACTCCCAGTGAGACAAGACAGGATAAAGAGTATATAAATATGAATTGATGATTGATGGGATTTGATTGCGTCAAGAAAACAAACACAAAAAAAACCTGTTTAATGTTTCCAAAGACTTTTCTCCAAATCTGTTGCCAACGTTAAGCAGATTGATTCAAGAGAATGAAACACGTGGTTTAAAAACGACACCAGCAACACAACTTGGAGTTATATTACATTTAATGTTTAAACTTTGCAACAATGAAGGAACAAAAGTTCCAACGCCAATTTACTGTTTTAAAAGAAACTGCATCTGTGTGGTGGGATCACAATGTTAAAAAAAGAGAGGAAGCTTTCAGTACAAATATTAATGCAGGTTTTAATATAAATGTAGAAAAAAACGTCAATAAAATCCACTTTCTTGTGTTGCTGTTGGAAAAACAAACCGGGAGGCGACTTGTGGTGGAAAAAGGCTTGGCGAGAGGGCGAGGCGGACGAGGCAACAAGAAACTGCAACCAAAAACGGAAAAAAAAAGTGGGCGGTACATGACTGAGACTGGAGCGGGAACAGGTGAGGCCGTTTCACAGACGTGAAACGGCTGAGAGGGAGTCACCAGAGCCAGAAAGGAGGAAAGAACGAATAAAATAAACACAAATAGAAAATAAACTAACAAAATGAAATGACAAAAACACCAAATTTAGATCGAATCCTTCGTTATTAACACTAAGAAAATATGCATTACCGTGTAAATGTTTATAAGGTGATGCGTTTGTTGGATTAAAAACATGACTTCATCTGTTCAGCAAATGCAGCGTGCTGCGTTTTTTTTTTTTATTCTGCTCACATTTTCTAACATGCATTCATTAAATTCAAACTAAGTCAGCATGAACTGGTCAGCATGTTGGAATGATCCAAAAGTCAGGTCATGACTTTCAGGGAAAACCTGGCGTAAGTGTCGGCCTTTAAAAGCCTTCCCAGGGTTCAAAGTTCAAATTCAAAAATACTTTATTGATCCCAGAGGGAAATACATCCAATAAATATTAGTATTTGTAATAAATGCTTTAAATACCTGGGTTTTTAAAGAGATCGTGCTGGATTTTGGAAGTGGAGCTCTGTTAAGAAAATATCTTCCCTGCAGATTCTCTCTTGGCGGCACAGACGCGTTTTTGTGTTTTCTAGCTAACAGCCACACGGATGGCGACTGAGGCAAAAGCAGATTTCTATCATCTTGGAAAAGATGACAGAAAAGTAGTATGTTGTGAATACCAAGCTGTAACGCAATTTATGTAAATAAAGTAGGGGGAAAAAAGGAAACGTCTGCGTTTGATTGAAAACGTTGGATATGGACATTTGTGTATGGATATGGAAGTCAATTAGGCCACTTGTCACGATGACAGGTTTTTACTGGACGATAAATTGTCCCAGAAGTTATTGCAGTAAACTATAACATTGCTGCTTTTAGACCATTTTCAAGTAATGTAATGGTAATGACATAATAATGCAAGAGCACAATCTCAATTATTAATAAAACTTTAAATTCTAGTCAACATTTAACACTGGGGCTGGAAGACGTTAAAATATCCAAAAATAAATAAAACAACAGAAATAATAAATAAAATGAATCATGAAGTCTCTGTAAGTTGAGACCAAAGCACCAGACTGAAGACTTTAATCATCTAGTTTTTGGTAGAAAGGGGAAAATGATAACTCATGATGGAAATTATTGAGCTTGTTTCAATTTATTATGCAATTCCTTGATTTATTGCGACGGGCCTGATTTTAACATCAGAAAATTTTAGCTTTACTCCGTTTCTTTTTTCTTTTTTTTTAAACACACTTCCGTTATTTTGAACACAGCTGTGAGCAGTCAGAGCTGAAGAAGCTGCTGCGGTTTGGTAGAATGATCTCCTCCCTTTAGCTCATGCCTTCATTCAGCTCAGCATCAGGATGTGGGTCAGAGGTCAAGGCCGGAGCCTCGCCTCGCTCCGCTGCGACGTGAAGCGGAGAGCCCACGCGGCTGACGCGCGGAGCTGTGAAATAATGTGTTTGAGTGGGCAGCAACCGCGCTGCGCTCGAAAACAAGCTCTTTCCGCCGGGAGCCGTCTGATTGTCGCCATGGAGACAGCTACCACCTATCGGGGCACCTTCACAGGCAGGTTTGTTTGCTACCTTCGCAGCCAGCCAGTCTGTGATTCACACACTCATCCCATGCCTCTTGCCCACCGAAGCGTTCAAATCCATCCTTCCATCAAGTCATCCGTCGTCCCCGTACTCCTCGGTGTCCTGCGCTTTACGCTTGAAACAGATGAGTCCTGTTCAAACACTGCACTGTCATTAACACCACTCTGAATCTCGTGGTCCGTCCCTCTTTATCTCTGTGGTTTGTTGTGCAAAGTGAGGCGCAGCGAGGGCCCTTCTGACCCTGTGCGCAGCGACTGAGATGGAGCGATTAAGCGTTGTTTTGATTTTGTGATGCCACGAGTTGAGACGGGCTCAGAGACCCGGGTCTTAAAGTATGACATGGCCTATGAAAGTCGCAGGAATGTTGAAATGAGCTAAAAAAAATTTTTAAAAAAACACATCCTGATAGCTTGGATTCTTTTTTTCCCCTGAAACTGGCTGCTGATTTGATTGCCGAGCCTGTAAGTTATATTATTAATCTGAGGAAAGGTTAAATTCCTCAGATTAATAATTGAAAACATACCCTTTTCCACTCAGGACAGTTTCTAAAAAGGCTTTCATTCACATGGAAACCCAGAGAATGGCCTAAAACCCTATGGTTTACTCCTCCAGACCTGTAGGTGGTGCTATACGTTATTGTTGCTGTTATGTGGGACATGTTTGGGATCATAGACTAGAAATTGTGCTAATAAGCTAGCATTTGAACAAAAACGTGTTTTAGCTTTCCACGAGTAAAAACGTGATACTTTCAATTCACTCTGGGAGCCCCGCGGTCAGAGCAAGTTCCACATTTCTGGAGGTCAATAAAGGTGTGCCTCAAGGCCCAGTCATAGGACCCTTCTTTTTTTCTTTTCTTTTTTTTTTTTGCAATCTTTCTTAGTGATCTCTGTGCAAACCTGTCAGATGCCTCCTAACATTTCTATCCAAATGATTCTGTAATTTATTTTTGTTCGCAATCACCGCCTCAGCCTCCACTGTAAACTGGATGCTAAAGCTAACATGACTGCCATGAATGTGAGGCAATATACACATTTTAAAGTTTTTACTTTAATATTAACTCCTGCACTTTGTCATTGTCTTGCCCACTGTGACACGTGTTGCGGCCTTTCTTGGATCGGTCACACTTCTGAAAGAGGTCTTTATCTCAGTTAATCTTTTATGTGGTTAAATAAACGTTTAAAGTTTAATAATAATTAACCACCCAGCTCTCTGCAGACGCTGATGTTTCCCGTCTCACGTAGGCCTCCACATGTCGGTTTCAGTGCTGGAAGAACAAACCAGCGTGCAGAGACACGATCCGCTGCGGCTGCGTGTGGGCGGACAAAACGCGTTCAGGCTTTTCATGCGTGTCGACGGGAAATGGTGTTTTGAATTTGTCAACTGTGACAACAAGCTGGACGAACGCAACAGCAATGTCACAGAAACGCAGCAAGCTTTTTTTTTTTTTTTTTTTTTCTTCTGGAGAAAACACTTCGCCTTGAAAATTGCATCTTTTCCACGGAAACATTCTTTTTATAAAGGATGAAAGAAAGATTGGTAAAAAAAAAACAAAAAAAACTTGATTCAGCTGCTGTTCTCTGCGGCAAAATGTCCTTGGGCTAGAAAATTAACATAACGGTATGAAAGATGACTCATCCCAGCTATTTTGGAAACTGTTAGCATGTCAAACAAGATTACATTTACAGTTGAACCAAGAATTATTCATGACCTTGTCAGAGCTGGATTCACTCGTCAAGATAGTTTTCATTCATCTCATGGTGATGGGAAATGAACCAGTCACCCCTTAAGTGTCCCAATTTTCACATAAAGAAAAGTTATCTTCATAAAGGAATAAAGTTTTGTTGTAACTGTGTGCGTTTGGGAAACTATGAACTCACATGTTTTGATTTCCATAAATAAAACGCTTTTACAAATGACATTAAAGCT
Organism: Xiphophorus hellerii; assembly: GCF_003331165.1. Classification (NCBI taxonomy): domain Eukaryota; kingdom Metazoa; phylum Chordata; class Actinopteri; order Cyprinodontiformes; family Poeciliidae; genus Xiphophorus; species Xiphophorus hellerii. The sequence continues at coordinate 4,840,365 of NC_045677.1, forward strand.
GTGTTTTAAAACCTGTGCAATCTTTGTTGAATAACTTAGCTAAAATTTAATCAATCGACCTTATTCTAAGGTGTTCCTTAGAATTGGATATTTAAATTAAAAAAAACACTGAAAATGTGGTTTGAGTTTTCCTTCCAGAATAAAACTTGTTCTTTGATAAAGTTTTGTCGCTAGGATGAGGGTTTTTTTGTTTTGTTTTGTTTTTTGGCCCGTATAGAAATTGGGTTATTTTCCAAAACTGCAATGGAAACACTTCTTTCTTATCACACAAATCACATGATCAGCAACTAGACGTTGCTGCTGGCTCAAACCAAGGAGAAGAAGACAGGAAGTAGTCTGAGTGTGATGGCACTGCATTTTTAAATAACTTTTCGCATAACTTTATTTACGTGTGATTTTTAATTGCGTTTCTTATTAATAGAAACGCCAACTGCAAAATGTATTTATTTATTTTTTACATTAGCAGAATATCGACGTACATGTACGATGTATATGATTTTCAAGGATTGTTGTACACACAAGATTCTGTTGCATGCCCTACCGACTAACGCTTTAATTTCAGTTAATTAATTACACAGCTTTAAAAGCTTTCAAATTTTTCTTGCCGTAATTAATCACATTCTTTTGGCGTGCAATGGTTCCGGGCGGAACCTTTGTCGTCACACGTTTATAGTACACATGCAAATCTGACATCCACAAACAGTGATGGATGATGTGGACGCTCCTGTAGGGCCACTAGAGGTTAACTTTTGCTTTAAAAAAAACAATCTGATTGGACGCTGGAAAAAACTGTTGGTGTGTTCAACTTGTGCAAAAAGGAGTTAGCCTATCAGCTAAGCTATACAAGCCTAAAGTAACATCTCCAGGCTAAATACGTAGCAGTAGCACAGACGTCCCCAACGCTAACGTTAGCGTCCACAGTCCACATTTCTAAAGAAGGATTTTTGCCAAAGAAGTTCCATGAAGGATCACTTTGTACTGATCTGATGGTTGAATAACAAATTAAAAACAATGAATATCTTTGTTGTTGAGCTGATATGCCTATTTATTTAATAATTTAGCAACAAAATGTTGCTTATTTTGTCTATAGTTTTCAATTAAAAAGTGATTATTGCGTTTAATCAATTGCAGACCCCGCCAACAATTAAATTAAAAGTTTTTATCAACTTCCACCACTCATGGAAAGCAAACTTATCTTCATGAAATAGTCATAGTATGATGTAAAGTTGCTTTCACATGGTCAGTGTTCAACTAAAAGGCTTCTCTGTGTGTTTTATTACTGATACACTCCCAAAAAATCTAATTTTAATCGCGATAGCTCCAGGGCCAGTAGTTTTATTTGAACCGCTGGAGTTTCCTCTGTGGAAAAAAGAAGTTGGTTCCAGTAAGGCTTCCATCCCACACGCCAGATCCTCCCAGAAGACAAACGGAAAACTTGAGCAAGGAGTTATTAAAGTCTTGAACCCGGAGGGTTCTTCCACTCTGCAACTGAAATGGGTGGCAGACAAAACCGGAGATGGTAAGATGTAGATTAGCATATGAGGAAGTTAGCTTTAAGGTAGTTGAAGAACGAGAAGGCCAGGAAGGAATGCGCAGAGCTGGGGGTGTTGGTTTCTGTGGTGGATCTGTGGGGGGCTTGCAGGTTTAGCCTGATAGAGACGAGAAAACGATAGCAGGGCCGACTGGTTGGTTCGATGGTGTTACGGTAAAGAGAGGAGGTGGAGACGAGATTAGCTTAACAGCTAAATTCATGAGAACAACTGCGAAAGGAACACTGGGCAGGAGGCACGGGACAAGGTTAGCCGTCAGGCGTGGAGGGCCCAGCAGCCGGGTTGTCTCACCCGGCTGCTGATGAGTTTGATGAGCGGCATGTGAACATGGGAACACTTTGTTCAGCCCACCTTCCAGCGAAAGATCTGCAGCTCCGGCACAGAGGAAAGTCATGACACAAACACAAAAACGTCAAACTCGCCAAACGGTCAAATTAAACTGGACAGCTGGAAAACCACTAACAGTTCATATTTTAAAACAGCAACAAAAAAAATATACCCATTCAAACCAGCAAAGGGGGAAAAAGTGGCAGGATTTTATTGAAGGAGATGTTTTCCATTCCAGTTGGAAACGTTGTGTTTTCAAAGCTCTTGCTTTTCTCCTTGACAGTCTTTTCTCTGAGCAATCACAGATTCAAGCTGTGAAATATGCCACTTTTTTTGTATCAATTTATACAAAAATTTAAATTTTGTAACTTAATATGCATTAATACAGACAGTGGAAACGGTCTTAGCGTTACCACAGAAGCTAATGTCTACAGTTTACCCTATTTCTGCTCTTGGGATACAGCCAATCAGCATCAAGGAAAGTAAATGGCGCTCCTGGATTGCCAGCTTTGCAGACGCCAACCAATAGCGTGTTAAGCGTCCAGGCATTTCAGCTTCCTAAGTGGCATTTCTTCCTAGTTAATAATCCTTAAATACATGAGATTTTCATCATTTGGGTTTTGTTCCACAGAAAAATTCACAAATAGATGAAGCTGCGAACACTAAACCGCGACTAGACGGGGTTCTGCTGAATGTACAAATTACAAACAACTGATTTGGAATTTGTGATAGAATTTCTTGTATGGGTTTCATTGGGAATGTTATGTAATACAGCAGGTTTATCTTTCCATAACAGAGCTCAGTTGAAGTGAACTCCGGATATACAATGCATATGTGTCCGCTCCAAATTCAGGAAGGGGACTGTAGCGCAAGGCATTCTGGGTAAATACAACCGAAATAAACGCACAGGTTTATAGGTAGAGGGAGAAACGGCTCGTAGTTTTTTTTTGTTAGCTTTTTTTAAAACAAAAGACAAAAGAAAAATCCTACAAAGGCTAAAATCTGACACCACTCCATTTTTGTTTACATTTTGTGAAGAAGGAAGTTGCGCTCGTTCCTTCTTCAGAGGTTTTTATGTTGTTTCCTTCAATGGTTCTTGGTGCAGCGCCACCACAGGCCAGGGGGAGGAACAGGTTTTTCAAAAGGTTAACAGTAAGTAGTTTAGAAAATGTATGTACCTTTGCCTCACATGGCTTTTTAATATTCTTAGCATTTTTTGAGCCTAGAAAGTTGGTTCCTCATTTTTGTTGTTGTTGTTTTGTTTCTTTACAATTCCTCAAAACTGAACATCGCCTTCCTCTTCTTGTCTTTGAGCATTATGAATTTTGAAACTAATATTGTTAATAATCCTTCAAAAATTCATTTCTGATTGACGTCATACCTGCAACCTTTTATTCATTTTATGGGGTTTTTATGTTGTTGTTTTTTCTTCATTTAGCTTTGTGGGACCAGCAGATCCCCACTTAGCCCACATTTAATTCCTCCTAAAAGTTTCTTTGCCAAATTTAAGAGATCTATATGTAGAAGTCGAAAATGAAACATACACCATTTACGTAAAGAGAAACACATCACTATGGCAGACGTCAAGGGCATTTTGGATGAGTTCCCTTTTTCCTAACAACACAATCACAAGTTCCCCATTTGTATTTTTAGAGGGAATATTCCATCCTGCTGGTGCATAAATAACTATGATGTGTTAACACGACGCACAAAATAAACTCGACGGTCGAGTTTTATGTCGGACTGCTGTTGTCTAAACAAAGCGTTCGTCTGCATACAGTAAACACAGGTGGACCTGGCCTGGGAGCGGCTCGGTCGGCTCGTTTTCACACAAACTATTTCCAAAGCGGGGATCAGAGGAGAGCTTTTTCTCTTTTTTTTTTCTTTTCTTTTCTTTTTCTGTCAGGGAGGTGGAATCCGTCCTGGGCAGGAGAGGCGGGGTTCCGACTCACCAGGCCTCGCTCGGTAGAAATGAGTCAGTCTGAGTCTGAGAGCACGTTTTCTCTGCTGAGTAATAGCTCCGCAGACGGAGAGAGCCAACTCGGTGGAGGACGAGAAGAAAAAAACTAAAACTCTGCAGTCATAGTGACCAGGTTACCACGGCAACTAAACGCAGCAGGGTTTTTTTTTTTCCGAGTGAGTGGTCCCTTCCCGGTGCTCGATCTGAAATAATTACACCGTGAAGGAGCTTGAAGCCATTTTCATTTCATTTGGATTGCAAAGCAGCAGAAAAGCAGGCCGCTGTGGATAGACTCCCTCCGTGCGTCTACTTTCCTCCATCATCAACGCACTCGTTTGTACCACCAGCAGGTGATATTAGACTCTTAACTCATGTTTCATTACTTTTATTGAAAGATGAACAATGCACACAATGCACTCGGCCAGCAGGGGCCCTGGGGTCCGGGGACAATGCTGACTCATTGCGGTGAAGCGAAAAGCACATATTTAATCAGTTTTAACTTTCAGGGTAACGCTGGACGTAGCCTGATGCAAGAGGCTTCTTAGTAGATAATTTACTGTCTTCTTGCTTCAACTTTACTTATTGGTTCCCCACAAACAGAGGCGTTTTCATTGGCTGCTCATTAATTAAAGGGGCAGTGTTTACTTAAAATTGACTTTTTAGAGTTTTACGTCATGTTATAATATTATTCCCTTGTCCAAAACAGACATGGAGATTTGCTTTGATTCTTTCATGCATGCTTGAGAAATCCTTTAATTTCCCACGGCAACCATTTTTGCTGAGAAAAACATCTGGGTGGGCCATTTAGGTCCCTCCTCAGAGATGGAGCTTCCGAGATCCCACCGCACAGAGCAGCCCCCACTCAGCTCCTTCAGACTAGCCAACAGCAATTAGCAACACCTGGTGAAACTGTGCATCTGCTGAGCTCATTATAACAGCTAATCTTCAGTGAAACGTTAGTAATAACGTTGCTAAAGGGGAGAGATGCGATGGTTTTCAGATAGTTTCTTTAAAGTCATATTTGATAGAAAAAACTTAAGGTAACATAGTTACTTGATTGTGATTAAAAAATGGCACTATCTGCCTGGAAAACACATAATACTGCTTCTTTAAAGGCATTAGCTTTAAGGTGGACATATCATCCTTCTTTTTCACATTTAGATAATTCAGTTGTCATCTACATAAAGTGAAACTGCAGTGATTCGGTCTGTGTTATTATTGGTCTATTCTATTACATCTGTTCTGAGTTGCACCTAAAACCAACTCCTTTTGTTGCTGTCTGTTTGAATGCACCTGATTGGTTGGTTGCAGATCGTTCCTCTCTGCCCCATTTGGCCATTATTGTAGTTTAAAAGTAGAGATGCGTTTATCTAGGGGGGTAGAAACGTTTTGTTCGGAAATTGATTTAAAAAAAAATGTCTACAAAGGAAGACCGGTCCATCCTACCTTACATGTTTGAGCCTTAAAATGTTCCCACAATATGAATGTAGACATAGTTAACGAGTTAGCTAATGCTAGCGCTAGGAATGCCACCAAATGCATTTGGATCATGTGTTCCCTAAGACTAAAATGGCAAAAACAATACCATATTGTTTATGCAATGATACTATTCAAAACAGTATGATTAATGTCCTCAAGGAGATGAAAGCTAGCACACAGCGCTAACATAAATAGAAGGCATGATGCGTCGGCTATCAAAACAATGGCTATGATGACATATCAACACACAATAAAGCCACGTCTAAAGTAAAGTTTGTTGTCGTTTTACTGCTGTTTGAAGCTTACCACTTTGTTGTTTCCATAGACAGAAGGACCTGACGCCTCAATCAGACAAAGTCTGTCGGCAAACAGAATTAGGCCTGTACTTTGACTGGGCCATTCTAACACACAAATATGCTTTGATCCGAGCTGTTCCATTGTAGCTCAGGCTCTATGGTTAGCCCCAGCCTCCGCTCAAATCAAGACTTTTGTATCTTCTAGCAAGTTTTCTCTCAAGATTCCTCTGCATCCTTCTTCGTATCAACTCTAACCAATTTCCCCATGCCGACTTTGAAGTGTTCTCATAAAATTGTATAGGGTTGCATTAATATTCATGTGAAAAACATGGACCAGCACTGTAAATGCAGTGCTTGTTTAAACCGTTGTTTATTTCAAGGGCAAAGTGGCTCCATTAGTGTTGGAAGCTCAACGGGTTTTCTACAAGAACGTATTTTTATTAGACCTCTGCACTCTGTTGTTTACCATGACCTGACCAAATGTTCAGCCTTTATCATTTAACTGTGATTTTCTTTGCACAACCTCTGAGTCTTTCCCACAACACTACAGACGGGCAGAAATGTTCCTGGAATTAACAGCAGATTGTAAATCTCACAAGAAGCTCAGCAGCTTACTTCTAAACATCAACAAGCATTTCCCACTCTTTGTTTGTGTTGTAAATCAGATTGATGCGTCACAGGAACATGAAATGCGCAGAGACACTGCAATGTATCTTAATGTTGATCGAATCCTGACCGGGCAGAAAGTGAGGATGTGACAGTTAAGGGGTTGGCCTTTGTCATGTTTGCAGTAAGTTATGATGTTTCCGACTCTTCCAGGAAGCTGTGGGGAATCTGAAAACCTGGAGGGAATAAATTACATCCAAACAAATTTTTTCTCTCTCTCTCTCTCCATCCTCCCTATCTAGTAGATATTGCATCGGAATTCAGTTTGTCCCACGTAAATGGCAAAAAAAAAAAAGAAAAAGCTAATCTGTTTTATAGAATAAAGTCAAATATTATAATTTTGTTGGCATCCATACATTATTTGACAAGACGCACAGCATAGAGTCAAGTTCCCCTTTTCGCTAAATTTAATAAGTGTGCAAAAAAAATAAGGGTCCGTGGATCATGACAAGAATAATACAGTATACAAACGTTACATTTTTAGTAAGAAAAAATGATGCTATCCTGAAAATGTACCTTACAATAAAACATTGAGATTTTCAAACAGATTCAATGAACCTATATGACTTTTTGTGTCCACCTCAGCAGCTATCTTTTGCTGAAAAATGTCACAATATTAAAATGCCAAAAGCGCTCTCAGGTTGCTGTATGAGTCCAAAATATTAATAAGAGACAGGCCAGCAGAATTTATGTTTGTGGTTCTAATTTTGAAGTAAGACAGGGAGAATTTCTTGAGGTGTCTGCTGTGTTGACAGTTCTGACTCATCTGCTAGCTTAGCCTGCCGACAACGCTCGGCGACATAAACACTGAATTAACCTCCAGCCTCGATTAATTGTGTCAGTGACACATTTTGAGTTCGTGGTAGAAAGCTGAGACAGTGGAAAAGTGACAAACTAGACACAAACAGTTTAAAGAGTGGACGAATTTTAGGACTAGCTAGCAATGCTAAAGTTAGCATTTGTTTTGTAGCTTCCTATTAGGACATTTCATTTTAATTAAATCATTTCTGGACACTTAAGGACCGCATTTGATCATCTCTAGTTCAAAATACACACTGGAAATATTACATAAAACACTGGGATGTAGGAAACCTTTGTTGTGTGAACTCTATACGGACTACAGCACTCTGTTTACTGAGTTTAATGCTGCTAATTTCTAGAATGGCACAGATCGTGGTGTTCAAGTAGCTCTGCTATTTTAGTTCCAATTTGTTCTTGTAGCAACTTTTGTTCACTTTTTTGGTTGAGGAGTTGAATGATAAATATTCCTCCTGGCTTTTGACGCTATGCAGCTGGAAGGATTTTTGTTTTTTTCTCTTTTAAGTCTGGACAGTTGTTATGATGCGCAATTATGGCAACAGAGCATTGTTTTCCCAACTGGGAGCTGCTGATTACCATCTCAAAAGCTCAAATAATACCTGATTTGCAGCGCCAAATCCCAGAGGAGTTGAAAAGGAGGCTTCGTGGATGTAGAGCAACTAGATGGAGGAAGTTCAAACAGTTTCTTCCATCAGCCATAAAGGTCGAGGGTCATACCCCCGACTCTAACGTCTCTCTGCCTCAACTTTCTGTCCATACAGCCAGACAGAGATTTTAACAAGGAGCGGCAAAAGCAAATGATAGAAACTGTTAGCATGTCATAACATGTCTTTTTTTCTATAGTTAAAATTATAGATGTAATGGCTGCTCTCACAGACCTAATATAGCTCATTGTTTAAAGCTATGAGCTCTAAGAGAGTTTTGAAGGCCAATGGTCAGGTAGAAAATCTCTTCTTCCAGTCAGTTTCATGTTTATTCTCTGGATGTTCTTATGCGTGTGTACTCATTTGAGCTGGAGGTTTTGGTTTCTCTGATTCTCGTGTCCTCTGTCGCCCTTGTTTCCCGTATTGCATTTCAACACCTGCCCCGTATTCCCCATCAGCTGCCCCCGCGTCCATGTGTCAGTCCCCCTTCCCAGAATCTGAGCTCACTGGTTTTCACGGTGGTTTGTCGAATCTGCAGTTTACTGCTCATCCCATGGTTTTGGGTTACCTTTGGACTTCTTGAGCTTTTTGTTCAGTTGTTCAAGGCGACTGAATATTGGATGTAAACTGTGTGGAAAGCGTACCGCAACTCATGACATTGATTCTACCACCTCCACTTAGTTTTATTACAACAAATGTTGTTATCATATAGGACTCTTTTTAGTTTTAGGGGTGAACTTTTAAGTGTGGATCTCTTACAAACAAATAAAAATGAAAAAAATCCATTATATTGTTGAAATATTTTTGATCACAGCTGTATTCATTGCCATACTTTTGTCTTTTACTTTTCTTATACTTTTGTTTTGTACTTGGTCCTCGTTAAGTTGATTTTTAGGCCAAAAACAAAACTGTACCCAAAGATAATAACATTCACCTTTGGGGATTTTTAACAAACTTGCAGTTATAAACATCAGGGCTGTGAGTCTCTCCCACCTATTTTCTAAGAAGCCACAGGAAACGGTGACATACTGTCACACTGTTGTCATCCACAGCAACAATGACAAATGTGTGTTTGGCAACAACTTAGAGACTTCCTCGTTCACAGCGCGCCGGAGATTGTTAGGTCAGCTCTGCTCTTATAGCTGCTCTGGAAAACCCGACAGGGTCACTGATTACTGACCCGTGAAGAGCAACGATTGTCTCTTGTCAGTCAGCAAACGGTTGCCTTGCCAGGATAGAGATAGTAACAGAACACGTGAGAGCGGCTCGTTTGAGGTTTAGAAAGCATGAACGGTCAGATATGCATTCAAGAACGTGACACCAGGTTATTTTCGGCCTGACTTGGTTTTTAAAATTCTCATATATAAGAAACCTCAAGCACTGTTTTTTTTATTGAATAAAAGCTAAGTTTATTACCACAGTCATTCACTGAGATCATTGAAACTTGGCTTCCAAAGATCCTAGTGCAGTGTCCAACATAGGGCGCCCCATCACACTGGACTGGGAATATTCTAATAATACTTGTTTCTTATTTTTCACATAGCATATCTAAAACATTTCATAGAAAATGCTGTTTGGGAAGCTGAAATTCCCAGGCCCAATGCTACTTACAACAGTATCGGCGTGTGTTTGCAAAGCAGCCAATCCGGAGCGCCTTTTCATTTCCTGGTCGCCAGCTGGCTCTACCACCAAGAGCAGATATGAAGAAGACCATGGATGTTAGCTTCTGTGCTAATGTCAAGATGGTTTCTATCTTTATTTATTCATTTTGGTGTTTATTCGACAGGCACAAATACAAAAACATCGATAAGAACAACGCGACGCCAGCATTGCGCGCATACAGCCATAGCTAATTCTCAACACTCGTCCCTAGAAAGACGTTTAAGAGTTGGTTAAAATGAAACTGTCAAGATGAACAGTAAATACAACAAAATGATGAAAAACGATATATAAACCTATGTGCTTAAAACTACTGAATCACAAACAATTGCAATATTTAACAACAAGTACAGTTATGGTTCATCTTTAGCCAATTCTTAAGCCTTGAGATGGATGTTTTAATGTCAATTGGTCTTAAAGTGAAGCGGTGATGAGCTCCAAAGCTTACAGCACCTAATAGTCTGTCTACAGACTGTCCTGGTATTTTACAGTCATGACTGCGATGCTTCTGGCGACTCTATTGCTGTTCTGTCTCTTGTGTGTGTAATGGCTCGGCTGACACGTGATTGATGCATTTATGAAACAGATCAAGAAAGCAAAAACGAATAAAGCTGTCTAAGCTCATTAGATTATATTTCTGAATAACGGTGCAGTGATGATAGCGGCTTGACTTTTTTATTCCACAGCCGGATTGGATAAAGAACCAATCTGTTTGGTTACATTCGGAGAGGCCTGTGCTAGGGGGGAAAAAAAGTTGCATTGTTTTTGAGATTGGCTATTTATGTTTATCAAATTTAGGTTGAGGATCGAGCACCAAAACCAGGGTATTTAAATTCCGTAACAGTGATTTTGTTTTTGTTTGGTTTTTTTTTGTAAATGAATATAACCTTTTTATTTTAAATCACATTTTCTCATTGAAAAGCACATGTTATTGAACGATTCGCAACAAGTTCATTTTGGATGCGCCACTGTTGGATGTCCGCTGTACGTATTAATGCGTATAAAGGTATTTTTGGTGTGTGAGTGATTAAAATAGGCCGTTTTAAGAGCTTTAGGTAGGGGTTTTTAGTACTCACAGTTTTCAACATCAATACCTGACAACCATGTCATCAGCTGTCGCCATGAAGAATGATGGAAGAGCTTAAAAGTGATTTGTGAAGCCGCAGGAACTGGACGAACCGTTCCTGCAGGTTGTATAGTTCATGAAACGAACATGTTCTGAAGGACTCGATGAAGTAGTCCTGTTTCCTTTAAGATGGACCCCAGGGTACAGTTTGTGCCTGACAAACAGAGGTTATAAGAATGGAAGTGTTTGTGTGTTTTTCAGAGGGCTGGATGAAAAATGGTGTGTGGGGGGAAGGATTGGGCAGGGGGGCTATCCAGTGTTTCCGATGCATCACTCTAATTATGTTCTCAATGAAATAGGAAGAAAAAGAAGAAGAAGAAAAGATGAAGTGTGTGGAAAATACAGTGACGCTTCTACACCTGATGTGGAAGAGCACTGGCGCCATCTGCTGGAGAAATGTTTCTACATGAAATAAATTTTGTTCTCCAAAACTCCAACTGCTGGAAGTGTTTTTCATCGGATGAGACGAAACTGCCTTTGTTTATTTTTGTATTGATCAACTCATATTTATCAGTTTCTCTCACCAGCATTTTGACGCCTCTTTTAATATCGGTTGTCGAAACTTTAACAGCAGAACATAAATATGTTTAGTACAAGAATAAATCTCTAAATCTAATGCTCAGCCGATTATTTTTCTTGACTCATTTTTCAAAGGCGATATCAAGTAAACTGCAGCTGCAAAGCTTTGGAAAACTATCGAGCTGCAAATACAGAGAACAGCTCCGTAACTTTCCAACTTTGAACTCATCAATGCAGTCTGCTGCTTTGAAAATACACATTTTAGTGGCTTTGAAAAAATCAAAAAAACAATCATTTGTTTTATACTTCAAGCAAAGATTGTGGCTCAAACAGAGTGCAAATGCACCAAAATTAGGATATAGTAAACAGCAGAAATATGTTCAAGGTCTGGAAATATCGAAGATTTATAATACAGTCAGCTTGAAGGTGTATGTAATAGTTGCAAAATTGTTCTTTTGTAAATCCAAGAACTGAACAGTAAAAAAGAAAAAAAAGAGAGAGAGATGTTGGATGGCGATAACTGAAATGGCATTTCTCCAAAAACAGGATGGACAGGAAATCACGTAAGCCATTAGCCCTAAAACTGAGCAAATTGAAATTACGAAAAATAAATTCGCTTAATATAAACACGCTAATTTAAAGAAAAATACTCACGTTTTTCGATATAAAACAAATAAAACATCTGCGCTAGAATGAGGCGGTTTTTCAGCCATATCACCGCAGGTGCATTTCGCAAAACACTTTTTTCGCCTCACAGGAGTCACGTGATCAACAGCCGGACGTTGCTACTGGCGAAAAGGACAAGATGACAGGAAGTAGTTGGAAAATGATGATTTGTTGTTGTTTTTTTCTGACTCTACCAGAGCTCTCACAGCTATGTTCACACAGTTCATTAAAATTTGTGTATCACTCGAAAGTATTGAATAGCCTCTTCTGTAAATTTCCCCAAAATGCCGCCTATGTAGCCGCTCCCATAAGGGGCTTGTAGTTCCAGCGCCTGAATGAGACGCCGACGTCTCCTCTGACGGCTGGTAGCTGATGAGAGCTAGCGCCATGGCGGAATTATGAAAACTTATGCGGCTGTTTACATCGCCACTGCCCTGAGTTTTAATGGCTTCTCATCAACAGGTGAACGAGCTTATTCACCTGCGATATCAATTTATTTTCTTATTTAATGAAAACACCGGAAATTGTTTTTCGACTTCAGCAGTAGACAAAGATTTGCAATGGAAACGCAGCTATAGAGAAGTTCACGGTAAAGTTGCAGAGCTGAAGCTGTTCAAAGAGGAATAATGTGTCCCCGCTGGTCTGGCAACGCCTCAGAACCTCCCAGAACCTTCCAGGACCTCCCAGAACCTTCCAGAACCTTCCAGGACCTCCCAGAACCTTCCAGAACCTTCCAGAAGGAAAGCTTTGCTAAGGAAAAGGATTCCTGTAAGGTTTTCATAATGTCTTTTTTTTTTTTTTTTTAAACTGATACATCAATAGCAATGATGCTATTTTATATAAAAATGTTAGTATGGTAAACTTAAATATTTTGTCTCTCTGTCTTAAGCTATTCCACAAGCAGCTACTATGTCTGACTATGTTTTATGTTACATTGATGTTTGGATTCTTGCTTTCATCTACTGTATGTCTGTGTTTTGATAATTTCTTAATCATTTATTTCCTTATTTACCCCTCGCTGAAAAAATGAAACAGGTGATTCAACTTTTTAAAAATTTGTCAATTTGTTACAAGCAACCAAAGTAAGTTTATCCAACTTAATTTGGATAAAGTTAATAAACGTAACTATTTAAGTTTTATGTGTTAAACAAATGTAAATAAATTACGTTTGACAAGCTTAATTCAATTACATGTAACAAATTAACTTATTTATTTCAAGCTGGAGCTCCATTGTCTTTATTCAATGCTTGTGTCGCTTCACTTAGTCTCGTTATTTACGTTTTAGTTTTGTTTCTTTAGATTAGTGTTTGTTTCTGTTTAAGGTTTTATCAGGTACAGGTTTCTTTTTCCGTTTTCATTCTCATTACTGTGCTTGTTTTTAACCTCGTCTTTTCATTCTGCAACCCTACCCAGCTGTTAATCATTACTTCATCTCCCCATACCTGCTCCCTTCCCCCAGCTGTATCCTCTTACCTGTCATTAGTTCTTCTGGTTCCTTTATCATTTGCACTCCCTCCTCAGAAAAGCATTAATCTGGTTTTCTTACCCGTTAGAGCTACGAAGGCAGATTCCTAACAGAGCTGTTGTAAGGAGCCAGGATCAATATTGATTCCATTTCAATGTTAAAAGTTCGACTTTAGCCAAGTTTTATATTCCACTTAGACACTAAGACACTGCCTCCATTGTGACACAAAAAATTCATTTTTGCAATACAATGAAAAGGAGCCGACCTCCAGGAAATTTTAAAAGAACTGTAGAGGACCAACGATGGAACCCTGTTGAACCTCATCAATGATTGGAAAATATCCATAAACTGTATAGAAAAGCTCCCATTTGTCAAATAGTATTAGTTCTACTTGTAGGTTTAGTTTCTTCATATTTTGGTTCATTTTTAGGTGCAAAAATGAACCAAATTATGTACCGAAAAGGTCAAAGTACTGTACTCTGAAGATTAAATCCAACTGACTCCGGCATACTCTTAACAACCTTTGCTGTCGCCATTTTGCAGTCGAGTGCCACCAGGAGGATTAAGGAGTGCCGTAATTTGCCGACAGCTGACATAAAGTTTTTGAAGAAAGCTAGGAAAAAAGGTCAAGAAATAAATTCACAAGTTATAGTTTTCTCCCATCAATTATCATTTTTATTTATTTTAGTTAACAAAAATTGTTTTCTCAATTTCAGTTTTTGTTACTTTGTTTTAGTTAACTAAGATGACCTTGCTGGGATAACAATAATAACTCTAGATTTGGAGATGGTCTGAATCATTTATAACTCGAAACCAACCTTTCTTTTATTAATAATAATAATAATAATAATAATAATAATAATAATAATAATAATAATAATAATACATTTTATTTGTAGTCGCCGTTCCTGACACTGAAGGTCACCTTGCATAACTTAACATAAAAACAAACACAAAATTGAAATACATAGTAAAGATTAAGTACAAAACAAGATTTAAAAAGACATTGCAATTGCAATCAAAGACTGTGAGCTACTTGAAACAGATGGGTTTTGAGTTTGGACTCTTTTATCACATCACATTAAGAGATTCACCTATATGTCATTGCTCATATTAGTGCATAACAATCACATGAGTTGCAAACAATCAAACATCGACGACTTGGGACAACATGGATAGTGAGTTCCTATCAAGGCTAAAACTGTTTTTGAACGTTAATACATGGAATATTGAGCAACATATCTTATGATTTTAATGATGGCGGCACTCCACAAAATGTAATGTTTGTTACTGGTATGATGTTTATAGGACTTCCTATTTGTGTGTTTTTATGATATAAAACACTTTCAACTTCTTTACCTTCCCAAAACAATGACCTGAATAATTTTTTGATAAATGATTTACAGATTTTTATATATATATACTGTATATACTTTTTCCCCAAATCACCACCAGTAATAATAATAATAATAATGACAAATCACCACCTTTTTATTAGCAAATAAAAAAGTAGTGATTAATAATTTATTATTATTATTATTATTATTATTATTATTATTATTATTATTATTATTATTATTATTATTATTATTATTTTATTTCTGGACAAAATCAGTTTTTCCACAAAAAAAAAAAGAAAAAAAGACTTAAGTCGTTGTTTTTGGAAAGTGACAATATGGGGTCGTATGATAGTTGGAAAGCCTCCATGCAAACTCGAACCGACCCGGTTCTGCGGAACGGGCCCCTGTTCAGGACCCTCGGGGGCTCCTGGAGTTCCGTTCATTTGTTCCCTGAAATGCCACTAGATGTCACACAAACAAGCCGTGAGCTGCGGCTGGCCGTGAACGGGAAACCCTCCTTCCGTCTCATTTAAATCCCGAACCGCTCCAGTCGTAGTTCTGAAATGTGATCGCGTCCAAAACTGGGCCGACGTTTTTTGTTTGTTTGTTTGCTTTTTTTTTTTTTTTTTTTTTTTTCAATTCCCACCTACTACAAGGAGTAAAAAAAAATTTTTTTAAATCATTTGTTGATAACCCTTGCGTCATCGGCTCGACCGGCGGGCAGCGGCGGAGACCACTGCGTCTCTGTCGTGCGTCAGAGCAACACCGGACTAAAAAAGAAAGAAAAAACAAAACGGGTCAATAAGTGCACTCACCGAACCGGCGATTAGCGCATTAATTGAGCTCCTGCAGCCAATCAATCGGTCGCAACCCGCGCGTGGACCCCCTCCGTCCCCACGCCCCTCCACCTCCACCACCACCACCTACCACCACCACCACCTACCACCGGAGTGACGCGTCTCGCGGATGAGAGAGTGTGAGGCGGCGGCGGTGTTCGGCGGGGAGGAGAGGAGATGCGCATATCTGCAGGTTCTCTAGCGCGGTCGTAAAACGAGATCCGGAGCCATGCCCGGAGTGACCAAGTACAATTTAGTGGATGACGCGCTCGATCTGAGGGTCCCCATGCACAACGAGGAGGTGTTTAATCATGGGGTCTGCTTCGAGGCAAAGGTAAGGACCCTCTGAAACAGAGAGGGATTTTTTTTTTTTTTTAAGGATTTAAGCTCTGAGGATGATCTGACAGATATGGCTGTTGTTACTTCTTCATGTCCATCACTTTATTTTCTTGTTGATACGTTTATTGCAATCCAGACCTTATTTTAACCAGGTTTGATCATCTCTCCACTAACTGGATAATATTGATCCACTTTAAGATTGAAGATAGATTGATTGTTTCTGATATGTGCTGCACTAAATGCAACACATTCTGTTTTCTGGAGTTTTTGCTCCCATTTATTTGTGAGTTTTACTTGTTTCGTGGTGATGTTGCTGCTTCAGCTGCCCCTTTTTTATGCATATAAAAATGATATTTGTTTAAAGCAGCTCTTTAAATTTCATTGCATGTCGTAGACTATTGTCACCTTCCTAAGATAATGGCATAAGTCTTTTTTTGTTGTTGCCAAAGGGGATTTTTGAGGGGGCAAAAAAAAATCAACACCTCATGTTCTGCCAGAAGATGATTTAGGCTAAATAAATAAATAGAAAATAAAAGATCATGTTGGCAAAAACTGTCTTAGGCCATTATGTTTTAGGAAGATGACAATATTAAGTTTGACATATTTAAAATGAGCCAACAGTGTCGGAGCTGATCATTTCACCTACAGTTCCAGAAGTTTACATAACCTCAACGGCATAAGTGACTCGTGAATTCTGGGTTTTCAGTTCTGCCTCTCCAGAGTGGAACGATATCACAACATTTAATAACCAGACCGAGGTCTGAAGTTAATGAACCTTTTCTCTAATCTACAGAGTGCTGGAGGTTTCTTCGGGGGGCAGGCGGGGTCCATACGAGCGGAAAATCATAATGATCATAATTAACAGAAATAAAGGCCTGAGAACATCAGCCTGCGCCTAATTAGTTAATTGCTTAAGTTCGTCAAGTTCAGGGGAAGCCACACACTTGGAGCTGCCGTCGACATGATTTTAGCATAATTCTGGGTTACAAATATGAGTTCTTGTAAGAATTTCAATGGATTGGTTTACTGTAAACCTGGCTTCTGAGAGCAGTCCGTATATTTTCAGTAACTTTACGGTCGTTGTAGAATATTAATGGCAGCTTGTAAGGGGCGCACCAATTAACTCAGTCCTCATATCTTTCATTTTGGGTGATGTTCTGATACTTGCAAAAAAAAACAATTTGGTTTGGCCGCTGAAGTGCAGAAAGGTTAAAAATTTGGCCAACAAACCAGAAAACAATTGTTGACCCCAAAATTGTTGAAATTGGGGGGGGGGGGGGGGGGGGGGGGGGCGTTGTTGTGTTTCACCTTTTGTGTTTGGACACCACTGATCCAAAGGTGTGACTGAAGTCTGCAGCTCCCCAAATGAACAATCCAAACGGCTTCTGGAGAAATGTTTAGTGATCAGACGAGTAAACGTTAATTAGACTGTGAGCTGGAGGAATGAAGGTACGAATCTTTAACCCCAAAAACACTGTACCAACTGTTGAGCATGGTGGTGACAGCATCATGCTGAGGGTCTGTGTCGTTTGAATTGCGTAAATTGGATGGCATAATTAACTCCAAATTCTTCAGCTTCATGCCAAATCGACAGCAGGGCGGATGATGTTTTGGCAGGGCTGAGTAAATCCAGCGGGAGTAATCACAATCATAAATCAGAGCTGGATTTGGATTGGGTCATGTTTTGGGAACGGGCCAGACCACAACGCAATTCTGAATTTGTAGCCTGTTTGAAAGTCAAATCTGTCAGGAAATCTTTCTATCCTTCTGTTCAAATATCCAGAATTACACCAGAAGCTTCATGATGGCAGCAAAAAGGCATAAGCTTACTAAAGACCATTCAACCAAATGGTAAATGTATCTTTACAGTCGAGGTTGTATAAAAAGATTGTGGGTTAGATAAAATCCTGCTTTGAACTCTAATTTGCCCAACTAATAATTGCTTTGAAATTTCATTGAAGACATTTACTATCCAATCATACCACCTCCAAACAGGAAAGCTGAAACAATGAACCAAAACTGTTATTCCTGATGCTGATGAGTGAATGTAAACTTTCGACCTGGACAACAAATTCAGGCTGTCTTTCCTTCCCTTCTGGGAAAGGAAGATTATTACATGAAAATTAGTTTGAAATAGGGCTGGACCTATTATTTTAGTAATTGATTAATTGATTATGCTGACAATTAATCGATTAATCGGATTTTTTTGTTGTTGTTTTTTTTTTTTACCACATCCTATAGATTTTCCATCTGAGCATTTAGCGATTTTTTTCTAAAACTTTTTAATACGGTTTTAGGAGAAAAATGCAAATAAACAAATAGAATCCTTTTCTAAATTAAAACATAAACATTTTATTGCCTAAACTGCATTATCATTCATTTGTGAATTTGAACCAGTTGAATGTATTTTTAAAGAAAATGCCACTTGGGAGGTTTTGAATAAAACATATTTACAAAAAAAGGTTTTTGACATCCAAAATGTATACAGATTTATTTTTATTATTATTATTATTTTTTTACAGTTTTGACATAGTCGCCTCTCTGAATCTGTTGTGGGTTTTTCCAACAAATTACATTTTTTTTGAGTCTGTATTCTTCAGCTAACAACTAATCGATTACTCGGTTAGTTGACATTTACTTCAATATTGGATTGAACCAATTAATTGTTTCAAGCCTAGTGTGAGATGAACCTAACCGACTCAAACAACCTGCCAAAACCCAAAGCAATCCTTTGAACTCTTGTCTTGCAGTACATCGGCAGCTTGGAGGTGGGTCGCCCCGGCAGCCGGATGGAGATAGTCGCCGCGATGAGGCGAATCAGAGTAAGAACATGTGACTTCGTTGAAACCGACGCTATATTTAAACCTGGTGACAATAGCCCCTCTGAATCTTTAACAAACTGTCAGTCACTCATGCTGTCGCACCGAACGCATCTCCATCCCGACTGTCTGTTTTCGGAAGCGACCGCGCCACGTCGTCTTCACCCTCCCCCTCCTCCCGTCAGCGCATGGCACACACCGGTCAGGTTCGGCGCCTTGTCACTAGCAGTTTCAATCCTGCTATGAAATACGGGGAACGAAAGAGGAAGGGGGGGGAAAAGAAGAAATTTCCTCTGAACATTCTCCTGCACAAGACGAGGCCGCCCAAACACGAAGCACTGCAGTGGCACACAGCAGCACAGAGTGCAGAGGATTTGGCTGCTTTGCTTGTCAGCTGTTAGATCTAATCTAACAACAGAGTTGCTGTGTCAGCCTGAGGTCAGCCTCGTCCCCACTGACACCCGGGGAAAAACTTAATCCTGATCCCTCGCCATCAGCTCCTCGTAATGGCCATTTTAGTCTCCTCGCGAAGATTTACTGTAGCAACGGCGTACACTTTTTAGGAGACATTATTAACACCGTGCTGAAGATTTGATGTCAGGCGAGCTCAGTGCGGTCACTCAAATAGTAATAAAGGAAGCTACACACATTGCTAGGCACAATCCAAATACTGAAGAGCTTTTTGGCTCAACATGGATTTTTCCATCTGTGTTGGAAATGAACAAAGTTTAATTAAGTACTTGGATTTTGTGCCTTTTTATCTAAAGGCAAACAAAAGAAAAATGTTTCTCAATGCTGTGAAACAATTAATCAAATGTGGCTGACAAAGAAAAAAAGGAAGACATAAAAATGCAGGGAGTAACTGCATTTCTATTACAAATGCACTTAGTTGATATTTTTCTAATGCCGAAAAAAACCCCACAATTTTGTAACCGCAGTATTTCAATTTCATTAGAAATACAGTTAAAATCACATGTGAATAAGTTTGTTCACATAAGTCATTAAAAAATGTGGCGCGCCATGATCCTCTTACTGCTTCCTGTCGCCTTCTTTGTCTTTTCTACCAGTAGTAAAATCATAGTAACGTCCCCAACGCTAAAAAAGTTCCACGATTGATCAGGGGTTATTGAAACACTGGAAAAGTGAATCGGTAGAATAATACTTTGTACCAGTCTCATGGTTGAATAACCTAAATAACAGATCATCAACAATAAATATGCTGAGCTCGTGTGTTTATTCAGTCAATCAATCAAATTTTATTTGTAAAGCACATTTCAGCAGCAAGGCATTTCAAAGTGCCTTTGCATCATAACAAACACAAAAACACAAAGTGATGCAAAAATAGAATCAACAATCAAAACATGACATTAAGTCAAGTGCCATCATTACATTCGTAATTGATTATGTTTCAAATTCAGCTCTGTTGCTAATTTTGTCGATATATAATTTTTGTCTAAAATGCAATGAATTCATCCCCTCAAGAAAGTTGAAATGTTGTGATCACAGCTACTAATGCAAATTCAGCCACCAATTTTGCGCTGACTTGCAATTTTCACCAACCGTCGAAAATTAGTCGCGCAACTTTCGACGACTGAATCAGTCCGACCAATCATCTTAACGTTTTTCTGTATCGCCTTATTTTCTGACCAATCACTGCAACTCAGCTTCTGTGTGTACAGTTCATGTTAACTTGAATGAAAAATATGGAACTCTTAGTTTGCACTTTGACAACTCCTCCAGACATGACTGTGTTTGTATTGGTGTAAACCCATTCTACTGCAAAAAACAAACCTTAAAAAATTGCAACTTTGAAGTTGCAATTGCAAAGTTGCAAAGGTACTTCTTTTTAAAAGAAGTGCCTTAAAATCAGTAATTTTTGGCAGCAACAGTCACAAAAAAAATCAGCACAATTTCCTGGAGGGAGTGTTCATTGCAATTAATTACAGACACTGCAATTAACTCAACTGCAAAAGGTTTTTCGGAGTCCCACCTTTAGATAACTTAAATTTTGCCTGTGGAAGAAGCATCTATCGGCTGTGATTCTGTTAAACTATTATTATAGTGACTACTCAAAACATGAGGCGTCCTTAAAACCCTCGCCGGGGCTTTATACACGAGACTCGGGGTAAGCTGCCTCAACCTGTGGCAGGAGGAACCGTGTGAGTTGGTCTCAGGCTGATGTGCGTGAAAACGCAAACACTCCCTGTGTTCCACTTCATCTCCCCCTGACAGCACTGTGTTGCAAGATGGATGGTCCTCTTGGCCCAGTTTATGGGAGATAACAGACACGTCCACAGAGACACACACACACACACACATTAAGAGATCCGTGTCCTTCACCTGAATATATAAAGCCCAGGAAGCGTGTTGAAACTCCCACACAGCTACAGTACATGATGGATTAACTGGACGAGAGCACATGTCAGGAACACAGGTCGCAGTCTCATAGACGGAGCGCTTTGAGTTTTCCTTTATTCTCTAAGGCAGAGATAGATTCTGCCAAATGTGCTGCAAGAAACTGTTTCTTGTTTTACGATTATGATGTTTTATTAAAAGCACATAATAACCATGCGCTGGTTCTGTTGGACCTCACAGTGTCCTTTGACACAGTGGATCATTCCGATCTTTTGTCCCGATCGAACCACTATGTCGGTATCTCTAGCTCATCACTAAAATCTTTCACCTTCTCTCTGAAA
This sequence comes from Xiphophorus hellerii, assembly GCF_003331165.1. Lineage (NCBI taxonomy): Eukaryota > Metazoa > Chordata > Actinopteri > Cyprinodontiformes > Poeciliidae > Xiphophorus > Xiphophorus hellerii. The sequence goes on from NC_045677.1 coordinate 4,861,571, forward strand.
AGAAGAACCGTCTCCGTTATGATTACCATTTTGACTCTTTTAGAGCTCCACTTTGATGTGAGGTTCCACAAGGCTCCATTCTTGGCCCTCTTTTGTTTTCATGTTTCACACGCTGTGTTAACTTGGTACCGGTTCTCCACGCATCCGCAAACGATGGACAGCAAAGCCGCTGCTCTTAGCCCAATGGGAGTTAATACTAGCTATAGAAATCAATCTAATGGTACTTTGGAGTTGTTGAGTTCAAGTTGTGCGTTCAAGTTGTGCTAAAGGGAGTTAGCCTATCAGCAAAGCTATTCAAACCAAAAATAGCATCTCAATGCTAGAGATGTTGCAGTTAGCACAGAAATCCACAACGCTAATGTCAATGTCGACAGCCCACATTTCTAAAAGAAGTGTTTTTTTCTAAGAAGTTCCATGAATAATCTGGGGTTCCTGAAACACATCACTGATGTGTTTTTCCTCCTATCTGAGTGACAGAAACTTTTCCGTTATGATGTTGACTCTTCTAGTGCTCCTCTTTGACATGGTGTTCCACAAGGCTCCATGCTTGTCCCTCTTTTGTTTTCATTTTACAAGATCTGCTTTCACACAGCCCTAGATCTCCTTCCTCTGCTATGCAGATGACCTACTGATCTACTCGTCCCAGAAGCCTGGTTGCAGTAATGCTCTCCGTTTTTACTGGATTGCATTACTGCTGTCCAACACTGGGTGGGCCAGAAGTTTTTGTTTTCAACCAAAACATTGAATGTATTTTATTTGGTGGCAACTTAACTACAGATTAAAAGTGCTTTCACTTTTAATTGTAAAGAACATTTAGGGGTAATATTTTATAAAGATTTTCAAATCAATTTGACCCAGTAGTCAGGACGAGCTTCTTTCAGCTGCGTCTCTTTGCCAAGGTTGAGCCTTTTTGAACTTTTTGATTATTTGTGATCTTTTTAGGTGTTATGATTTTACTGTTATGAGCTTCGGTCTCTTAATTTGAATGTACACATGTTGCGATGCCACCACCTTAAAGTTCAGAGGATTTTATTCAAATGTTGCGTGACAGTGCAACACAAAGTCACATATTGTCAAGCGGAAAGGATTTCTGTCGTTTTTATGTTTTATAAAAAATAGTGAATTCAAACCCCTGTTTTTTTTGTTTTTTTTAATGATATAATTATATTTAAATCCAAGAGTATTGATGTCATTCAATCTGACTAGGACTGAGCTGAGTTTGTAAATGTGCAGAGCTGGTGGAGCCCAAAACCTTACGATGTATTTGTACAAGTATTGAATCTGGTTTTTATTATATATATATATATATATATATACACACATGACATGACGCTTGCAAAGCCTCCTAAGGCCCGGCTCGGAGTTGTTATTTTTACTAAAATGAAAGCAGCGTTCACAGAGAATATCCGAGTTTTTCATGCAGAGACGAGGAGGATTTGTTTGCCCTCTGATTTCATAGAACTTCCTCTGATCAGTTAATCATCTGAAGTGGGACTTTTAGTTTTTGAAGCTTGACGCGTTTTTTTTTGTTGTTTTTTTCCCCCCACTAATCTTATTGGATTTTTTTTTTTTTTACCCAAAAGCATTGATATTTGGAGCCAGAGCCTGCAGTGAAAGCTCAGTATGCAGCATTAATCATGCAGAGGGATGAAAGTGTCCCACACACGTCTGGCTCCCTCTGGCGAGCCAGCCTTTAAAACCTTAAGCGTCTACCAGAAACAGAAACTGACAGTTCCTCCATGTTTACACTATCTCTCATATGGAGAAGATAAAAATAGTCCCGCAGCAGGGTGGTCCCTTCTCGCTTTCATTTAGTTTGTCTAGTGAGATTCATTGAAGCAGTGATATCCAGCCCACAAAGTTAAAACGAATGTTTTTCTTCCGTTGCAGTACGAATTCAAGCTGAAGAACATAAAGAAAAAGAAGGTCAACATACTCGTGTCCACCGACTGTGTCAAAGTGATCCTACGCAAAAAGAAGAAGGTAAGACCAGCGGAAGAGAGACCATCCGTTTTCCATGAACTGATTTCAACTCTTTATTGACTGTATGCAGGATTTCCCCCAGAAAACCCGCTAGGCCCCGTGGTGGGGCCGCTAGGTCAGTCCACCAGCAGCCCAGTGCGTTTTTGTCTTGAAAATATATTAAAGGGGCAGTGTTACATATTTTCCAAATACAAAGAGCCTTTTCATACCACAGTAAGGTAACTCTGTTACCTTCAGTTGTTTTAAAAATGCTATATATCAAACTTGAATGAAATTTGACTTTGTAATTTAATGCCTTGAAATTGGGCCTCTGCCCCTTTAAAAACTCCAGATTTTTTCTGATGCTCCGCCTTCACGAGGTTATCACAACATGGCTCCTCTTAACCCTTTAACAATGCTTTTACCAGCGTTGCACTGAGAAGCAGCTCCTATAATGAGCTCAGCGGATGCGCAGTTCCACCGGGTGCTAATTCCTGCTGGCTAGTCTGAAGGAGCTGAATGGGCAAGTGTCGGGGGAGGACTGCTCTGTGGAGTTTGGAAGCTTGGAAACTGCAGCTCTGAGGAGGAGCTGCAACTTGAATGTGGCGCTAGGGCCACCCAGGGGTTTTGCATAGCTGAATGATTGCCATGGGAGGTTAAAGGATTTCTCAAACATGCAGGAAATGATCAAGGCAACACTCCAGATTCGTTTTTGATGAGGGAATAACATTATAATATGAAGTAAAGCTCAAAAAAGTCGATACTGCTCCTTTAGAGTTACAACAATTCAGAGGTGCACAAGCATGCACCTCTGAATTTGGAAATAGTAGCATGTGAAGCCAACGGGTTGGTACCGGGATGGCGCCCAGTTCAACTATAAACCTATCTTAATCTGTGTTTACTGTTACTGGTGTTTAAAAAAAAACCATTTAAAATAAACAAAACCTAACCTAGTGGGGGGGCAAGTAAAGCCAGGTGGCCCGCCAGGCTTATAACACACTGTGGGAAACCCTGTGTATTGTGTCAATGATCTGTTTTTTGTTTTTGTTGTTGCTACAGAGAAAAGGCTGGTCATGGGATGAAAGCTCCATTTTGGTGACACAAGACCCCATCTACAGGTGTGACAAGGAAGATCCCTAATCAGCCTGAGTCGAGGATGCTAACGAGACCCCGCTGACCTGATATCTTGTGTTGCCTTCAGGATCTTCTACGTCTCGCATGACGCTCAAGACTTGAAGATATTCAGTTACATCGCCAGAGACGGACAGAGCAACGTTTTCCGCTGCAATGTGTTCAAGTCTAAGAGGAAGGTGAGTGGAACCCTCAGCAGCTGAAGACTCTGAATATTCTTCCTTAGTGTCGACGAGACTCTCTTACTGAAGCAGCTTGAGTCTGGTGAGGTCTGTTGGATAATGCATTTCATGAGGCTGGAATTAAGTTCAATGAAGAGATTATAAATTCAAGTCGGGGGTCCCAGCCCTCTTCAGCAAGTCTGACCCTTTAAACCAAGGCAAAATTTAGAGTCGCCTTGGACGAATAACATCTTTATCCCAATATTATACGATGAATGTTTTTGATGCTGTATGTGAAAATGTCATCTTTCTTCTTTTTGTATGTTTTCATCATCTGTTGCTAAAATGTGCTACACAACTAAACTTGCATTGACTTGAACAGTGCACATGTGGCAGTCCAAACTCCTCAGTCAGCTTTCTACAGTTCTCGGCATTAATTTCTCACCACAAATGCTGGGAAATATCCAATGTAGATTAACGTGGCTAAAAAGAAACAACTTCGACTGCCAATGATGAAGATCCACTTAGCTTTGAGAAGCTACAGGTAAGTGTAGCTAGCATCTTGCTTTTAGCTTCCTCTAGTGTTCAACCTGAGCTGATCTTTGTTTTAAATAAATGTGGACAAATGAGGACACTCATGCCAATCTAAATTTACTAATGGTTCCATTAACCAAATTTTGAAAAAATTCAATAAAACTCTGATTTAATTTTCTTTTTTTTAAAAGAAAACACTTCTTACTCGTCGTTAGCGCCTAGCATCAACTTGTACGGTACCGTATGCAAACAGAAGCTCAGATTCGGTGATACTTCAGAAGTTTTTGAGACGATCTGTGATGATTTTATGTCACTTTTTGTTTTGTGATGTTCCTAGAAGATTTGGAGATAAAAGTGTCTGCTTAAATTGCAAACTTTTGAAAATGCACGTACATCAAGATGAACCTTAAATTGCAGGAATTCATTCAAGGCATGTAATGTTCATAAACCAGGTCCAAGCAGGACCATAGTGAAGATTTTACCTTGGGGCTTATGATCATGCTGTGCAGAATTCCTCCACAACAATGTGAGAGACTAGCAAAGCGCCTCATATTTGACTCGTATTTGCCTCATATTTTCCTAAAACTGACTTATCTAAACATTCCTCCATCTGTGGAGATTTGAGACGTGAAACAAAAACAACATTGGCAGATTTACCTTGAAGCACCAAGAGGCTCTCTGCCTCTGCCTCTGCCTCTCTCTCTCTCGATGGAAACAATATAAAAATGCCGCATGCTCAGACATTCTGTTGCGCGTATGTCCGTTCCTATGGCAACCGAGGTTGCAGCTCAAGCAATTAACACAGACTAACAAATTGAAATAGAGTAAATCCTGACAGGATAATTGGTTATTCATTTCACACTGGACTTTTTCCATTGTTTCGGCAAACGCAACGTAAAAATATGAGGCTAACTTGATTTCAGATACTTTGACACAAACGGGCTCCAGGTGTTCTCTCAGAGCAAAGTTAGACGCTTAGAGGACAACTCGGCTGGCGAGCTGCTCCCACTGCAGTCTTTATCTGAAGGCAGTGCTGCTTGGAGCCACTATTAAGTTTTTTTTCTTCTCATATTGATTTTTTTTTTCTGTCCTCCTCCACTTGTCCTCCACTTTATGCATTCCATTCACCCTGGTGCTTCTGTCTCCTTGATGCGGCTGACCTCTCCTTTCAAGCTGCTGCTGATGCCACGTCCTGATAAAGCTGCCTCCATTCCTTTACTTGAGTTTTGTCCCAGTGGCTCAGGCAGCTTCTGTGGCTTATTTTCACCCTGGCTGCTGGATCCTGTGTGACCAGCTGTGCTGTTTCTAACAACCACACGGCGCCCGCCTACTCCTGACCACACTGGGGGAGAGCGGAGGCGGCTCTTTGGATTTGATAGTTTATGGTCGTCGCAGATGTTCCTATCATTTTTGTGAGAATGAAAACTTTCCTCGTAATGTAAAATTTAATCTGGCCCTAGTTACGTGTCTTTTCTCTCTGTGTTTTAGAGCTGCTATATTCCTAATATAGCATTGCATATTGTAAAGTTACACAGGCTGAGGTGAGGAAGTACTCACCTCAGCCTGCTGGATACTTGAAGCTGAAAGTGTGAATATTACTTTCATACTTGAAGCTGAAAGTAATATTAGTCAGCTAACTTTCTGGCTAATATTATAGATTCATTGATATAAAAATTTAGACTAATGTCAGTAATATTTCTAATATAATGGTTTATTATATTTACTATATTACAGTGGCCCAAAACAGTAAAAAAAAAAAAATAAATAATGCTACGATAGAAGTCATAATAAACTTGCTAGCATAACTTCCACAGCTTTGTTGTAGCTTTGTATTGTGTTGCTTTTTGGTGTTTGTGACTTTTGTTTTTGTCTTGTGTCTTCTGCATTTTGGGGTCCCTGAACATCCGGTATATATGTGTGTGTGTATATACTGTATATATAAAGATCATTTAGCCCATCCCGAGCACTGAAATCCACAGCCTTGATCCCAGTAAACATGCACTATTCAGAAGAGGAACACATCAATAGCAGCACACATCATTCAAAGCCATAACAGAGCCTAATGTTCCTCTAAAACCCTTTAATTTTCTCACATTCAGCTCTTTGTAGCAGATGTCTTTCAATACACCAGCGGTCTTTACATGAAAGGAAACGGGGTTACAGCAGAAATGCACAATGACATGTTTGTGATCATTATAGTTCATCATCATTATCACTTTTTCACTTGTACATAAATTAAAACATCTTGATAAAGCTGCATTAGTGTTTGAGCTCACTGAAGTCTAATTGGTTTGCTGTGTTTCTTATTAACCATTTTCTCTTGTTTTGATTCATTAGCACCTGACAATTAGCATCTTCATTTGTTGTTCTTGAGTTACCTCAAGGGAAGCGATGTAGCTGGTTTGTTGGGTAATACGGAGTGCTTGAGCAGCAAGCGCCTCGTTTTCTCTAGACAGTTCTGTAGAGAGTTGCTTAGATTTGAACCACCAGATGTTTGGTTGTTGATTTCATGTAAACATCTGAATCTTTGCAGATGGTTATTCATCTGAAGTTTTCTTTTGCTTTTGCACAAAACCACGTGATGGAACCACAACATTCCACCTTTTTTTTATTTATATTTATCCGATGGTGTGTGTTCAGTCAAAGCTCAATACATTTCAATCTGGAGAGACTCAGATGGAGAAAGACAGCGATTAAAAGGGTTTATCGACATGCATGAATTAAAGTCCTTTGGCGCTCGGGGCCCCGGCTAGACATCGAGCTGTGAATTGCAGTAAGCTCAGATGAGCATCCCCGATGCTGATTAGGGAATGTCATCCCCCGGGGCCCGTACACTAGTGGTGAAGGTCGGTGAAGGATGGGTGCCTGACGAGCCAGGATAATGGAGGTGGAGAAGGGGCGGAGGTGGGTTGAGCGCAGCTGGAAAGTGGAAGATGCCATGGATGGAGGTCCTTTTCAGAGGGAGCTTGGTTGGTTATTGACCGTGACGTGGCTTGGTCCGGCGTTGATAGGTCGATGGCGATGAACGTGTCGCACCGATTGGATGATGCAGATTAGGCTAGAGAGTTTTCCAGTTTGAATTTACGCCACGGCTTCATTTGCAACCATCATTTCCTGCAATTAAGATTTAGTGATTATCTCCACCAGCTTTAATTTAGAAAATTTAATTCCTGCAAGTCTCAAAGGTTAACATGTGAATACGCTTTCATCTAAATCATTCAATTAAATTTTTTTTTTTTTGCTGGCCTTGGCATGTTTTCTTCCTGGTATTTTGCTTAATCTGCTTTCCCCAAATCACTAGCTGCGTCTCCATTACAAATGTGAGCAAAACTTGGTCAATGTAATATGTCGGACATGATCTTGGTCAATGTCAAAATTTGGTGTTTAAATTAAGAAATTCAGTTAAAATCGCACGAGTAAGTTTGTTCACGCGATAAAAACTACTTCTTGTCGTCTTCTTCGTGGTTTGTGCCAGTGACGACATCCTGTTGATCAAGTGACTCTTGTGATGCGAAAAAAAGTGCTGTTTGCTGTTTTGTGAAAATAAACCAGTTTAGATATGGCAAAAAAAAAAAAAAAAAAAGAAAAGAAAGCACGTTTTACCTACCGCCGAAACGTTTTATCAGAAAACTAGTTTTTTGGGGTTTTTTTTTTAAATTGACATGTTTCCATTTAAGAAAATTTATCTTCGGAAGGTCAAATTGTACAATTATATGGTCGATAGAAATGCAGCTAACGACCAACTTCTCATGACCGTGTTTCATAATGATGGTTTGCTCCGGATGAACTTTTCAAAAAAGCTGCATAATTTCCCTCCCCACTTTGCAATTCTGAACTACTTGCTCTTGTTTTTCACATATCTGAAAGAGCGCGAGCCGAGGCAGTTTTTCCTCCAAAGACGGAGCATCAGCGAGGTTCACTCCCATCCCTTCACCATGGATACGGCGCCGACGGCGACTTAGTGAGGCTGAATGCTAATCGCTCTGGTGGGAAGAGGAAAAAGAAAAGGGGCCGCCGTTGTTGCTCGGCACTTCAAGACATTTTCACCAGCGCCGAGCGAAACGCCCACCCCATTGTCGCGGACTCAGTCAGTGGTGCCTTCTCTCCTCTCGTTCCCCGGGTCTGTGAAGCCTTATCTTTGTGCCACAGACCAAGCATGTGTGCTGAGTAGGAGGAGATGGATCAGCTGATTTAGAGGAGATTTGATGTGTTTTCATCACGGCACGCCGTGGCACACAATGCTTTTAGATGTCAAAATCATCAACGCAGCCCTTTTGTGTTTGACGTCTGTTCTGTCGACTTTGCGCTTCTGAAGCTAAAATTCAGCCCTCTGATCTGTGAATGACACGGCACCCTAATCAATTTCCTCGCACCGTTTCTGGGGGGTTTTTTGCCGAAATTTATTTTGCCGTTGCGTTTGATTAAACCTCTTTCAGGCTCGAGCTACCTTGACATATCGACTGAGTGACTTCAGGCGCGAGGATCCTCCAGGGGCACGGGAGCAATGAATTTATTTTTGACACAGCTCCTGCCAGCTCCCAAGATTGAAAACATCACCTTGAGTGAGACTGAGGAAGGACGTGGCGGACAGCCTATCATTCTGCCCGATTTAGAAGCCTGTCTCTGGTGCACATTTTGGAGCTTTTTGGGGGAGAAAAAAACAACTGAAATTGACTGTGGAAGTCCTGGTGTCTCAAACCAGTCAGCACTGATGCTCAGGTTAGAAAACAATTATATCAGAGGAGAAGCAGTATTTATGTGGATATTAACTCTTTGGGATCAAATATGTTACACACAGTGGCCTTAAAGGGGCGGTATTATGTATTTTCCATTCACATAGTGCACAATCAAATAACTATTTTAAGTTCTGTTCTTATAAAAATGCTGTATATATCAAATATGACATCAAAGAAATGTGACTTTGTAATTTTGCGCCATGAAATTGGTCCTCTGTCTCACCAAAGGCTCGTGATCTGTCTGAAACTCCACTTTCAGGAAGTCATCACAACGTAGCTCCTCTATTAATCCTTTAACATTTTCACCAGCACTTTAATTGAGAAGCAGCTCCTTCAATGAGCTCAGCAGATGCTCAGTTTTATCAGGTGTTTGCTAATTGCTGCTGGCTAGTCTGAAGGAGCCGATTGGGAGAGTTGTGGGGGAGGGCCGAACACAAGGACCTGGAAATCTTCCTCGAAACCTCCAGAAAGGGAGAAAACAAATGAGAAACCATAGCAACAAACAACATATGCATATATAATATTTTACACTATCCATCCATCCATCCATTTTCTTACATCCTTGTCCCTTAGAGGCGTCAGGAGGTGCTGGTGCCTATCTCCAGCTAACGTTCTGGGCGAGAGGCGGGGTCATTCTGGACAGGTCGCCAGTCTGTCGCAGTATTTTACACTAGTAAAAGTTAATAGAAGATGTATATAGTGGGCAGCCATGTCCCAGAAGAGTGCAGCCTGAAAACATTTGAATCTTAAAACACCTGAGTGGGGGTGTACTTGTGTGTGTGTGTGTGTGTGTTTTTGTGTGTGTGGATGGGTGTGGGCGTGGGTGTGTGTGTGTGTGTGTGTGGGGGTGGGTGGGTGGGGGTGGGTGTGTGTGTGTGTGTGCGTGTGGGTGTGGGTGTGTGTGTGTGTGGAAACGTCTGGTTAAAGAAAACGTTTGACTTGAGGAACTAGAAGCCACTCTTGGGGTAAATTTGGATGGATCAGTGAGTCTCCAATAATAACACATTTCTTCTCCCGTGTCGGAGTGCCTTTTGGTAAATAATGTTTGAAAAGACCTTGTCTTCAGTGTTTGTCCTTCTGTTGCAATTTTCTCCTCAATTTGCGTCTTTCTTTCCAGTTTCATTGTCTATTTTTTTTCTCCATCACCTGAGCACAAACGGTCACACTCCGTCTCCTCCGGCAGCCCATTTCCTCGCCTGCTGTGTGGCCTAATTATACGTCTCCTTCATAATGTGCTCTTCATCCCACTGCCTCTCTCTGCCCTTACTACTCACACACCCTTCCTCTGTGTCCTCCCACTCAGTCTCAGGCCATGAGGATCGTGCGGACCGTGGGTCAGGCGTTCGATGTGTGTCACCAGCTGACCCTGCAGCAGAAAAGCGAGGATCAGGAGGACGAAGAGGGGAGGGTGGAGGAGCTGGAGGCAGCACCAGGTTATTCTCACCTACACACCAACCCGCTCGCAACTACAAAACACCTCCCTTCACTTTGCTCTCCTCCCAAATGTCAGGCTTTTGCTCAAGAAGAAACAAATTTGTGACAATTCTGGAAAAATATGTCATCATCCTCCAGCGCTGTCAGTTTTTTTCCCTCTTTTCTTTTTCCTTCAAAATGAAAGACGCCGATTGTTTTATATGAGTCAGCCAGGCCCATAGATCAAAGATCCACTATGTGTGGACTCCTGCCGGCCTCGAGACGCGGCGCGAGCTCCGCGCGAAGCTCTCTCCTGACGCATGTCGTTCTCTCCGCAGCGAAGAAGAGGCTCCTGCTGTCAGAGGAGACGGACCTCGAAGGCACCACGGAGGAGAGCATCGAGTGCGTCTCCTCGTCAGACCCGGAGAAGAACAAAAAGGACGAGGCCCTGGGAGCCGATGCCAAGGTGAGGTGCGGCTCGCTCACGTCGGCCTTGATCAATTCGGGTTTTCTCACACAACGCCCGGATGTTTTCGCACCCCATTAAAATCAGCTTTATTTATCCCAAAGGGAAGTGACGTTAAAGTTGTAACTCATATGAATTCAAGGTTTTTCCGCAGAGTTATCATAAATGGTAACAGCTGTGGCAGGAAAGATCTCCTGTAGCAGTCTGTATTACAGTAAATTTGAAGAAGCCTCCGACTGAAGACACTCTTGTTCTATAACAGTTCGCTTGTTCTCAGGGTTGTCCAAAATTTTCTTGGTTTTATGTAGAATCCTTCTTTGCACCATCATCTCATAGGCTTCACAGAACCAGCATTCTTTATCAGATTGTTGAGCCTCTTTAAGTCCCCGGTTCTGTTGCTGCTACCCCAGCCTTCATTTTCTCGGCTCAGAATCTAAATTCCTTGTTCAGAGATAACCTGTAAAGAAAAAGACTGTGAGAAAGCGGTCGCAGGAAGCTGAAGAAGAACTACAGGGTTGTTTTGAGGCTACCGATCGGATTGCTCTTTGCCAACCTCGACAGATGTTTCATTCGACAAGGTTTAAATATACAATTTTCCCCCAACTTTGCTAGTACTCTGACTTTTCACATTACGACCATGATTTTATGTCACGGTCCAAAATAAAGCAGCTTATAACCGCGAGGTCCAAGGAAAAGCATATTAACAGAGTATATAAATATTTGTATGACTCTCCTTTACTCTGACACCCCTAAATGAAATCCAGAGAAGAATTCAGAATTCATGTGATTAGCAAATTGTCTCCCTGTGTAGCTGCAGTGCTGTCTTTTAAAAAACATCCAAACTAATACAGTCCATTTGTGCAGAAAAATCCATGAAATTATTAAAAACTTCATATTCACATTTTTATATAGATGCCACTGTATACATGACAGACAAAGAACAAAGGTGGAATAATGAAAATACTTTATAATTCCGTACTGCTTGTTGTACATGCACAAAAAAGCAACAACAACAACCCCCCCCCACCCCTCCCCCACCCACAAAAATGATCAGCACATAAACTAAATTACTCAGAGCAGTCATTAAAGTAATCATTTTTATACTTGTTTGACTAAGCAAACTGTATTTTTGCTCCTTTGATCATATTTCTCCCAGTACTACAAAAAAACAAACTAGAAAGATCTAAAAAGGTACAAATACTGAACTCATTACTAATCCCTGAATCAAACGAACGCAGGCTGAAGGTTTCGCCTCGTAAAGCGTCTATGAAGCTGGTAAACAGCTCCGAGGGATTCACGGCGCGTCGAGCGAGCAGACTTTTGATTCTTGTTTGTGGAGGAACGCTCCACTAGGTCTCTTCAATATTGATGGGATGACGTGGTTTATTGATGAGACCACTGCGTGCTCCCGCTGAGGACAAGCCGCTGCCTGTTCCCCGATTTTTGACTGCCGCTCGGCGAGTCTCCGAGGCGCCGGCCGCTTTATCGCTATAGTGGGAGAAAACCGGTGCTGCCCTGGCAACGAGTGAAAGGGTTTAAGTAGAAATGCTTTTACAGTTTACAACAAGGAAGTGAACTTTATTTCTTCTATGTTTATTTTTTGTTTGTTTGTTTGTTTTTCTGGGTAGATGTGTTCATGTGGTGATAAACTATCGTTTGAAGGTCAGCTTTCTGCCAGATCCCACCATGTTGATCTTAGATTTGAAACTTTATTCATATTCTTTTCACCTGCTTTTCCTACACTTTCTCTGTAGCATAACTGAGGCTTGACAATTGCTTAGATCTTTTTTTAAAAAAATGCATGTTTAAGAAATCATTGAATCTCCTATGGCAACCATTCAGTTGTGCAAAACGCCTGGGTGGTCAGAGCTCCGCCTTCGAGAAAAAGCTCCTCCTCAGAGTCGCAGTTTCAAAGTTTCTGCCTCAAGTATCCTCCCCCACTCAGCTCCTTCAGACTAGCCAGCAGCAATTAGCAAATACCTGGTGGAACTGAGCATCTGCTGAGCTCTTTATAGGAGCTACTTCTCAGTGAAACGCGGATAATAACATTGTTAAAGGGTTAATAGAGGATTGCGGTTGTGATGACTTCCTGAAGGCGGAGTTCTAGAAAGAGACAGAGAACCAATTTCGAGGCGTTAAATTATAAAGCAAGATTTCTTTTAAGTCATATTTGTATATTATATTTATATTATATATATACCATATTTTTTAACGACACAAGTTAACATTCTTACCTGTTTGTGCTATGAGATGACAATGTGCATGGAAAATAATAATAATAATTCTGCCTCTTTAAAGTTTGCGCTGTGAAAGAATTTCTTCTGGTTTTGTTCTTTCGTCACACTTGAAAGTTTCAGATCATCGACCAAATTTTAACACCACACAACAATAAGATTAAAATGCAAAAAGCAGTTTTCAAATGATATCAGTTACTAAGGTAAGAGAGTCAGTTTAAATAAAAGATTACTTTACATAATATATCCTTTTTCAAATTCTTGAAAGTGTATCTAAGAATAAAGTTTAAGAGTTCTGATTAGATATTTGACTTTCACAAAATGCATCTGTCTTTCTAAAAGGTAAAGGCAATCAACAATATCATCCTCATTAGATCATACTTAATGTTCTTTATCTTCATTTACCGTCAGACAGCCGCTGCATTGATTTAGCCACAGTTTCACCAGGAGTGTTATTTAACCGGCCAAACTCTGAGTAACGGAGCTGCCCGCTGTGCGGTTAATGAGCCGCTGGTGTCGTAATTTGTTCCTCATATATGAGCCTCATAACCCACAGCTCCACTGGCAAATTCACTTCTCAGTCTTTAGCTTTTATTAGAGGCTAACAGCAAGATCTGTTGTTTTGTGATTGTCACACAATAACAGCAGCCTGGTTTTGCCTTGGGTGTTAAATAGAAAACAAGGTTTTCTATTCTTCTTGGGGGGGAAAAGGATGAAAGGACAATAAATAGTCAGATAATCTAGTTCTGATATAAACAAGCTAGACAGGACAGGTATTTATTTCCCTGGGAAGTACTGGGATCGATTCTCCACAGCAATAAGTGGCGGTGACTTTAAAGTTGTGGTATCTTCAAATCTGAACATGAGCTCAGCCAGTTGCAATATTTCAAACCAAGCATACATATCCCAAATTCAAGCAAGACAATCACGAGTCCGTTTGTCATCAAAAGTAAATACACATTGTGCAAATATTTTTAAAGGAGTTCAACAAACACTATCATGCTCAGGCTCTGGACCATCAGACGAGATGTTAGCTTAGCATTAATCAGGGGATTTTATGTTTTTATTGCATGAAGATGAAGGCAGCACAGCGTTTCTTTACATCGTCCTCCCTGAGGAGCTCAAACAATCAGATTCTCAGCTTTTAAACCACTTCTGTACATTTGATAATTTTTTTTTGTTATTAAAGTTTTTATTATTTCAGAACATATATGCATATAGTCCCTCCCAGCCCTCCCCAACCCCTCACAAAACAAAAACCACCAAGAAAACAAAGCAAAACAAAACAACCCAGGTCAGCACATATCAACTCAATAAAAGTTTCACAAAAAATTGGCATATGCAAATATCCTTGATGTCGGCAGAAACAACCACAGTAAACAGAAGTAGTCACTCGTCAGAATTTTCCAAAACAGCAGTTCATCAAAGGAGTTTACTTGTCCCAGTATTGCAGGAGAGGAAATAGTTCCAGGATTTCTTGAAGTTTTCTACGTTATTTAGCTTGGCCAGCATTTGTTCATATGACATTATTTCCAACATCAACTTCAACCAGCTTTTAACATTCGGAACAGTTTAAAATTTCCATAGTCTGAGGATTACTCTGGCAGCCGTGACCGTCCCCACCTGCACCACGGTGTTTTGGTGTTTTGACATATTAGGCGTCACTGTTTGATCCCCCAATAAGCAGAGTCTTGGTAACATGGGTATCCCCACACCTGTCCACTTTCCAATGTGTTGTAATACTGCTTTCCAAAATGGGGAGATGCATTTACATTCCCATATCGCATGTATAAAAGTTCCTGGTTCCGTGTTGCATTTCCAGCATAGGTTATTGGCGAGCAGGCCCATCCTATGGAGCCTGGATGGGGTGAAATAAAATCTATGCACCATCTTATAGTGTGTAAATTTCCCTCTCGATTCTTTAATATATTTCCCATTATTTGAAAGTACTTTCAACCATCCTTCATCACTAAAAATGCAGCCAAGGTCCCTCTGCCAGACAATCCCCAGACTTTTACATACATCCTTTTGCAGGCTATTAAATAATTTATAAAATGTGGAAGCCTTGGATTTTCCTTATGTATGAAATTATCTTTAACAATACAGTCTCTAATTTGTAGATATTTCCAGAAACTATCTTTTTTTATATTATATGTCAGCATGACATCTGAAAAAGACATAAAAACCTCGTCTGTATACAAATCGTCCACAATACGTATTCCCTTCACAAGCCATTGTTCCCAGTAAACAGTTTTTCTTCCAGTACAGATGGATGGATTAAACCACAATGAAGAGTACAACTGTTTTAAATGTGACATCTTACATATTTTATGCATCTCCTTCCATACTAATTTAGAATGTGCTAATACTGGATTTGTGGGAAGCGGTTGTCTATTATCCGTTTCACCATGGGAAAGGACATCTATTGATCTGAAAGGGTTCACTAATTCTTCTTCAATATTCATCCAACTCAGCTTTGTTTCTCCCTTTTCAAAAATATTTGGACAACGTGGACATTTCAAATGTGAGATTATAAAGCCTTACATTAGGGAGGGCCACGCCCCCTCCGGCCCTGGCAGCACAGCGCTTCTTTACGTCATCCTCCCTGAGGAGATCAAACGATCAGATTCGCAGCTTTTAAACCACTTCTGTACATATTTTTATTCTCACACACCAGCTCTCAAACATCTTCCCATTACTACTCCATAAATGATCGTTGTTAGGTATGCGGCGCTACGGCTACGCCTTCGTTTTAGACCTGTCATATGTGCTGTGCTTTTGGGGTTTTTTCTGCCACCTCAACATTTTTGCTAATAATACTGCAAAATCAAAAGTATTTATCTAACCCAGTGTGCTTTACAGTCATCGGACTATATAATAAATGTTTTTTCTTTTCAGTCAACTAACAATGAAGTATGCTAGGCTTCAGCAGAACAGTAAGTTCTCCGCTAGCTACAAAGCACACTGGGTTATCTGAACGCTTTTGATTTTACAGTATTATTAGTGAAAAGGTTGAGGCGGGAGAAAAACAAGTACACAGCAGACGTGACGAGACTGAAACGAAGGTGTAGCGTCAGACTGTTGATGGTTGCATACCTAGCAACCATCAGATATAGAGGAATAATGGGAAGATGTTTGAGAGCTGCTGTGTTGGTGGGTGTGTGTGTGTAAATGGGAGTTTAGAAACGTGAACAGACGTGGGTTAGTTCGATCAAAGCAGACCAAACAGGACAGTCTCATGTTAGTCATTCTCTTAGCAACCAGCTTTGACAACCTGCTCTCCGATTCCCGTCTTTTTGTGCGTTTGTTTATTTTCACTTCCTGTGTCGACGTTGCCTTTTCTTTATTAAATCTCTTTAGTGGAAACTACAGAGGGAATTTTAATCCGTTGCCTGACTTGTAAATCAAAGCAGTGATTCATCTTTTACATGAATGCTAAGCAGTTGCAGTCGGACGTCATGTCCCATCAGGACGCTTTTTTGTATTATTATTTTATTTATTTCTGTAAGTTGACCCTTCAGATGATAGCTCTTAAACCTCGCGGCTCTTCCAGTCGTTAATCCAACGTGATGATGGATCAAACTGCTCTCCGTCTCTTCTCCCCTCCTTCGTTTGGGCCTCACAGGGAGCCGTCTTCCCCGCAACATTCCTCGAGGAGTTCTGTGCTTTTTGTTCTCTGCCGCAGCTTGGCTTCATTAGCATGCAACGTGCTAATGAAATTCAGCCAGTCAGGAAATCATCTTAATAGCTTTTGCATCATCAGGAGCACCATCACTCAGATTTATGTCTCTGAGCGGTCGATCGGTGCCCAGACCTGCAAACTGAAGACATCTGAATCTGGATGGATGAAGTCCGGGGGGGGGGGGGGAGTTGCGTCTCTTTACGCTTATTTTTATTGAGCTTATTTGACAGGGACAATAACCAAACTGAATAAAGCAGCAGTCCCATGTCTGCATCATGGTGATTATAGCGTGGGTTAATTTGCAGCCCTTTTGTAAACAGCATCTCTAAGGAAGTGGAATGGTAATAAAAGAGTTCAATAATTAACAATAATATTAACAACATAAACAGAGTGATATACATGAAGCACAGGGATTTAAAACATAAAAAATTAAATGCATTAAGCGTGAATGCAATGCTGTTATTGACACAGCAAGAGTTTGGTTTGTTTTTCCCATTACTTATTCAAAGTTCAGAGAGCGCGTACCGTCCTGCTGTTGACCCCTCGTTACCTTAGTGACATTTTTGGACCGTGGGAGGAAGCCGGAGTACCCAGAGAAAATCCACTTGTGCACAGGGAGGACACGTAGTGTGACAATAAATGAAACTGTTGAGTTTTGTGACACCAAATAAAATAATGACTTCATTTAAAGGCGGCGTTTCAGAAAGAGCAGGAGCTTCTTAAAGAGACAGAAGCGCAATTTCAAGGCATTACATTACGAAGTTTCTTTTAAGTCACATATGATATATAGCATTTTTATAACAACTGAAAGGTAACATAGTAACTTGATTGGAACTACGTGGCTGGAAAATGCATAATACCATCCCTTTAACATGTCGGGAGGTGAAAGGTTTTATAGTGTTCAGCATATATATTTGTTGAATTCTTCAAATATAATATGTCTAAACCAGGTGCTTTCAATCCTTTAATTTGTTTGTTTATTTAATTACTTATATTTTTCAAACCGGTTTTTGAAAAACAAGAAAACAAGTGATCAGTATGACAAGAGGACAAGAACAATTAGCTACTGTTCTGTTTAAAAGGGAGTAGGAGGAAGTGAAGTCTTATTTAATCTTACCCCTAATCTCGGTTTAATAAAATATACCGACTCAAAAATGATCAGAAATCGGTCATTTAAACCAACTTACGGTATTCATCATGCCTGTTCGATATACTGTGCTGAAGAATCAACAAATAAATTATACTACCTGAGCAAAGTGACTCAGAAAATCTACTTTGAGTGATTAAATAAATCTGAAGCAGTGAGGCGTCAGACGGCTCAGTGACATTTAGCGCTGATCTGGTTCTGCTCCGTGTGTTCAGGTGTGTGAGGACTCTCCTCTCCTGCTGAGCTCCCCCGTCATTGAGGCCTCCTCCCTGGCCCAGCCTGCGGCCGAGGCCTCCTGTTCCGCGGAGCACCAGGTCCGGCTGCTCCAGAAGCAGCTCCAGCAGCAAGAGCAGCAGTCGCTGGCAGCTTCCGCACAGGTCACTTCCTGTTTTTCTTTTTTGGTTGTTTTTTTTTTTTATGTTCCAATTGCGTTTGAGAATAATTCAGATTCAGGTAAGGCTGGAAAAAAAAAACTGGAGAAACCGAACGCCTCGAACGGAAACTCAATTTTTGTGCCGTTTCCTTCCAAGGCAAAAAGCCACAAAGGGAAAAAAATCCGTTTGTTTTCACCGACTTGTGCTTTGCAGGTCCACGTTCTGCAGGAGCAGCTGTCGGTGGAGATGTGCGCGCGCACCGAGGCCCAGGCCCGAGTCCAGAGATTGCTGCAGCAGAACACCGACCTGCTGCAGCACATCTCCCTGCTGGTCAAGCAGATCCAGGAGCTGGAGCTCAAATCGGCTGGACACTTGACATCTAGTGAGTGAACAAACAGCTTCGCTTCCTTGTTTATTTTGTTAGATTTTTCTATTTTCCCCTCCGCAAAAACTTCAAACCTCCCTTTCCTCTCCTTCCCCTCCTTTCGGTTTGGTTTTCTCGCCCTATCTTCCGGTTATAGCTCCTTTTTATCTTCCACCGCTGGCACGCAATTAATTATCCCATGACAGGCCTGTCAGAGAATGCAGTGAGGATCTCTGTTCTTCCCCCCCCCCCCTCTTTTCCCTGCATCCAGCTAGTGGCGATAAGCTAGCATGCAGTAATTACTTGTGAAGCCCTGTCAGCGCTGACATCATCCCACTCTGTGCAGCTTCTCCTTCTCTGCATAGAAGATTTTTTGGTCTTGTTTTCTGTCTTTTTATGCGAATCCTAAAGTTCCACCTCTTCTTCGCTTCCCACCACTCGGTGCCTCGCAGAAGCATTCATAACTTGGACTTTTTGAAATTTCGTCACGTTACCCTCTGTGTATGCCACTGAGATCATTCACATGAAACAAACACACACCAGCAGTGTTTCTCAATTATTGTCTATCATTTTCATTCGCAACAGCAGCTGCGTTTGACATTTCTAAAGTAAATTAGCTTAACGGAAACGCACCAATTTCGAAACAACTCTCATTTTTGGATAAATATTTTTGCCCTCTAAGATGAGTTTTTTTTTTTTCTTCTTTCTCTTTTTAACTGTATCAAAAACATTGCCATGGAAACACTTTTCGCACCAAACGAGTCACAGGAACTGGATGTTACCACTGGTGCAAACCATGAAGAAGACGCAGAAGACAGGAAGTAGTTGAGGATGATGTGTTTTTTTAATGACTTATTGCGAGAACAAATGTATTCATGTGTGATCTCAATTGTGTTTCTTATTTAATGGAAACACAGCTATTTGTGAAATTGTGTTTTTCCGACATTAGTGGAATATCAATAAAGTTTTGCGACTATTTGTAATGGAAACTGTAAACACAATGACCCAAATTTGTACAGATGAGAGCATCAGTTTAACTCTTCTTCTCTCCTTCATATCATGTCAGTGGGTTCCCAGGACAGTCTTCTGGAGATCACGTTCCGTGCCAAGCCCCCCGATGCTCCTGGTGCATCCATGACTCGTTCCTCATCCGCGGGCCCGTTAGCAGCTCCTTCCCAGCTCCAGATCGCTGACGGCGCCTGGTTCTCGGCCCTGTCCGGGCCCTGTTCCCCGGGCGCCACCGGCGCCGACTCCGACGCCGTCCCCCTGGGGCCGAGCGGCAGCGGGGTCCGACTCGAGTGCTTCCGCTTCTCCTCCCTGGTGTCGGACGGCCTGGCCGGGGGCCGGGACGCTGGAGAGACGCCCAGCGACGAGAGCTCGCTGCTGGGGGAGCAGGTGCTGGGGGCCCTGGAGCTGCTGCGCTTCAGAGAGTCCGGCATCGGGTCGGAGTACGAGTCGAACACGGACGAAAGCGACGACCGCGACAGCTGGGGGCAGGGAGAGGGGGCGGGGGCGGACGGCGCCGCACGGCTCTTCAGCGTGCTGAATTCAGAGAGTCTGCCGGACTGCCTGGGGGACGAGATGGCCGTTTAGCGGTGCGACGACGTCTGGGCGAGGCGAGAGAAACTTATGCACCACTTCGAAGAAACTGGTGCAGAAACCTACTGAGGTATCACACAAAACTTATGAGTTGTGAGGAAAAAAACAAAAAAACAGAACTCGTCTATGGAGCTAAATTGGGGCCATAACCTTTGTTAAAAAGAAAAAAAATGTAAATTGGAAAAAAGATTCTCCATTGAAAAATTATTTTGAAACTGAAAGAACATTTTAAGCTCAAAAGAAAATTTAAACCTGAAAAAATTTTCAAAACTGCTTCAGTTTCAATTTTTTTTTTTAAGTTTCTTTATTTTTTTCTTTTGAAAAATTTAGCTTCATACTCATCTGCACTGTCCGTCATCTGCAGCTGTAATGTAACTATTCACGCGCCTTTCTTTTTTCGATTGTCTTATTTCTGTATTTTACTTTCTTTGGTCAAATTTACTCTCTGAACGGTAAAAAGAAAAACAAAACAAAAAACTAAAGAAGCAGTATTTCTATGCTACTGAAAACAGTGACCCTTTACTGCTAATGTTATCAAAGTCTTTTCTTCTGCTGCCCTTCTAGATCGCTAACATTCCTTCAATAGCTGCTCAGCAGCTGCTGGGTTTTTTTAGGGCTTGAAAAAAATAATCTGCATCTGCGTGTTCATCCAGTTGTGAAATTTACTGATGACAAAATGTTCTGATAGGAAATGATTATCTAGTGTGTGTTTTTTTTCCCAATAGCTTTGGAAATAATATATTTTTCACAAGGCATCTCAGTTCTATGGAGGGCCAAAAGGGACAAAATTAAATAATTAAATATGACGCAGATAATTAATTTAATTGGTATTAATAAATTCCTGCTGCTGCAATGTCACCATTAGATAATTTTATCTGTCAAACCTGCCCATCAAAGTCGAGTGGCGGCGCTCTGTGCAGGACTGTGTTCTGATGAACTCCACCGATTCTTTGAAAATTATGGAATTGTTGTCATCTGATGACAACAAGAGGTTGTCATCTGGACCACGCAGAGGAGAAAGTCGAACAACTGATTAAATACCACGATTTTCAAAGAATGAGGCTAAAGTTGCGGAGTTTGACAAAAGTTTTAGCCCCGCCCATAGCCCTGCCCCTTCACTTTGACGAACACGGTTGACAGATGAAACTATCTCAGGAGCTGAAACTATGAATTAATTAAACATGTATTTAAATAAATTTTTACAAAGTTTGAATTTTAATGATTTCATTCCATATTCAATAAATGATTTAGTGATGTATTTATTTAGTTTTGTCCCATTTGGCCCTCCACAGGTTTTGACCAGTACTGGGCAATGTTTTTCTGAAACTTGTGTCAAAAAAAAAAGCTTCTGAAACTTATTTTAAAAAGCTCCAAAATGTGTTTTTATTTTTTGTTGCTATTAATCTTTATTATGTTTAACATCAGGTTCAGCAAGTAACGCATGACCTCATCCACCTCCTGCATATGAAAAGCACAGAAGACTACAACTCAGCTCTACAGACAAAATATAACTCTTAGGAATGAAATGTAAATCTAAATTCAAAGCTGCTGTCACACTGTTAACTAGCTAGCTGGCTGTTTATATGTGTGTATTGAAAGAACGTTTGTTTCAGAAGGTCCAGACATGAGGAAACAGTGGAACAGTGGAATATGCATAATTCAAGAGAATTAATTTTGTCTCTTTTTGATTTTGATGCGCTCGTGTTCTTAATAGTACATGTGCACTGGGATCAAAAGTGTGGAATTCACTGTTCCTGTTGTGACACCATACGTTTTTTGGGGTTTTTTTTACTTGTCGTACTGAAGGATCAACTAACCATCTGGGAGTCAGTTGTCAATGCCCAACGAAGTCCCCCAATTTATCAGACAAATATTAGCCAATCGGGAAGTAGTTAAAGCCATTACACTTTCAGTATCAAGCTTCAGCCATGCTAAGGTGAGTGAGTCTTCATCACCACAGACAGCATAGTGTAGCATGAGATGAAGTCAGTTATTGGTTGTTGCAACAATAACATGCATGTGTCACTCATACAGCAGATTTTTGTCAATATGCCCAAAAGATTTGTAGCAGCTACGCTTCACAGTTTCAGATTGTGTTTGCTACAGTATGAAATGTGTAATAAAGTGATGCGGAAGTTTTAATTTTCTATTTGAGACAAAAGGCAGAGAGGCAATATTATCCAAGGGATGTCAGACAAACAAACATCAGTGGGTGTGGATTTGAGACCACACTGGGTAACTGACTGAATCAGAAAGTAGGTCGGGCTGCCTTCCGTTGGAGCCGCTTCAAGAACCCAGGTTGACCGAGTGTCTGCGTAGCGTAGCGTGAGATTAAGTGATGTCATTATTGGGACATTGCTGCGAAATTTATTGCTTTCACAAATTTGATTGTAGTTGTGTTTGTATGTGATGTATACTGTGTCTAAATTGTTAAAAGTTTGTTCCCAGGTAAAAACATGATCATTATTTTTGATCAAATTGACCATCAACAGCTTTTTATGAGGTATGTAGCAAGTTTGTGACTTCAAGAACCACTATTATAAAAAGTTTGAATATATGTGTTAGCTTCACATATTCAGGAAAAATAATTTATATTTTGGTTAAAATATTGGGAGAAATAATTAGCCACCTCTTATCTATGTCTTTTATCGAACAACAGTTTTTAGTAATAGTAAGAGATCTGTTAAATAATACAAACGTAGGGCAGACTGAGCTTCTTTAAGCAGTATTATGCAAGACTTACAGATAATTTCATATAAACAATAAATAAGTCAAAAGATGACATATAATTTCATTAAAGGATCTAGGATTGTTCCTGTAGCTCATCAGATTAAATTACCAAAATAAACCGGATTTCCATTTAAATCCTAAATTTAAACATAACAGAATGATGTTATATGATAAGTATTAAAGATTCTCTATAAGAAAAAACTCAGAATACTAAATTCATCCATCCATCCCTTAGAGGGGTCGGGAGGTGCTGGTGTCTATCTCCAGCTACGTTCCGGGCGAGAGGCGGGCTCACCCTGGACGGGTCGCCAGTCTGTCGCAGGGGAACACAGACAGGACACACAACCATACACACACACCTAGGGATAATTTAGAGACCAATTTCTCTTTAAATCAGATTTAGATTTATGATTAATCTCTGGCCGGGAATCAAACCCAGGACCTTCTTGCTGTAAGGCAACAGCTCTACCAACTGCACCACTGTGCAGCCCTAATACTAACTTCGTGAAACATATTTCTAAAAGATCTAAAAGTTGTCACGACCGCACTGTTTGTTTTTTTGTGTATGTTTGTGTTTGCGATATTCATATTTATTTATATGGGGCAATAAATGTTTTTGGAGTAAATTGTGCTGCACAGGCTTTAACTTTAAACTGAATACATGGCATAAAACTGAGCATGCATCTAAACAGTATGACCTGTTCTATTCACTTGTACAATGCATAAAATAATCAGCTTGAGTTTCTTCATTCTGGTTGTTGTTTAACATGTCTGTGCAACATTATCAGACATTTCAGAGGGAAATGGCTAACTAGGCTTCTGTCCTTAAAAATGTAGCCATGTCACAGTGGCAGCGCTAATTACTAATGGAATACGTTTTTGTAAGTCTGGTTATGTTGCGCTGTCATGGACAGTCGGTGTAATTTCAGTGAGAAGACTTGGGTAAAAGTTTTATTTAGCTAACATTAACTTTATCAAATCAGAAGATTTTTGACAGTCAACTTAATAATGCTAATGCTGCTATGCTAACAGAACTGATAGCATTTGTTCAGTTGCATCAGCATTGTTTAGATTGGATATATCTGAACAGTTTTTTTTTTTTTTTTTAAAACACATTAGATTTATGAAACAAGTATTATATTTGATTTTTAAGAAAGGAGCAAATTTAACATTTCTTGGGACAATCTTGGATTGAGACAAGAATCAAAACAGTAACATATGAAGCCCAGGCTGACTATTTCTGCATTTCAGACTGTTTAAACCTGTTAATTCGATCATAAAAACAGAAAAATTGTTTTTTTTAGTTTCGAAAAAGATTGTTTAAATCTTGTTCTCATAGGCTAATTGTAATTTAGAAAGCGTTGTTCAGCTACACATGTTGCTCATTTTCATTAGCCTTGTTGCTGAAACACTAACTGTGTTTCCATTGACCATATAATTGCGCAATTTGACATTTCGAAAGTAAATTTACTTTATGGAACCATGTCAATTTTGAAACGTCTCTAGTTTTCTGATTAAAATGTTTTATCTCAAGGGTGAGGTGTTTGGTTTTTTTTGTGGCTGTATCAAAATGAGCTTCTTTCACAGAATTGCAATGGAAATACTTTTGTCGCTTCACATGAGCCACATGATCGACAACAAGATGTTACCACTAGCGCAAACCACGAAGAAGACAAGAAGCAGTTGGACAATGTCGTGGCATGTCTTGTAATGACTTATCAGTGAACGAACTTATTCACGTCTGAGGTTCATTGCTTTTCTTCTTAAATGGAAATTGCTAAATTGTGGGGGTTTTTTCCAAGTTCAGTGGAATATTGACGAACCACACCGCCCCACTCCCAGTAAAAGAAGCCGTCCCTCCAGTACTACATGGTGGCTGTCCATAAACTGCTGCATCATTGTTGCTTTACACGTTGAAATGTTTCGGGACAATTTTAGGAGCGATGACGCTCTGTTGGACACTTTTGGACTCTAATGCACCAGCTCCACCATGACGACTGTGAGTGTATTTATTATCCGTGTCCCCGAGCCGGGACGGTTTCTCTGAGCCGTTTCAAAACGTGAATGTCGTGTTGTTTTTCTTCCTCACTTTTCTCTTAAAGTTTCTAACCTCCTTCCTTCTCTCTTTCTGTCTGTTACCTACATTTTTTTCCCTCCAGGGTTATGTGTGTTCACAAGAAGTGTACTAAAAATGAAAGTGCACTTATGTTGATGTTCCTCATGGAATTAAATGTCCTTTCTCAAAATCCACTTGGTGCCGTGATGCGTCTTGTACATTTGATTTAGGGAAGCACAGCTCCACTTTTTTTGGTCTTCTGATATCGATATCGGCTGAATTGACTTAAGCATTTTTTTTAAAAACATAAACATAGGTGTTTTGAATTACAAATTTATTTGGTAACTTTGCACCAGTACAGCACAACTAAAAACACCAATAGCTTCACAAATTTGGTCAGACATGTAGAACCAACACAACTTTAATTTGTTCAGTCAGTGCAATTAGGAGTAGAAGAGCCAATGTAAAATAAATAATAAGAAAACTGACGAGAACAACAAGTTGACTATCTTGGTCAACCTTTTAAAAATAATAAGTGCAACAAACTTCTTTTGAATGGTACAGAAAGTGAAATTAGGAATTCAAAATATGTAAAATAAATAATAAAGCATGATGTAGCTCAGAGCACAAAGCATAGAATTAGACTGAATAGATCCGCCCTTATGGATTGCTTCAAGCGTCACGATACCCGATCTATAATTCACGACCGATTCAAATATTAATATCGGATCGGTTCAGCTCTACTTTTTGAAAAGGATCTCCGAAGTGAAACAGTTTTCCAAAGTAAGGACATCCTTTAAATAAACAAACAAAACAAACTCTTGACCTGTTGTGAAAAGGAGATGCGGGAAGTTCTCGGTGTAGGATGGCTCGGAGCCGCAGCAGCTGTGCTCATTAAACCGGATCAGATTCCATTAAGCGCAGCGCGTCTGCAGGCGGCAGCAGCTCCGTGTAAAGCTGATAAGCTGGAAAATATGAATAATATCAGCCATTACCCGCCCACATCCGTCCGCGGCGTCCTGCAGCTGCTGCTGACACAGATAGTGGGCGGCTCGCTGCAGTTGGCGTCCTCTTTAATCTGCTTGATTATCATAAAAACAGAAAGGGTCATCCTGTTCACGCTCTCAAATCTTCTTTTGTGTTTTGCCAATAGATTGAATCGATAGATGTAAGATGATGAGTTTGCATATGTTAAAATGTTCCGGTATGATCCCTTGCTTGAGGTTTGAGGGGAGTGGTTAAAAACTGGCATAGAGAATAAAGTGGGTAAATGATTGGCTGGGTTTTGATTCAGCATGTTTCTATTTTACTATTCTGATTTTCTACACAATATAAACATCTCAGTTTCTGCGCTGCTGCTTCTGAAACAAAAACTTGCCATCTGGTAAAGTTTCTCTGATACAGGAATAATTATTCTCCCGTTTTTTATATGGCGTCTTGGAAAAATATTAATTGTCCTTGAAGTCAGGTAATGTTACAAATACTAACTTGAATCTTTTTTGTTAGAATTGTGACCAACAAAAAGTAGTACAAAATTGTTAACTTGGATTTTCAAAAATTTTCTCTACTTAAATTTTAACTTTCTATTCCTCCTTTACTTCTTTTCTGGTTTCTGATGCCCTGAAATCCATGCTCTGGTAAGTTTGTACTCTATTAAAGAGGTAGTATTACGTGTTTTCCAAGCACATGGTGCCATTTTATAGCACAATCAAGTAAGTTTGTTGGTTATAAAAATGCTATATGTATAACAAATATGACTTAAAAAACATTAGACTTCCTAATTCAATGTCTTGAAATTGGGCCTGTCTCTTTAAGAAGCTCCTGCTCTTTCTGAAACTCCACCTTCAGGAAGTCATCACAACAAGGCTCGTCTGTTAACCCTCTAACAACGTTCCTAGGTTCAACCAGGCGTTTTGCACAGCTGAACGGTTGCCGTGGGAGATTAAAGGATTAAAGAATCATATTAACCCTCCAGGTATGTTTTTGATAAGGGATTAACTTTATAACATGATGTAAAGCTCCAAAAAGTAGATGTTACATGATACTGCCCCTTTAAGACGGGTAGAGATTAGCTGAGTATTTTTTTTTTTTAGTTCACTAGAAAAAAAAATCAGGTGTTAAGATTGAAGGGAAACAATTTCACTTGTTCATGTGGGCTACAACCTAACCCAAAGAAATGAAACCATCTGGTGGTATTGTGATATTTATAAATACGTACATAAACTTGGATATGGATGATATGAAGGGAAAAGTTGAAAAGGCTTCAACTGAAATTCATCTTGGAGATCTTTGGAGTCGTGAACGGCCTCAAGTGAAACGTGTCAGTCTTCTGCTTACGTTTTGGTGCAGTTTGTGGATTTACGTGATATTTAAAGTGCTAACCTGCTTCTGCTTCTGATCTTTACCAAACGTACAGCAGCTCTCCTCTTCGGGGTCACAATTTCAAACAATCCCAGCTCGAAACGTGTCTATTTTCTCTGTTTCTCTCCTTCCATCCCAGACGGGTTAACTGTTACATCAGCCTATGTTTTCCTTCCTCTCTCCCCCCCCCTTTTCCTTCTCTCTCTCTCTCTCTCTCTCTCTCTCTCTCTCTTTCCCTCTGAGTCTCCTGTCCAGACCCAGAAATACCTTCCAAAGACGAGGTCAGCAGCAACTCCCGGCTTTGAGTTCATCAAGTTCTAGAGAATGTGGAATCTTCTCTGAGAGAGGACAGAGGAACGTCAGAATGTAAGTAAAACAACAAATCTCACCTCAAACTGTTAAAAAAAAAGTAATATATTCACACAACTTACTCGTTAAAAGTAGCATTTTCTTAATCTAGATGCAGGATTTGGAATTCAGTCTTAAATGTTCCTGCTACACTTTTTATGTTTGTATAAATGGAGCAATAAATTCAATAGAGCTGTCCAGTTGAAGATTTAAAGTCTAATGTTTTGATTTTCTCCGACTAAGTCTTCCGCAGACGTATGTAAGAACGCAGAGCGAATGAGATCAATGACTCCAAATGGAAGAGTTAGAAAAAGAAAAAAAAAAAACGCTTCTTATTCACAATCTGCCTTTTCAGGACCGCAGCTCCTTGAGACGACGAGCGTCATGGCGGTCAAACTGAACCTTTGCTGCGTCTTCTTCATCCTGACGGCCGCCACCGTAAAGCCTCAAGTCAATCCAGGTAGAGACTCGTTCGGATTGTTCATCTGCCAGCCAGAAGGCAGACCAGTCAGCTGCTGTCCATAAGATTATTCGAAAAGTAAAAACATTGGCATGTTGTCCGGACCTTAAGGTGGGTGGGCTCAGAATACATGATGTGTGTGTTTGTGTGTGGGCGCTCGCGTGTGGGGGTGGAGTTGTACCTGCGACATCCAACAACTATAGAGACCTACTGGCACCATTGAGGACATTTTCCAGGTCATCACTTGTTTTCTTGCAGTTCTGCTGGTTAGAATTAGAGTTATGATGTGAATTATGTTTTGGTTAAAGTGTGTGTTAGGAATATACTGGTAATATTTTTTGGATTTGAATTGAACTTAACTGAATAGTTAGGGTTAGAGAACATGTCTGGGTTAGGCATTTATCGTATCGTTTATCACTTAACACTTATCGCAATAAATTTCTCCTCCCAATGAGAATTTTGATTCATGGTTGTCACAATAAATTATTGATGTTAACGACCACTTAATGATGTTTAAAACCCCCAGAATGTATTTTGTAGTGTTGAGATTGTTAGTTTTATTATTTTTCTCCACTGTTTAGACATTAGGAGTGTGCATTTATTGTATCGGTTATCATTTATCGTGACAAATTTCTTATCACCATAGGAATTTTTGATTCATTGTTGCCACAGTGAATTCCAGTTAATGATGTTTAAAATGTCCCCACAATTTTTTCAGTGAAAAATTGCTTTACTAATTTTTTCACTGAAGGCATAAAAAAAAAGTAGTATGCAGTTATTCTTTATGTGACCTTTGTCTCAAAGAAAGCAAATTCAAGTCACGGCCACACGGTTACCTCAGAGAAGAATTGATAAGAATTGATATCATCACTTTTATCCTTATCACAAAATGCAAAGTGTGGTGATGAAACTTTAAGTTCTTTTTCTAAAAACAGCTTCTAAAATGAACGGAAGCCGATGTGAAGTTCTCTGAGCGGTAGCAGTACAACGAAGTGTGTGTGGGGGTGTGTGTGTGTGTGTGTGTGCGGTTTGCCCAGTGGTCAGGAGGCAAACATCCTCAGCACAGGCAGACCTTTCAGGAGCAGGACGCAGGGTAGGGAAGGCAGAAGGTTTGTTAGCTCTGGCTAACACACACTTCTGCACTCATTCTCCACACGTGACCAATCAGGTGCGTTCTTACATTTCAAGACTTTTCCTTTCTCTGCCTTCTTAAAGCTTTGTGGGCAACGGGGCAACAAGAAAACCTAGACCGGGGATAGGATTAATCAGGAGCCCTTTGTCTGCTATATTTGGGATCAGATGCTTTCTCTAATACTTTGAGTTTTGTTTTCCTAAGAAAATCTGGGCCGGCTTTCTAAGATGTTTTTTTTTTTTTTTGCTAAAAATGTCACGAAAACTGAGGAAAGTGAAGAGCGACCAGTTCAGCGGGCACTCCCTTCTCGTTTTGCTTAGACTGGCACACACACAGTGATGCCTCTGTTTGGCTTCAGGGGCCACGCAGGGCAGCAGGAAAAGGGGCAAGAGGGAGGAAGGCAGTCCAGTCCAATTAGTACTCAACTCCTCAGGTCCTGTAGAAATATATAAAAAGAGGAGAGTGGGGGGGGAGGGAAATGGCAAGACACTTGCAAAAGTATCCATGTCCATTAAACTTTTCCATGTTTTGACACCAACACAAACTTCAGTGTGTTTTGAAGCCTTCACCAAGTTGGACAAGATGTTCACTGCTCTGGAAATCAAAACCTGAAAAGGTGTTTGTATTGAGCTTCCTCGGTCAGGACTTAAAGGGACGGTACTGTTTTGAAATCGACTTTTTTGAGTCTCGTGTTATAATGTTATTCGCTCATCAAAAACATACCTGGAGTGTTGCCTTGACTCTTTCATTCATATTTGAGAAATCCCTTAATCTCCCGTGGCAACCAGGTGTGCAAAACACCTGGGTGGACCTAGCCCCGCCTTTGAGGACGAAACTCCTCCTCAGAACAACAGTTTCCAAGCTTCTGCCTCACAGATCAGCCCTCCCCTGGGACTCCTCCACTCAGCTCCTTCAGACTAGCCAGCAGCAGTTAGCAAACACCAATACGAGAGGTACGAACTGCTACTCAGTGAAAACGTTGTTAAATGATTACTGGAGGAGGCATGTTGCGATGACTTCCTGAAGGCAGATTTCGGTCAAGTCAAGCTTATTTGTGTAGCACATTTGAGCAACAAAGCAGATCAAGGTGCTTCAAATCATAAAAACATGGCAGAATAATCAATTATGAAACAGGCAAAAAACATTTCATTTTTGCCAAATGTCATCATCAAGAGTGATGATTAAATACAGATCAAATATATCAATTCTGGTTACTATTCATCAATGGCAGCTCTGAACAGATGGGTTTTAGCCCTGATTTAAAGGAACTCAGCGTTTCGGCAGTCTTGTAGTTTTCTAGAAGTTTGTTCATTTGCTTCTCCATGTTTGGTTCTGGTTTTGGTTCTGGGGATGCAGAGCAGGCCAGAAGGTTCTTCCAGAAGTTGAAGGTTGACACAACGACAGCAGATCTTTAATGTGTTCAGTGAAACCAACAGAGTATTTTACAGCAGCTGCGTTGTGTCTGCTTGTCTTTTCAGAAACGTGTCGCTATCCTCTGGGCATGACCGGCGGGCAGATCCAGGACGAGGACATCTCTGCTTCCAGTCAGTGGTCCGAGTCCACTGCCGCACGATTCGGAAGGCAACTTTAACTCCTGCTTTCATTCCAACACCTCACTCCTGATCTATTTGAGAAACAAAAAACTGCCAGTCGTGAATTTAAACTCCCTCTTCTTTTCTTTTTTTCTTTTTCGCCCTCTTCTTCCACAGACTGGACTTTGACACCGGCGACGGGGACGGGGCCTGGTGTCCCGACATCATGTCGGAGCCGGGCGGCTTCAAGGAGTACCTCCAGGTGGATTTGCGCTCGCTGCACTTTATCACCCTCGTGGGCACCCAGGGTCGCCACGCCGACGGCATGGGCAACGAATTCGCCCAGAGGTACAGAATAAAGTACAGCCGGGACGGCGGCAGCTGGATGGGCTGGCATGACAGGATGGGGAATCAGGTGCGTGTGCTTTCTGGACAACATTACTTCATAAAACTGAGTCAGTCACGGCAACAACGTGCTGATTATTTTTAATTGTATCTCTGGGGAACAATAGAAACAGACTGAGTATCTGTTTTAACAGTTTCATAATAAAAAGAAAAGCCAACAGATCTTTACGGTGACGGGCTGGAACTTAGTCCTTTTTACAAAGTGCCAAGGCATTTTCATTATTGTTGCAGCGATCGCAGTTTTTAGGCCAAGTACCGATCATTAAAAAGCCCAACCTGTCGATTCCAATTTTGGCCGATACCAATTTATTTTGTCTTTTGTCTGAGAAGTTGCTAAGTATAACAACAGATTTGCCAAGTTGGCATCAGCAATGTGACTATTGTTGTTAATGGTTGGCCCATCACGATAACAAATTTTGCTGGACAATAAATCGCTCCAGAAGTTATTGCGATAAACGATAGTATTGTTGTTTTGAGATCATTTTCAAGCAATGTAATGCTAACGGCATAATAATGCGAGAAGACATTCTCAAAGATTAATAAACTATAAATGCTAATGAACATTTAACACTGGAACTGGAAGACATTTTAAATATATGAAATAAATGAAACAACCGAAACAACAAAACACATTAATTATGACGTTTCTGTAAGCATAATTGTCCTTCAAAAAACTGTCTAGTTGAAACCAAAACACCAAACTGGAGACTTTTGTCATCCAGTTTTTTTTTTTTAGAGAAAGAGAGACAAGCGATAAATCATTCAAACAAACATTTTGTTTGTTTTAAATTATCATGATATTAATTGATTTATTTGTTACTGCGACAGGGCTAGTTATTGTTATCACAGTTATTACAGTTATCACATAACTGCACTGGAAGTATTATTTTCTAGCAAGGCAAAACGCAGTTAAACCATATTTATAATGATCGGGCTTTCTGCTGGTGTCAAAATTAAGACATCTTAGCTAGCTTGCTAGCTAGCAAGATTAAATAGATTAAACAAGGTTAAATAGTCTTACAACAAAACTTAACACCTATGATTAACATATTTAAGGCCAACTTACTTAAAAAAAAAAGTAAGATATTTTAAGCTCTTCAGGATTTTTAAGACTTTTTAAGGATGTGCGGACGCCGTGATGATTTCAGTGCTAATGTCACTGTAAGAATTACTGAACCTTTTCTTTTTAAATAAGATTTTGGGCATTTTTATTTTTGTTTTTCCCCTCACCGTCTGGATTCTGTGTTGGGTTTGTCTCATTCCAGATCGGTTCCAGCTCCAATTAGAAAGTTGGATTTTCCAAGTCGGACGCAAAAAGCGACTCCATTTAATTTTGTCCTTCTCTAGGCAGAGCGAATGCTGCTGCATTTGAGGCTAAAGTTGGAGGGGCGTCACAGGTGGAGACAGAGATAAGAAAGCTGGCGGCTTTTCACTCGCTTCTAAGCGCGACACGCCAGGCAGCCCTTCAGATCGGGGCAGAATTTTTTTTATTTTCACTTAGGTTAAAATTCAGACACACGCTTTGCGCCAGTCTAAAGGCAAAAAAAAACATTGCTAAAGATGTTTTCCTCCAAACCAGGAATGTGCAAGAAAAAAGACATAGTAGAAACTACATTATGTTCATGCTATGGCTATGTTACATAAACATTAACATGTGTGGCTGAAATAGTTGCCCGCCTTACAGAATTGTTTTGTTTTTGTCACAGTTGTTTCAGATCATATAACAAATCTCAATATCAGAGAAAGATGAGCTGAAAAAAATCCTGATCCTAAGCAGTGGTGCCACCAAGAGGGGGTCTAGAGGTGGTTACAGCCCCATCTTGAAAAATGTTAAATAAAAAATAATAAATAACTAAATTTATATTAAATGTAAATTATGCATTTCCTGAGCTGTGAATCCTTGTAAATTTTTTCTAGTCTGGTCTGGTCACCCCACGCAAATTTTTTGTAAAAAATCTTTTAAAAAAGTAATTAGCTTTGCCCCCAAAAGCATAAAAAGCCTGTTTAAGGCCATCCCACAGTACCGATAACAGATTTAAATCTTGACTTTGATTAGGTCACTCCAAAAAATGTTCATGGGGGGGGGAGAAAAAAGCAGGAGGAATCAGCCCTGCGTACACAATCTGGCCTGGGATAAGGAACCTCAGATTTAGAAATTAAAGTAAAATTGTCAAAATAAAAGGCAAAAACTTGTTGATTTGATTGCTGTCGTACCAATGAGGATTTTCCCTTTGACTATTGAGTAAGTTATACATAATCTTTTGACATGCTGTTTATAAAAAAAACTTTTTCTTCATGAAGGTGTCCTGTTAAATTATTTTATGATATTCTCTAAAATTATTATTATTTTTTTATTTTCTATCAGAAAAAAAAACGTGTGGTGGAATAATAATGAAGTCCTACTTAAACATGATATCTAAATCTATTTTCAAACCTTTAGTACCATTTTTACAAATTTAGATTGCAGACATTGATTTGTATTATTTGTCTTCTGTTGGTGCAGAAGAGCAGATATTAATCTGTCAAATTAAAGTCTGCTTCTGTTCAGGGACACACTGAGTTATGTCTAATCTGAACGCCCCGCCTCTCCTCTCGCAGGTCGTCGAGGGCAACAAGAACACCTACGATGTGGTCCTGAAGGATCTCGAGCCCCCCATCGTCGCCCGCTTCGTCCGCTTTATGCCCGTCATCGACCCCTCCTCGATCGTGTGTATGAGGGTGGAGCTCTACGGCTGTGAATGGCTGGGTTAGTCTGGGCTCTTCACCACGAAGGCTTAGGCATGGGCTGGCGAGGCATTCTGACGGTGTAATAAATCTGACTAAAAATACCACAGATTTCCTTTACTGACACAAAAATGAAAATCTAAAAATAAACATTTTTAACTTTGTCCTTTTTAAAAAAAAAAAAAAAAAAGTTGCAAATATCTGTTGGGACATTCGGTGGTACGCGCCAAAGAATGGCTGTAAACAGCTTAAAGAAGTGTTGTGATGACTTCCTGAGGGCGGAGTTTCAGAAAGAGCAGGAGCTTCTTAAAGAGACGGAGGCGTTAAAATGTGATGTCAGATGTCTTCTGTCATATTTGGTATATGCAGCATTTTCACTACACCTGAAGGTAACATAGTTACTTGATTGTGCTATAAAGTTATTCTACGTGCCTGAAAAATACATAATACTCTGTGTTCCAGTACAATTTCTCCAATTTTCAGATTTAATTTATTTTTAAAATTGAAACAAGGTAAATTTTAAAGGTCTCTATGGAAAAAGTTACATTTGTGATGTTCTCTGTCATAGAACAGTCCCCATCTGTCCATCCATCCATCCATCCATCCATCCATCCATCCATCCCTCCATTCATCCATCCATCCCTCCATTCATCCATCCATGCATCTGTCCAACTTTTTAGCCTTTTTCCAATGCAATTTTATAAAGGTCAATTTTGACCCATAATCCTATGGATGCCTCTATATTTAATCAAGTCAAACAAAGAAAATATAAGCAATCTTTGGGCAAAGCATGTTCAAATATTAGTCTATTTGACTGTTTTCATTGTCTTCATTGTAGGAAATACAATTACGCTGCTTCAAACTTTAACGTACAAAGCAGACGTTAAAGTGAATTTAAAGTTTGCTTTTATTGATAGCAATAAAATTAATTGGATAACATTTGTCTGTAGTTTGACGGAGGTTCTCTAGTTTCCACAACATAACTGTTCATGTTTTAATTACTTTATTACTTTATTAAGTTAATTTCCAAATAGCTGAATTCATCTTTCTTGTTTTTATAGTCAGTTTCCTTTAGCCAGCTGACTGACAGTGTGCAGTAATAGTGACCATGCCAACCAGCCTGTGCCTGTACAGACTGGATTTTTGCTTTACAGCATATTTTTAGTATGATGTCTCTGTAATATTGTGAAAACATAAAGACAAAAACATCATTTTAGTTTTTTTTCCCTGGTCTTTCCAGATGGCCTGGTGTCTTATAGCATTCCAGATGGACACCAGATGATCTACAGAGGCCTGGATGTCTTCTTCAATGACTCTGTGTATGATGGAGCAACAGCTCAAAGGTCTGAACTTTATTTCTACACGTAGAACTCTGGGGAAATCGAGCATGAAAGAAAAGTCAAACTTTGCTTCTCCAGGCTGACCAAGGGCCTGGGCCAGCTGACGGATGGCGCCTGGGGTTTGGATGACTTTCTGCACAGCCATGTCCCTGGAGCGTGGCCTGGGTACGACTACGTGGGATGGAGCAACAAGACTTTCCCTAAAGGTTACGTAGAGGTGGTCTTTGACTTTGACCACATCCGCAACTTCACCTCCATGAAGGTGAGGAAGGACTCAACGCAGGAGGAAACATTTGAGATATTCCCAGCATTAGAGCATTAGAGTACCTTTAAATTTTTTTGTAACATTTTGTAAAATTGACTTTTTTGTGCCTTACACATCATGTTATAATGTTTTTCCCTCATCAAAATCACACCTTGATGCCTTGATTCTTTCATTCATATTTGAGAAATCCCTTAATCTCCCATGGCAACCAGCTGTGCAAAACACCTGGGTGGACCTAGCTCCGCCTTCGAGGACAAAATTCCTCCTTGGACATTCAGTTTCCAAGCTTCTGCCTCACAGAGCAGCCCTCCCTTGTAACTCCCTCACTCAGCTCCTTCAGACTAGTCAGAAGCAATTAGCAAACACCTGGTGGAGCTGCACATCTGTTGAGCTCATTAAAAATGTTTTTAAAGGGTTAATGGAGGTGCCATGTTGTGGCGATTTCCTGAGTTTCAGAAAGCGCAGGAGATCTTAAAGAGACACAGGCCCAATTTCAAGGCAACAAATTTGAGACATATGCCATTTTTATAACAACTTAAGTTAAAATGGTTACTTGACTGTGCT
Organism: Xiphophorus hellerii; assembly: GCF_003331165.1. NCBI lineage: Eukaryota > Metazoa > Chordata > Actinopteri > Cyprinodontiformes > Poeciliidae > Xiphophorus > Xiphophorus hellerii. The sequence continues at coordinate 4,897,291 of NC_045677.1, forward strand.
ATAAAATGCCACTATGTGGCTGAAGACACATAACACTGCCCCTTTAAAGTCTGGCACGCAGCAGGATTTAGTACTTTAATAATGCCTACCACCTCTACAGGTTCATTGCAGCAACATGTTCAGCCGTGGAGTGAGGCTGTTCAGACAGGCCACGTGCTTCTTCCGCTCCGAATCGGAATGGGAGCCTGACCCCATGACCTTCAGGCCGTCCACCGAGCCCCTGAGCCAAAGCGGCCGATTTGTCACCGTGCCCCTTGGGGATCGAACGGCCAGCAGCATCAAGTGCCGTTTTCACTTTGGCGACCAGTGGCTGCTGTTCAGCGAGGTGGCCTTCCAGTCGGGTAAAACTATCAGAGCCACCCCTCAGAAAGCCTTTCATTCCCACGGCACAAGGCCAGCATGTTGGATTCATAGCGAAACCGCCTCCTGACTCAATTCACTCTGACTTCCTTGCCTTTCTGTGTCACAGGCTCTGCCGTTTACAACACGTCGCTGGGTCCTCACAAGCAAGGACAACCCAAAAAATCCCTTCTAGGTAACCAGCCGAACCTCATCTGATCTGTTTTTGTTTGTTTGTTTTTTTAATAAACACGAATAAGGCTTTCAGGCTTTCAAGCAGTGTTGTTTTATTTAAAAGTAAGCAAAGGTGAAGATAGGGTGGGGAAACTAAATGCTTTCTAGGTAAACACTGCCCCCTGCTGAGAGAATCACAAACTACAATATTCAATTTTAAGATAAAAAAAAAAAGAAAGAGAGAGAAGAATTTCTACATTTTATTTATTATCCAGCAATAAAATGGTGAAGGAGTGCTACATTTCTTTTCATATCACACATGATTGACCACATTTAAATTTTTCCAACACGTTCCTGTGCCTCGTCAGGGGAGGATCCCACTCACAAAGTGGACGACAGCAACACGAAGATCCTGATTGGCTGCCTGGTGGCTATTATCGCCATCCTTTTGACTGTCATAGTCATCATTCTGTGGAGGCAGGTCTGGCAGAAGATGCTTGAGAAGGTGAATGAACCGTATTTGCTATTGGGATTTTTTTTTTTTGTCTGTTTTGATTTTTGGGGGGGAAAATTGTTACTGATAGCTAAAAGTTCAGACTAGGAAAACTGACATTGGAACCACACTAAAAGTTACTGGTGTTACATATCTTAAAATAATGGCCTAAGTTATTTTTTGCCAAAAGTTTTTTTTATTACTATTATTATTATTTATTTGCCTAAAACATTTTTTGGAAAGAAGTGGTGATTTTTTTTTTTTTTTGGCAGAAATTTCTTTTGGCACAAATGACTTAGGCCATTATGTTAGGAAGACGACAATATAACATTTAAATGGGTGAAAACAAGCTATTCTTAAAATCTCGGGTGCCTTTCCACTGGCAGATTATTTCACTTACAGCTAGAACGTTTCCATCAATATCAAGTAATTTTTTACTTAAAACATGCGTGAAAAAGTGTAAAGGGTATGAAGTCGCTCACACAGACTGTATCCTCTCACGCATCGTAAGGCCTCCCGGCGCTGGTTGGACGACGAGCTGACGGCTCGCCTCGCCGCGCAGACCCAGGCCTTCTCCTTCCTCCGCTCCTCTCAGTCCAGCGAGGACGGCTCCGGCTCCGGCTCCATCTCCACGTACGAGAGAATCTACCCCGCCTGCGCCGACTACCAGGAGCCTTCTCGCCTCATCCGCAAGCTGCCCGAATTTGCCGAGTGCGCAGAACACCTCAGTAAGGAGGGAGCCGGGGGTCGAAGGTCAACCCTAAGGTCTTCAAAAGCAGCCGAAGCAACAGATCCTGCAGCGCGTGCTTCTCTTCCAGAGTCGGGAACCTCCAGTAGAGCAGGCGTCGGTTCCGACGGCGCGCCGCATTACGCCGAGGCAGATATTATCAGTCTGCAGGAGTCCTCGGACAGCGGCTCCATCACAGCCGTCAACATGAACCTCTTTGCTGGATCGGATTTGACCTTGAGGGAGTTCCCAAAAGAGAAGCTGACCTTCAAGGAGAAACTGGGAGAGGGCCAGTTTGGGGAGGTAAACTCATTTTTTGACTTGGCATTAAAGTTACTTCTCTTCAGTGTCAAGTAAAGGCCTGAACCAAAGCGGACGGTGAGCTGATTTCCCTCCACACAGGTGCACTTGTGCGAGGCTGAGGACATGCAGGACTTCTTGGGTGAGGATACGTCGACGGAAGGTAGCAGCGAGTCTCCTTTGCTCGTAGCTGTGAAGATGCTGCGGGAAGACGCCAACAAGAACGCCAGGTAAGTGTCTGCTGGCTGAACGGTCGAGCGACAGAACCGTCTTTGGCCCGTCCAGTTCTCAGTTTTAGTTGGTGAATTTGCTGCAGGAACGACTTCCTGAAGGAGATAAGAATCATGTCTCGTCTGAGGGATCCCAACATCGTCCGCCTGCTGGCGGTGTGCGTGGACACGGACCCTCTGTGTATGATCACGGAGTACATGGAGAATGGAGACCTGAACCAGTTCCTTTGCAGTCTCAGACTGAAGACCCTGACTAGTGGCGAGGCAGACCAGCAGGAGGGGAGCGACGAAGTCAGGTAGTGCACCCTCTAGCTAAATGATTCATACGCAATTTGGGCTTTCTCACTTCAAAACGTGTTCACTCGTTTCAATGTGTTTCATTGAAACGAGTGAAATGTTCAGTGCGCATCTGTATTCAGACCGTTGAGTCGATACAGAACTACCTTTCACTGCAATTACCGTATTTTCTGGACTATAAGTCATCCAGAAATTGCCGTCTTTCACTTTGAAGCCTGCAGGCAGTTTCTGGCACGCCGATGTCTGTGGTCTAAATAAGGGCGGTCAGTATTGACTTTAAGTCTCTCTGGACTGTAAGACCAGCTTACCTATGAAAAAAATCTGTGAGTTGTAGCCCAGAAAACACGTTTAAAATGCAACTATTGGGTTTGTTTGTACCAGCTTTGAGCATGTAGCAGTTGAAATGTTTGTTTTTTCTTGCAAAGTAGCTGAAGCTCAGTCCAATTTGATCGATTTTGTGATTTTGGCATTTTGTCACACATTCTTCACTGGACTTTAGGGGTGTAACAAGATCTTCTCATACAATATCTCATGATATTAAAACACCACAATAATTCTTACTGAGGTGACTGCTGTCTTGTGAACATTAGTCAGTTGCGGGAGCCATGTCTTTGCTTGAGGAAGCTGTAACAGAAGACGCCCAAGTTACTCTCAAATCATTCGTTTGGCAGCATTTCGGGTTTCCCGTAAGAACGATGAATGGCGACAGAGAGAAGACACAAGCAATATGTGAGCACTGCATGTTGTTCAGGACTGAAGAAGAAAAGAACAAGCAAACAAACTGGACACACAAACATTTTTAAGTTCTTTAGAGAACTTAAATATGGATCACAGGTGAAAACATTGCTAAAAGGTTAATGGGGGAGCCATGTTGTGATGACTTCCTGAAGGTGGAGTTTCAGAATGGGTAGGAGTTTTTGAAGCTGCAAAGGCCCAATTTCAAGGCGTTAAATTACAAAGTAAAATTTCCTTTAAGTCATATTTGATATATAGAGCATTTTTATGACAACTGATGTTATTGATTATGCTATAAAATGGCACTAGACTTCTGGAAAGTACACATTGCTGCCCCTTTAAATGACTTCTGAGGCTGATTAGTTCCACTGGATTTAGCAGTATTAGAGGAAATTCGGCTGAAAACAAAAGCATGCTGCACTTTCCAGAGTTTTTATTTTAAAAAAAACAAAACGTTTTGTTGGCTCTAGTTGCCTTTGCTTGGTCAGATAGGAAAGTGGGTAATGAGAGAGGGGGAAGACAATGTAGTAAAAGTCATTAGGCTGGGACTCGAACCTGCAGTTGCTGCATCGAGGACTAAGGCCTCCTTACTTGGATTGTGTTTTACACCTGCGCCACTACTGCACCACACTTTTCAGATATTTATGCATAAAAACAAATCAAGAACCTTTAGTCAGTACAATACTACTTCTGTCCCGTATTGTAGTTCCGTCAAACTGCTCGGCATGGCGGTGCAGGTCGCGTCTGGTATGAAGTACCTGTCCTCTCTCAACTTTGTCCACCGGGATCTGGCGACCCGCAACTGCCTGGTGGGGAAGAACGACACCATCAAGATAGCGGATTTCGGCATGAGTCGGAACCTCTACAGAGGGGACTACTTCCGCATCCAGGGACGAGCCGTCCTGCCAATTCGCTGGATGTCCTGGGAGAGCATCCTTTTAGTGAGTGACCAAAGGAAACGGGACTGGATTCCTTAAAAACTAGCGTAGAATGAGCCCACTTTGGGTTCTGTTTTTGTTGTCTGTTCTCTCAGGGTAAGTTCACCATGGCCAGCGATGTGTGGGCCTTCGGGGTGACTCTGTGGGAAATCCTGACCCTGTGCAAGGAGCAGCCATACTCGCAGCTCTCTGACGAGCAGGTGATCGAAAACACGGGCGAGTTCTTCAGGAACCAGGGCAAGCAGGTGAGCACTGCACAGGCGGTCAGCGTGCATTTACAGTGTTGTGCTAAAGTATTCATGTCCAACTTAAATTATTCAATGTCCACATCCATGGACTTTAGTGGTTTTTTTGGGGGGGCATTTTGGTTGATAAATCTATACAAAGCAGGTAAAAACATTTGACTGGAAATGAAACAATACATGGTGTTTAGATTTGTTTCAACTAAAATCTGAGAAATGTGTATGGAGCTAAATCGAGGCCGTAAAGTTTGTTCAAAAGAAGAAAAAAACTCAAACTGAAAAAAACTTGGATCCAAAAAGTAGTTTTGTTTCAAATCTTTTTTTTCTCAATTTCAATTGTTTTCCCCTTTTGAACAAACTTTATGGCCCCAATGTAGCTCTGTGATTTTGGAGCTACAAAAGTCAAAAATTTTGTAAATTAAAAAAATTTAAAAAAAAAAAACCCACACAAAAAAAACCCACATCTGAACTTTTGAGATTACTTTCAGAAATTTTCTAGAAAAAAACTTTCCAAAAACTAAAATTCACAAATGTAGAAAATTTCTGTTTTTTTCTAACTGTTTTTTGAAAATCTTTCAAACTTCAAGATTTTCTACATAAATTTGGAGATTAATCTCCAAATTTCTGAGTTTCTTGGCCTTTTTTTTCTGTCTATAACGACCATTCGTTGGAATCTTTAGCCCTGCTGTCTCAACATTGCACAAATGGCTTTTCTTTAATCATAATATAATATTTCCAATCAAATATGGCAAATTCTGATAATAATGTGACAAATTGTGGAAAGGTTAGTGGTTGAAAGCACCATGTAGTGCTTACACTATTTGTACTGCCTTATTTTATACTACACATGCCCTTAACTATTATTAAGCTAAACATAGCCTGTCTTGCTTGTGATATAATTAATAGGCCTGTTTTTATGCTCCCAGGTATACCTGCCAAAACCTCAGTGTTGTCCTGACAGAATCTACGTCGATCTCATGCTAAGTTGCTGGAGGAGAAACGCTAAGGAAAGGCCGAGCTTCCAGGAGATACATGCCCAGCTGACGGAGACCAGATGAGACACCAAGCAACTTCTATAGAGTTAATTAAGCCTGGAAGTGTCAGTTCTAGATTAACTGGACAAACTATGGAGCTAAATTGGGGTCACAAAGTTTGTTCAAAAGAAAAAAATCTGAAACTGACAAAAAAGTTTTACATTCTGTTTTGCAGTTTGAAAACATTTTTTCTCCAGCTTCAAATCTTTTTCGGTTTCAGTTTCAAAACTTTTTTTCAGTTTCAAAGCCTTTTTCTCAGGTTCAGTTTTGTTTTTCAGTTTCAAAATAATTTTTCAGTTTCATTTTTTTCAGTTTTAAGACATGTTTTTTTCAGTTTCAAATTTTTTTTTCTTCTGAACAAACTTTATGGCCTCAATTTAGCTCCATACACACTGTTTCTGTAATAGGCAGCCATCTGGCATACCATAAAAACACTGAGTTACAATAATTGGATATCTGATTGCTTGAAAGGTTTGAAAATAAGCAGGTTTAAAATACATACAGATAATTTGGGATGCATGAAAAATGTTGAATATGTGGAATTTTTATTTGTTATTCTCTGAAAAAAATATTTTTTACAGAATATTGACTTATCAGGTACGACACTTGATCAAATGAGACAATAATATAGGATGTTTATTTTGTCTAGCATTTATTTTCATTAATACTTTTCAATTTGATGGATTTCAAAAACATACCATTAGCAAGACTTGCTATTTGTGCTATTTTACAGGGGGCTTTGTAATATTCTGAAGGTTTTTTAAGTTGTATCTTTGTCTTCAAACTTTTATGCCTCATTTGGTGATAGAACTTATGTATTAATATACCAATCTTTCCTATCCAGTCAGGATAGTGGATCATAGAACTGTTTCGAGATCACTTAAAGTTTTCTTTTTAATTACTAATCATGTCAAAAACAATAATTTCTCTCTGACCTGAATTTTCAGGCCTCCTGTTTATTATGTGGATGCATCTGAAATCAACTTTGGACTCTATGTAAACAAAGAAAATTGTATATCTATGTATAAGTCTGTGATGTTGTAAGTGACAGATACATAAGATTACTGTAGTCTTGAAGAAAACACAATACTCCTCCTATAAGGAATAAGCAGTGTGTACGCACTGCATCCACACATACATGTATTTATTTTTACAGCCTTTTTTATATTGTTTCTATTTATAGTGTACCAATAAAATCTCTTTACATATTTGGATATATATTTCTGTTTGTTTACCAGTAGTACTCAGCTTTGTTCCACTGGTGAGAGGCAGAAGTCCAAATAATGTGACTTTATACAAAAATATTCTTACACAGATGAAACTATGAGTAAATTTGTGCCGTCGCTTTCTTCCTTGAGACAGACGTTTTTTGGATGAGGTTCCTTTAAATTAAACCGCGCTCTCTGGACGTTTTGGACTTCTGGACCTGCCGTAGCGGCAAGGTGATTGGCTAGCTGTCTGCTGTCGTCCAATCACGCCATGATTTGGCAGATATTTAATAGAATCGGACGATGGGCCGTCCAGCTGCACAGAACGTGAATACCTACGGACTTTCAGAGTTTTTCTGAATATATATTTTTTTGGTTTAATTTCCAACTCTACCCGGACATGGAGAAAATTGTCGTAGTAACCGGAGCAAACAGGTGAGCGAACTGGAAACTGGTAAATGAAACAAATTAAACGTAGTTTTCTTTTCCTCTCTTTGTAGCATAAACACTAATAATTCAGTAATTGACTTGCAATGCTAAAGCTGGACACCTCACCTCGAAAACTCTCCTTGTCTGAAAGATCTGCTTCTCGCTTTTAAATCAGACATAACAAATATTCGTCAATATTCAATGTCGCTCTTCCACGAAAGCTCTTTCGTGCACAACTAACAGCTGCTGTTGAACTGGATTTTATTTTGGGATAGCTGAGTCTTTATAAAAACAAATATCTCCACCACATAATTAAAAAATATATATATATATATCGTACATGCGGGATAGGTTTCAGAAAAGTTTTCACCCACACGAACTCGCACAAATCCATTCCTGAGCGTTGTTTTGAACGTTCCAAACCCATAGGGGGCAGTGTAGCGCAAAGCTAAAACCCGCCAGCCAATCAGATGGCTTAAAAACAACCACTACTTCCTGTTAGGAATTAAAGATGGCGCGAGGAGGTGCACTTTGTGGACTCGTATATAGGTTGAACGACTTTTAAAGAGCGTATTAGAATATAAAGTTATTAAAACACAAGACAGTATGAAATGGGAATCGTGTCAAAGCAAGTATGTGGATAAATTGGCGCATTTATCGTTGACCGTAACATATGGGACCCCAGATCTCTGTTTCCCAGATGTACACACACAAACACAAATACAGTTTTCTCAACTTTCCACTGTGGTCAGAGTTTTTTTGTTGTTTTTTTAGTTTTATAAATAATAATTTTTGGTGCAATTAAACAGAGTTTTTGTGTGGATAAAAGGACAAAAAAAGCCATAAAAATGTAGTAGTTTTCCCAGACATCCATGGACTAGGCCAAAATGGGGCTAAAAACAAATGCTACTACCCATGTGATTTGGATATTTGAAGTAAATGGTTGTGACATGACAAAATTCAATGTACCAGAGGAGGATGTGAAGGATGAGGTGAAAGAAGATGACCTTCAGATTCTAGTATTTACAATGCTTCCTGTGAGATTCTCTATGAACCGGTCTTCATTCCTGCAGCGGCATCGGCCTGGCCCTGTGTGACCGGCTGCTGTCCGAGGACGGCCGGCTGCGGCTCTGCTTGGCCTGCAGGAACATGAAGCGGGCCGAGGCCGCCCGCGCCGCCCTGCTGGCGTGTCACGGCGACGCTCGGGTGGACCTGCTGCACCTGGACGTGGGCTCTGCGCGGTCGGTGCTCAGTGCTGCAGAGGAACTCAAGGCCAGGTAAATGAGACAGTTTCATCAATGAGCTACTGAGATGGGTGGAGGTTTTGACGCCGAGTCGCGTGCTGCTACAGGTACCGCCGCGTGGATTTTTTGTATCTGAACGCAGGAATTATGCCCAATCCAACGGTGGACATAAGAGCGTTTTTCAAAGGACTATTTTCCAGGTAGGAATCTGAAATGAGCTCTGATGTTGGGGTTGCTTTGGAAACCTTTTACAGCACCTTGAATCTTGTCTTTGTCGCAGGAATGTCATCAACATGTTTGCGACGGCTGAGGGTCTGCTGACTCAGCAGGACCAGCTCAACTCAGACGGCCTTCAGGAGGTTTTTGCCACGAACCTGTTTGGTCATTTCCTCCTGGTACGCAGCAGAAAGCCCCCCCCTCATCCAGCACACTGCACTTTTGTTACATGACAAGATGTCGTATTTAGGGAAAACGAGCGGACGGTTTTTGTCATTTTGCAAACTTGCTTCGTAGAAGCGTACCTTGTGGTATTTGTAGTTTTTAGAATCTGTTAGAGACCAGATCGTTTTTTCTTTTATGTCCTGGTACATAAAACCTGGGAACTGATGGAGCACGTACCAAAATCTCTGATCATGTTTTGGAATATTTAAACTTTTTTTTTTACAAGGTTTTTCAAATTGCTAATCAGAGGGAACTTTCAGTTCAGGAAAGCAGAGGAACTTTATGAACAATTAAAATACAGTTTCTGCCTTTTTATTAAGAAATCTTATTGTTGTCGACGTCTAAATCAATGCTAATCAACATGGTAGTTGTAGCACACATTCTATTCTTGGCATTTTAGCTAATCTATCTTATACACAAGTGTTTGCACACTAAGTGGAGTGAGTCATTGGTAGTTAACTTGCTGCTGATAAAGACTATAACATTTATTATCCATTAATAATATTATAAATTTGGAATAGAAACATCAGAAATGTGCTTTGTTTTTTATTTATATATATACTATAATTCAGTAAAAAAAAAATAAAAATTTAAAGGTATTTTGAATAATAATAAATTTAAATAAATTGGGGGAAAAAAATAATACGGAAGAAAATAAAATTGAAAAATTGCTGTGTAATGGTTCCTTGCGTCCTGGTTCCAGATCAGGGAGCTGGAGCCTCTGCTGTGTCAGCCGGGTCACACCTCCAGGCTGGTGTGGACGTCGTCCAGCAACGCCCGGCGCTCGGCCTTCAGCATCCAGGACATCCAGCACAGGCGAGGGAAGGAGCCCTACAGCTCCTCCAAATACGCCTCGGACATGCTCAGCATGGCGCTCAACAAGCACAAGAACCAGCAGGTGCGCCGGGCGCTCTGCAACGGAGCTTTGTTTTAAGATTCAGAAAACGGCACACGTTGTCTCTCTGTGACAGGGGCTGTTCTCCTCTGTGATCTGTCCAGGCCTGGTGATGACCAACTTGACCTATGGGATCCTGCCCTCCTTCTTCTGGACTCTCATCATGCCCATCATGTGGTTGGTGGGTTGCTCTGCTCTTTATTTATTCACGTCAAACTTCAACCTCAAACCGCGTCTGACGACCTCCCCGTCTCGCCACACAGATCCGGATTTTCACCAACACTTTCACGCTTACGCCGTACAACGGAGCCGAGGCACTGGTTTGTATCCAGCTGGGGTTTTCTGTGTTCACACATCCCTCCGACCGGGTTTAAGGCGCGGCGTAAACACAAACTCTTGCTCTGGTCTGTCACAGCACTGGTTGTTTGTTCAGAAGCCAGAGTCTCTGGATCCCAGAGCGAAGTACCAGAGCTTAACGTCCGGACTGGGGACCAACTACACCGAGCCACGCAGGGTCAGTAACGTCTGTCCTAGGCAGATTCTGCTTTAGATGGCCATCAAGTTCATTGTTTGTGTGCACAAACTACAGTTATAATGTAATTATACAACAAACATTTCAATTAATAGAAGAAAAAATAAGATTTGGTTGCACAACTTTGAATTTAATGTAGATTTTCTATAATCTAATTAAGTCAATATATGTACACACACTACGGAAAGCCACTTTGGCCATCAAACAAAAAAAATTCAAACCCAACAGGAAGTCATAATTCTGAGTTTTAAAGTCATAATTACATGAATAAAAAGTCATAGTTATGAGATTCAAAGTGGTAAGTGAGAGATAGAGAAGTCATGATTTCAACTTTCAGTAATCATTTTGACTTTGAATGTCATAACTGACTTAATTTTACGATTATCACTTTGAAAGTCAAAATGATGATTTCGGATCTCATAATTTTGACATTGAATCTCATAATTATTTGTTCAAAATAGACTTTTACTCTCATTATTATGACTTTAAAACTTGTAATCATGCCTTCCTGTTAGGCTTTTACTGTATATATTTTTTTAATGACAGATGACTTTGGTTAAATGATCTTTAGAGAGTTGCAGAGAAAACGACATACTTTACATAGCCAATTATGCCAGTTGTCTGCATAATTCTGACTGTATTTAATAACATTTGTCCCTGTAAAGCACAAAACTCTTTGTCTGTAAAAGGGGTTAAGTGTGGATGCACAGCCTCCTCTTTAGTGACATTTTTCCATCATCATCTATGGAATAGTTGGGTCTTAGAGGATAGATGTTGGAAAATTTGAAACCGCACAGATGATGTCATTTCCCCCATTCAAGAGTCTAGTCAGAATGTTCTGCTTGCTTTTGTGTTCCAGATGGACCTTGATGATGAAATGACTGAGGTCTTCTTCTCTAAGCTCCTCGAGCTTGAGAGAGAAGTGAGAAGAAACCTGAGCAAGAAAACCGCTGACAGTGAACATTATCAGCAGTATCTCAATGAGATACAGTAGCAGTTTTTATTTTTAAAAAAAAAAGAAAAAAAAAGTTTTGTCTTGATTTTTTTTTTTTACCACATCAAATATGCAATATTTTATAACTTCTGCAAATTGAACTTCATGAAATGTTTTTGCTCAATCTAATGTCATTTTTATTTGAAATATTTCGGAAAACGCAAGTTAAAAATGATTACTTTAGGGGCGTACCAGAAAGTCTCTTCTGTTCCACCATCATAAACATACAGATTTACAGATTCCATTTAGATTATTATAACATTGTCTGGGAAAAAAAACTAATCTCATAGCAAGTAGTGTTTTTATTAATATAAATAAATATGTTACTTTGTTTACATTTTAAGAATAATCCGGAAGCGTTACTTCAGCGCATGCACAAATGAGCCAAAAGTACGGATCGTGCAGTGAGCCCCGTCCGCCCGACACGAGCAAAGGGCCGATAGCTTTCCCAGCTTAGTGTTAACGCTAGTAAACAGTTAACATGATTATTTATGGTGTTTCTGACTTAAATACAATCGTTTAACAACAGGAACTATTTTAATTCAACTAAAGAGTTAGTTGAATTAAAGTATCGTAACTGTAAAGTTAATCTCATTTTGTCAAACTCTTTATATAAACAGAAGTGGTCTGTTTATTTTATGACAGATACTAGCATTAACGGTTCAAGATAACACTAGTGCTGAACCTATGAGTAATTATTATTTTAAGACCTTGACCTTATCAGGCAGGCGTCATGCATAACCGAGACTGAACTCTTTAGCTGTAACACGTTCTTTCCTGTCAAGAAATGGTGCATCTATTTAGGCATTTTCAATCTAAATTACTAGTTTTAGTAATAGCTACCATAAGCAATTATAATACGTTTTCATAGCCAAAGTTAAACCTAGTACATTTTTGGCTTCTGAGGTCTACTTTACAACAATTCAGTCAAACTTTGTATGCAAGTTCAGATTTATGACATTTTTTGACGCCACTGTTCCAAGATTGGTGCAACGTTTTGGTTTGCAGAATTCAGATTCCCAACGGGGCTAAATAAAGTACTGCAGTAAGGTTGGGCATTTATTGTATTGTTTATATTTTATTATGATACATTTCTTAAGAATTTTGACTTATCACAAAAAAATAAACAAAACTGTACAAATTGTGGGGATTGTCAATTTTACTATTTTCTTCACCGTTTGTTCAATGCAAGTATCGATAAAAGTAAATACATTTGAAAACATGATTAAATTCAGTTACTGTTTGCACTTTAGTGATAAAATCACATTTCATTTGACTGATGTCCTAAAAAAAAAAAAAAACATATCTAAAAAATAAGTGATACATTGTTCTTATCACTTTTATTATTATCACAGCACTACCCAAAAATATGGTGATAAAACTTGATGATCCCTATTAAAGGAGTATTCTCCAATATTTACTAACTATAGGCATTTGGTCCGCTCTAGTTCAAAATGGAACCTCGAACTGGATTGTTTTTACACGTACAGATTGTATTAAATGTAGTTCGTGACATTTCATTTGTAAGAATCCAAAAAGACCAATTGTATTAAACCAGACAACTTGACATGAGGCCCAGCTTAAATACTACATCAACTAGACAGCTCAAACCTGGATATAATTACTCAACAAAAATTAAATCTATAAACTCCCCCTTTTTAAAATTAAAACTGCGCAACGTGCTTGTTTGGTAAAACTGTACTTCCATTTAGATAAAAAAAAATTATACCTACTTCTAGCACCGCTTATCTTACCGATAACCTGCCAAATTTAACTAAAACTGGGACTTTTTTGGAGAGGGAATTCACTCCGTCACGATTGTAAACAAACACACGGTCGCCACCGCGTGCTCAAGAGTGGCGCGCGCTGCTCGGTGTCCCGGATGATGCTCGCACCGGAAGAGAAGGGGGCAGCTCTCAGCCATCTTGTGGCAGCATCCAGCGAGTCGGTCGCATCAAGCCTCGTAGAATCGGAGGTGAATCCCGTAGAAGGGGCGCCATCATGCCCGGACACTTGCAAGAAGGCTTCGGCTGCGTCGTAACCAACAGGTTCGACCAGCTATTGGACGACGAATCCGACCCGTTCGAGGTCCTGAAAGCGGCGGAAAACAAGAAGAAGGAGGGGGCCGCTGCTGGGTCCACGAAAACCGCGGCTCAAGCCGCCAAGCAGCCGAAGAAGGAGTCCCAGAAGGACAGGAAAAACCCTCTGCTGGACAAAAAGGAAGAGTCTCAGGCGCCGGTTCCTCTGAAGAAAGAAGGTAAAATGTGGCTGCCGCGTTAAGGTTTATTTTTAGTCTCATTTCCAACTGTCATGTGCGGCTCCGCTTAGCCACATTAGCTGCAGCTGGGAGGTCAACATGGACCCTGGGCTGTTGTTATTAGAGGACAGGCGGCTACGAGGGGAGCCTAACGCGCCTGTCGGAGGAATGGTGGGTTAAAAGGTAGAGGTAAAGCCAGCTCTGAAGTCCGGAGCAGCCTGGCTGCGCGTGTCGCAGATGAAGCTTCCCTCCAGCATCCGAGTGGAAGGCGCAGTGTTGGGTTACGGCGATGCTTCCGCACGCGCCGCTGCTACAGGCTTTGCAAAGCAAATGTGAAAGATGCACACTTGCTGCTGCAAACGGAGCTCTTCCAACTTTTTATTGTCGACCCAAAATAACTTTGAAAAGCTACAATAATTACGTCAGTGCTCACAGCGTTTGATCTCTTACAGGAATCAGGCGGGTGGGCAGAAGACCGGACCAGCAGGGTCAGTCCGGACCCCAGCATCAGGGCGGGCAGGGCGAAGGTCGACCCGCGGATAAGAGGCCGGACCGGAGACCTCCCCGGGAGCGGCGCTTCGAGAAGCCCGCCGAGGACAAGCCGGAGGGAGGCGCAGACTTCCCTGTAGACAAGTGAGACGCTGATCTGCATGGGGGGGAGTGCTGTGCTGTGCATGGAGGTGTTACTGGGAACCAGCCTCAAGTTTGGTTCAGCCGGTTTTTCCAGTGAGGAGAGAAACATAAAAACAAGCTACAGAGAGGTTTTTATGAAGATATCAGGGCTTATTAACGTCATGTGATGTAAATTAAAACTAAGGTGACATAACATTTCCTCTGCATGTCCAGGTTTGGGGAAGTCGCATAAAACTCTTGATTTAAGTAAAGCCACATTGATCAGGTCCAGATAATGGCAGCGCCAATCCAGTACTTTCACTTCCGATACCGATATGTGAGGTTTAGTATCGGCCCATACCGATGCGATCCAGAAAAACAGTGCTGGTTTTTAAACACAGTCGTAACTGTACTGAATTACAAGTTTGTTTCGTAACTCTGCAATAGTTTAACTAGTTTGGTCAAACAAGTAAAAAATAAACTGCAACAAACTTTTTATGAAAGTTTTTGCAGAAAGCAAAGACTTAGAATGAATAGATCTACCCTTACAGATTGGGGACATTGTCACCGATACCCAATCTAGAATTTTTTCCTATATTGGGACCGATGCAGATATTAATATCAGATCAGTGAATCTCTAGTTCAGATCTTTATTCATGTCCAAAGGGGAAATTAATTTTACAGCAACTCGCAGTAGAAACGACAACAAACCAACAGTCAATATTTAACCAGAGGGGTGTGACCTTGAGTTAAATATTAACTATTAATAAACCTTTAGCCAATTAGAAGTTAAAAAGACAAAAGTGGTTTATTATTCTCCTTTTAGCAAGACGCTAGCGTCCTTTTAGCAAGATGCTAAAAGGAGAATAAGCTGTGCTTAATTCTTCAAATGTGAAATCCTCTCGCTTTAAGAGACAACAAAATAAAAATAGAAACTGTATTGTGGTTGTTTTTTTTTTGTGATTGTCCCATCAGGCCTTCTGGAGACAGGCCTCCCAGGGGTCGCGGCGGCGGCCGGGGGGGGCGAGGC
The DNA here is from genome assembly GCF_003331165.1 of Xiphophorus hellerii. Classification (NCBI taxonomy): domain Eukaryota; kingdom Metazoa; phylum Chordata; class Actinopteri; order Cyprinodontiformes; family Poeciliidae; genus Xiphophorus; species Xiphophorus hellerii. Next base: position 4,912,442 of record NC_045677.1, read on the forward strand.
GGACGAGGACGCGGCATGGGCCGCGGCGAGGGCTTCGACTCGCGTGGGAAACGGGAATTCGACAGACACAGCACCAACGACAAATCGTGAGTGAAGCGTTGCACTGTTAAAAAGCGACTTGGCAAGTAAGATGGAATGTGTTAACCTTAAGTCAACAGATGCTTGTTGTTTAACGTTTGTGTGAGAGAGCGATGCTTTCACAGTAAGTGAAAAATGTATGCCTGTTTTTCTTCGAGAGGTAAATAATCTTACCATGTCAGACAAAATGAATTTATTCTGCTTTGGGTAAAATATTTACACGGAGATGCATCTGCAGATTTCTGAGTGTCAAACACCAATTTTACCTCTTTCAGATTGAGCTGAAGGAGCTGTGTATACAATCAGCATTTAAATAAACTTTTAACTAGTTTTCCAGTCATGAACAGTGGCTCCTAATGTAAATGTAATATTTACATTAGGAACTAGGGGTGGGCAATATGCACTGAAAGTTTTAATTATCATAATATTTTCCAGATGGTATAAAGAAATGGGACTTGTATCACTAAAATGCACACAGTAACTGCATTAGATATTTTTTTTTAAGTTATTGATGTTTATTGAATAATATCAATTAAAAACAGGGGAGAAAAATAATAAACTAACAATCCCAACAATAAGGACAGTTTTGGGGAGAGTTAAGCATCATCAATGTTTACAGCTGGTTGTGACGGCAGCGAATCAAAACTCTTGTAAGAAATTTATCACAATAAATAATACAATAAACACCCACCCCTATTAGAAACAGGTGATGTCATGTGTTGGTGTTAATTGTTTTAAACTAAAACAACATGATGACTGAGTGGACATTTTAAACTGTTTTATTTGTGGTTAACGTGGTTAACATAGGGATCTGTTACAAAAAAACCCTTTTAACTCCTTCGGTAACCACTTCCACACCGAAGAGCTTTTATATGTGTGCGTTCTGTGTGAGTGGAAACATGATGCTTTCAAAAAGAGTCTCTTTGAGGTTACTTGAAGCAATTTTTCATAGTGTGTGTGATCTGCATGTAGAGCTCAGTTTTACAGTGTCCATACCGACACCGGAATCTGTATGTTTTCTAAATTCTCAGGTCTGGATAAGCACAGGAAAGGAAAATGAAGTATGGAAAAGTGTTTGCTTCCAAAGATTATTTTATCATTATTATTCCTTTCTACAACTTTTGTTTCAATTTCTGAAAATCAACTGGTCTATTTTACTGGATTTTGCTTAAACGGAACATTTAAGCAATCAGATTTGTGGATGTAGCAGAACCCACACTTACTTAAAATGAAAGGACCTTTTTCTAGTGCTTTTTTTCCCTCTCATTTATGACCTTTTCCGAAAATAAACATAGAAGCTCTGAATTTTTATCTCTTTCCACACTTTTCTGGCTTATTTGACTTCCTCCTTTAAATAAATGCTCCTTTCCTCCTTTTTCTTACCCAGTTCAAAAACCGAGGAGAAGCGCGGCGGCTCCGGCTCGCACAACTGGGGCACGGTGAAGGATGAAGTGAGGTGAGTGATTTTTTAAAATTTATTTATTTATTTTCAAAACAAACAGGGACACTGAATCGCTTTGCTCGCTGCTTCGCTTGGTGCCGTCGCCTACGAAGCGCTTCTATTTTCGGTACAAACACACAAGCGGCGGTTTTGATGTCGCACACGTGGCGGGATGGAGGAGGTCGAACATGGAACAGTTTTAGCTTTTTAACATTTTGGGATTCTGTTTAGAGCAGAAGTACGCTGGGAGAGTTGACAAAGTGCTTCGCTTTCAGTGAGGCCGAACAGACCGCCGCCCCAGAGCCGACTCCGGAGGGAGAGGAAAACGCGCCCGCCGGCTCCGAGAACAAGTAAGAGTCGCAGAGCAGCGCAGAACCCTCTTAACGGTCAACACCATGTTCTCTTAGGACGTAGATGAAGCAGAGTGAGGACCGAGTTCCCACACAGCTGTTTTCATTTTTTTTCTTCCAGAGAGAACGAGGTGGAAGAGGTGAAACAGGAAGGCCCCAAAGAGATGACGCTGGACGAGTGGAAGGCCATGCAGGACAAGGAGCGCACCAAGGTGGAGTTCAACATCCGCAAGCCCAACGAGGGAGCCGACAGCCAGTGGAAGAAGGGATACGTGCTGCACAAGTCCAAGAGCGAAGACGTAAGCGAGCGTTCTGCCCAAGATAGTTTGTTCCCAAAGGGCACTGATTGATTCCCTCTATTTTAAGCGATCGGTTGATACGTGCGTGAGAAAAAGATCTTATCTACCTCTGCAAAGGTCTGAAAAGCAAAACACAAGCTGCGTTTCCGTTGACTATAAAGTTGTGCTAATTGAAATTACGAAAATAAATTTGCTTAATGGAAACGCCAGTTTCGAGGGAAAAAAACATGTATAAAAGGCTTCTGTGCTAGATGGAGGTGGTTTTTCAGCCATATTGACGCAGATGTATTTTTGCAAAACTGCAACGGGAACACTTTTGTTTTTTTGTATCACATGAGTCGCATGATGTTACTACTGGCGAAAATGACGAAGAAGCCGACAGGAAGTACTAGGAGGATGATGGATTGTTTTTTGATTTCTGACTGCACCAGCAGTTGTCACGGCATCACACAGATCGTAAAACGTTCTGTCATTCAAAAGTGTTGAATCCGTAGCTCTTCTGTAAAATCGCAGATGCGTCATTAGCTGCTCCAACTGATAAGACGCCGACGTCTCCTCCGATTGGCCGATGGATGTTGAGCTTCGGCGCCGTATATGAATATATTTCATGTAACTCTTTACGTCCGTCACTGCCCTGATTTTTGATAAATTATAAGAACAAACTTATGCAACTGTGATTTTAATTGCACCTCTTATGTAGTGTAAACACCACAATTGCAAAATGTATATTTTTCAACATTAGAAGACTTGGGGGGGGGGGGAAGAGTCCTGTAACTCTTTGTTCCAAGTTATTGAGTTAAATCGGGCGATAAATTGAGTTACCTTACTTCTGTGATGTTTCTGACCTTGCGATAACACAGGAAAGCAAAAAAGAAAATCGGAATCGGCGGGTCAGGCTTTTTTAAGATCGGTGCACCACTAGTTTCTCCTGTTGTTGCTACTCAGACCAACAGCTAGTTTTCCCTCTTGTCTTTGTAATGAGATGACATCATGAGCAACTCCAAAAGTCCAACATACTGTCAAGTTTTCCTCCTTCTGAGACTTTTTTTTTTCATGTGTTTTGTTTTGTAGGTAGAAAAGAAATAGGCCAAAGTTTATTTTTGTTGTCTTTTCCAGAGGCCTGTTGGTGCTTTGATCGACGCGTCGGAACCAGAAGCAGAACCTCATGCTCTATTCAACAAGGTAATCAGCCACATGTACACTGAAAACATTTATCAGTGACTTATTAGGGAAAAACCATTTATCAAAAAACTTTTTTGATCATCGTACGCTACTATTCTACCAGCAGGGCGCCGCCGACGAGTCCTCCGACCACCATTTCCGCAAACCAGCCAACGACATCACATCCCAGCTGGAGATCAACTTCGGAGACCTGGGGCGCCCCGGGCGCGGGCGTGGCGGCGCCCGCGGGGGCAGAGGGGGCCGCGGCGGGGGAGGCAGCCGGACGGCACGCGGGGGAGGACGTTCCGAAAAGGTAACGACAAAAGCCACCGCTAAAAAAAAAGACAAAGAAAAAAAAAAAAAGCATGAGCAGGAAATAAGAGCGGTGAGGTGGAAAAGTCACCGTGGAAACAACAAAGCAGTTCAGCCATTCAGAAGTGGCTGGCTGACCTCAGGCCGGCTGGGTCAGTGGAAGGTCAGCAGAAGCAGGCTTTGGAACGCAATCAGTTCACACATGTTGTGTTTAGGTTTTGCAAGTTTTGCAAAGTGAGATTTATTTTTATTTTATTTTTTAGGTAACTGTAGGTTTGACTGTGACTGAATACAAATATATGGGACATCAGTCACACAAAGAAATGTGATTTGCATCACTAAACTGCGCACAGTAACTGCATTTAATCTTCACTTATTAATTGACTTTTTTATTTATTGATGTTTATTGATTCTTTAAATAAAGAAACAGTGAAGAAAAATAGTAAAACTGACAATCCCAACAACACAGACAGTTTTGGACGGGGTTAAACATCGTTGACTGGAATTTATAGTTGCAACGATGAATCAAAATTCTTCTCATGATAAGAAACTAATTACAATAAACGATACGATAAATGCCCATCCCGAACCAGGACTGATCAGCTGATCAGAATTTTGCGGCCAGGTTCTGGCGTTCGGTTTTTCTATCTGAATTTATTATTTATTATTATTTATTTATTTATTTCGAACAGACTTTAAAACAATCAAAGAGAAAATAAAATAAAATGGAATGAAACAAACTTAAGAAATAAAATATGAAACAAATTATTATGCCCATGTGACATGCAAAATTTTCTGTTCGAAAAGGAGCAGGTAGAAGATACATCTTATAATGTCCTGCCCCTTTCCTACTTGTCAATGTATTTACAATGAACTGTCATAACATCAAAAAGAACATTTTTTTCCATTTTTCATCATGTATAACTATACAAAATTATTTTAAGTACTATTTATATCATCAATTACATTATAGCCTATTGGATATTAAACATCTTATACAGCATATTTTGAAATGAGCTCTGCTTTAATCAGCTTTTTAAATTGGTTTACATTTGTAATTTGTTTTAACTCATCATTCAATCCATTCCAGACATTTACTCCACACACAGATAAACAAAAACTCTTCCTGGTTGTTCTAATATGTTGTTTTTTAAAATATCCTTCACCTCTTAGATAATAACCACCCTCTCTGTCAGCAAACATTTCCTGTATACTGTGTGGAAGTTTTTGATGTCTGACCTTAAACATGAATTGTGTAGTTTTAAATGTTACCAGGTCCCAGAATTTCAGTATCTTTGATTTAATAAATAACTGGTTTGTGTGTTCCCAGTATCCCACTTTATGTAATATTCGGATGGATTGTTTTTGTAAGAGGTATAATGGCTGTAAATTTGTTTTGTATGTATTCCCCCAGACTTCCACACAATATGTCAGATGTGGTGCAATGAGTGTATTATATAGAATAAACAAAGATTTATAGTCTAATACGAAGTTAATTCTTCTTATAACAGCAACACTCTTGGCTATTTTAGATTTTACTTGTCCGATGTGTGGTTTCCAGCTGAATTTATTATCTAATGTGACACCCAAGAATTTTATTTCATGTACTTCTTCTAAATTAACACTGTCAATTGATATTTTAATTGGATTATTTTCCTGTTTTTTATTGTTTCCGAATATCATAAATTTGGTTTTATCTAAATTTACAAATAATTTATTGTTTTTGAGCCAATGCTGTAATTTTTCTATTTCTGTGTTGATCACTTTAGAGAGTTGTTGAATGTTTTCTCCGGTACAGAAGATACTTGTATCATCTGCAAATATAATGTATTTTATAAGATTTGATATTTTGACTATGTCATTTATATACAAAATGAACAATTTGGGTCCCAAAACTGATCCCTGCGGAACTCCACAAGTTATGTTGAGTACGTCTGATTTTTGACCATCTAATTCTACAAATTGTTTCCTTTCTCCAATGTAGCTCCTAATCCAGCTTAATGGCACCCCTCTAATGCCATACCTTTCCAGTTTTTTTAATAACATGTCATGATTGATGGTATCAAAAGCTTTTTTAAGATCCAGAAATACACCAATTGCACATTTCTTTTTATCCATATTGTCTATAATTTCTTCTGTTAATGCCATCAGTGCCATCGAAGTTGATCTTTTTTCTCTAAAACCATACTGACAATCAATCAGAATGTTTTGCTTTTCAATGAAATTATCCAACCTATTACTAAAAACTTTTTCTAGTATTTTTGAAAATTGACAGAGGAGTGACACTGGTCTATAGTTGCTAATTATATTCTTATCTCCAGATTTAAATAGAGGAATAACCTTCGCTATTTTCATTGCATTTGGAAATGTTCCAGATATGAATGACAAGTTGCAGATGTAAGTTAGAGGATCTGCCACATCATCAATTATCTGTTTTATAAGTGACATGTTAATGTCCTTCCAGTCCATTGATTTTTTATTGTTGCATTGATTAACTATTTCCTTAATTTCAATTTTGTCTACTGGTTTCAGGTACATAGATGATGTATTTTGTTTAATACATATTTCCAATGAATCCACATCCAGTGGGTTTGATTTATTTATTTGTTCTGCTAACGAAGGCCCTACATTTACAAAATATTCATTAAATCCATTTACTATCCCAACTTTTTCATTCAGGGTTTTATCATTATAAATAATATATTTAGGGTGAGTAGTATTAGAAGAATTTTTTCTTATCAAGCTATGTAAAGTTTTCCAAATTCCTTTAATGTTTAGTTTATTATTTTCTAATATTTTAGAATAATAATCTGTTTTACATTTTCTCATAATAATAGTTAATTTATTTTTATAAGATTTATATTTTTGTTCTGCTTCAACCGTTTTATATTTTATAAATTGTTTATATAGATTATTCTTTTTCTTACATGCATTATGTATGCCTTTTGTAATCCAAGGCTTATGTTTGTTTTTTTGCCTGTAATTACAAGTTACAATTGGACAGTTTTTATCATAAAATGCTTTAAATATTTTGGTGAATATGTCAAAAGCCTTATCAATATTTCTTTCTTCATACAACACTTTCCAGTTCTGTGATTGTAAATCGTTTCTTAATGCTCTTATTGAGTCCTCTGATATTATTCTTTTGTAAGTGATGTTTGTGACCTTGTTTATTTTTCTGCAAACATCTTCAAGTATAACAAACACTGGTAGATGGTCACTGATATCATTTATAAGAAGTCCACTTCTCAATTTACTTTCCATATAATTAGTAAATATATTGTCAATCAGGGTTGAACTCTGTGTTGTTATTCTACTTGGTTTAGTAATTAGTGGATATAAACCTAAACTATATATAGAGTCCATAAAGTTAGATGTACTTTTAACCATATGTGGATTCAACATATCAATATTAAAGTCTCCACAGATGAAAATTACCTTTTGATGCATCTTAGCAAACAATGTTTCCATGTAATTTGTAAAGATGTCAGTATCAGATGCCGGTGCTCTGTACACACAGCTGACCATTATATTTTTCTGCTTCTCAAATTGGATTTCAATAGTAATGCATTCCATAACTTCATCAATTGACACTGACATTTTTTCTAGCATCTTATATTTTAGATCATTCTTAATGTACAAAGCAACACCTCCACCTTTTTTATTCTTTCTGTTAATGTAATTGAACTCATACCCCTCCAGTGGGAAATCTACTCCCTTCTCATAAGTGAGCCAGGTTTCTGTTATTGCTATGACGCTAAATGACCTTTTTAGTTGATGTAAATATTCTTTTATTTTGTCATAATTTGCATAAAGGCTACGGCTATTGAAGTGAATAATTGACATTTCTTGATCCGAATTATAGCATTGGCTATAGTTCTCATCAGTATAGTAATGGCAGTTGTCATTCAAACAATCAAGAAAATTGTTGTCGGGGTCAATATCTGTGTCTATGTTCATATGTATGTTTTCTTATCATCACTGGTTTTCAGAAAGTTGATCATGGTTACCCGGTTATCCTGTTTTACTGATATTTATCCAACTCTTCAATTTTTCTGATGAACAGTATCTTAGCTTCTTCCGGTGAACCGTTCAATTTGATATAGACTCTGCAGTTTGAGGTCCATGTTGATTGTATTTTTTTTTGTTTCCTGAGAAAACGTGCTTGTCTTGCTATATCTGCGTTTAGTTTGGTTAGATGCTCATTTATATAAACATTGGTTCCCTTTAATTTCCTCCCTTGTTTTAAGAGTTCATTTTTGTGTTTCCTGTTTGTAAATCTCATTACAATAGCTGGTTTAAGTCCTTTGTTTTTTTGTGGAAGTGGATGGCAAGCTTCAATGCCATTATTATCAATGCTGATTCCCTTATTGCTGAAGAATGATATTATCTGTTTTTCAAAAGTTCCTTGCTCTTCATCCCTTTCTTCGGTATTATTTGCTTCTGTAACAGCCCGGGCATATGATCGTGGCTTCATTTCCAACCCACTAATTATAACATCATTCATTCGACTGTATTGTTCCAAATCAGCCACACGATATTCCAGGAAGGCTATTTGCTTGTCTTTCTCTACATTCTGTCTCTTCAATTCTTTAACCTCCCCCATTAAGTTCATTATTAGTTTTTGTTGTTGTGAGATTGTTGCTATCTCACCAGACATGAAATCCAAGGATTTCTTTATCTCCTCAAACTCCTCCTCTGTCGTGGATCGACTTTGCTTCGTATTTCTTTTCGACATTTCCGTTTACTCTGAACAATTTGATGGTCCGGCGTTGGAGTTCCAGCTCAGGAGTTGCAGCAGCTGCCCTGCTTTGTTGCCGCCAGTCAGATATTGTAGTGGGAACCCAGCGTAGTCGCAGCCGCTAGGTGTTATCTCAGCAATAGCAGCCCAGCATTGTAGCCTTAGCTCAGGTATGGAGACCCACCTCAGATGTTGTAGCCGCCTACCAGGTGTTGCCGCCGCAACCCCCTCTCAGCGTTGTAGCCTCCGGTCAGGTGTTGCCGCCACAGCAGCCTCTCAGCGTTGTAGCCTCCGGTCAGGTGTTGCCTCCACAGCAGCCTCTCAGCGTTGTAGCCGCCGGTCAGGTGTTGTCGCCGCCGGTTTACTGGCTTATGTCCGATCAGTAGATCCTATTCCTTGACCAGCTCTTTGACGACGTTCTCCGCCTCCTCCTCAACAATCAGCTAGCTGGCTGTCATCAACAGACTGGGTTCTCCTGGAGGCCGGTTCTTCTTCTTAAAATCTTCTTGATTTTACTTTAAACCTTCCTGTGGTGTATTAAAGGTGCACCAATTTTCTTAATTTTGGGAGATTGGCAATCGGCCAATATTTGCATCCGAAAGCGATAATTTTTATTTTTTTTATGTCATAATTGTCACGAGGTGATTCTATAATGTTTTGCCTCAAAGCAAGATGAATATAAATGTTCACTAGAGTTTTCAGTTGGGTTGCACTGATAATTTGACCTTCACTTCTTTAACTTTGGGTGTTTAAAAATATTCACCCCCCTTTCACCAACTTTATTGCTATATTTAGGGACTTTTCAGGCAAAAGCAAATTGGAGTCGGGCTTTTTAAATATCGGTGATCGACCAGAGAACCGTCGTCGGTTCATCCATGGAATTATTACGACTTTATGTTGGTAAAATTAAGACTTTAATCTTTGCCTCCTTTTTTGTTCTCGCATTATTATGGCTGTACTCTGTTGGTATCGCTTATTCTAGTGTTTTACTTTACTTTACTTTACTACTCCTCCAACTTTATTCTTGTTACATAACTACTTTTTTATTGTCACATTTTTGAGGTGTTTTTGTCTGATAATATTATGACTTTATTCTCTAAATGAATAAAGTAATTTAGACTTTATTCTTCTTGATCTGACTCTGACACTAGACCGTAACTTTGTAATTTGAGATGTGCAGCAGATGTTCAATAATTTGTACCTTAACTTCCAGTTGTTAAATAAACTGGAAAATAAAAATCAAAATTAAATGCAGCGATTACGCTTTAGAGCTTGTGTTAGAAAGTCACTCCAAACTCCAGGGAAGCGGTTCAAGCTTCGTCCTGCAGCCAAAGCTTGAGATTATTCAGCAACGGTTACATTCTGAAACTTTTTTTTTAATTTTTTTTTTTTTTTTTTTTTTGACGCCTAAATGTTGTGTTGTGTGTTTGTCCCGCCAGGCCAGCGGAGCGTCAGTCCCCAACGTGGACGATCCCGAGGCCTTCCCGGCCCTGGCCTGAAGACGGCGTCTTTTCCTCCACCAGCCCACCCATCTGCCCTTCCGGGGGCCCCTCCTCTACGAGGCTTGCATGCTTACCACATCTTCAAGTATATAAGGATAAAAAAAAAAAAAACAGTAAAAAAAATCAAATAAAACAAAACCAAAAAAAAAGGCAGACTGACATCCCACACCAGAGGACTCGAGTTTTATCGGTTTTAAAGAAAAGACAAAAAAAACAACAACCAGATGGAAAAAGGACCTCTTGTTACACTGAAGTTTTGTATTTAGGAACATGAAAGCAGGGATGTTTTTATTTTTCCCCCCCTCTCAGAGATCATGCATACTTCATTAATATTTTTGTGCTGCTTGAATTCCTGCATTTCAATTCTGCAGTTTGGTTGAAGTGTGAACATTGCTTTCCTTTCAAAAGCTTTTTTTTTTTTTCTTTGTTTCTTTCTTTTTGCCTCCCCACCTAATGACTTCAGCACAGTATTAGGTCATCTGTAGAAAAGACTTTCTACTGGCGTTCCCCTCTGACCCCCCCAGTAATACACACTGATGTGGTAGTGCTACACTACATAAGAAACGTGTGCTAGATGTCTGAAGTACAGCTTAACTTAGGTTTTAAAGTGTAAATAGTGGCCTCCTGACTACCCATCGCCTCGCCAGGCACAAATCCAAGATGGGGGAACCAGCAAAGTGACTTCATACGACAGCTTGGTATTTTTCTGCTTCTTGTGCAGTGAAGGTCAACGCCTCTTTTCTTCTTCTTCTTCTTTTTAATAGTGGACCAGTGGTTAGTAATGTTTGTATCCCCTGATCCAGATGTGCTACCTGTGTTTTCAGGGCCCAATGTATTTTAAGGCTGGTCCTCCTAGGTCATACGGACTGTACAAATTTGTACCTTCAGGACCACTAAGCAAATGTTTTTGTTTATTTTGTGGTGTGTGTGTGTGTGTGTGTGTGAGACAGAATGTGAGAGTTTTGACAGCTATTTACGTAGAATTTGAAGTATTCCTCTGCTCTGAACTTTGCCATTCTTTTACAGAAAGACGGGAAGTTCTCGCCTGAAATAGTGAGAAGTGATTAAGACGTAGATGGACCACGGACATATCTTCAGAGCTCGAAGCACTTGTTTTTTTGTTTGTTTTTCTTTAAATCACCAACTGTCCTTTGAAGTTTTATTTTTTTGCAGTTGAAAGTCCTTTTGTTTTTCTTTATCAACAAGTGCGGACTCATCGTTGCGTTGTGTTCAAGAAACGTCAGCCGTCATTGTGGAACAATCATCGGGCCACAGAATGTAATGTAAGCTAATGGTGCCTTCAGCCGCCTGTGTCGGTGTTGACAGCGAGCTTTTTTTTTTTTTTTTTTTTTTTTTTTTTTTTTTTTTTTTAATTACACCCCCATGGTCTTAAAGACACAGGGGCTATTCGAGCCTGCAAATTTTGTACCATGAGCGCAGTCTGGCCAGGTCGCAGTGATTCCGTGTGCGCTTTTTTTTTCTTTTTTTCCCCCCCTAGCCTCTCCAACCGTGACATCTGCCGCGCACTTCCAGAGCGTTGTGCTAAGACCGCAGGAGGGTTAACGAAAATCAGCATACTTAGAATTCGGTTCGAGGTCAGCGCGGGAGAGATGGAAGGCGTCGGAAACACGGGGGGGAAGTTAAAGCTTTACATTTTGTGCTCTATAAAGGCTCACTGGCGTTGCGCCAATACAGACGGCTGGAGCAGATTTCTCATTTGACTGTTTGAGCCACATGACTATGAAACTTTCTCTATAAACATCCCTGTTCCAATAAAGTGCTCTAGAGGTGTGACTGGTCCGCTTCATGGTTTTTGGGTTGGTTTGAATCAGTGCTGTGTTCCTGACTACTTCTTCTTCAGGTGTTTGGACCAACCATGCCTCTTTGAGGGCATTTTGCAGCTGTTTTAGTAACTTGTTTTTTAAGCTCATTTTCCCTACTCTAAGATTATACGGTTGCTTGTTGTTATTTTGGTTTGGCTGGGAGTCCTAATTTATCACATTTCAAAATGGCCAACTGATTCCATTGACTTTAAAAAAATGGAGTGTAAGTCGGTCATTAAAAGGAAGGACTCGTATCTGAAATGAACCTTTCAGTTTGACTGGACTCCATCTTAAATAGTTTTTTTGCTCATTGAGTAACATTTTATCGTGTAGGTCGGACATTTGACTGTGTTGGTCAAAAAGTAAAGAACTTCCTTAATTGACTTGAATCTACAAATATGAACCTCTTATGCGTAATGTCCTGGCAAACCGTACCAAGGAACACCGTCTGGATGCAGGTTTTAAACTGGTTCCCCAATGACTTGGATGTGGTTAACTCGAATGACATAAAAAAAAAGGTTTATATATCATGTTAACAATTTTCAGATATTTTTTTTTTTACTACAAAATGTTTGACATTGTAAAAATTAACAGTCTTGAGTCAGTTTCTCACCAAACAGAATCTCCAAAATCCAAAGAAAGCAGTTTATTTATATAATGCATTATATGTTTTCTACATCGAAGTTTGTGTTTATCTAAATTATATTTATCATAATTATTGCTAATTGAACGTATTTGCACCACAGTGTTTGACTTTAGATATTACAGTCAGTGTTGCCGCTCAGTCAACTCATTTTATTCTTGCCCCCCCCTCGGCTGCTACGCGCATGCGCAGGAAGAAACTGTGGGAAGGCTTCCGCCTCGACTTACCTCTACGGTCGTTACGTAGACGATGGCTGAACTCCACAGACGCCGAAACGAGCGCGGCCGCGGCAGCCTGCCAGCCGCGGGCGCATCCTCACCCTCCTCCGGAGTCCAGGGGGAAACATCTGGAGACCCCCCCACAGTGTTCGCGAAACTGCTCGCCGCCGCATTTTATGGGGTCAGCTCGTTTCTAATCGTCGTCGTCAACAAAAGCGTCCTCACCAACTACAGGTAAAAAGGTCAAAGTTCAGAGAAGCAGAATGTAGGCGCGAGCGCGGCGGATTAATTGCTAATACCGGACTGAGCAAGTAAGGCGGAAACAAGAAAATGGACTTCCTAATCAATATAAGCAGTAGTTACTCTACCAAAGTTTTTTTTGTTTTTTTTTTACTCAAATGTCCACTAAAAATACTAGCTTTACAAAGTAGCGTACTTTAACTAGTTTTAAAGAGTTGTCATCTTATGTTTAACCCAATAGCTTTAAATCATCTAGCTGATAACCACATGCACATTGTTTCAGTGCAAATATTTGTAATATGTTTTATTTCACGTTTTCCTGCTTTTATTTTATTTTTTTAAATATCACCAGTTAGCTTATCCAAATTATGGGCCACCTGAGAATACTTTTGTTTTTTGTTGTCGTAAACGTCATAAAATGGTTATTTTTGCATTGTTAGCATAAAATGACATTATGATCATGGAAAACTATAAATTTGATCATAATTTGATGTCATGAAACCATCATAAGTAGCACATAATTATAAAGTGGGGGCGGAAAATTCTAAGTGGTGTCTTTTTCTTTTCGCATCGTCGGTGTTGCCCTGCTTTGTCTTTCAAACAAAATTCCAATAAACTAGTTGAAAGCTTTTGGTTGCAACATGAAAAATGAATAGTATGAATGTTTTTGGAAGATACTGTGAATCTTGGCTGTTCATGAAAAGGTTCATCCACATCTCTGAAGCCACTCTAGTAAATGTTGGCTGGCGTGTTGGTTTCACTGAGCCCCTTTGATGTTTTCCAGGTTTCCATCGTCAACATGTGTTGGGATCGGTCAGGTAAGCTCTTAAGCTGATGCTTTCCTGCCCATGTGACGTCATCGCCTCTGCTGTAACTTCCTGCTCTGATCTCTGCAGATGCTGGCCACAATCGTGGTCCTGAGGACCGGGAAGATGCTGGGTGTCATCGCATTCCCAGATCTGGACGTGACCATACCGGGCAAGGTGAGAAGGTCGTTTCCTCCAAGAACATTCCCAGGATCAATAATTAGACGTGATGTGTGTCGTCCCAGATGTTCCCTTTGCCTCTGCTGTACGTTGGGAATCAGATCTCAGGCCTCTTCGGGACGCAACGACTCAAGTGAGTCCCCAACACTCCCATCATATGAAGCCCGGTCTTGTCTTTAAATGTGACGCGGTTGCTTGTTCCCGCCATCTCAGCTTGCCCATGTTCACGGTTCTGAGGAGGTTCAGTATTTTTCTCACCATGGTGTTTGAGGGATTCCTGCTGAAGTAAGTCCAACCTCTGCATTCCGTCTGCACACATTGCCAGAACTTCTCCTGTTAAAGATGCATTCCAATCCCTTGCAGGAAGACCTTCTCCGCTTCCATAAAGATGACCGTGTTCACCATGATATTCGGTGCTTTTATTGCTGCGAGGTAAGACGACTCCTTGCGATCCACAGTGCATGTTTCCTGCCCTGTGCACGAGCACATATCTCACTCTGTGTTTGCCGTAGCGCCGACATAGCTTTCGATCTTGAAGGATACATTTTTATAATGCTGAACAACGTCCTGACAGCGGCTAGCGGGGCGTTTGTAAAGCAGAAACTGGATTCGAAGGTGAGCAGCAGCAGCAGCAGATCTGGAGCCTGGTTGATGAGGATGGTGAAAGAAACGTGGCTCTGTTGTCCTTATAGGAGCTTGGAAAATATGGGCTGCTGTATTACAATGCTTTGATCATGATCTTCCCTACGCTGGCATATGCATATTACTCCGGAGACTTGCAGATGGTAGGTGTTCTTGCAATATACACTCATAACGGACGAGAGAGGCTTTTAGGATTTATTCGAACCGTTTTACAAACGAACCTTTTACCTGCGGGGAATATTTATAGACCGGCCAACTTTAATTATATGTAAAAGAAAGAACAGAGTGCACAAGTATGAATTTATTGATTTTCTTATACCAAAGGCCGCCACACACTCAGGCGTACTGTGCACATTGGGTGAGCTGCGCAGACGCAGCGCACAATGTCCGCAGACAATTAAGATTTCGTAGTCAAGCGGACCAATTTCCTACATGTCTCGTGAGAAATTCCACAATCCGAATGGATGCTAGCACGTTCTCCACCGTACACCTGTTAGCGTTGCGTCCTCGACCTTATCAGCTTAGTGTTGCATACAAAGTGGTTTGATGGAACGCTGTTTCCGCCGAGCAATCTGCTGTGTGATCAATCTTAAAAATCTCCCTTTGCGCAGGGGTCTGCTTCGACTCTGCACTCGAGTACGCACGGAGTGAAGTATGCCAGAGTATGTTAAAGCCTTGAGCAATGAGCAAACTAAGGTTACGTCCGACCCAAGTCTGATGATTTTCTTTTATCCCATATCCAACTTTTTCTTGGCAGTCTGAACAACCCAATTCCGATCTATTTACTCCTAAGAAAATCTGATTTGTGCCACTTCATTATGTGGCTTTACATCGAATACGTACTTATGTAATGAAAAGTATCTGATGCTTATGATTACATCGGACACTACATCCACATTGGATGCAGTATCCGATGTTGAACTACATTAGATGCGTATCTGATTGTTTTCAAAGCGTTTGTTATCAGAACGGTCATGTCGCATTTTAATCGGCTTTTACGTCACTAAAGGGTTCTGTTTCCTAGAGATGAACATCTCATGTTTAAGTCGGAAATATGGGAGTCAATACCAGATAAGAAGCAAAAGACGTAATTGGAGCGTCATCATCTACAAACAAGTCATGTACCAGCACACGGTCAAAGGCCGCGGAGCGAGGAAGAAGACATTACCCTAAAAGCAACTGAAAGAATTCCTGAAGCCTCAGTCTTCTTACAGCAACAACACAGTAGCACCCCCCTTCCCCCATTATTAACATATGGAGCACAAATTTAGATGAAATTTTGAGTATTTCCGTTAGGGAGGATATCAAAAAATTCGATAGACATGTGCGCCCATTTCTGGTTCATCGTGTCACTGCAGGTGTGTGACCCAGCGACTCTGGGGAAAAAGAACGCTCAGATAAATCATCAAAAGTTCAAGATAAAGACAAAACGAATACTCAGGACGACTGTAAAATTTGCCGAAGCGTTTGTGTCCCTGTGATTGTGTGTGTTTGTGAACAGGGACTGGATTACGAAGGCTGGGCTGATCAGCTGTTTGTTGTGCAGTTTATCCTCTCCTGTGTCATGGGGTAACGTAGCTACACAAACTCTTGACGGTGTTGTTTAACAGACACCCGCATTCTATGAGGGGCCGTTTAGGACAAAATTTACGTTTTGTCCCTCACACACTACCAAAAACTCTCGCATACTCCAAAAAAATAGCCTCGCACACTCCAAAAAATTACGTTTTGTCCCTCACACACTACCAAAAACTCACGCATACTCCAAAAAATTACGTTTTGTCTCTCACACACTACCAAAAACTCTCGCATACTCCAAAAAAATAGCCTCGCACACTCCAAAAAATTACGTTTTGTCTCTCACACACTACCAAAAACTCACGCATACTCAAAAAAATAGCCACGCACACTCAAAAATTACTCACGCACATTCAAAAAATACTCAAATTGCGTATACACACACTACTAAAATGTCACACACACACCCACACAAACGTTAACTTTCTCGCTCACATACACTACTACCAGCTCGCGCACATACACACAAACGTTAACTTTCTCGCTCACATACACTGCTAACAGCTCGCACACACACAGACGTTTATCTCTCACATACACAAGACTAAAGTTGAACACACACACAGTACTAAGACTCGTTTTATGTATGTGTGAGAGCGAGACTTTTTATGAATGTGTGAGAGCGAGACTCTTTATGAATGTGTGAGAGCGACACTCTTTTTGAATGTGTGAGTTGTCACGGAAGAGGCGGGGCATAATTTTTTGGATCAAACTGCGCATGCGTAGAAACTATAAGTTTCGATTGTTGACTCACTGTATGTTCTATTACTTAGTATATTTGTGCTTTTAAATATATATAGAACGTTTAACTTTCTTGTAGATTAAATGTGCTATAGAAATAAATGAATCTGATTGATTGATTAAAAATAGCAAAATTGCTGTAGTACAATCTGTCCACTGGGTGCCAGATTGTAGCACTGCGGGCAGTCGTTGAATCGTTTAATGCGCCTGTCAAAGTGCTGGTTGCCTCCGGAGAAGATAGAATGGTGTTTAAAATGGCAGCTGCCTGACCAATTCTCTCTCGTTTCGAATTAGAGTTAGCCATGTTCGGTATAGCAAACTCTTTCTTCTTCGGCACTAGTTGGCGCCGGTTAATAATTCCTGTAATACTGGCACCCAGTGGACAGATTGTACTACAGCAATTTTGCTATTTTTAATCAATCAATCAGATTCATTTATTTCTATAGCACATTTAATCTACAAGAAAGTTAAACGTTCTATATATATATTTAAAAGCACAAATATACTAAGTAATAGAACATACAGTGAGTCAACAATCGAAACTTATAGTTTAGGATCTACGCATGCGCAGTTTGATCCAAAAATTATGCCCCGCCTCTTCCGTGACAACTCTCACACATTCAAAAAGAGTGTCGCTCTCACACATTCAAAAAGAGTCTCGCTCTCACACATTCATAAAGAGTGTCGCTCTCACACATTCATAAAAAGTCTCGCTCTCACACATTCATAAAGAGTCTCGCTCTCACACATTCATAAAGAGTGTCGCTCTCACACATTCATAAAAAGTCTCGCTCTCACACATACATAAAACGAGTCTTAGTACTGTGTGTGTGTTCAACTTTAGTCTTGTGTATGTGAGAGATAAACGTCTGTGTGTGTGCGAGCTGTTAGCAGTGTATGTGAGCGAGAAAGTTAACGTTTGTGTGTGTGTGCGCGAGCTGTTAGTACAGTGTATGTGCGCGAGCTGGTAGTAGTGTATGTGAGCGAGAAAGTTAACATTTGTGTGTGTGTGTGTGACATTTTAGTAGTGTGTGTATACGCAATTTGAGTATTTTTTGAATGTGCGTGAGTAATTTTTGAGTGTGCGTGGCTATTTTTTTGAGTATGCGTGAGTTTGTGGTAGTGTGTGAGAGACAAAATGTAATTTTTTTGAGTATGCGAGAGTTTTTGGTAGTGTGTGAGAGACAAAACGTAATTTTTTTGAGTATGCGAGGCTATTTTTTTGGAGTATGCGTGAGTTTTTGGTAGTGTGTGAGGGACAAAACGTAATTTTTTGGAGTGTGCGAGGCTATTTTTTTGGAGTATGCGAGAGTTTTTGGTAGTGTGTGAGAGACAAAACGTAATTTTTTGGAGTATGCGAGAGTTTTTGGTAGTGTGTGAGGGACAAAACGTAATTTTTTGGAGTATGCGAGAGTTTTTGGTAGTGTGTGAGGGACAAAACGTAATTTTTTGGAGTGTGCGAGGCTATTTTTTTGGAGTATGCGAGAGTTTTTGGTAGTGTGTGAGGGACAAAACGTAATTTTTTGGAGTGTGCGAGGCTATTTTTTTGGAGTATGCGAGAGTTTTTGGTAGTGTGTGAGAGACAAAACGTAATTTTTTGGAGTGTGCGTGTCTACTTTTTTGGAGTATGCGAGACTTTTTGGTAGTGTGTGAGAGACAAAACGTAAATTTTGTCCTAAACGGCCCCTCATAGCATTCTGCTAAGTCTTGCTTCTCCTCCTTCTGTGTGTTAATGCAGCTTTGTTTTAATGTACTCCATCATGCTGTGCACGCAGCACAACTCGGCGCTCACCACCTCCATCATAGGCTGCATCAAGGTAAGTCGCTTCTCTTTGCCAACGCTTTCTGGGAAGAGCCGGCGTGTCCATTAAGCACTTCCGGCAATTTCACCCCCAGAATATCCTGGTCACATACATCGGGATGGTGTTTGGTGGAGACTACATATTCACCTGGCTGAACTTCCTAGGGCTGAACATCAGGTAATCACCCGTACGGATTTAGCTGTTTGGGTTGGTCTGCGGAAGCAGCTTGAGGACACAGTCGGAAGAGAATTAAAACCGAGCTGCCAGGGACAAGCGAGCATGCTGCGGGATTCTCACATGTGAACAGCGAGTCTAACACTTGGATCACATTTTGTTCTTCCTTCCCATCAGCATTGCTGGGAGCCTGGTGTATTCCTATATCACTTTCACACAGCAGCAAAGCAGTAAGTAAGGTTTGAAATACCTTTAATCCTAATCCTGACGGAAAATCTCGTTTTAGTCTTTGTGGGGGTTCACATTGTATTAAGACCAAGACTATGTCTTGCTTATGATTACAGCTTCCAAACTTATAGCTTTAAACTGAAACTATACAAACTAGAATAGTGTAGGGGTGTATATCGGCTCCGATTTTTTTTTTCGGCCTGCATATATATTGACCAGTGAGGTCAATACACACACTGTGAAGTTTGGTAGTGGCAACAACACCCCTACCATGGAAGCTTAAACCAACTTCACTAAGCCTGGATTAAAACTGGTTGGAAATGTTCCTTCCACTGTTGGTCTGTCAGACAAAATCTCAGTAAGACACCTTGTGCTCTGGAGCAAAATGTGATAAAGTCAAAGGGATGTGAAGGCTTTATCTCGGCTTTAACCCATTCCTAGCTTATTACACTCTATGGCCTGCTAGTAGAGATCTTGCCAATTCTACGTTTTTAAAGTTGTTCCAGCCTCTTACTCCATTATGAAGGAGTTCTTTGTTTTAAGCGTCTCTCTGACCTCAAGCGTTTTTCCATCATTTTGAACAGAAAAGGCATAAATCCTGGAGTCCAAACCGAGTTGAAAAATGATGATCACCTGCTTTTGTCTGCAAACCTTAAGGAGAAAAGATCCAACCAGTGGGATTAATGTTTTAAAGATATGCTGTATGATCTGTTTATGATCTGTTAGCAGTAAAGAGTGTTTAGTGATACATCCCATCAATTTTTTATATGCAATTGTAAAAAAAAATGTGTTTTTATAATTAGAATCATTTTATTCTTGATTAAATTAGCCATTTAAATGTACATATTCAAACAGGACACCAATAAATGAATATTTTGTATTACAATACTCAGACTTCTGCTTCACTCTATCTGTGGCATGTATTAAAAAACTTGAATCCAGATCTTTATATTCAGGTTTTTGGAATGGTCTATATTTAATTACGCATCACATTTATTAATTTTAAGAAAAGAAAGTTCAAAGCTACACTTTAATACCTGGTAAGTCTATTAGTGACAGAAACATTTTTTCAGTGGTTGGAAACACAGACATTTCTGATTGGCGGATGTCATCATACATGCGCCAAGATATTCCACTCAACACTCTTCAGTGTGGATGCTATTGCTGAGTGAAGAAGGCTGAAGGATTTTGTATTGTCACAAATAAAAGCTCTTAAAAAAAATCTGGACTCTGCGCAAGTCTAGATTAGCAGGTTAATGATTTGCAAAAACATGATTAGAAAATTATCTCAAATTCTGACTCGTGTGACTCTACCGAGGGAGTCTTTCAAAAAGGTGATAACCACAAACTTTCATATCACAGAGGAGAAAGGAAATGGCAGATCTTTTTATTACATCCATCAGAAAATAATTAGCAGTTTGTCAGCAAAAAGAAAAAAAGCGCAGTGTACAAGGAAGACCGACGAAAAGCAACATGAACAGTTGAAAGGAGAAAAATATGCACCAACTGCTTATTAAAGGTAAGAAATCTTTACAAACTTTACATGAGATGTCCCAAACATTCTGTCTAGTAGAAACAAAGTGTTGAGAAAAGCAGACTATGAAAATTGAAAAAATAAAATAAAATATGCAGAGATCTACATGATAATACAGGACATCACTGATGTCAGCTGCTTTTCACAAACAAACCTGTAGGGGGACAGACCCCTGGGTTTATTCAGCAGACTCAAACAGCTGTGGCAAAACAAACAGGGCTTTCTGCTGGGGGGGGGGGGGGTTTGGGGTGAGTCGCTCCTCAAACAGGAGAAACATACAATCAAAGTGCAACAACAGCCAGCTGGAGACGGCACCAGCATTTCCATCCAGTCCTCAACAACAAACGAATGGCTTGAACACCAAGAACCCATATCATTAGAGCTTTTAATTTTTGGTTAGAAAATATAAATATCTCTTGTGTAGAAAAATATCACAGATGATTTGTTTTATTTAAGTACAAATAGAAAAAAAAAAAAAGAAAAAGATAAGAGAATTCTTGGCAAAATTTTGACAGTCTCCAAAATAGGAGTGGAGAAGATGAGCAAAACGTGTCTTTAGGGATGTGGTGGAGCAGACGGGCTTTTCATCAACCTTTGGCCTTCCTAAAGTGAGTCTTTTAAGAGAATCTGTGCTCACAGCTCAACAGAGCTTCATCGTCTTTGTCCTCTGCTCCACTAAACGAGCCATTTATGGAGAAACTGAGGGGGGGGGGAAAAAACGAGAGAAAAACATCACCCCAAAAACGGTGTGTTATTTAACGAACAACGGCAGTCCTGAACGCCTTTTAGTCTTCGTGTGTTCTGGATGGATCGGCCTCGCTCTGGCTCAGAGGCTCTGTTTCAGTCCTGCATCTTTTGGCCGGTCTGTCCTGTGCCACGGCTGCCTCCACCGCCGCCGCCGGTTTGTGGTCCAGCAGAAGCTCCAGGGAGCCGTTTCTGTCGTGGCTGGGCGCGCCGACTTGGCCGCAGCCGTTGGAGTTGTTGTCTGGAACTGAGAGGAGGGGCTCCGTTTCTGGGTGAGACGGGCCGTTGGACTGGACACCCTCGACCTTCACTTGGGTCGAGTCGGGCAACTGAGATGGGTCCACCGGATGACCCGCGACACCTACAGAAGAAGAAGAAATTTGTTTTTCTTTTCCCCCCAACAATCTCAACTATATTTGGTAATTTCTTGTTAAAATACTTTTTTAAAAATTGTGGTCATACTAAAAAAAAAAAAACACTTAGAACTTAAGATTGATTTTGCTCTTGTATAAAAGAGTCTGACTTTGTGAATGATACATAAATGAAATTCTAAAAATTGACGGTCAAGCTGAAACTTACTGAAACGCTTCGCTTGGTTTGGGTCTGAAAGCCGTGGTTTTTCCTCACCGTTCTGACTGCTGCTGTCTTCCCTCTCAGAGTGGCTGGCGCTGCTGCTGGACGTGGTGGGAGGAGGCGACGCCACCCTGCTGGACGTCACGCTCTCTGTCTCATCCAATAATCTGTCCATATAGTCTCTGAAACACACCAGCACACGGTCCTTACACACACCTGACTGACAGCAGAGAGGTTCCATATGAAATTATATACACTAAGACCTATTTTAAGACATTTTCGTGTTACGGAGTCTTCCAAACATTTAAATGTTCATAATATTTTCTTACACTAAAACCACAAACGTTAATGTAGCATATCCCAGCAAATGTGGAAGCCTCTTAATATTTACATTTAAAACCGTAAAATTGCATTTTAAATACCAAAAGCAAAAACTCTGAATCAGAAAATCAAACATTTTTAGTTTGAACGGTCCCTCTGAAAGCAGACTTACGTGACACCAGGGTGAAGGTTGTATTTCCTTTTTCCTAGTCTGGTTTGCTGTGCAAAGAAATCATAACGCTCAGATTTCTTCCACATGTAATAAAAGGCCACACATTCTCCTACAGACCTAGTTCTCACCTGAAAGATTTCAATCAGTAGAAATAATTATTGTTATAATCGTCCGAAGAGGTACAAATAAAACACAAGACATGATGAATTAGAAGCCTGAGAAATTTCAACATATCCACACAGAAGAAAATCGAAACTGTTTAAAGAAAAAAAAAACTACAGTTGTAAAAAAAAGGAAATGATGAATGATTAATTAGAAAACATGTCTCACCTTATTGGCCTGTATTAAATGAAAGTCTTTCCCATAAGCTCGTAGTCCTTGCTCAAAGTTTCTACATTCCTCTTCAGTCCAAACTGATATCTCCTCTGTTAAAGAGAGTCTGAGTGTTACATCTGAAACGGAGCATTTTATCTCAAAGTGTTTTGGAATCAGACCGCAACAAAAAGCCAAGTGAGCATGCTGTTGAGATTGAGGGGCCAAAGGGGCGTGGCTTTCCACCAGCAGCATTCAGCTGAGCAATGCAAGAGGCGTGGCGGATTCCAGATTAATCGCGATTAATCGGTTATTGAGCAAATCGCCAGCTAGTTTAATAATCGTCAATTGGAGCATACAGACTCAAAGTAGGCAATCTGCTGAAGAAGCAAACTGCCAGAGGTGGCCTGACCTATAAAACTAAATATAAATCTGGGCCTGTCGCCATAAATTTTGCTGAGCGATTAATCGTCTCAAAAATTATTGCGATAAACGATAATATTGTTTGAAGACCATTTTAAACTGATGTAATGGTGATGAGATAATGCAAGCACATCCTGCCAAAAATAGATGCACTTTGTTTCCAAAGGAAATCTGGAACTGGTAAACAAAACAACCAAGAACAAAAATAAAATGCACTCTCAAGTCTCCGTTAACAAAAATGCACTTGATTAAAACTAAACAACATAAAAATCAAAGTGGAAATAAAAACTACGTTCAACCGAAAGAGTACAGATTATGAAGTCTGTATGCCACACTGCCCTTTAATAATCATTAGATTTAGATAGAGAAGACAAGCACATCCAACTACCTGATGCAATAGTTCACTCCTCCCTTAAGCAAAGTTCAAACAACACGAGATTTTGGTTTTGCCCCGATTTTCCCCTTATGACAATCTTACGAATGTGTTACGTGTGTTACGACTGATCGGGTCCTGTTGGGACCGCTCCGATCTAAATCAGGCATATTCAACATGTTGGATTGTCTCAGCCAGTTTATCACTGCAGCGTGTTGGTTTTCCCCGACTGGGAGCGAGAACGCAGCCTGTTGAAAGTGACAGGTAGCCAATCAGAAAGCACAGATTCCCCCTCCAATTAGAACGAAATTGCTACCGCAGTCTTATCCAATGACTTTTCTTTTTGTTACATCTTTTATCGCTCACAAACTATCGCTATTGCATCCATGTCATCAGCTGTGTTTGTTCATTCTAAAGTCACGTGTGATATAGTGGGTTTTGACGGGATTTTCTGTCTGAAATCTGGATTGTCAGTGAGAGAAATCGGTTCTTGTGTGGTATGTTGATGGACACCACACGGCATGATTTTCTGCCGGTTAACGTGTGGCCTCTCAGGCTTTGAAAATGGGCCGACAGCTCTAAAATCGTGTAGTGTGAACTGGACATTACACTAAGGAAATGAGGAAGGTGGTGAGCACTGGAGTTGAGCCTTTTTTCATTCCGTTACATCAATAGAAAGAGAAAAGGGCCAGAAGAAACGATAAAGCCGATAAATTAAAATGAGGTCGATAACTTTCAATTATCGTGCGATTAATTGATTTCATTTTTATCGCGACAGGTCTACATAAATCCATAAACAAGTGGCTCACCTCGAGCTGCTTTTACATTAAACCTCAGTCTTCTTAGAGCTTCCTCTGTGTCAAAGTCACATTTCACCAGTTCATACAAAGCCTAGAGGAAACAGAATGAAATTCAAATCAATCACGTTAAAAAATAATTATCAGTCTGTGTGATTTAAACCAATCAGGCAAAGGCAGTAAGAGTAGCTGTGTTTCCATTGACCATATAGACACGTTGCATATCATGGTCTACATCTGGTAACTTCACACGTGCACAACGCTGGAGGGCAAAAAAAAAACAAAAAAAAGGATTCTGCCGCGTAGAACAATTCTGTTAGCAAAATGAAACCTGGAGATGAAGGTATTATTCGTTAGTAATTTTGTGCTGTGCACCACAGGAAATGGAAAAATAATGCAGAAAAAATACTGAAGAATAACTCAAAATCGCGCATGCTTTTGTTTTTTCTTGCTGCCTATGTTGGCTACAAAGACTCATCATAGCAACTGACAACCGTGTCCAGGATTTAATCACAAAAACATGCAAACATTTCCCACACAAAGAACAGAGAACATTCAGTGTGATACAGTGTTGTGTTTTTAGGTTTGATGTCTATTTTGTGATTATTTACAACAGTAGCTAATCCACCACAGCGATAATGATCACAAGTAAACGGGTTATCTGTCAGAGTTCGTGTTTAAATCGCCTTTATTATTATTATTTTAATTTCACCAAAACCAGTGTTTCTCAATTCCGGTCCTCACGCCCCCCTGCCCTACATGTTTTAGGTGTTTCCCTTCTGGATCGAATATGCGGATGATTAACAGGCTTCTGCAGCACTTGATGGTCATGCAATCATTTGAATCAGCTGTTCTGGAATAGAAGCACATCTAAAACATGCAGAGCAGGGGGGGCCTGAGGACCGGAATCGAGACTCACTCACCAAAACACACCAAATTCCACAGCACATCTACATGTGAAGGTTGTCAAAGTCAAGCTAGCATAGCTGACCTACTCTCTCTCCTTCTCTCCCTTTTTTGTATTAAAGCTGTCTCCTGACCTTGTTATCTAGTTGTTGTAGTGTCGAGAATTAGGAGCAAAGCACCATCATGTGCACATTTAATATGTAGCGTGTTATGTTGACAACTTCTCAGCTAAAACCAACGACAGTAATAGTCAGCAAGCAGTGTTTAGCTGCAGCATAATTTAGTCATTTATTTCAAAAAATAAATTAGCTTAATATTAACATGCCCATTAAAAAAAAATCAACTAATTTTTCCGTAAAAAGTTTTGGCACCAGGATGGTGTTTATTGGCTGTATCAAATTAGTTTATTTCACTGAAAAAGGAAACACTTTTTTCGCATCACGAGTCACATATCTGTGCCACTGGCACAAACCACAAAGAAGACGACAGGAAGTAGTTGGAGGATGATGTTTTTTAATGAAAAAAACATTAAAACGATGTTATCGTGTGAACAAAAGTATTTACATGTGATTTCGATTGAATTTTGTATTTAATGGAAACACCGCAATTCCGAAAAAAAAATTCCCCCCCCCCCCCCAACATTAACAAAATATCAACAAAGTTTTGTGCACATTTGTAATGGAAACCAAGCTACTGATACCTGCTAATGCTAATGTTATGGCTGATGGGTGTCTATGAAGCTGTAGCTCTGTTGGCTTCACCTGTTCGTTGTCTTTGATGTGAGAACCCTCTGGGATTGCGTCCACTCCTTTCTCCTCTCCAGTTCGCCTCGATGCCTCCGACAAGAACTCGACAACTTTCCCCTCGGGAACGCAGTCGGGGTTCCACAACAACTGGTCGTCATTTTCATAAACTGCACGGCAGGTTGAAATCGATAAAAAAAAAAAGATTCGATGATAGACTTTATATCTACAGGAAGTTCAGTTAACACTCTCTTTCTCTGCATTGTAATGTTCACTATGGTTCATTTCACTCATCCGCTAAGCTTACCTTTCTCGTTTTCTTTATATTTACACAAACCAACAGGCGTCTCCGCCTGATACATAGAACCCACCATTATCTCCTGTTGGTACAAAAACATTGTTTTGAAAGTTAATACTGATTCTTCAAATCTATCAGAACTAAACTGATAAATTCCAAGTTTTTCTTGTTCTGGTGTAACACAGATGTACACCACACCAAGGAAGCAACATAAAATTGCTTGCCTACCTTCTTCCAGTCTTCAGAAGGAACATAGTCCTCATCTTCATCGGACTCCTCTTCTATGTCATGATTACCTAAGAGACGACATGATGCATTTAAATCCAAACATAACCAGATAATGTCACAAAAACACAGGAAGGCGGAATAGCTCGTACTTTCAAAGTACTTGAGTTTCTGAGGGCGAATGAGTTCTGCCGTGCCGAGTGACCGGACTGAGCGCGTGCGACCGTCAGAAGCGGTCTGAGAATCGCTGCCTTGTTCTGATGAAGTCTTAAAATCTTCACCCTAAAAAAAACAGCAACAATGGAATTACACTGAAAACTTTCTGCATCAAATAACATGTCCTTAACCCAAGGGATGGCTAATATGGACTTTATTACAATGTTTTATGGTATTTATTGAGATAACAAATGTGACATATGTGAAATGTGACATTATATTTTTTTAATTAAGAAAAAAGGCTGCTTCAGAACTCCAGTCACGGTACATAAGACATAATTGTGAAGCAGTACACAATAATTCTTGATTAATTTCTTCATGCAAACAGTACAACAATCCCGATCGCAATTCTACACCAAAGAACACACTGCTTAGTGGTGTATGTATGAACTTAAAAATGCAAATGTTTTTAATATTTATGCATTTAACAAATTGGAATAACAGAGATACAACTAACTAATAATGAAAACAGCTAACTTGGACTCCTTCCTTGTATAGCAAAGAATTTCAACACTTTAAAATAGTTCAGACTATAAATGTGTATAAATATATAAATATATATATACTATATATATATTTATATACTATAAATGTGTCGGA
The DNA here is from genome assembly GCF_003331165.1 of Xiphophorus hellerii. Classification (NCBI taxonomy): domain Eukaryota; kingdom Metazoa; phylum Chordata; class Actinopteri; order Cyprinodontiformes; family Poeciliidae; genus Xiphophorus; species Xiphophorus hellerii. The sequence continues at coordinate 4,939,638 of NC_045677.1, forward strand.
CGATTCATTTTGAAAACAGTCATTTATCAGATAGAGCTTAAAAACAAAGAGTCAGTGGCTTGAACAAATACCTCCGTTTTCTTCAGCTCTCCAGTGCTTCTGCTGCTTTCATCAGGATCAAGGTCCTCTTCTTCATCCTCTTCCTCCTCGTCCTCTTCCTCCGGTTCCTCATCTTCCTCCTCCTCTTCCTCTGCAGGCGATCTGCTCGCATAACCATAAAGATTCAGTAGCTCGTGTATGGGCATCTCCCCCTCCTGTAAAAAAATAAAATGAGATATCAATAATAATAATAATACACGTGAGTTTTAAAAAGAACTACGTTGATGTAAAGTCCAAATGTTGGCACAGATATATTCATGGTTCATTCACAGTTTAAGGAGGCACCAAAATATTATATAGAAATAGTGTGTAAATGTACTTTAAACAACAATTTAACTATTTTCACCCAGATATTCAACGTTTTGTAATGTCAGTAACGGAGTGTGTAGTGTACTATATATTAGCATTATAATTATGAATTCAATCCAATTCAAACATACTTTATTGATCCCAGAGTTAAATTAAAATTAATTAATAGTTAAAAAGTATTAATTACTTTTTAACAATTTTTTAACTAATATTTGATGGTAATCAAATATTACAATTAATTATTCAATAAAATTATTAAAACATAACAGTAGTGTTGTGCAGGCACTACAAACCAAAATGTAAAAATACAAAAGCAGTCATGTGTTTACAATTCTAATATTATACTTTTGTATATATACATACATATATATATGTTGTTGTTTTTTTTGTTTAGGATTAATGTCCAAGATGAAACTAATCATATGCGGCTAAATTAATATGTGACATTATTTTGAATATGATTCTGGTCTTAATAACTCACCTGGTTAAATTTTGGTTAAATAAGTGAATAAATTTTGGTTAAATAAGTGAATAAATACAGCATTTCTTTTACAATAATGATAACTAATAGAAACATGAGAGGCGAGCTTCACACCAACCCGTGCTAGGTCTTCGATCTCGTTGGAGTTGGTCTCATCTGTTGCCTCCAGCATTTCCTCCTCCTCTAGGGTTCGCTCATCGTCAAAGTCATGAATAAGCATGTCGGCTGACGGATCGAAATCGTGGTCGTCGGAACCTGCTGAGCCTCCTGCAAATGTTCAAGGAGGCAGACAATGTCAAATTGAAGCTAGTTCTCCTCACACAAATCTTTAAGTGTAGCACGGCACATCAAATTGGAAATAATAACATGGAAAATATACTTATATGTATCAATATCAATTGCAGTTATTTCAAGGAAAAGGATTTAAATGTTGCCATTCACTAAAGGCAAAACAGAGAAAGAAAAGATGAGCTACCTGGGCTCGAATTCCCGAGGGAGGGCTGAAAAACAGGGAAAGGCGGGTCAAAAAGTTAAGGACAAAAACAAGAAATACATCCAAATATCTGCAGGATTGGGAGTTAAACACAAAAAACACATGCAGAACAACTTTGTATCTCAATTAGGGCTGAAACGATTTCTCGAGTGATTCTAGTACCTCGGTTATTAAAATTTCCCGAGGAAAATTTATCTGCCTTGAAGCTTCGTTAAGTTTGTGACACGGTATTTAATGCACCGTGTTCCGGCTGGGTTATTATTTGTGTTGGGCAACTTTCTCACTTCCGCCTAAGTTGTTGGCGAAAGCGAAGTGTTAGCAGCATAACGTCCAGTTTTCAAGTTCGGTCTGGGAGGATTTTATTGATTGATGATAATGTCCAGGTCTTTGTCGTTTTTCGGGGGACCAATGAGCATCCTTAAAATGACTGGCGCGATGCCTGGAGAACGGCAGTTTTTCTCCTCCCGGAGCTGCTGCCAGAGCGAACAACGGGGAAGAGCGCTGCAGGTGTATTTATACAGGTGAGTGGGTAGACTGAACACTGCAGGCGGCTGTGCTTAGATGATTAACCTAAGTGTAGCTTTATGGATGAACCGGAAAATTTATTTCATATCACCCCGGTCAAATGTGTGGCGTAGCACATCGTGACGGTACATAGCTGATAGATGTTTCTGTGTGTGACAAACAAAGGTGTCATATCCCGTCGCTAACATGAACACAACGGCTATAAATGTCTGGGCAACGTGAGAGTTATTAAATTGACTGGAGATGAATACAGAAATGACAAGCATTTTTATAAGTTTTTATATTTATATTTGTGAGCCTGTCTCTTTATTATTAAATATAATTTCAGATTTTTGTATAACTTTTCTTCAGGTTAACTTAGAAAGTCAGCTATTATTGTTAGGTTAATTTTTTAAACTACAGAAAAGTTATTGTTAGGGAAGCTCAAATGTGAAAAATTGGACTGATGTTGATATGCGATAGTCTCTGCTGATATTTTAGATTTACCAATGTTTTATTTTATCCTTTTTTTTAAATAAAAAAAAAAATCGTATGAATAATCGACAGATTACTCGATTACAAAAATATTCGTTTACAACAGCACTACTCTCAATTTTCAAAAGCACGCAGTAACAGAGATAAGCAATATATCCAACCACAGTCATCATGACAATTTCATTTAGGGATGCAACGCATCATTAAATAATAATTTTTTATTTAATCATTCGTAATGGATTATTATCCTGACAATGATTCGGATAAAAAAAAAAAAAACACTTGCACATTCTGCAGATTTTTTATTTAACCACTTAAGCCTTATTAATACAACTAAATAATTCAGTTCCCTTTTTAAATAAGAAACTAAAAGTTTATGTAGGTATTTTTGTACAGTTTTGGCCTACTAAAGTTCTGCTTTCAGGGTGTTGTTCTTTCAGTAAATCACCTTTTTTTGGAAACTGTACACTCCAGTTAACAATTAATCAATTACTCAATTAGTTGACGATTATTTCAATAATCACGACCAATACAGAGAATCTTTTCAGCTCCATTTTCAATATGTGAACACATACCATTTCAGTTACCATGCATCAAAATTCTGCTTTCCAGTTCTTCAATGAAGTTTTAATGAACTACTAATCCCCTCAGGGAGGGAAAATGTATTTTCTGCCTGTCATATGTTCATTTAGGCTGCTACCTGGAAAAGGAGCGAGGTTTCTGTGAGAGCACGTGTAGCCACGATAAATACATAAATGACTTAAAAATATAACAGCAAATCAGTGTACTTTTATCAAATAATAGCTTAATAGAAAAGGTGCTATGTATTTCAGTTTAGGGGGATATAACTGAAATTTCTAATCGCTTTAACTTGTGGTATTTATTGTGTTGGCCATAAAAATAATTCAAAAAGAAGCACTGTGAAATTCATCATAAAACTTTTTGGCAATAAGCCCATAAAAATTGATGTCCTAAAAATAAAACGTACCTGCTGTTTAAAATGCCACAGAACAACATTATAAAAGTACCATAAAATTGCACTTTAGAAAATATTAAATATTTATTTTATGTGAAGTTGCTACATAAAATCCATATCTTGTGATAGGGTGCACTTCTGTACTTTGTGGATTGAAAAAAGCTATCTTTTAAACAGAGTAAAGGAAATATGCTGTAGTTCATTTTAATCTATTTCACCAGATAAAAAAAATTGTGGACTTCTGCATATTCTGATTTATTAAATATGACTATTACATCATTATATAGTATTTTCCTGTTGCATTAGTCCAAAATTTTATCTTACCTTCTGTAATATGAAGCTCTAATGTTGTTCCTTGTCCTTCTATTAGTATTTGAAGTTCAGCAAAGGTTTATGATTTACCGAGTCATTTTTAAGAGCAATACTGTTTGTTCGGTTGTTTTCAAATAACAACTTAACAGTTACAGCCAGTTTGGTCATGTATCAGTTTATATGAGGCACGTAATTCTGCGAATCTCTGGTTTTAAGCAGAGTCTAATGCAAAGTTCAGAAGTATTTAAACAATTAGTCGAATATCATTGTTTTTGAGAGCTGAGTCTGCGGAACGAGTCTACGCTTCAGTCTTCAGTCAAGCCGATAAACAAAGCCAAAAAGAGAGCTCAAATTACAGCAATGTGTTTTAAATTACCCAAATAACCCCCCTGGAAAACTCCAATAGCAAGCATAGAGAGGCTCCTCTGGCAGTGGGAGGTCCGCGGACTCCGAAAAAAGCGCGCCTGGCGCTAAACCCTAAAAGCTCCCTGCGACTCAATGAGACACTAAACAAAGGCTACTGTGACCGCTTCCTGCGAGGACAATGTAGTGCTACCCAACATATGTCACTATAGACTGAATATCACAACTGCAATGGCGTTTATATTCCGGGTTAAACCACGGTTTGTTCTGACAGGACGCCGCTTTACTGGGTTCATTTTTCTCAACTCGCTAACTTCAATACAAGTTGTAAGCTAGTCATTTCTCCTTCATAGAAATCCGCTGAGGCGCCCAAATGTAGCTCGCTATTCACAGCCAGCGAATAAGAATGAGCTCGAGCGCACAGATAACTGTGAAACATCGGCAAAATGTCCAGTTAACAGCTGTTCACGCGAGGATGAATATCCTGACCAAACCGCGAAGTAACAAACACCGCCGCTACCTTACAGTTCGTCGGGGCTAGCGCAGCTAATGCTAGCTAAATCCGAAGTTTATACAACATCCTGGAGTCAAATAAATAACTGCTGTCGAGCAAGCCAGTGAGCTGCTGCTTCATTGTGTTTAAAACGGTCAAAACGCAAAGACTATATGCACATTCAGTAGAACAAACTATCACGTAATATGAAAGACATTTTTTTTTCTGACTATTTATTTCACTTTCTTACCTCCGCCATATTTGCGATCCTGCTGGGTGACGTCAGAGGTCACCGTCTGTACCCGGATGCGGAGCTCCGCCCACTTCCCTCCCCCCAATATCGAGAACCAAAATAAAAAAGGTAAAAAAAAAAAAAAAAGGAGAACGGTCTTTGCTTTGATTGTTTTTGCAGCCGAACCTACCCACAACTACACCAGTTTTCATAATGCATTGGTTAATATTACGAATTTCAGGATACTGGCTTCATTATAAAGTTGTTCAAATATAGCTTTTCATATGCAGGTAAACCAGTGCAGAGAGCGTTACTACGCCCAGTGAACACCAGCACGCGCTCATCTGACAGGTAAATGTGTCTGGTAGAGGACGTGCTCACATGCACGTAGATCAGGTAATCTGAGATAAGTGGCCACTACTGCCGGGCATGATAAAACGATAATTACTGAAAAAACTGAAAATCTGGCATTAGGAAATCTAAAAGGGTTTTTAAATGATTACTTTAAAAGGACCAACGTTTTGTGTTTTTGCACTCTGAAATTAGCTTTTTCTTAAAGTTGCTATCATAAAGTTTTACCCTTAGTATTTTAAAATATAACATTTGAATATAAGAGAGGCTTCCAGACAAAAGAATAAAGGCAAATGCAGTAGTGCCTAACTTTCCTAAGATTAGATTTGTTTTCAGGGTATCAGTGTTTAGGGTGAGACACGCATACAAATATATATTGTTTTAGATGTTTCTTAAAATTTTTGAAATTTTCTGGAATTTAGCAAACACAAAAACATTGTAACATATAAATCCATTCTTTAATGGATTATGATTGTAAAGTAGCAGGAATTAACTTCATTTTTGCTATATACTTTAGTTTTGTGTAGGACTTGGAGCAAGCAGCCCATAACATGGTTGCATTCTGTTTGTCGTTCTCGTCAGGTATGTCGTGTATATAAAAGATTTATATTGTTTGCTTGACAGCAGCCACCTCGCCAAGCAGATATCTCGAGCCGTCCATTTGGTGACCATCAGCTAACTCTTCGGCAGCAAAAGCTCAGCTTTCTTCTCTCTACGAAAATGTGCTTATATCGGTCATCTTTACGGTGTGATGGAAATTTGTAACCAAGCAGGTAGAGAAACTGCTCAATAATTGAGAAAGTTGCAACTTTGTCTTTCAAGTCTTTTATTTGAAGGCGGTCAAGCGTTCAAAGGCTCTGAACGCAACAAAATCAGAAAAGTCAGAGCAACACCTCACAGATGCCTCTGTTTTATATACACTTCTGCTATCTGGGAGAACATTCCATGTAAGAACACCGTTCTGTACAGAAGTTGCAACATCAGCCCGTTCGGTCCGGCTCTAACCAGTCCTTACATTTTGTAGCTTTTATCCTACAAGGAAAACGTCCTTGGCGGAATACTTTGAGATTCTGCAACAGCTTGAGCATTGTAAAAAGGAGAAAAACATGGTAAGTGACTTCTGATAACACAAACTACTGCATTCAGACAGTCACTTACTCAAGAGTTTCCACTTCAAAGTGTTTGCTTAATGATAAAGCATTTGACAAAGAGAGACGAACTAAAACTTGACCTGACGGTTTTACTCAAAGTAGATCCCATACACGGTGGCGCTGCAGAACAGAGAGGTGTTCTTGAAGGAGTGGGACACAAAGGTGTCGAAGTTTGGATCCCACAGACAGCGGCTGCTGATCTGCATCCCCTGGCCGTTGAGCTGGCCGATGTGGACCAGGATGACGGTTTTATACCTGGCGATCATAAACTCCTTCATGCGGGTCCTTATCACCTTCAACAAGGTCAGAAAGAAGCGCTCTGATTTCGGCAGATGTTCTGATGGGATCAAAAAAAAAGTCAGCTACGTTTTCACCTACTTCACAGAGAGTTAGGGTCATTTCTCGAGAGCGAACTGGATCATATCGCACATCCCGGAGGCGATGGGTGATTTCTTCCTTCAGTATGTGTGAGATAGTAGTGATAGGGAATGGTTTATTAGGGCCTGTAGACCAAAAAACAAAAAAATAGACCAGTTGTTTAAGCATTCATTAAATGTTCTAAACATGTTATGGATACCAGGGAATTTATAGGTGAGAAAATAACACATATACAAAACATAATGTTCAAAACTAATTACGTTCTGAAAATTTTAACGTGTTTTTGGTGGCAAATGCTACAAAAGCATTTAAGCTAGGAAAGCAGCAGTATCTCCTTAAGATCCATTTTTCTAACAATGTAAAACTCATTAGAATGGAAATATTTCTCAACATACGTAGGTTGCTAGGTTAACGCTTCCGTAAAATGCTGCCTAAACCCACAAATTAGAATTGGATGGAAGACGTTAATTCAAATATTATTCTGCTTCATCCAGTAGAGAATAATAAGGGTGACATGTTTACTAAGGTTGTATTATTAAATATACAATATGACTTTTACTAAGACATACATTTGTCAAAGAACCTGTTTGGTAAGAGTTTTAGTTTATATGCCGTTTTAGTTTTGACATACCGCTAATGCCGAACTAAGCCCTGGAAGAACATTTCAACTTGCGGACAAAATATTTACTTGCCACCCTGTTAGGATCGATTTAAAAGGTTTATTACTATTTCATTAACATTTTATGGCTTAATTACAAACCAGATTTTTTCTTCTTTTTTTTTTTGCTAATAGCGGAAATCAATGGTTCTTGTGAACTTATATTATTTCTCTTAAAAAATATACGTTCAAATGTGGACAAGAAATATACAACTGGCTTCACAAATGTTATTGGTTGAATTCTAACTGTTTGCCTATACACTGTCTCTGGTTTAACTTCCAATAATTGTGGTTAAGTCTCTCAATAGACTCAAATGTTTACAAATTCTTCCCATTATAGCCATCGGTAGTCCAGCTGTCATGTCAAAAGCTGAGCACCTATGATTATCAGACTCGGTGCACTGGATTCAGATTAGCTGCTGGTGATGGTGTTGCTGTTCTCGTTAAGTCTGAATGTTTGCTTACCCAGTTGGTAAGTATTCGGAATCATGGCAGCTGTGGGATCTTCATGGGTCACATGCTCGTCCACATGCGTACTGGCAGGGCTGAACATGATGGGTCAGTTAAAGAAGTTGCAAGTAAAAATAGAGAATAGACACATTATAAGTTACTGACCGGATAAGACTTCAATTTCATCAGGCAGAACAGACATGGAGGATACTTACTCCTTAATTCGGCCAGCTTTTTCTTTGGCTCTGGGTCCCTCCGCGGGAAGTTTGACTTTCTTCTCTGCTTTTGGTGGTTTTTCCTTAGGTTGTTCAGACATCGCTGCTTTTCCTTCCCTTAGCTTCCCTTGCAATTCAAGCTAACCTGAAATGTTGCTATGAGTAAGCTAGCGTAAGCTAGTTTCTGCATTGCATTAAATATGGCTCCATGTGTACATTTTGAAAATAACAGGTATATAATGAACTCTTAAAGACATTCTTATAAAGTCTCGACAAAACTAAACTTTACTTGAAACAAAAAAGAAAATAAGTGAAAAACAATTTTGAGCTCCACTAACAGCGTAAGCTCGGGTTGTTCTTTTTTTTTTTTTTTTAAAAAAAACCTGCTTGCTTATTCAAAGTTTAGTGAAATGTTGAAGGTTATTTCAATACTTTTGAAATGTTATAATTATAATACATGTTACTATACTAGCTAATTTAAAATGTTTATACCGATTTCTCGACGTCTTGTTCCAGGTTTAACCAGATGAAGCAACAGAGTCCGCGGTAACCATAGCAACCGTGACTCCTCGGTGGGCGGGCTCGTGACTCGTTGGGTGCAACCAACGGCTGTGAGGTGAAAACGTCACAGTGTATGGCAAAACGGCTTGCCATACACTGTGACCTTTTGCCTAGATTTTATGGGCATTATATGCCTGAGTGTGACTCAATATAGGTCAAATTAAATTCAATTAAAGTCAAGGTTAATTTTTGTCAGATCTTCCTGTAACACCGACATTTATTTATGCAGAGGTCTGGGATTCAGACCATTCATATTTATGGATTCCCTCAGTAATGCACAGTAAAATAAATAAATAAAAGCGTAACAGAGATTTACTCTTTTCAGAGCACATTACACTTTTGCGTTATTATAGGGATATTTTTAACTTGAAACAAGGAGACAGCATTTAAAACAAAATAACAAATGTATAATTCTGCAACACCAGTTAATTCCACATATTGCTTCGGGTAAATGACAGTTAGAAGTGGGTGGTTTACTTGTTACATTTAGCTGAGTACTTTAAAAAAAAAAAAAGAAAAGGGAGAAAAAAAGTCTAAAATGCCCAGTCATTTTTGAAGAACTATCCCAACATGTGAGCGTCGTTTCAATCCAGTGCATTCACAGCGCCCTCTGGTGTCATAACATGAGGCGGTCAAAAGAACTCCACCTGTTTGATACACGGCTGACGTGTATCAAACGTCAGCCGTTTGATAGCCGTTATTATTTTTACGCGCATAATTTTGAAATTATGTGCGTAAAATTTTTTTGAGAAACGCAGAAACGCTCATAATTTTGAAATTGTGTGCGTAAAAATGTTGAAACTGCCTTAAAAACAAAACAACAAAAAAGAAAAATCCAATATTTTTCTTTCTCCAACACCGCGCCCCCCAAGCGTGCGCTCTCCTTACGTAATCACGCAGGCACGCGGAAACCGAAGCAGCTGTAGGAGAAAGCTTCGCAGCGCTCGCTCGCTCTGACACTGCAGCGTCTCTACCGTCAGGGTCGGACTCAACCTCTCTCCCAGTTTTCGGGTAAGAAGCTCCTAAAATAGAACTTGTGTTTCCTGTCCGCTTTTCTGGCCATGTTTGCGCTGCGTTTCTTGTTCGACCTTCCCGCTCGTTCATTCGTCCTTGCTCAGCCTGGGCTGTTCGCTTCCATTCCTTCGGCTCACTTTCCCTTTTATTTTCACGCGGCCGGACGAGTTTGTTTCATCACAAATCCGTTTGCATATCTTCGATGTGAAACAACAAGCCTACATCTCTGGTTGTTCTTTGTGTTTACTTTAGTTTTTAACACTTCTCTAAGTGTTACCTCCGCCAGCTCTGAAAGAATGGGTGCGTTTTCTAAGGAGTACGGCTACGTTGTGCTGACTGGTGTTGCCAGCATGATCATGATTGGACACCTGGCCGTTAATGTGGGAAAAGCCAGGAAGAAGTACAACGTGCGGGTGAGCCGGAGGGTGAGGTCACTTTTTGAGCTGTGTAGTGGGAATGAGGGGGGAGAGTAATTTGCTTTTTTTTCTCTTTTTCCCCCCCCTCCCTTGCAGTACCCAAAAATGTACAGTGATGATCCGGAACATGGACACATCTTCAACTGCATCCAGCGTGCACACCAGAACACGTAGGTATCAGCTGCAAAACGTAGAGGTAGAAACCAGAGAAGCCCGCACACACCTTCTGGTTTTACCTACTGATAAGGGGGGGAGGAAGAGCAGATGAAGGTTAACAATCTCTTATCACCTTTCAACAGGCTGGAGATTTACCCCCCCTTTCTCTTCTGCCTGGCAGTTGGTGGTTTGCATTGCCCCGTGAGCTTTTTTGTTTTGTTTTTGCACTCGCATGCCGCTGTAGTCCCATCCAAATATGGGTGATGCGATCGCATCCCAGCAGCTGAAGCCAACGCTGATTTGTTTCCTTTGTGTGTGTTTCACAGCGTCTAGTGAGTGGGCTCGGAGCCGTGTGGATCGTTAGCAGAGAGGTGTACGCACATGGATACTCCACTGGAGGTGAGACGAGGCGGTTTGGAAAGTTACACAGTAAAAAAAAAACCAAACAGAAATAATTTGGTTTATTTAGCCTGTCACAGAGAGAGAAGGAGAAAAAAAGAACCACGGGTGTACATTTTTTTCAAAGTTATATTTTCACCACGTTTTTTCTACATTTCTAAATGTTCTACAGTAAATATTTCATTCACAAGTCAAACATGTAGTTCATAAAATATTTGAAAATGTATCACAAATGAAATGCTTAGTTAGAAGACTAATATTTAGCTCAAAGTTAAATATTTATTTTTGCTAACTAAGTATTTAGTTTAAATATTTAGCTCACTAGTTAAATATTAAGCTAGTTATTTAGCTAGTTAGCAAAACATTTTAGTTGCCAACTTAGCAACCTAAATATGCCATAAATGTAGGCCTGAGCTAAACATTTAGCTTGAACAATAAATATTTAGTTAAAATACATTTATTTGGGAACTAAATATTTAGCTTCCTAACTAGATATTTAGTGTGGAACTCTGACATTTCTAAATGTAGGAATAACAAGGTGAGAATGTTAAAATGAACACTCACATTTTTTTTTTCCCCTTTATGACAAGAAAAATAAATCAAACTAATACTGTTAATTTTTACCGCGTGACCTCATAGAAGCTGGGCAGCCGTCCTGCCACTCTATTTTTACATTTTTATTTACATAATATCCTGTGTGCTAAAAATTGTCGTTGCTGTCCTTTTATGCCAGATCCCAAGAAGAGGATGAGGGGTGCGTTTGGAAACGTTGCCTTGTTGGGGCTGATGCTGGCCACTCTGAGCTACGGGGGCCACCTGCTGGGCTGGAAGGGACCTGCACGCCCGCGGCTGTTGGGCGGTGCACCCTACCACTAACGATTTAGATTTGCTGATGTCGGCCGTCCGAATAATTTTTTTTATGGCGACTGCGCGTAGTATATCTCGTAGCTTATCCGCTCAACTCTGACCTGCTTAACTGGTTGTTTTGAAGCTGGAAAGTAATCGGACTGGTCTTTTCTAGATCCAGCCACTCCCATTTGAGATGAGTTCACCTGCGTAAGGTAATAGCCGGACACTCGTTGTGGAGAAATCGTGGCTTTTGTTGTGTAATTTTTGCACTGAAGATGATCAGTCGGTCTCAACACGACTTCCATCTGTCTGCATTAAGCCTGCATGATATACATGTTCTTACTGTCATGATTGCCTGAAGCCAGAAGTTAATTTTGACTTTTGTATATTAAAAATCTCTACACTTCTACTTTTTACACTCTTTATCTACAGATAACACAGCCTTATTATGTTTATTATAGAAGGTGTGGGGCTGAATGAAAGAATGTGAGGGTGTGTTTACTTAGGTGTGTGTGTGTGTAAAGGGAGCGCTTTTTTTTTTTAACAGTTATTGTTTAAAGTCCGCCGTGCCGGTTCAGACAGGAGCAATAACTTATTTACTTAATTATCATAAATCACGGTTAATACCTGACAAGCAGGTTAAAAACAAAGCAGTGTAATGTTCCCCACCCACAATATCAAAGGAAGACTTACTGTTGGTTTTATGTTTTTTTTATTTTTTTATTACTAAACAAGTGATCTTTCATGTCATTTAAATTATTACATTTTAAACACGTAAAATCCTTAGAGAGAATAAAGCAAAACTCTGGTAGAGCGGAGAATCTTGCACAATTCAAAGCCCTTGAACTTTCTCCACATTCTGTCAGCTTGCAACTACAAGCGAGATAAAAATCTGAAAGGTGTGGCGTGCCTTTATTCAGCCTACATAGGTCGATATTTTGCAGGATTGCCTTTTCCTGCACTTCGAGCTAGGGATGCACAACATATCGCAAAAATATCATAGTGTGCGCAGTATTCATGTCGCAAAAGATGGTTTGGCATGCAATAATTGTTGCCTGACACGTTTTAAAAGTTTTTTTTGTTTTAATCCTAATGATAAAAATGCAATATTTAGCCAGACATTGTCAAAAATGCTAAAGATCATGTAGCGCATGAAGCACAGATTAGGAGGAGAAGAGATATATCGCAACTGATGTCGCAATATTAACTACCATCGCAAAAATATTTTAATATCGCGTCCTACTTCAGGCTACCAGTCTTGGATTCTATACCTGCTTTACTTGCATAGAGATGGAAGTTGTTCGTAAAACAAGGGGTGCAATCTTACTTAAACAGCATCTGACCAGCAAATTTCAAAAGATTTAAAGAGAGGCAAAAGCAAATGAGGCAGATTAGCATTAGCAGTGCTAAAAACAACTAATGATGTCATCCAGCATGTTATTATGGAAATTGTCCCTACCACCTGGAACTTGAGCTGTTGGTCATATACCAACAGTCTTCAGTCAGAGGCCTCTTTGGATTTGTTGCAACACTGACTGCTTCTGCTATTTTAATTTTCAGATGAACTATCGAACAATATTTTGTGAGATTTCCAAAGCTTTAGATATTGTTTGATAATACATTACTCATGAGTTGACTGGAGGCAACTGGATTGGACTTTCTTTACTTAATTTTTTTTTCTATTCTGCACTAATCTGTGTTTCTCTTTGATATAACAGCCCATTGAAATATGCTGACGTTTGTGGTTGCAGCACGACGAAACGTGAGAAAAGCTCAACGGCTAGGAATGCTTTTGCAAGACACCCGGCGCTCAGACACACACAACAGCCTTCAGTTTCACTTGAACTTCTTATGTGTGTTCATTGTAGCACTTTTACTACCCAGGTTGGGAAGTAATGTGCGTTGGCACATTTAACATTCAATTTAAGGAACAATCACCAACTTCGGGATTCTTATTCCAAGATGAAACGATACTGAGAAGTTTCACAACAACGTTTACCAAACACCGCCACGTATTCCTGATTTCAACCACTGAAAGGTTTTTCTTGGTTAAAAAAAAAATGTTACTGGTGCATCTGGTTTTTCAAATACTGTAGAGTAAAAATATAATTTACGTGTGAACTTTCTGTATTACCTCACGCAGCTTTAAGGCAGCAGTTTGGATTAAAAGTGCACTTCACTCATATTTGGTCACCTAAATCATCTCCAGTGATGTTTCTCAGTCCGAACCCCAAATCCTCATTCAGACTGACAATCACCTGAGGTTTTTTATTTGTCCAGGATAGATTTTTCGACCTACGTTATCTCATATGTCCACTAGAGGGCAGTGTAATACATGTCACGTTGAAAGTGCTGCTATTTGTGCAAAAGTGCCTTGAATTTGCACTTTTTGTGTGAGAGTGAAAAGTCTCCAGGACTTAGACAGGAATGTGGAAGAAAGATTAGGTGACTCTACAACCTTTGATGATTCAAACAACGACAAAATAACTAAATAATCGTTTCAACAGCGAGTCTTAAACAGAGAAGTCAGTAATTTGGACTAATCTTGAAGACGTATGCTTCTCCACGTATCCAAAAAGCTGCTTCTTTTTCAACACATGTTCTCTCCATGGCGCGAGTGACGGAGTCGAGAGGAGAATCCGTCAGTGGGCGTACGGTGAGAGGGGCGTGTCCTCCATCAAATCGTCCTACAGAGAGAATTACAAACTGTAACATGATGACCTTAGAGGAGAAGCAACAGCAACGCCCGTAGAGAAGGAGACTTACTTGTTTGTTTAGCAAAAATGGAAGCAGATCATTTTTGTTTCCTTTCTTAAAGGGGCAGTATTACCTAAAATCAATGTTTTTGAGCTTCGCGTCATGCAATTTAATTCTCTCATCAAAAAACACACCGGGATTGCTATGTTGATTATTTCATGCATGTTTGAGAAATCCTTTAATCTCCATAGCAACCATTCAGTTGTGCAAAACGCCTGGGTGGCTCTAGCAACGCCTTTGATGCCCAGAAGCTTCCTTGTTTGCAGGCTTCCGATCTTTAACCCACTCAGCTCCTTCAAACTAGCCAGCATCAATTAGCAAACACCTGGTGGAACTGCGCGTGCGCTGAGCTCATTACAGGACCTACTGCTCAGTGAAATGCTGGTAAAAACATTGTTAAAAGGTGGGCAGGAGAGCCATGTTGTGATCACTTCCTGAGCAGGAGTTTCTTAAAGAAACAGAGGCCCAATTTTGAGGCGTTAAATTACAAAGACAAATTTCTTTTTAGTCATATTTAATGCATGCAGCATTTTTTTATATAACACCTGACTTGATTATGCAATAAAATGGCACAATGTGCATGGAAACACACATAATACTGCCTCTTTAGCCAGGAGATTTTGAGAGTTATTACCACATTTCCTGCCCAGTAATTCTGTCAGTGTGACTTCATGACAATAGAGCACTAGGAGCCATTTTCTTTGAACCTAATGCCACCAGTCCGGTCACAACAGGAAGATAACTGGCAGATAGATCACTTCCTGTGAATTGAAACATGCTAGGCAACGAATAACAATACTGTAAAAACTGATGGAGAACAACAAAGACTAGAGTAGAGAGTGTGTTGATGGAGTGGCCCCTTACCATGGGAAGGTCCTGCAGCCGGTGGAACTCAGGGTGGTTCACCCGCTGGCGGAACTTGACGAAGAGGACAGTGAAGACCACAGCTGTGGTAACGATGAACACTGCCAGCAGACCGGCCAGCAGGGGGTCCAGAGGAGAGCTGGAGTGGCGGCGGGACCCCTTCGAGTCTACACGATGGAGAACAAATCATTAAAACGACATCATAAATTCAAACTTTAAAAGGAAGTCACGCTTGCTACGTCTCCTGACCGTCATCGCCGATGTTCAGCTCCGACGGAAACTCCCGGTGTGTGGGCCCCACAGGGACCCAAGCAGGAGCTGGTGTGTGTGCGGTAGAGGCGGGGGTCGTGGCTCCAGATGAAAAGGTGGAGTGGGCCTCGCCGGTCGGGGAGTACCTACGGGAGGTGGCCTGCTGAGGGGTGGAGCTCGCAGCGGTCGGTGCCGATGAAAGGCCGTCTGCGGCGGCTGAAAGTGTTTCGGTTCAAAACAGGACGGAGAGCAGAGGTCACCCTGCTCCTGAAACCCGATCGCTCCCCCCCACAACGAAGCTGCTGTCCATAATGTATAGCAAAAACTATCTATGCACAATAATACCAAGAATTTTCTTTAAAAAACATAGAACCTGTTTGGCTTTGCAGTCATCACACCAACATAATAACAATAATGGTGATGGGGGTGCAGCACATTCTGTGCAAATAACTTTCTAGTTTTTACATTCTTTTAAATATTTTATTTGTTTTAATTCACCAATTAGAGTGTGCAAAACAAACACTACAGACTAACACGGTGCTTTTGAAAGTGGTGGCCGACAGAGGGCGCTGTAGGAAGATGAGGGGGAAAAAAAATAAAAGCAAAACTAAAAATAAAATGGAACCCCATACATTTTGTACTTTAAATTGATCTGTTATTCAATTATGTTTTTAAAAAAAATAAAATATAAGTTAAAATAATTGATTTAACTGTTCTTTTTGATGCAAATCTTTTTGATCGTCTGCCAGTCAAATTCATCAAGCAAGAAATGGAAACGTTTCTAACAAGAAAAATACCATGGGAACTGTAGGAATAAATTAAACTTGTTGATTAATATTATGATAAGAAGTGTTACACATTTTATTATAATTAAAAGAGGGGATTGTGCTGAAAAATTGTATTATCTGGAAACAAAATGTAGATCTCATGGCAGACAGCATGATGCAGCTTTTATGCTAAATGAACGCAATAATTATTGAAGAGTGAAGAAAAAACATTGTAAATGTTGATGTTTCTTTACATATTTTGTAAAAGTGTTTGTGAGTTTGCAAAAATATGTAGCGGTGTAGATCTACAGAATAACCAATTAGATATCTGAACAAATAACAAGAACACAGAAGAAAAAAGGGAGTCCAAGTGAATAATCTAGGGTCACACAGTTATTGTGGGTGGAAGTAGGAAAGAAAAGGAGAAAAAAACCAACATGCTACAACAAAAAATCACTATAAATTAAGGATATCTAAATAACACGATTTGTTATTAGTAGATTCTCCCATCTCCCTCTCTTGTTAAACTGATTGAGAGAAAAAAACAAAACAGTTGTTCCAAATTCCTTGAACTCTGTAATCTTTCTACTAAACGTTACACATTTAATCAACAAATGGTGTTTACAGATTAGCCACTGGAATGTCAATGCACTGAGAGCAAAACAGAAACTAACACAGAAGGCAGATTATTTTGAGGTACGTGTTCCACATATTTCAGGCTTCAACATCGGAGTCTCGGTTTTTAACAACAGGTGAGGATTTGGGGAAAGTAGTGATGGTTTGTACTGCATATGATTGACGAAACAGGATGTGCAGTGCTGTGGAAATGTACTCCTTTGCCAATATCCTCTGTGTTTGCTGTTTCTGGTCACACTTCACTGCTTCAGAGCATCAAACAAATTTTATTACCAAACAAAGTTAACCTGAGCAAATACAATAAGCCGTTTTCAAAAATGATTTCATTTCCTATGGAAAATAGAAGCCAATGATTCCCTGTGTGGGTCATAGTTTCCTTACCAGTCATATAAAGGAGCATGGTTTGTATCACTAAATTGCACACACTAACTGCATTTAATCATGTTTTCAAATTCACTGATATTTATTGATGCACTCATTAACAAAATAGTGGAGAAAATAGTCAAATTAACAACATGTACAGTTTTGGAGGGGGGGGGGGTTAAACATCAATTGGAATTTATTGTGACAACGATAAATCAAGATTCTTGTCATGAGAAATTTATCACGATAAATGATAAACGATACGATAAATTCCCACCTGTACTACAAAGCTTATGTTACTTATTTGAGAGGTGAACCTGCTGGTGTTCATTGGATTAACTGATTAATAAATGAACAGAAAAAGGTGCCTACTAGATTTTTTTTTAGTAAAGCTAAAATTATGCCACATGACAAAATTTGGATTGAACATATTTACAGACCAAAGTTTGTTTTTTTTCTTAAATGCTAAAACTACTTGTTTTCTTTTCTTTTTTTTTTACTGCTCGGAGTGTGCTGGTCTTTCAGCAAATATTCCTTTTTTGAGCCTGTATACTCCAGTTAACGATTAATCGATTATTCAGTTAGTTGACGACTGTTCAATTAATCGACTCATCACGATTTATTGGTTTTTGGGTTGTTTTTTCTTGCAGAGTACAAAAAGGTCAGAGGTTGGTTTCATTGTGGTTTCCCCAAATCTCTACACAATGTGACAAGTACTAAATCATTTCAGATCTGGTTAAGGCCAGGTCTCATCTACGTAAGATGCTAGGATTCAAAAAGGGTGTACTTTCTTTTTTCTTCTAACAGTAATTGAAGTTAATTAGAAAGACTTAATTTATCTATTAACAGATTTTTTAAAGAGGTTGTTGTTCAGGTTTGGCTTGATGTTGCATAACCAGTAAAGAAAAAGGAAGAAAGAAAAAAAACGTACTAAAAAATGAGTGAGGTTGGATTTACTCTCGCTTTTGGTTATTTCTCCTAAAATAGTCACCCAGCATCGGCTGAGGGGGTTATATTTATATTTACCCGGTCTGGAAAAAGGGAATCTCTTCAATAACTCTACAACACTAGTGGAGGTCAGGGCAGGACTGTTTTCCCGTAACGCCGCTGGCAGGGAAACCGAGTCTGGGAAATTGGCCCGCGTTTGCAAACAGGCAGCGTTTTATTGTGAGGGCTGCTATATTTTAAGGCTTTCGTCTGGACAAAGAAAACACACTGAAATGGAGAAGTTGCAGACCCAGAAGGCCAGAAATAAACAAAGCTGTCACATTAGTGCAGATGAAAATAATGAGCCACAGTTTGCAAAACCTTGCAAAGAAAATAAAAAGGCATTGGGGTGGTAACGCAAAGTAGTGAGCATTTTGTCGCATCCCAACCACAGACTGCAGTTTGTTCGGATTTTAGATGATAAACCGACACCGAGCAGGGAACACTTTACAATGGTAAAGTGGAAAAAACTGGATTTTCAGATTTGCATTTGTAGCCAGGTGCTGTTCAGAATACTGTCAAGTCACATTTTGCTTTGCTTCCAGCAATTAGTGTTTTAGGGTGTGCCTCTGGCAGCTTTGGATATGTAGGGGTTAGTAGGTGATAAATGTTTAGTATTGCTTGTATTCCCTCATGTTCCCAAAGCTCCCATTAGCATGAAGACCATCCTGTTCTCCGTAGGAATGGGGAGTTCAGTGAAATGTGTAGTTTTAGTTTAACACCATAGTTACACTAAAAAAAAGAGAATGGAGCTCCTACTTAAGACAAAAATGGGTTAATTTGTCGAATGTAATCAAATTAGCTTACTTTATTTACATTTGTTTAATATGACAACCTAATAAATGGACTTTAGAAAAAATTTTTTTTTACACTTTTGTTAAAACTGCCTCTAAGTTGTGACAGTTTGGTATGAGACAGATAATTTGTGGAAAAAAGAAAAAAAAAAATCATGCTTCTCTGCCTTCTTCCAATGCTTATTAAAAACAACCAATCAGAGCCAGGAGGAGGGTCTTAACACTGTCAATCACTCTTGTGAATGTGCTGTTCTTCCCCCCACCTGACATCAATGCTAAGGCTGGTTAGCATGGCCACAATGATGGCGGATAAAAACGTTTTCCTGGAACGGTGAGTAATTTCTCCACCAATAGTACATTTAGCAGCAAGTACCATACATAAGGATGATTGACAGTGTTAAGGCCCGCCTCCTGGCTCTCATTGGTTGTCAGAATTTCCTTTGACTTATTTTTTCTCAATAAGGTTTTCTTCTTGCCTAATCTTTTCACTCACTGACACATTTAGGGAGCGAATGACCAACAGTTGCCTTGGCAACACATTTCCCCCAACTGAGTGGAGGATTTCTGTAAAGTTACGAGTTGAACTTACTTTATTGTCACTGCACACAGAAACATTTTTTGAAAATACATTTTAAAAAATCTAGAATAAATATACAAGTAATAATATATTGTGAAATATATATATATAGGGACCTGTATTTATTTTCCTAACATTTCCAAATTCTGCCCTGGTTTTGTGTTGGTCAATTGCATAAATACACAATTACATGCTCTAACGTTTGCCACTTAAGGGGCGTGGATATTTTGTGAGGCACTACAGCGAGAGAAGCAAGTAAAGATGGCTACCTGAGAGAGATGGAGTTGTGACAGTGGGCGCATTTGTGAACTGAGATGTGGCTTTAGTGGAACTTGAGACGTGCGGGTGTCCTGCATCTGCTGATGTCTCTGATCGGACTGTGCTTTCCGTCGGGGCGGCGGTGGCGGCAGAGGCTGGGAGATCACCTGAAGTTTCATTCCTGCCTGCAGGGTATTGTGTCTGCCGCGGAAACTCGTTCACGGGGGTCTCAGCAGGAGCAGGAAATGGGGTTGAGGTAAAGGAAGTAGGCAAAGCATGGCTCTCACCTGTAAAATAACAACGCAATTATTGGAATTATTCATTCAGTCCACAAAAGTGCGATGTTTTCAGGCTGTTTATTTGTTTTGCAATTATTAATAAGTGATCATCTGAACAACGCGGTTGTTGATTTGCTAATTAATTCTTTTTACATTAATTTAAATGAGCTAATTAGCGGATGATGACATGTCATCTGCTATACTGATGATATGTCAGAAGGTTGGTGTGTGGGTCACCTTCTTCATCTTTTCTGTTAAACTTAACCAAAACACACCAAAATCTGCAGCATACTTACATGTTGAGGTTGTCAAAGTCAAGCTAGCATAACAGCCCTATACCTTGCTAATATTTTTTTTATAAAAACTTTTTCCCTTGGACCTTGTTGTCCAAGTCGGGCATGTCCAAGATGTGATCCTGTTGACAATTAGTGGGAAAGCACTTAGGATTTGACGCGTTATGTTGACAACATGACAGCTAAAACTAATTGTAGTTGATTGTAGCTGATGAGCGCGGAGCTGTGGGAGCGTGATCTCGCGTGACGTCACACACACACAAAAAAAACTGACAAATTACACTGACGAGGATGGCTATTTTATTTTATTTCTTATGAAAAACAAAGAATACATGTGTGCAAATGCCTCCGTTGCACAAAAATCGTCTTTGCTGATCTTTAGGTTCAGGTTTCGGCAGTGAAATAAGAGAAGCGATGCTCATCAAGATAGGAAGGGATGTAGGGGAAGTCTTTTTGACTGCTTGCAGTTCATTAATGGAAAAAAGGACCGTTCACAAGTGGAAAATGTTCAAGACAGCTGCCGGTCTTACCATCAAGTTAGGGGGTGCAGTGTCAGAACTGATAAAATGCTCCGACTCCATCTCAGGTTACAGGCTTCACTTAGAATGCTAGCATGCTAATGTCGCTAGCACGCAACAAACAATAGATGTGAAGAAAGGACTCTTTCTGGCCCCTGAACTGATTTTGTGCGGCCCCGGAATGATACAAATTTGTCTCACCAGTGCAAATGGTTGACGTGGATATTTTTATATTCAGTTAGTACAAAACTATTAAAAGAACCACGGAATGTGTGGTTCTTTTCAAATAAAGAGTCACCTAAAGAATGTTTTTATTGCTGAGAAAAGATCAAATCGTTTCGAGTTTCCTTCGGTCGAGCCCAAAATAAATTAGTAAAGTGTTTTGCCTCGCTTTCAATAAAGAAAACACACCAAAACGTTTTGGAGGATTTTGATCTTAATGATTAACACATTCCTTTCCTACAAAAAAAAAAAATTGGGCTATATGCTTTGTTTAATTAAAGTATTTCATGTTTAGTTCATTGTTGAGCAAGAACAAAATTCTCAATGAAACTTTTGGTGTTTTAGATATAAATAAATAAATTGGCCCAACAGTACCCTTGAGTTTATGGTTTTGGTCCATAAGAAAAAGTTTGGACAGCCCTGGTCTAATCAAAGCCCAGACCTATACCCAATTGAGAATCTATGACCGTACCTGAAAATTGATGTTCTCAGATGCTTTCTGTCCAACCTGAATGAGATGGAGCAACTTTTCAAGATGCAACAGGCAAAAGAAGAAGAAGAAGAAAAAAATCAACCCAGCTTTAAATGCAACTAACCGATGGAGTCTGAATACCAACGCACAGCTTACGTTGGGAGCGTACGCTTCCTTCTTTATTTTCTACACCAAAATCTACTTCATTATGATGCTCCGCAGAATAAAACCGCAACAAAACGCACCGAATTTGTGGTTCTATGTGGGAAAAATTTATGAAAAAGGTAAAAACCAAAGGAAGATTATTTGTCAGTTAAGACAAAACGGACACGCAAGCATATAGTCTGAATTTTATATTGACGGATGAGAACATCATCTTACCTCCAGTCTGCGGCGATCCGGTAACCAACAGCAACCAGAAGCACACCAAATGAATCTCAAATCTCATCTCATCGGGCTTCCTCTGCCTTCTTTTCTCTGCAGATCTCAGTTCAACCGCCTCTCCTCAGCAGCTCGGTCCTCTCCTTCCCTCTCTCTCTCTCTCTGATGTTTGTTTCCGTTACGTGATTTGACAGGGCACATCACCAAGCGCTAAAAATATCCTGAGGGAGTCGGGCAGAAGAGGAGCACGCTGCGTGGGTGGGGCTGCGAGGGGGCGTTGGAAAAGAAAAGACTTTTTTTTTTTTTCTTGTTTCAAAAAGAACATCCATACATATCGTGGCCCCTTCCTGAAAACTCCGCTCTTGTCCGTCCACGATCACTTTACGTTTGAAGATTCTTGCACCGCATCCGACTGCGGTGGCTCGTGCCGCGCTGCTCCAATCAGGCGTCGGTGCGTCAGAGGCGCAGCTGTCTGCGTCAGGAGCGCCTCCTAAAGGGTGAACGACTGCAAGCTTTGCGCAGGTCGACCTGCAGCATTTTAGTTTTTAGAATATTTTTGCGGCGAGTCTATTTCTTTTCTTCTTCTCTGTGTTTTTTTGTTTTTGTTTTTTATCTTGTCGTTCTCACGAGGCCGGCATGTCGTCACACCTGAGAAAATTGGCCACGCGCGTGGACTGTGCGGAAGGCTGAAGCGTTTATCTGACTTTAGGAGACTTTCTAGTTTCAATTAGGTGAGGATCATTAGTAAGAAAACTACAT
Source organism: Xiphophorus hellerii (assembly GCF_003331165.1). Taxonomy (NCBI): domain Eukaryota; kingdom Metazoa; phylum Chordata; class Actinopteri; order Cyprinodontiformes; family Poeciliidae; genus Xiphophorus; species Xiphophorus hellerii. The sequence goes on from NC_045677.1 coordinate 4,962,168, forward strand.
TTTTTTTATTATTAAATCTGTGCCCGATGGAGTCCGCACCCGTCCCGGGACAGAACCCGGTGGAGTTGGAGTTCACACAGGAGAACATTGAGACGGTGAGTTACTTGAAATAAGTCTGTGGAAAGCGTGTTAGAGAGTCAGAGGCACAATGTGACCTAAACTTGACATATTTGTTTTAACAGATATATGACTGTGTGTTCTTGTCGTTTTAATTAGTCCGTTTTGCATTAGAATAAAATAAAAAATAAAACATCTGTTAGGGGGGAGACGGGTTCAGTTTTTGTAGTTTAGCGTTTTTGGAAGCTCCTCCAATTGTAACTTGATTCCAGCTTTAAGCATATGCTGTCCTAATAATAACCAACAGCATGTGTTTCAGATTAGTTCCTATGACAACGCATATTTACTATCTAAGAAATTGGTCATCCCAGCATGCATGATTGTTGATAAACGCCAATATGATTTTTTTTAAATGTATTTACTTCATGCCAGTTAAATACTTCCTGTAGTTGTTTTTGTTGATGTCCTGCTTGACTTATTTTGATCCAGAGTTTCTCTTTGTGTCTGCCGGCTCGTCCCTCTCCAGGCTCTCTACCAGCTGTACTTCGACCCGGACATGGAGCGTAAGAACGTAGCTCAGAAGTGGTTGACCCAAGCCCAGGCCTCAGCACAGGCATGGCAGTTCTGCTGGGCCCTGCTCAGCCCTGACAAGGTTCTGCTTTCCAAATTCTACCACTACTCCTATTGTTCTTATTAATTATTATTATAGAGGCACCGATTTAACGGAATCGGCCGATTTTCACCTTCACCAGCTCTGACCGGTGACTGGTCAGTTAGTATCAAAATTCTTTAGCTCTTTTTCCGTCCAGTGAATGCACCATATGTAAGCCCCAAGGGCACGCTAAACAACACTCTTCAGTGAGGAAGTTTCTACCGAAGGACGACGTACCTATATTGTACCTAAATTTAGCATCTGAGGTTAAAATGAAGTCTGAACTTCTGGTGTGCATGATTTGCGTTGCAAGTTTAGCTTAGATCTGGAAATGGTATCACGGCTGGATTGAGCTCGTTAATGTTGCAAGTTTAAAAAAAAAAGAAACTGTGGGATTTGCTAACTGATGTGGTGCTAACTGAACTTAGGGTTACTTGGAAACCTTTGTTTTTTACAGATGCAATTCTGATTTCAGTTTGCATTTTTGTTGTATTTATTGACAGAGAACTACAACAACAAAAAAGACTCTCTGGTTTGTTCAGGTTGTGAGAGTGAGAGAAAGACTGAGACGTTCAGTAAACACAAAGTACATCAGAGTTGTTCTGTTTTGTGTTTTAAATTGAAATCAGTAACAACATTCTGATCTCTATCTTTTGGATTCTGTAAGACTTTCACAACTGATTAGGAAAAGAAGTTAAGATGGACATGCTAGAAGGAAGAATGCTGGGGAGTGTTCATCATCCTGCAGAAAATTGGTCAAATGTTGAGTTTTGATTACGGTAAATTATTTTCAAATGTGTCTCTTTGTAGATCCCGGAGGTTCAGTTTTTCGGCGCCAGCACACTCCACATCAAGATCTGCCGTCACTGGGGAGACCTTCCCGCAGAGCAGCATGAGGACCTCAGGATGCAACTTCTTTCCCACATCTTATGCTTCTCCTCTGGCCCTAAAATGGTGCTCACTCGACTGTGTGTGGCACTAGCATCGATGGCTCTTAACCTAATCCCCCAGGCGTGGTCTGAGCCAGTGGCAGACATGGTGAGAGCATTCCAACCTCAGGAACCGGACTCTCAAGACAACCCTGGTGCCAAGGCTTCTCAGGAACCCCATGCACATTGCCTTGCTCTACTGGAGCTCCTCACCGTACTTCCAGAGGAGTTTCAAAGCGGCCGTCTGGCCCGAGCGCGTCGCACCCAGCTGAGGGAAGCTCTGGTCGGGGAGTGGGCTGTGGTGTGTGGCATGCTCCGACAGCTCCTACAAAGTCAGGATTCGTCCGTTCAGGTGAAGGAGAAAGTTCTCCGCTGCCTCTCCAGCTGGGTGGGGCTGGATGTGCCACTGGGGGAAAGCCAGGAATTGGTCCAGGACTGTTTCGCGGCGTTGTCCGACCCAGGGTTGTTCGACACCGCAGTGGAGACGATAGTTACTGCCATCACACAGCCGGATTGTCAGAGGTGAGCACCAAGCTGGATCTTTGGTGGCCATCAGATCTCAGTAGCTCAGGTGATTTTTCGGCCATATCGAAATAGCAAAACTGCAATGGAAACACTTTTTCACATCACACGAGTCACGTGATCAAAAGCCGGATTTTGGATGATGAAGAAGACGACAGGAAGGAGGAGGATGATGATGGTTTGCTTTTGGGTGGGGTTTTCGGACAATGTGCAGCTGGCTCCACCAGAGCTCTCACAGCATATTTTTATGAACCGTGAATATGCTCTTGCAATATATTCACAGTTCACAAAAAGTTGCGTGTCATTTGAACGTTTGGAATCCATAGCTCTTCTGTAAAATTGACTACAATTTCCATAAAAGACAGCATAAGTAGCTGCTTCAAAGTATAAGGAGCTTGTTGCTCCAACGCCTGAATAAGACGCCAATGTCTCCTCTAGTGGTCGATAGATCATGTGCGCTAGCGCCATGGCGAATTATGAATATGTTTTATATAGCTGTTTACATCAGTCACACCATGATTTTTAATGACTTCTCGCGTGAACAAGCTTATTCACATGTGATTTTAATTTAATTTCTTATTTAATGAAAACACTGCAATTGCGAAATTGTGTTTTTCCAACATTAGCAGAATATCAACAAAGATTTGCACACATTTGTAATGGAAACACAGTTAGTGGTGTGACCCCTAACTTTTGCGGACGATGATGGCGACAGTAGTAGGAGTTCGTCCTGTTATCGGTGGGTCACTGGTTCAAGCCCTAACCCCGTCCTTCTCTATTGTTGTCCTTGGGCAAGACACTTCACCCGACTTTCCTCTGGTGTTGGTCAGAAGGGCCAATGGCGCAGCATAGCATCTTCTCTTCTGTCAGTGAGCCCCAGGGCATCTGTGATGACTATCCAGTAGCCTACTATCATCAGCATGTGAAAGGGAATGGCTGATTTTGTTGTGAAGCGTCTTTAAGTGTCATTTCATTTCTTGTGTGGAGGTTCATTAACGTTCTGCTGAGCCTGATGCCTATGGTGCTGGGCCTTTACGACCAGCTGAAGACAGCAGCTCAGGACGGGGACATGGAGACCACCCACGGTATCTGTCGCATTGCCGTCGCTTTGGGGGAAACACACTCCAGGTATGCACACACACTAAAACTTCCACGTTTGCCACAGGTGTTTTCATGTGCTTGTCTCTGGTAGGGTTTTGCTGGGACAGCCGGACCACTGGCAGGAGTATCTGGCTTTGGTGAACATGATTCTATTCTGTACGGGTATTCCTGGACACTACCCGGTTAATGAGACCACGAGTTCCCTGACACTCACCTTCTGGTACACACTGCAGGTATGGAAACAGAGCAGGCATTAAAACACTAAAGGTTGCTCAGATTTTTAGCCCAGCGAGCAAAAAGTTGGGCAAGTTCAAATTATATTGGTTATTTATAGTTGTTTTTTTTTCTCTCTTTGTTACTTTGTGCTGAACATTCAGGATGACATTTTATCTTTTGAGGAAGAGAAGCAGGCAGTGTACCTGCAGGTCTACAAGCCAGTTTACTTCCAGCTGGTGGACGTGTTGCTGCTCAAATCCCACTATCCCTCCCAGGAGGAATACGCCTCCTGGTCTTCTGATGACAAAGAGCAGTTTCGAATTTATAGGTACGTCGCTTAAGGGATGGAAGTTTTCCAACATCTCTTAGTCTAGGTCAGGTGCAGAATAATTTTCTCAATCAAAGCAGTGTTAAAACAAACAAACTTCATAACGGCGGCAACAAGTTGTTGCTTTTACAACTGAGAGCAGCTAATTAGCATCTCAAAAAATACCTGAACGATGACCCCCAAATCCCTGGGGAGTTGAAAGGGAGGCTCTGTGGAAGCAGAGCAGAAGTAGAGAGACGCAGGAAGTTCTCTTACATGAATCATAATGGGCAAGAATCACATCCCATACACCAACATCTCTCTGCTCATTTTTTTAACCATGCGGCCAGGCAGAGATTCAACAAGGAGCGGCAAAAGCAAATAAGGTGGATTGGCAGTGATTGCCAACAACTGATGGTGTCATCAGTGTTACTGTGGAATATCGTTTCAGATGTCTGAAAATTTAGCTTTTAGCATCTCATGACAGTCTTGAAACTGTCATTGAGCAACTAAAACCGGGGCAATCTGGAATAAAACTCCCATTAGGTCCTGCAAGACTTGAGACTGGGGTGGAGATTTACCTTCGAGAACATGAGTCTGCAACCTTCACAAACCAAAGAGTCGCCTCTGCTCTCAGTCAAGCTACACAAAACTCGTTAGATCTACAAAACCTTTTTGTGAAAAGGCAACTTAAAAAGTTTTAATCAATATCTAATGCAGAAAATCATTTTGTAAAAGAACGATCATTTTGGTTTTAAAACAAAGAAAAACATGAAACATATGAAGAGGGAATTTATACATTTTCTTCTACGGGATGTTGATGTTTTTGGAAAATTGGGTAAACAAAAAAGCACTTAGTTTTCAATGGAATGGTGACAAAGAAACAATAAAGATTACTGATAACTGGGTAATTCTGTTGTGGAAATTCAATGCAGAGTTAATTCAATGGAAAAATAACAAAACAACAACAACAAAAAAAAGCTCAAATGTGGATTAATATCTTTTTTTTTTAATTTGTTGGTTCTACCTTTTTTTTTTTCAAATATCAAGAGCCACTGTGGAAGTTCCTGTTCTGGCAGGAGAACAACCCTCAACATGCAAACAGAATTACAATGGCCCAGTCAAAGTTCAGACAAAAAATACATTTTGGACTCTATGACAAGACCTGAAAACTCATGTTCACAAATGCTTTCCATCCAATCTGAAAACATGAATGGACAAAGAGTTCAGTCTACATGTGGAAAACTGAGTAATTAAAAATATATATATTTAAAAAAAATGTTAATCCCCCCCAACTTCACGTGTGCACTACTTTACTTTATCTATAAAAAATTGCAGTAAAATACTTTGTCGTAATGCTGCAAAATGTGGAACGACTTGGGCAGTACAAATACTATAACATCTGGATTTCTAAACAAAATTCCTCCAGCAACAAGTCGCTGCATATTTAGCTGCTTCATACCTGCTATTTACCCTCAACCTGTCGGCTGTTTTATCCCCAAGGGTGGACATCTCAGATACTCTAATGTATGTGTATGAAATGCTGGGAGCGGAGCTGCTTAGTAACCTCTATGACAGGCTGGGCAGGCTGCTCATGGACCCCCAACAGTCAGCGGTGTGGCAGGTAATGACATCAACAAGCTTAAGTATTTAAGAATTTAAAGGGGTAGTGTCATGCAAAATCGACTTTTTTGAGCTTTACATCATGTTATATTGTTATTTCCTCATCAAAAACATACCTGGAGTGTTGTTTTGATTCCTTCATGCATGAGAAATACTTTAATCTCCCATGGCAACCATTCAGCTGTACAAAACACCTGGGTGGACCTAGCTCCGCCTTCGAGGACGAAGCTCCTCCTCTGAGCTGCAGTTTCCAAGTTTCTATGCTTCAGCCTCACAGAAGCTCAAATCTACCAAATGCTATAAATTAAGTTGATTGATTGATTTGAGAGCAGCCCTCTCCGGTGATTTTCTCCACTCAGCTCCTTCAGACTAGCCAGAAGAAATGAGCAAACACCAGCTGAAACTGCGTATCTGCTGAGCTCATTATGTGAGCTACTTTTCAGTGCAACGTTGGTAAAAATGTTGTTAAAGGGTTAATAGAGAAGCCATGTTGTGATGACTTCCTGAAGGTGGAGTTTCAGAAAGAGGACGAGTTTTTAAAAAGACAGAGGCCCAATTTGAAGGCGTTAAATTACCAAGTAAAACTTCTTTTAAGCTGTATCTGATATATGTTGCATTGGAAAACCTATAAAATGACAATATGTGCCTGAAAAATACATAATACTGCCCCTCTAATAGTAAAATGCCACATCATCCACTGCTTGTGAACTGCAGGCGAATTGAAGTGAAATGAACAGGTGCATCTCAGTAAATTAGAATACATTTATTTGGATTACTCAGAAAATCTGAATAGTACACAAGACTAATTAATACATTTTTGCTACCGAAAAGTGTGTTGATGTACTGTATAACATGTGCACTCAATAGTTGGTCTGACCATATGGTTAGAAAACTGGACAGAGAGATGCTGGAGTAGGGGATATGATCTTTGCCTGATAATGGATGGAAGATATGGTTTGAACTTCCTCTTCCGCTCTCGGCTCATTATTGATCCTTTTCAATTCAGTTGGTCTAATTTCAACTTTGATTTGGTGCTTCTTTTTTTTTTGTTTGTTTGCAGATTTCTCTGAGAAATCAAAGTTTTTGTTTTGTTTAGCTGCAAGTTATAATCATATGACTTTCACTGGAATAATGAACTTTTTAGTGATATCGTAATTTACTGAGCTGCACCTGCATCGCATGCTGTAAGTTTTCAATTGGGTTCGATATTATTTTGGTTACATTTTGCAATGCAAATAACATTTTCTGAGCAGACAGAGAGAAAGAAAAGCGGATGGACGGAGTTAAAAGTTAACATACCCAAACAACCTTGTTTATTCCAACACATCCTCTGTTCTCTGGAGCTTCTGGAAGAATGTGGATCGGCGTCATTTCTTCATTTTGGAGCTGTAGATCTTTGTTCTTGTCCACAATCTCCTGTAAATGACATGAAGTTACTTTTTTTTTGTCGTAATCTTAACCGGAAATCTCACAAAATACATAAAACAAAAACTGTAAAAGTCTTAGACTTGTAAATGAAGTTTAAAATAAACCCCAAACATTTTATAACTATCAACACTGAAGACATTATATTATCAATTTGTTGTTCCATATCTGACTTATTCTATAGAGGTATGGGGCCACACATATAAAATCAAAAGAAAGTTATGAGAATTTTATACAAAGTGAATGCTAGAGGATATGCTAATAAATTGGTTGTTCAATGAAGTATCTTGAAACTATGGGATTTAGCTAATTTATAACCGCTATCGGTTATGTTTAAAGCTAGAAAGAGATCGCTGCCAATTAAATTGCAAAAGTTCTTTGCCTAGAGATCTAGTGACAGAAATAACAGACAGACATATGATTTCAAAAGTAAAATTACTTTAAAAGAAATCTGCCTTCTGGTGCATGAAAGAGTTCAGGCTCTCAAGTCAATTAAAAACACTTTATAAGACAAAGAAAACCATATCTTATATAATTCTGCATTAATTATGAAGGGAATTATATATTGTTTGCAACTTATTTAGTTAAGTTGAAGTAAACATTTATTTCATATTTTTACTAGTTCAAAATGAATAAAGGTTTTATTTTATTTAAAACAGACATGAAATTTTATTTTGTAATTACTGAGAAAGGGGGAAGGTTCATACAAGTTTTTGTTTTCTTCTTTCTGCTCCCTTTGCACTTATGTGCAGTAAGTGTTGTAAGAGCATGCGTCTGTGAATTAATGATGAAATTTGTTCAATTAAGTGCATAAACTGATCGATTGATTGAAGCCTGCTGTTTTTGCTCTCCTAAGGACATCGAAGCGCTGCTGTTCGGCTTCCAGTCCATCGCCGAGACCATCGACGTGAACTACTCTGACGTTATTCCCGGTCTTATCGGTCTGATCCCTAGAATCAACATCAGCAACGTGATGCTGGCCGACACCGTCATGTACACCATAGGTATAAACCCCAACTTTGAAGTAAAAGGCTCTAATCAGTCACTTAAAACAGATAATGTTTCTTAATCTAACTTTTAATTTAGAGATGCATCGATCCAATATTAATACCAGTACCAGTTCCAATATTGAAAAAAAAATAATAGGTGTGACAATCCATAAGGGTAAATCTATTTAATCTAATGCTACTCTTTGTGCTCTGAGCGACGTCGTGGTTTATTGTTTCTTTTACGTTATATTTAGAATTCCTAATTGCACTTTCTGAACCATTTGAAAGAAGGTTTGTTGCAGTTTATTTTGATCATATTTGACCAAGTTAAACATGTTTTTGTCAGTTTCAGTTTCTTTATTGTTTATTTTACATTGGCTGCCATACTCCTAATTGACTCCTAAAAGCCTGTGTTTAAAAAAAAAAAGAAGAAAAGAAATATTTTAAGTAAATTCAGCCCTGTTTTTCTGCATCGGATCGGTATCAGCCGATGCTAAACCTCAGATATCGGTATTGGTATTGCAAGCAGAAAAACGGGGATCGCTGCACCCCTAGTTTAAATTCTATAAATAATCTCGGAACGCGATCAGAATTTGGTTCGAACCATCTTTGTGAAACCGGAGTCCGCTTTAGGCTGCTGTAGTAACGAGGCAAAAATGTCGAGCAGGGTCACTGGCTGAGTGGCTGGCGGACCACCCGGTGATGCTGGGTGGCATATTACCCATGGTGCTGCGGGGCCTTGTGAAGGCGGAACTGTCCGTCTCCAGCGTCTCCACACTCAAGCGGATCTGCAGGGAGTGCCGGCAGGACCTGGCACCCTACGCTCAGGACATCCTCACCGTGTCTCAGGTCTGACACACGACCCGTCACGCCTCCACGTCGTCACAACTCTGATTATTTTGTTTCTTTTCTGCTCTTTTCCGTAAGGACGTGCTGGTGAAAGAAATCCATGAGGTGAGTAAGCACCCTGGACATCTTATTAGCTCTGTTTTTAGTTTTAAGACAACCAGCTGCATTGGTGTGTGTGTATGTGTGTGTGTGCAGAGCAGCCAGTGCATGTGGCTGATGCAGGCCCTGGGTTTCCTGCTGTCAGCCCTGCCAGCAGAGGAGATTTTAGGCAGACTGCACTCACTCATCAGCCCTCACATTCAGCAGCTGGACTCACTGGTTCGGCAGGAGGTAAGCCTGAAGCACAAAGGAGTTTACAAAAAGGACTAAATAACTGCTGGAGTCTGGCCTGTGCAAACATAAAAGCCTAGACCAAGACCACACCTATCTGGATATGTGGGAAAACAAATACATTTTTATGCGTTTTGGCCTTTCATACCCACAAAAACTCAGTTTTGTAAAACTAAAAACGACTATTTATTTTTAAAAAAAGTCCAACCAAAGTGGAGATTTGAGAAAACTCAATACTTGTGTTTGCATGTGTATTAAGGGGGAGCGGTATGGACTCAAAGTTTTACCACAGAATTGTGGTACCATTATGATAAAGATTTCTTACTACTTGTTTTTTTAAATTAACTGTATAGCTGGCACAGCGCCACAAACAAATTCCGCTCTTAAAAAAAACCCAACTCATTTATGACATGTTTCTTTACCAGTCAGATAAAAAAACAACAACTGTGATTTGTATCACGGAACTGCACACGGCAATGTCATTTAATCATATATTTTGGCATTTATTTATATTTTTCCTTGAACAAACAGAGGAGGAAATACTAAATAAAAAAAGACAATCCTTTATTATGTATCATGACAATGATGAATGAGAATTTTTTTAAAGAAATTTATTACGATAAATTATAAGCGATACGGTAAATGCCCACCACTAGTGTGTACATGGAAAAAGACAGACTTGGGGTCCCGCGCGCTGCAGCCCGAGACAATTAATGCTTAAAGTCCTCAAACTTGCTATAACATCATTCCCAACCTGTGTTGTGTTTTAATAACTTTACACTCTAATACGCTACCTTGTATCAATGAAAAGCAACACATACAAGTATACACATAGCATCAAAAGAATAGCTAGTGGGAGCATAAATGAAGAATCAATGAGGGAATGACAGTCACGATACTCTTCGAAAAAGAAAACAATTGTGCTGTTGCTGCAGCTAAATTTTAAAATGGTTTTTTATTCATGCTTTTAGCTTTTGGTATCTCTGCCAATTTTATATTTGTCTTATTAGTTTTACTAAACTTAATTTTATTTCTTTTTCTTTTCCTTTTATCTACTTGTGATGTTGTGAAGCACTTTGGTCAGCTGAGGTTGTTGTAAATGTGCTATATAAATAAACCTTGACTTTACTAAATGTGACATATTTGCCAAGGAGCCTCAAGTAAACCTACCGTATGGTATATATCTGTCCACACAAATGAACCTCCTGGCGCCATGTTTAATTTCTAACCGGAAGTCTTGATTGTTTTGAAGTAATTTGATCGTCTGCTATAGGCGTTAGCTTTGCGCTCCACTGCCCCCTATAGGTTTGGAATGATTAAACCAACACTCAGGGGCGGGTTTGTGTGAGTTTATGTGGATGAAACTTTTTCTGAAACAGATTCTGTGTGTGCATACATTAAATAGTCTTCGTGTCTACACATAGCTTCCACTAATCAAAAGTAGGAAGCATAATTTCTTCTCTTAGAGGTTTGTCTGGACTCAACATTAATATAACGGTGTAGAGGAGATGAAATTTCCTTTAAACAAATCAGTTGACCCTTCCAATGAAGCTGATGATCAGTTCTGCAGATAGAATTAGGTTTGGAGACTTAAAATGTCGCACTAAATCATCTAAACATTGACTGCGAGACCAAGAAACGTCTGTAAATGTCAAAATCACATTTCTCTCCATCTCAATAGCCTGACCCTGCCACTAAGCAAGGCATCATGTCCATCCTGGGTTTGCTGTCCAGCCTGTTTACCACCCTGGATGTCAACAGGCACGCGGATGGCTTAGACGAAGAAGACGCCAGCCCCAGACTCACAGCTGCACAGAGCATTCAAAACCCAGTTAGTTTACCAAAAAATAAATCAATGAAAATGGCGCAATAATAAAGTGAAAAGTTATATTTTTGTATATTTTTACCTTATTCTTCTACACGTTTAGGTTGTGGTTGTGCTGCAGCAAGTGTTCCCTTTAATTCAGACCATCATTAGCAAATGGCTTCATGACTCGGAAGTAGTTGAGGTATTCGTTTTTGGGTTGTTTTTTTTTAGCTCACTCATCGCTTCATCTGACTGCTACATACATATTTCATCAGCCTTTGCATGCTTAATGACCCTCTCATCCTAGGCAGTGTGCAGGGTCTTTGATAAATCAGTCCGGACCCTGCTGCACGACTTTGGCCCCATGGTGGCTCGGCTGAGTGAGATGCTGGGACAAATCTACAGCACTTACCCACAAGCCCCTGCCCTGGATCTGACTCGTCAGGCATGGACCCACAGATCTGAGCTGGGATAAAATAATAAAATTTCATAAAAACGTTGCTCGGTGTGGAAAAGCCAGGATTAATTTCACGTTCTCTTTAGATGATGCTTATCTTTGCTGGAGAGGAGCAACACATGTCAGGCGTCAGAAGTCTTGTGGAAGTGCTGACCTCAACCACGCTTTCTATATTCCAGCAAGGTAACAAGGGCTGTATTACACTGTTGCATATATTTGAGTCATGATTTATTTTGCTTCCAAAATTTAAATTTTTCAAACACATCTGAATAGGGATTAATAGACCTGAGTCAAGTTGAACCCTCAATTGGTGTCAAACGTTTGTGCAGCAAAAATGGTTTTGTTTGCGCCGCTCTCCTTTTACAGACATAACCGTTTTCAGAGGTCATCAAAGGCCAACCAGCCAGTCCACATTTACCAAGTCAAACTAAATGTGGTGTCAATCAACCGTTAGAGTTCTGCAGCAAAAATTTTAGTTTGTGCCGTTCTCATTTTTAAAATAATTTTTTAAAAAGTCTCCAGAGGTATTCAGAGATCAATCTGCCCTCCTCCATCCCACATCACCGGAATCAAACAAAATTCATACATATTCATTTTGCTATTTTTGTGCAACTAAAAGTTTGACGCAAAATTTGTTTGATTTTGTAAATGTTCGGGGGCCGGTTGACCCTTTGTGACCTCTGGAAACGTTTATTAATATCTTTAAAAAAATGATAGGGGCACAAACAAAATCTTTTACGCATTTGACACTAATTTCATTAGATTTGAAAAATGTGGGCTGGGGCCAACTTCACTCAGGTGATGTAAAAACTTTAGGAGGATTAAAAAAAGAACAATGAAACAACTATTTTACCCCACTTAAAAACAACCATATTTCAATTGTGTTTATCATACTAATCCAATCAAATGCATTTTTTTACAGACAATATATTTAGGTGATTCTTTTCCACGTTTTACATGATTCAACATCCCCGGGTATGTTGAAAATAAGAACGGCGTTCAGAAAAATCTGAAAAGCTTCCATTCGAAACAAATCTAATAAAGTTTGGATCTTTGGAGGCAAGTTGAAGCAATTTTGAGCGACTCAACACTGGGTGACAGTACTTTGTGCTCTACGTGTGACTCGGCAGGTCCAAGGGATCATCCTGACATCGCAGAGTCATTCATGAACCTCCACGCTCAGGTTGGTGGACGGCGCATTGAAACGCAGCCAGTAACTGAAAACATCACAGCTGCTCTTTGTCTGTCAAACATTTAGATTCTTAAAAGGAGTCCAGACTTGTACCCGTCGACCCAACTGGACGTCAAAGCTCTGTTTTACTCAGGTGAGCACCAGCGCAGGACGACGTTCTTTACAAAACTCCAAAATGCAGGGCTTCAAAAATATTCTCTCCTGTTTTTCTGCAGGGATTCTGTCCATCAAGTTCCCAGAGACGCCCACAGTTAAAGCAGCCTGCCTATTCTTTGTAAGCAGCAAATGGGAGGGCGAGGGAGGTGTGACATTTCAGATCGGGAACAATTTTTCCTTAAATCATACAATTTTCATTTTCTGTCATTTTACCAACAGACAGAGTTTTTGAGTCGCTGCAAAGACATGCCGGCTCTGAACGACGTGCTGCAGAGTGATGGAAAGATCCTGACAGAGACGGTGCTGCAGGTAGACCGGCTCGTCGTCTGCATTATTCTGATCCGCCCTCATGCGTCTGCATTGCTCCTCTCCCAGGCAGTCGGAGGGGGTTCTTCACGCAGCCTGGCAGAGAACTTCTCCGAGGTTCTGCTCAGTCTGAACAGACACAGTCCGGGTCTGCTGTCTCAGTGGCTCACAGAAACCCTGCAGACCCCCGGGTTCCCGTCGGCACATGTGACTATGGAGCAGAAACACACCTTCTCTCAGCAGATCCTGAGGTAAGCTAACATTTGCTGTAATCCAGGTGTTATATTTTAGGACGGTATCATGTGTTTTCCAGGCACACAGTGTTATTTTATAGCACAATCAAGAAACTATGTTAAATTCAGTTCTTAAAAGAAGCATTATGGATCAAATATGACTTAAAAGAAATTTGACTTTGTAATTTAATGCCTTGAAAATGGGCCTCTGTCTCTTTAAAAACCCCTGCTCTTTCTGAAACTCCACCTTCAGGAGGTCAACACAACATGGCTCCTCCATTAACCCTTTAATAGAGGGTTAACGTTTTTACCAGTGTTATAATCTACTCTGGGTGTTTGCTAATTGCTGCTGGCTAGTCTGAAGGAGCTGAGTGAGGGAGTCGTGGGCCAGGGCTGCTCTGTGAAGAGGAAGTTTAGAGGCTTGAACTGCAGCTCTGAGGAGATTAGTCCTCGAAGGCAGGGTTAGATCCATACAGGCGTTCTGCACAGCTGAATGGTTGCCATGGGAGATTAAAGGATATCTCAAACATAAAATTTCCAATAAAAAAAAAGAAGTACTTATAATTTTAGAGTAATAAATCTTCATAAACTAATAGTTATCTTAATAGTAATAATTTAGTTCAGCTAGTTCATAAATTTCTGATTATGTCTGCGTCTAAAACAAACGGAGCCGTGTCACATCCTATTTAAACCCCAGGGGAACAAATACTAGTTAATAGCTTCCTAATTTACACTTAGGAATTATTAGCTAAGAACTACAGTATCTACCATAGTAATTCATGGCTAATCCATAGCCATGAATTACTAGTTAAAAGCTTCTTAGAAACCTGAAAAATGATTTCAAATGCTTCCATTACTTGTATTTTTTAAAGTGATTGTTAGAGGTACATTTTTCTTTTTTGTACTTAACTAGCTTATGCAAATTAAAGATTTTTTTTTTTCTCAAAACAGTCAGAACTCGATTATGCTACTGTAAAAAAAAAAAAAGTTATTTAAGAAATTGCATATTTTTATTTGCAAAAACCTAGAAAATTCTTTGATCAGTTTTATGGAGCCCAGCATCTCACTGTGTTTTCAGATCTTTAAAATAAAAGCCTCTACTGTCAAACTAATAAAAACTAAAAAATTTTTTTTTTTATCTATGATTGTGTTTTACTCAATCAGTGAACAAACTCAGGAATCACTTGATGATCTAAGCTGGTACTTTAACAGCTTTTCCTACCCAAGGTGTCCTTCCTTCCAGGGAACAAACAAACAAGCGTCGCGTCAAGGAGACGGTGAAGGAGTTCTCTCTGCTCTGCAGGGGGCTGCAGGGGGCCGGCTTCTCTGAATGCTAGCCGTCGGCAGGACAACCCGGAGCGGGACGATCCACTCAGGACGAGGCGCTGGATGAACAGAAAAACACCTGGACACGACAACACGCGCGCATTCGGAGGACAGTTAAGCACATCTGAGTCACTGTGGGACATGTTTTTAATAAAATAGTTGTCAGAAAGTGTCACAGTGCCATGAATGTACATTTACTGGAAGAAAAAAACAACAACACTGATTAAAGCAATCTGTTGCTGCAGGTGAATGAGTGTTTACTGATTGGTTCCTCTTTCCAGTCGCATGCTGCTGCTGTATGGGAACATCCCAGTCCAGCCCCTCCCCCCCCCCTCTTTCCTCCTCTCCGTTACAGCCTTTTTTTCTTTTCTTTTTTTAAAAAAAAAAGCTTCCATCATTACATCGTATAACTTAGAACTCTCATATCTGCTAATAGATAAGAAAAACAACTTGATCACATCCACAACAGTAAGGAGAACAAGAGCGACTTTTTAAGAAGAGCGCGCGTAGCGACTTTCTGTTTTTAATCTGCGACGGTCGTCGTCGTCGGGAGGGTGGAAAATGTTTGAACTAGGACAGTCTCTGTGGAGGTGGGTGCTCACTGTAGAGGGTCTATGAGTCTGTGAATTTGATCCACTCAGGATCCTCCTGCAGCCTCCCCGACCAATGGCTGCCCACTATCGTATCCTTGTGAAAAGGTTCAGCACAGACTTTGATTCCTGTTTGGAGAGAGAAAGAAAATGGTGATTATTTTATTTGGAGATTTTTAAGATGGAGTGTAGCGATCGCACTTTTCTTTTACTTTCAAATCTTTATTTCCAGTTCAATATTTTGTCTTTCAGTTTCAAAACTTGTTTCAGTTTTACACTTTTAAAGTTTTTTGATTTTTTTTTGTTGTTGTTTGAAAAAATTGTTTCAAACATTTTATTTTATTTTTTTTACCTTAGTGCATCGTGTTTTACTGAAGAGGTTCCAGAAGCGAAGAGTCTCGTCTCCGGCTCCGGTAACGATGGCCTCTCCGTCCGGAGACACGGCCTGATGAGGACCGTGTGAGAGAACATGAAATCTTGTGGAAACATGAAACCTCGAGCGAAGCTCAAGGTTTGGTAACTGTAACTGTAGTTACCATTTCCTGCTGGAAACTACAGTAACTACAGTGGAGCGGTAACCAAACGGTTCAGACATCTGCAATTCATTCCCGTAGTGACATTTATTAATACATTCACAAACGCACATTGAAGCAATATGACGGAGTTGCATTAGAACGAATTGCAGTGGTGTACATACTTCTGCCAATTCGCTAGTGCGCTAATATTGGAGCTAATTTTTTGTTTAGCGCTTTGGCATTTTTTTTCTAGCAATGAAAACGTTTGGCACACCCGGCTTCCCCTAAATTCATTTTTCCAGATTAATTCTAAAGCACCAATTTACTTGCCAGTTAAAGTTCTACGTCTGTATTGAAGTTTTTGTTATCGACTTTAAAGAATTCTTCAAGTAGACGTCTCCGTTCATGCTCTTATTTTGAAGTGTGCAGGCTGTTTATGCAGCTTCCTGTCCTCGTGTTCTCCCTTGTTTCACTTCAATAACGTTTCATAGAAACGTACAGGAACAACATAAAACACAGACAGCTGAACAAGTTGGAAGCATAAATACAGCATCTATGGGTCTCATATAACGTGAATTATGTCAAAATGAAATCGGCGACAGCGTTGGAGTCTTTGTGTATATGTAGTGCTTTACAGTTAGCAAAACTAACGTGCATCATATGTTCTTTAGGGTTAGCGCAGCTAACGTTTTAGCTAGCGGTGCCCACCACTGACGAATTGGATTGATTTGAAGAGAATGGATCAGAGAGTGGACTTCATTTCAATGGGATCCGTGCAAAGAAAGCAGCAATCAAAAGAGCGAGAACACGGAAGGTTCTCACTGTTTCTGCCAAGTTTGCTTCCTCTGCATGTTTTGTTATGTGGTCAAAGCAGCTCTTAACATACCAGATATAAGACTCTGTAGGAGTGTCCGGTCAGCTTGGCCACCTGTGTTAGAGACGGATACTTCCACACCAGAATCTGGTTCTGAGAGTAGCCGTGAGTGCTTACCTGGACAAAAACAAAAGACATGTAATTACATACACATTTTAATATGACTTCCCTGGGGAAAGTTTGAAAATATTTTTTCAAATGTATTTATTTGTGGAATACATTCAGAAATGAACCATGACATTAGCTTATTAAGGTAACTGGCTGATTTTACAGCTGACCAGATGGACTGGTCTGATACAACCATTGAATGCACCATATTTAAGGTTGCGCTAACAACACTCTTCTGTGTGGACGTTGTTACTGTGTGAAGAAGCCTAAGCTATTCTCAAGAGGGTTTTTTTTCCTCAAAATTTCACTTATAACCAGACATTTTTCCCATTTTCTAAGTGAAATAATCTGCCAATGGAACTAGAACAGAATTACTGACTTAAGACGAGCTGCTACATCTTGCTGAAAACTTACTTGTGAGCTAGTTTTGTCATATTTTAAGTGCACTAAGATATTTGCAGTAGAAACTAGAAAAAGATGCTTGGCAAGATGTAACATTTTTGCGGTGTAGTTGAGACCAATGCACCAAACTGAAGACATTTGTTATCCAGTCTTTGGTAGGAAGAGACAGAGACACAGAAAAAACATACAATCATGAAAATGATCATGCAATTAATAAGATTTATTCCTAATCTGTAACCCTTGGAAGTCTCTGAGAAATTGCTATTTTATTTTAACTATGCAATTTTTTAAAGGCAGTAAAATTTTCAATTTATCCAAAATGTTGGGGGAAAAAAAAATAAGAATTCAACAAGAAAAACGTTCACGGCTTTTGAAGAGAAATCACAATAAATCAGCCACGGAATCTCTCTGCGCTAACGATGGGTTGCGGATGATCCTCCTCACCAGCTCGTTGGCGTGTTTGGACCAGGCCAGGTTGCAGACCTGGGAGCCGGTGTCGGTGCTCTGCAGCGCCTGACCCGTCAGGGTGTTCCAGAAGCGCAGGCAGCGGTCGGCGGTGCCGCCGCCCGAGGCCAGCAGCCCGTGCTGGTGAGGGGACCAGGCGATGGCCTTCACGGCCGCCAGGTGGTCGCTGTACTGCTGCACGGGGACGAGGCTGGAGCTGTTCCACACCAGCAGCTGGACGGACGGGAACAAAAAAAAGAAAAGAAAAAAAGACGAGAGTAAGGATGCTGCTGGACAAAATCTGTGCAGCCCTACCAGCACATTTATTTGCAACAATTCTATAGGAATCTATACTGTATCAAATTCCATTAGTTTATATCGAAAGAAAAATAAGTTTGTGCATAAAATTCTGTAACTTTAAATTGCCAGCATTAGGTCAGCTTAGCTGCCTGATCTTTTCTGAAATAAAAAAAACAAAAAAACATCAAAGAATTTTTGAAAAAATACATAATTGTTTTACAAACATTTAAGCGGCCTAAAATCAGTTGGAGCATTTTGAATCAATTCAGAATCGTCAGGACTAGGAATTTTAATTCTCTATAGAATAGATTTTTTTCTGTACCTCTGGTTTGTATGTGGTGTATTTAACAAACCCACCTTCATAATGTTTAGAAGAAAAACTCATTCTTTCTGTATGATTACTACTATTACGTTTGTTAGTTATTTTATTGCATAAGTGTTTAATAAAGATCTTATATCATCTAAAGGTAGTTTCTTTTTATTTTTTAAATACAAACTTGATATTTTGGTGTTAATATTATGTATATTATGCAGGTTTATGGCCCCCTGGTGGCAGCATCCTGGAGTTAATTAAAGCTAAGGCTGACTAATACAGTTTAAAGACGCAATGGTCCACTTTTTTCACTTCACTTGTGTAAGGTTTAGTATCGGCTGATACCGATCTGATACAGTAAAAACATTGATGATTTAACTTAAAACGTTTCTGTTTTCAACCACAAATATAAATGTAATGAATTGAAAATTTTTCTGATAACTCTGCACCAGAACAGCACACTTAAATACACCAAAAGCTTCACAAGCTTGGTCAAACATGTAAAAAATAAACTGCAACTTCTTTCAAATGGTTCAAGAAGTGAAATTAGGAACTCTAAATATAATAATTTAAATAAATAAATAAGGCATAATGTCGCTCAGAGCACAAAGCATAGAATTAGACAGAATAGATCTGTTCTTATGGACACATTGTCACCAACAGAAATCTCGAATTTTTTCAATATCGGGACCGATAGAGAAATTCCTATCAGATCGGATCGCATCTCTACTAGCGTCCGCTTGAGGTGCCTTACTTTGTTGTCGTTGCCTCCAGAAGCAAGGTGCTGGTGGTCCGGAGACCACTTGAGGCCGCACACCTCTTGCCGGTGACCTTGCAGCCTTCTCTCCGTGGCGGGCGGCGTTCGGACGTCCCGTTGCAGGATCACCCTGTCCCGACTCCCTGACGACAGCTGCTCCCCGTTCCACGCCAGCGCACCTGCAGCGCCGAAGATTCCGACAGAAACAAACAAAAAAAAAAAACCTCATCGTTCTGATTGAGTGAGCGCCATTCGGCCTTGCGGTGCTCGGCTGGGACCGGACTGACCTACTCGGGCCGAGTGGCCCTCCAGACACGTCAGCTTCCGGCCTCCGGCTGCGTCCCAGATCTGAACGTAACCCTTGTGGGTTCCTACGGCCACCAGGCTCCCCTGAGTCATCCAGAGGAAAACAAAGAGTCACTTTTTCTCCTCAGACGTATCTAAGCAGCAGATTGAAACGCTCAGGATCCTCACCCGCTCATTCCAACACACCGATGTGACAGAGTCCCCGTCAACTGAAAGGTCACATAACCTGGTCACCTGTTGGTAACAGAGAGCTTTTAATTATCATTATTATTTTTTTTTTACAAACAAATATAAAGCATATCACATCTATTCCTATCCATCCCAATACTGTACAAAGTCTTGTGGGAAATATCGAAACCTGTTTTCGATGTCACAGTTGGACTTACATCAAACTCATTTTCATTTTCTATCATTCATGATAAAAATCCTGGATGTCCTGAAAGGGTCAGTTGTGGCAGAATGAATGGATAAAACTGGCAATTAAACCGATAGCAAAGAGCTGCCTCCGCATTCAACAAGTGCCTTAAATTAAAAACAGACCATGTTTTCACAATCGATTTACAATTAATTGTCCACTAATGGCTTATTCAATTAAGAGCTGTTCTAATCAAATTACTAAAAACTTCCACTTAGACCTTATTTTAGTGCTGTAGTTTGGCTGCCAAACAACAAAGGTCATCCTCAAGCAGAGCCAGTTGGTACAGAAATAAAGATGGCGGGACCATATCAGAATGTGAAAGAGAAACGGTCCACACAAAGTTGGTTGTGGGATGTCAATCGAACTTCATGAGGTTCTGTTTTGAAATGTAACAGAACAACAAGCTCCTTAAGTTTCACCTTAGTAGTACTCACTGAGCTTTTTCTCTAAACATTTTTGACTTTTCAAGCTCAGAAATTTCCACGGGTTTTTTTTTTCTAGAAAATTTCTGAGAATAATCTCGAGTTTTCTAAGAATTTGAGCAGAAATTTACTCCTTTATTTTCCCATCTACAAAGAGAGATGTCCTTTTGTCCTCATAGGTGACAAACAGACAGAGAGAATAACAGACAAATTGCAGCATGATGAAAAAAACAAAAAACAAACCATGATAGCAAGGCTGACTGCGAGCGCTGTCGTGAATTAATAATGCACTTCATGCAGCAAGCTTTTAACATTCCTTCAAGAGCAACTGCAGAGAGTACTTCCAACTCTGTGTTCTTTGTTTCACATATTTTATTCCTGTCATCTTTTATGTTTCTATTCAGCAACCTAAGAGGTTCTTGTTTTGCTATATTTTATAGGTATGTCTAAGGTTAGTAATGCGAGAAAACCACAATTTTCTGTTAGGGTTAAGCCTAACCCTAACCCTAACAATTAATCGTTAGTCGATCAATCAACGTTTTTACTGAGCAGTGTTGCTCCCGTCTGACCTGGCTAGTGCAGGCACTCCACAGGTAGACGCAGGCCCCCAGCCCCACGCTCAGCAGGTTTCCTGCCGACCAGTCCACCAGGTTGAGGTAGAAGTCGTCCTGCAGCTCCGGAGCGTCCAGGACTTTGAACGGGATCTTGGAGATCTTTCGCGCCGGTTTGCGGGGCGAACGGAGCAGCTTGTGACTGGAGAACCGTCAGAGAGAGAAAAAGAGAGAGAGAGAGAGAAGAAAAAATAATCTGAGCTGAACAGAAACTCCAGTAACTGTAAGGTGGGACGTTTGCTACCTCTTGTTGCTGAGCGGAGAAAGTGAGAAGGGGGAGACTTCATTACCGCCATCGCAAGGCACTCTCTTCGTGTGGACAGCGTACTGCAGAGATCGCACACACAAAGCGTTACACCTTCAGGTCGTATTGAAGCGGCTCCGTCTGATGAGGATTTGACGGCGATCTGCACCCTGAAAAGGCTGCAGGAGTCTGGAGCGAGGACTTCGTGCCGCCGGTCGTCGGCGTGAGGCTCCGCCACCGTCTCGATGCCGGCGCCAAGCAGCTCGTTCCTCAGCAGGGCGGCGTAGGCCACGGCGTCTAACGGAGGAAAGACACGGGAAACCCAGGAGCGGGTCAGGATCAGGGATCAACAACGGCTGCCGGGCGAGCGAGCGGGACGGGCGGGGTTCTGACCTTTGCTGGAGTCGGAGCCGGCGTCCTTCGCTTTGTGGTTCTGCGCGGGAGAGTGGCAGTTCTCCTGCAGAGAAAATCCATGAAGCATCTCCAGCTGAATCACGACTGGTCAAAGAGCTCAGTGTTTTTTTTGTTTTGTGAAATGAACAGCCTGCGCAGTTGACGGGTAACATAAAGCTCTTACGTTGGCATAGTGGAAGTTGATGCTCCAGTTGCTTCCAGCGCGGGTGGGAATGAAGCGGTCCCCTGACTGCACACTGAGAGGGCTGCAGGCAGCTCCTAAACTCTAGGAAACCAACAGACAGCCCGGCATGGTTACTGAGGACAGGATACACACCGTTCTGTCAGAACCAAACACCACGGTTTGACCGAAAAACAGACGGAAAGGAGGATGGATTTACCGTCATACCTGCTCACATTTACATATTTATGGAACAAAATTCAGACTAAGGTCCCAGTTAAAAAAGAAGTCTAAGAAACAAATAAATAAAGAAATCAAGTACTTATAAAAAACAATTAAGAACTTATAAAAGTGAGTTGATGCTGAAATTATCTTTGCTAAATGCTAAAAACAGATGTAAATGGATGCATGTATTATTATTTATGTATGTATGCATGGATGTATAGATGAAGATTTTTGATGTCAAACAGCCTCACGTGTACATGTTGATGTGATGAAATTCGGACTTAAGTCCCAATTTAAAAAGCCCAATAACTAAATAAATAAACATTATAAATCGAGTACTTATGAAAATTACGTATTTATTAACAGGGTTAAAAAGAGAGCCGAGGCTGAAATTAGCTCTGCTAAATGATAAATAAACACACATGTAAATGAACTAATATATGGATGGATGGACATACGAACTAGAGGATTCAAGTCAAACCAGCTCACATTTACAAAATTCAAACTGAGGTCCCAGATTTAAAAAAAAAAGAGCCTAATAAACGAATATATAAATCTAGAACGCATAAAAAAAATTAAGTGTTTATCAAAGGGTTGCAAAAGTGCTGAAACGATCTTTACTTATGCTAAATAGACATGGAAATGGATGAACGGATAATAACATGGATTGACAAATAGATGGATGACAATGAGGCGGAGAATAATGTCCAGAAAGACAAAGTTTATGCTGTAATATCTTCTAATATACTTTTCTGTAGGAAAAACCCCTCAACTGTAATCTTTCTAAGCGTTTCCCCCCCCCCACGCTGTTTAGGAACCCCGTGAGGAGGTTCAGCACAGTGATAACTCAGAGCTGAAGTCTTTGTTAATGACTGACCTTAATACTAAACTGTGTGCATTAGTGACGCTGCTGTCCTGCTCACCTTGGTCATGCGGCGCTCTGTGTGCAGGTTCTGGTGGTTGATCTGCCTCAGCAGCCGTCTTTCGTACTCTTGGTCCATCCGTTCAGTGCTGTGGGTTGTGGGAGGAGGGGGGGGGGGTGGCTCTCCCGCCCCCTCTACACCTCCGCTCCCTCCCGGTGAGGAAATCCGCAGAGGATCCCCATCTCTGTATGAACCAAAACAAACTTCATTCAAATCACGCAGCACCAAGGAGCGATTTAAAGGCTCGAGAACGTTTAACGAGCCGGGGCGACACGAACCGAGCGGCCCGGTTAGCCTGCTGCGGTCGTGCTGACACTCTCAGGCGGCGTGGGCTTCAATGCTGGGTCTGCAGTGCTTTAAAACCCCCGGCCACCGTTATTTTTTATTATTCAGGCGAGAGCAGCAGACGTTAGCAGAAACGTTTCATGACGTGCTCATAAGGAAAGCTGCACCGTTGTCATGGTATCATGCTCGCGCACACCAACAACCGCTTCCACCTCTTCAAACTAACCCCAGCTATCCGTCCTGCCCCTCGATGGGCATGCGTGTGTCTCACCGACCTGCCGGGTGTCTCAGGTGACCAGGGCGGCTAACATCTTCGGCTGAAAGGATGAACTCCGCGTTAGGAAAAACTGTAAGTCGTGTTCCGTGTAGCAGCAGCGGCACAGCAAGATGCCAACGCGACTCTCTTATGTTGTTTATGTTCGCGACAAAGATGGCGTCCGGAGTCAGCTGTGGCAGAATTTTTTTTTTTTTTTTTTTTGCTTTGAGCTGACTTCTGCTGCCTGTGCTGTGAGCTTTGAAGACGGCGCAACAGCGACGCCCGCTGGTGACTTCAGCGCATTGTTGAGTGAGTTAAGGCCGTGGCTGTCGGTGTCTTCGGTTTGGCCACAAGATGTCGCTGTTGCAACGCAAAACAACGTAAAAGGCGTTTGGAAGTGCTAAGTAAATTCAAGTAGCAGGCCCTACATTTCGAGCAGACGTGGATGTGAATTAAACTAGATTAATACTAGATTGTACTAATAAAGAAATTAAATTTGTGGTATTATGTTTGACTCCAGGCTTGGAAGCTGTTAAAATGTATATTTAGGATTCACCTGCATAATAACTTTTAAAAAGTCACCTAATGCAGTGTTCATATTTGTGTAATTCAATCTAAGCCAAAGTATTCAAAGAAGTAGACCTAAAATAACTGGAGCTATATAGATTGACAATTCAGATAGAATGTACTGTACATATTTGACATTTATAGAAAAGTGGCAAAATAAAGTCAACTTTTAAAGAAAACCATAAGACGTACTGTTTGTTTCTAGTGTCTCTGGTCAGAAAAAAGCGTTTTTGACTTGAATTCAAAAACAGAGAACTGACCAAACACACCGTGCCCAAGGCCAATCTTGGTGGTGGAAGCATCATGCCATCTCTCACTATTTCAGCCCTGCCAGAGAGATGTGCAGAAATATTTGCTTTAAGTGGGGGACTGTATGCAAATGGACGCCACACTTTTTAAAATTTTACCTGTAAAATATTTCCAGCCATGCATCAACTTTCTGTCGCATAAAATCCAAAGTAAGTACAAAGTGCGGAAATGTTCAAAGTGTATAAATCCTTTTGTAATGCACTCTATCTTTATTCAATATAAAACATCAGATTCTGTCAAAGCCAAGCCCTAACCAGTTGGGTTGAGACTGAGAAAACATTTTTACAGACCTCCTGAAACCTGCAAAATCCCCCTCACAATAATTTAGGCCCCATGTGCCAAACATCAAAAACCGGTCTGTGGAGCAGATAGTGTAGGAACCGATAACACATGCTGGCTTAATGGCCCCCGTGTGAACACGACTTCAAAGCAAACCCAGATCTTACGTTTTCGCTTCATGATGTCAAAAATTTCAATTCCCCGGCGAGAATCTCCGGAGGCCTCATTTGGCAAATGAAACAGATAAAAACGTTCGCTCTTTGAACTTTCTGGTGGAAGGGGGAGAGGGAGGAAGTCGTAAACAGACACAGTAGAGTTGACCTACTGTTGCTAAGACACTACTGAGACACGGTTGAGTAGAGTCAAGGCATCTTCGGTGGCGGCCTGAGCCGCACGTAGGCACGGCGGTCACTGCGGTCACGTTTCTCCTCTGACGGAGCAAAACACTGAGCCAGCAGGAACATGTCCAACCGACCTGGCTTCCCACAGACTGCTTCTAGATGGCTTCTGATTAGGGTCTGACATTTGAATTCCTACTGTACATGTTGTTTTGGAATGCAAGGCCCGTGTTTTGGACACGCGGTACTTCCCTTTTTTCTCTCTCCGAACATAAAAACGTGTCCACACACCGAGTTACCAAGCAGATAACAAATACAAGAAATCCATTTATTCGTTCCCAGGTGCTTATCGGAGAAAACGCCCCACAGACCTACAGATCCTCCACTGTGCTTAACAGTAAGCATGAAGTGTATCCTCTGTTTCATAGCAGATCCACCTGGACGGTTTAGTCAAATCTGAATCTAATCTGACCAGATTATGCAGTTCCAGTTAACATCCTGGTAAAGTTGAGCAAAATTCACATTCATTTAATTATCACTTGCAAACAAACAGTGTAACTAGTGTCTAATGCTTGTTAGTAGGACTGGTTGTTAGAACGATCATTAATTGATTGATTACTAAAGTAGTTGACAATTATTTCAACTTGGTGGAGACTCTGAGACTTGGTGACCCAAAGACAGAGTTCTCTAGCAGTGAACTGTGATCTCACCTCCCTCATCGTCCCGCTGGCTGAGTGTGGTGGCAAGATAAACACGGGTCCTAGAAGTTCCTAGAAACTGATAAATAAGGCATAAATTAAAAAAGGCTACAGGTACTTTTATCTCAAAGGGCTTGTTGTTATGGGTCCTGGTTAGTTTGGAAACTATTAAAGTTTGGGATTTTGTTTACACCATACAACTGCAATTAATGACAAAGCTGTTGTAAGGATTTATGCAAATGCGACCTGTCAACGCAAAGTTGCCCACAAGTAGGAGAAAAATAACACAGGATTTAAATTTCTTTTTCACCAAATGTGGTGAAGATTTTCTAGCATCACTTTCAAACGGTGTCTAATGGTCGTTATCAGGGCTGCAACTAATGATTACCGATTATTCTGACGATTAATCGGATGAAATTTTTTTAAACAGATTTTTCATTTTACATTTACTCAAGCTTTTTTTTTTATATACAATATTGGAATCAATTCCAAACATAAATAATATTGATGTCAAAATGGTACCAATATCAGACTCTGTTTTCGTTCTGTTGTTTCTCAACTCTACCTCAAAAGGATTTTTGCCTTGATGTGCTCTTAAAGGACAATTTTTCACACTTTGGAGCTTTTGTTGTTTAGTTTTTCTATTGTTAGTTTGTAATGTCCATATGTTATATGTAAAGTATTTAGTAGACGCCTACAAATTTCATCCAAATTCTGCTCTAGGTTTGAACAAAATAATCCAAAGGACAAACCCAAAAAACCCACCTAAATTTAAACGGAAATAAAAAGCGTCGGTATCAGTATCGATATCGGCGGTGCTGGCGATATATTTACTTAGTATCACATCGATACCAAAATATGCAGCATTGAATACCTGCGAGGTGTAGCTTGCAGTCCGCAGGTGTCTGTACTTTATCAACTTTTGCTGCAGCTGCAGGTCTTTTAAGCAATAACTCTAATTTTTGCACTTCCTTTGCCTTTTCTTAAAAAAAAACAAAAAAAAGAAGCTGGACATTAAGGGCCTATTGAAAGGCGTTGTCTTCAGCTCCATTCATCTTCCTGTAAATTCAGACCAGGTTTCCTGCTGAAGAAAAACAACTACACGGCACGATGGTGCCACCACCATGCTTCAGCACGGGCAGGTGTGTTCAGGTTGATCTGCATCCTGCATCAGCCCCACACAGGGCAACGTGTGGCCCGCATGTTGACATGAAGGGCAGTGCGTGGTGGAGGGGCTGCCATGGGACCTGGGGTCATCAGAACGGAGGGTGGGAGGGGTATGCTGCAGCCTCGTTGTCCCTGTAATACAGCCAGAGGAAGCCGGGTCAGTGCTTTCTGAATGTGACGCTCTCAGATCCTTACTGGAATTCACAACAGAAACAGAACAATAATAGTGAGCTGACTCATCTGATCGCTTTTATGATGACAAGGGAGAAAAAAATAATAATTTTCAGAATGAGAGGTAATAATAATTTTAAAGGAACAGACAGAGAAACAACAGTTTTCTTGGTAACGCTGTGGGTGTCGAGAGAAAGCTCAGCGGGTTTTTTGTTGTTTTTTTTCCAGGTAAACAGACGGCAGACAGAGCCGTACAAGAAAAGGTTAAAGCTGCTTCTTTGTACAAGCCTGGGAAAATCCAGCAGGAGGCTTTTTACTGTAAAACAGCCAGCTTATCTCTGAAACATTTTCAGCTGGTTGCGTGAAAAGGTCAGGCCACACAGAGTGGCTACAAGCCGTCTTTGTAACCATATAGGTTCATTCTGATTCATCGCAGCAGCTTATGTGTGTTTTAAAGAACAACCAAAGGGGCCAGACAGTGAGGCTCTCTGGTCAGACCGGTGACCTTTGACACCATCAGGACTTTACGTCGCGCAGCACCGAGAGAGTTTTGTTTATCTCACCCCTCTGGATGTGGTGGATTTGATGTATTCACATCGCGCAGGCCCCTCCGCCCACCCCCCTCTCTCAGTTTCTTTTCGCCTCGCCGCAGACGTCGCCACGGCAACGCAACATGAGCATCACCTCCCACGCGCTATCTCACGCTCTCACGCTCAGAGACAGCTGCAGAGACGCGCGTGCGTCGCTCCGCGGAGTCAAGCGAGGACAAATACTGAGCGAGGCAAACATCGAGAGAAACGCACGTGGGATAAACGTGGTTCTGATGAGATTTTTTTCTTCTTCTTGCTTTACAACGTCAAATATTTCCAGTCCCAGTAAAACTGATTAGAATGATAAAAAAAATAAAAGATTGGTAATCTTTAAACAGGGTGGTTTGTTGCTCTTTTAGAACACGTGTCTGGAACCTTTAATCCTAAGAGAAATATTTAACTTCAGTACAGCTAAATAAGACGTGTTTACAAAATGTTCCAAAATGTAAATATACATGTTTACAAAAAATGTCAGAAGATCTTCTTTAAAAAAAAAAAAGAAAAGAAAAAAAATTTCTTTTTTATTTTCATTTATTTATTTTTATTTATTTATTTTTTTACAA
Organism: Xiphophorus hellerii; assembly: GCF_003331165.1. NCBI lineage: Eukaryota > Metazoa > Chordata > Actinopteri > Cyprinodontiformes > Poeciliidae > Xiphophorus > Xiphophorus hellerii. The sequence continues at coordinate 4,989,894 of NC_045677.1, forward strand.
ATATCTACTTATGGAAATTTATCATTTAAAATAGCATTGCTTTATTTCTGTTTGTAAACTTTGAGATAAAATCATTATTTTATGGATGGATATGTTCCATTTTGTGTGACATTAAAATCAATGGAAAATAACAAAAGGACAGTTTCCAACTTAATGACAAAATTTTTTATCTAAGGCAATATTACTGGTATTTTTAGTGTGATTCTGTTGTAGTATAAAAATGTATTACATTAAAAAAAAAATACAGCTTAAAGCAGCGTTTGGTATTAAATTTGTTATTAGGAGCCATTGGGAAAGGTTCAAAAACCCGTGTCTTATAACATTCTCTCATTGTAGGCAGGAACACCAAATTCAAACTAGCCTGGCTGTATGTTAAAAAGTTGAACCCCTAAGCCTGATTACGGGATGCGTCACTCTTAGTGCTGCATAAGTATGTTTGGGCTTGAGGTCATGAACTGATGGTAAGGATGGTAACGCTCCAGGAGTCTTTGGTGTTCAAGGCAGAACAACCCGAAACACCAAAGCAATCCACCACCAGATTTTATTGACTTTTTCTGAAATACTGAGTGAGTATTTCCACCCCATCTGACATGAGCCATATCCTTTTAAAAACATTTCAGTTTCGCCGATCACCAATAACATTTGGCAAAAATTCTTGGGGGATTATCAATCAATCAATCAATCAATCAAATTTTATTTGTATAGCACATTTCAGCAGCAAGACATTTCAAAGTGCTTTACATCATTACAAACACAGAAACACAATGCAACATAGAATCAATAATCAAAACAAAGCATTAAGTCAAGTTCCATCAATAAATTTGTAATTGATTACGTTTCAAATACAATCCTAAACAGGTGGGTTTTTAGTTGAGATTTAAAAGAAGTCAGTGTTTCAGCTGTTTTACAGTTTTCTGGAAGTTTGTTCCAAATTTGTGGTGGATAGATGCTGAAAGCTGCTTCTCCTCATTTGGTTCTGGTTCTGGGGATGCAGAGCAGAGCAGAACCGGAAGACCTGAGAGGTCTGGAAGGTTCATACAACAACAGCAGATCTTTAATGTATTGTGGTGCTATAGATGTTTTTGGTAAATATGAAACGGGTCTTTTGTGTTCGTTTGGGTCAGCAGTGGTTTTTCAATTGGAACCGTCCCATGAAGACCATTTTTGCCAAGTTTCTTTCTTATTGGTGAATCGTGACGAGTGACTATAACTAAAGGAATGAGGTCTACAGGGCTGTTGGTCAGGGAGAGCTGTCGATGTGCACTGAAGAGTAATTTTACTAAGTTGAAACTGTTTCTACTGTAGACTGATATATGGCTTTAGCTTTGTTTCACATATGTTATTCAAAATCATTACATCAGGCCATGATTTCTTAATTCTACAGGTCTTCCATTAAGAGGGTATGGGTTAGGTTTTTAAAGGGCAACTGTTAATAATTCATGATTTAACTTAGGGATGATTACTCAGATTGACGAGGATACACTTTTTTCTTTCATTGAGTAAAATCATTATCTGGAAACTACGTTTTTTGTTCACTAAGGTTATCTTTATCATACATTAAAACAACACTGATGATCTGGCATATTTAAAGTTAGCAAAAATAAAAAAAAAACTGAATCTATAAGGGGGCTAACACTCATAACACTGTTTATTACAGGCACCAAGTTGAACTGCTAGAAGGCAGAAGACTCTAACTGTTGTAAGGGCCCAGTTAAAGTCTGGACTCCAACTTGATTAAAATGTTGTGGTTGGACCTTAACAGAGCTCCGCAGGAGCAAAAGTCCACAAGCCTCGATGCAGTGAAGCGCTATACAGAGAAGAGGGCCAAGTTTCCACTTCAAAGATCTCAGAGGCTGATAAGGTTGTTCAGAAAAAGCTCGTCTCAGGATATTGCTGCTGGTGGGTTTCCCGGACATTTTGTCATGCAGTGAATTTTCTCAACGCTGCGTCTGAGTTCTGGATTAGTCCTTGTTAAATAAAGTTCTATGTGTTGTTTTTTTTTGCTCAAATATTTACTGATTTCAAAGAAAGGATCCAGAAATTCTTTTTTAATTTTTTTAATTTTTAGCTGTTCTGATATGCAAAAGTCTTGAAATAAACTTAAAGATCACATAGGTTCAAAAACGGACACATCCAAATCTTTGTTATATTACTTGGAATGTAACATGATGGTGGATGTATTTGGACAGGTTTCTTGCTCCATTGTGGATTATGTAACTGCTGTCACATACTCGCTGCTGAACTATTTGAGTTTTCTTGCATGCAAAGGCAAAGGCACTCTTGGAGGAACAATGGCATATCTATGGTGACTGTCTCCATGTTTGATAACTTGATGATTTGTGGCATTTCTTGGGAAGGACACATCCTGTTATTGTCCTGGTCCTGGATTTCAGAATTTCAGAGTGTGTAGTACAGAAGGTAAACACACATGCACACACACGCGTACACACATTTATGCTTTGTGACACCCAAAAGATTTTGGGTGATTTATGGGGACTCACCTTTCACTGCATCACACACACACACACACCCCAACACACACACACACACCAGATGAAGCTGCCTCATCTTAAATTACCGTGAATGTAATTTAATCTCAGTATGCTCCAAATTCATCAGAGCAGAGCTGTCTCATTGAGATCACTTCCTAACCCATCTGTCTCAGCCACTCTGGGCTGATTTGTGCCATCCACACACATCCACACACGACTGCGCCGCTATTCAATTATCCTGGAATGCCCTGTATTCCTCTCTCTCTGGCGGCTGAGCTGACTTCACTTCTTACTGTCAACCTGACTAAAAACAAACAGCAGCTGCTCAGGAGAAACTCCAGGAAGACGTTTGTTTTTATAAAGTGGATATGGAGAGCGCAGGTTTGTTTTGGTGGAAGTGGTTCTTTTCCTCTCTGCTCCGGTCCCTGGCTCTGGGTCCTCTCAGGGCCTGGCTGGTACAGTGAGCTGGAAACAACTGGCAGTGAGAGCGTCTGGCCCGGCCTGGACCCAGACGCTGCGGATACTTTTGGGGTCGGCGCATGCCACCTTCACCCCACTGACGTCAGTCTCTAGCACCACCACAAGGCTTGTGTTAGCGTTTCAAACAGACTTGCTGCTCGTTAGTGCGGACCACCCCCATGGAAAACGCTAAAGTATGTCTACGCTGTTTTTAGGATAAACAGCTGCCTCCGTCTTTGAGAGAGAATGAGGATGGTTCAGGTTTCCTGTTGTCATGCAGACATCTGAAAACAACAAACCAAAGCCCACACCCACACCCACCTGGGCTCAGAATGTTTCCAAGCCAGTCCTTCTCGACACTGGCCCACCAGCAGTCAGTGGATGTCAAATAGCGAGTTCCTTGTTTATATTGGAAAGTAGAAGTGCAAAAGGATTCCTGAGCATTTCAGAAGAGAAGCAGATGAAGAAGAATGAATATAAACCTTTGGGTTTGAACATTAACCACCAAAATGCCCTCAAAATCTGCAACCTTCCCAAATAAGTCTATGTACATCTGTAAAGGAATCTAGTAGCTCTCCTAATTTATTTTATTTTGTGTACGCTCAGAGATCTCAACATAAACCAACACCGAGTAGTACATAAAAAGTGGTTTTCAAAACTTTTTTACAAATTAAAATCTGAACGATATAGTATTTGTATTCAGCCTCTTTTACTGTGATACCTCAAATAAGTAAAATTCAGCGCAACAAATTGCCACCAGTAGTCCCCTACCTGGTAAACATCATCCATATGAATGTAATTTAATCTCAGTATGAATGTTATCTGTTGTAGGACATCCTCAGAGGTTTGCTAGAGGACATTAGTTAACTAACAGAATCATGAAGACCAAGAAACACAGTACACAGGTCAGAGGTGACGTTGCAAAGAAATGGAAGGAGTATGGCAGAACTGCTAACTTACCAAAACACTGATGACCCTTGAAACTGCTAGCGCTGAAGTAACTGCATAGAACCACAGCACAAGTGGAGGAATCTGTTAACAAGACAGCTGTTAGTTGTGCCATCAGTAAATCTAGCTTTTATGTCAAGAAAGATTCAAGAAAATCAAACGAGTCCATATACAAGATTGTCACATTTGCAGTTTGCCACAGCAGATTTGTGGAAGTAGGTCCTCTAGTGAGACAAGACTAAAAATTGAACTTCAGCGAGAGAACAAAGACACCATGAACATGGTACATGGAAGAAACCCTGGTAGAGTATGGAAAAGACTTTAAACTTTCATGTCTCCGCAGGATAATGACTGCAAACATCCAGCCAGAGTTACCTTCATGGTAAGATCAATCACATCAGATTTTGCTGGGTTTAACAAAAAAGGAAAAAGTTCAAGGGGCTCTTGCATGGCCCCTTGCCATGCAAAGGGCCAGTCATTCTGACTGGGGGATGTGAACTCGCTATTTCACATCCACTGACTGCTGCTGGGCCAGTGTCGAGTCATTCTGACTGGCCCTTTGCCAGTCATTTTTTATTTTTTTTATGTGCCAGTCATTCTGACAGTGTGGCAGCTAAACATGTATTTTTGTTGTTGTTGTTGAAACGTCCTTCCCTTTTGCTTTGTGGAAGCCATCACGTGGAATCTGTGGAAGACATTCCTTCCTGTTAATCTTACTCAGCACTCTGTTCTGTTCTGTTCATCACGTATTTCTGATGCTTATCTGTTTGGGTCAAGGTGCTTACAGCAAAAGGGAGGGAGAATGGCCAGAGGACTCAGCACATAGCATCACTATCTCCACTCTTCCTGTTTTCATCACAGGACCAGTGGCCAGGAGCACCAAACTCAAGCCCAGACCAAAAGAAAATAAATGAGGTGTTGCAGCAAGGAACACCTCATTTATCCATGAGGTATATAAAGTATAAACAAAGTTTAAATGGATCAACTTTATCCATCCTTAAATGGATAAAGTTGTTTTTCCTTCTGCCTGTTCACCCATCGCTCTTCTTCACCTAGCATAGTTGCAAAACTGGAACCGTGACGCAAAAACGCAACAACAAATAGCAGCCAATGGCGTGCCAAAGATGGACGGCCGTGTTTGCGCTTGGAACATTGTGGGAAACAATATTTCAGAAGATGTGTCATTGTTTATGAAGCATGGAGCGCACGTAACGCTCAGCCTCAGTGGTTCATTGGAATATCAGCTATATTCCCAGGAAATATAACATGAATGAAAGCACTTTTTAAAAATCACATCTTGAAAATACATTATGAAAAAAAGCTAATAAATCATAACCACTAAATGGGCTAGAAGCAGGCATTATACACAATATAGGTAGGATCAGTAAGAGTTTGATACATATATGAAATTCTTTAACAAAGATTCAGATATAATCAGCATAGCTGCAGACAAGGACCTGTGTCTTGTTGATATCCGTGGTAGCTTATAGAGCATGAACATGTTTACGAGGGTTGCTTGGAAAAGTTTGGGAAACAAGAAGGTAGTTTGCGTGTTTTCAAGGCACAAAAAACATCTGATTCATCCACAGAGGTGCATTACAACAAGTCATAAGAAAAATTCCTGGTCTTTTTTGGCGCTTCAAGTTCTCAGAAGAAGAAGGAAAAAAAAGAACCCCCATTTATGGATTTAGGAAAAAAGGGGATAAAATGGTAAATAAATATTTGTCAACATTCTGGATTATCCCCAGTTATTCAAGTGCCAAAGAAGTAAATTCTCCCACAAAACATCTAGTTCAGATTTCTGTACAATTTTAATAAACAAATCATTTATGTCAGAGAAAAATCGTGTCTCCGAATAGGAGCGGGGAATATGGTGGTGAGAATAAGTGGCTCAACATCGTCCCCACTGGTCCTCAACACAGGCACGCCACAGGGCTGTGTGCTCAGCCCAGCTCTCTTCACCCTGTTTACAAACGACTGCGTGGCCATCCACCCCACCAACACAGTCGTGAAGTACGCGGACGACACAACAGTAGTGGGTCTCATTTCAGACAACAACGAGACCCACTACAGAGAGGAGATTCTGCAGCTCACTCAGTGGTGTTCAGCCAACAACTTGGTGCTGAACACAGGGAAGACCAAGGAGGTCATTGTGGACTACAGAAGGTCCAGGAGGACGGCTCACACTCCCCTTCTCATAGATGGAGAAGTGGTGGAACGTGTGGACAACATCAAGTTCCTGGGCCTCCACATCACTTCTGACCTCTCCTGGAACACAAACACCTCCCACCTGGTGAAGAAAGCACAACAAAGGCTCTTCTTCCTCAGGAAACTGAGACAGGCTGGACTTTCCTCACGGCTGCTCGTGAACTTTTACAGGGCGATGATCGAGAGCATCCTCTGCCTCAACATGACTGTGTGGTATGGTAGCTGCACAGCACTGGAGAGGAAACAACTGACACGGGTGGTGAGAACAGCACAAGGCATTGTGGGATGCCCCCTCCCAGACCTGGACTCCATTTACACAGACCGGGTCAAGAAGAGAGCTGGATCCATAGCCATGGATCCCAGCCACCCGGGCCACAGACTGTTTGTGCCGCTGCCATCAGGCAAGCGGTACAGGAATATACGGACTACAACAAATAGACTGAGAAACAGTTTCTTCCCCACAGCCGTCAGAGCCATTACTCCCTGCCGCCCCCCCCTCCCACACATATCATAACCTCGCAGTCACACATACATATCCCCCACCCCCACACAGCCATATTGTTCTGCACTTTGCACTGTCACATCATCTGTACTTTGCCATAATTGGACCTGCTGCTACTTCTTTGGATGGTTGAGTGCCTTTAGTTAATTTAGTTGTATATATTGTTATTATTATTGTGTGTTTGCTTATTTATACTGTATATATTTGACCTTTTGCACGGGAGCTGCAATGGAAATTTCGTTGAATTCTGTTCAATGACAATAAATGCTATCTATTCTATTCTATGGACTCAGAATTTTATCACAGTATTTTGTGGAAGTATTGTGATAACGATGAAAATAATAAACGATTTATTATGTCTTTTTTTTTAGGTGACTGTATCGGCGGTGTTATGAATGGGACTGCATTCATAAACCCAGAAACACAAATATTCTTGAAAAACATTCCCATTTATAAGCTTCGACAGGACGGCAGTTACTCAAAGTGGGATTTATCACACAGTTAATGTATGTAAACATATTTCTGAATTTACTGATACGTATTGATGCTTTTTGTGAAACAGTGGAGAAAACGGTAAAAATTAAATATACTTTTTTTTAAACACCATTTATTGGCATTTATAGAATATAAATAAAAAATTTTTATCGTGATAAGAAACTTTTCATGATGAATGATAAACAATACAGAAAAAAATCCACCCCTACCTCCAAAACAACTTTTTAGCTAATTGACATTTACAACTTTTCTCTTAAGTATCTAATCAAAGACACACAATTCTTTGGACACTTCTATGGATATTTATCAACAGAAGTGCGAGTAAATGGCAATTATGTTAACAAGATTGTTTGAAACTTTAGTAAAGGGTTCTAAGATAGAAAAAGAAAAAGATTATGACTCAATGACATCCGGACAAGATGATTCTGTCTCACATGCTCATTTTAATAGTCACATAGAAAACGTTTGTTGAGCACAACATATACCGTTGTTTATTTTTTTTTCTCCTTTTTTTTTTAACCAATATACTGTGAGGAAAACACTGAAAAAATACATTTGAAACAATGCTAAATATTTCAGCAAATATTCCTACAGCTGTACAATGACCCGTCACCGTACACAATCGGCTGCAGTAAACATCCAGCCTTTGCCGGAACACACAAACTTTTCTAGCTGGACCCTCAAAGAAAACGTACTTCCATGACATGAAGAGGCGGTCTCATAGCAAAATATCTCACTGAATACAGACAAACCACAAACTGTAATTTGACGTGTGGTAGAGCATATAAATAATAGCAAATATACAGTAAATATTAGCAACCAATATTATCATTGTACAAGGGGAGAAAAAAAAAAGGTAATAAATACGCCGTTACTGTCGGCACTGTACAGCTGCATGCGACGGTATTGTGTGGTTCTGTGACCACGTATTTGCACGCTCAAGTGTGCACACATTCACAGAAGAAGAATGTCATGTTATGACTACGAACTCATCTCCCCTCACCAGACATCGTGGTACCTTTCAGGAAGTGTTGGAACAGATCTGCAACCAGCTGCAGGGCTGTTGGCAATTTTCAAGGTGCAGAGGTGAAAAATAAGAAACAAAAACAAAACAAACAAAAAAACGACACGAGTTGTACAAAAAAAAAAAAAGACGTGTTTAAAAAAAAAAAAAAAATCTGTGCACAATCATTCAAAGCTCTAAAATGACTCACAATTTCAAATGGATTCATGGGGAAATGCTATTAGAAATAAGTTTCGAACATTTTAAATGAGGGATCGTAAATTGCGGATTTGATTACGTTGCTCCAGAATAGCAGAGGAAGTTTTTAAGGTTGTGATTCAGCAACACTGAAATCATCAAAGTGCTTTTGTTATTTTTCAGATGATCTTTGGATACGTTCACGTTTTTCCACCCAGAACTTGTGTAATAGTCTTTTTGATGAATTTGATGTAAAAACACAAAAAACCCCCAACAAAAACAAAATACATTTGGGTTGTTTTCATGAAATTATTTGGCTTCACATGTCCGCTGTCTTTCTAAAACAGCATTCCACGCTCTCTTTGCTCTACAGTGTGCCACAAAGTGCAAATTGTGCTGGGAAGTCAACAGATTTCTTCTTCTTGAGACTATTGCCAGAATGTTCGGAAGACTACGAGACAACAACGTCCTCTTGTAGAAAACTGGACACATTTTACAGCTACATGAACATGTTAAATAAATTATAAAAACTCTTACAAAATGACATGGTTGTACAAGAAAACAAAAAAAGGCACTTTTTTTCCTCCTTCTTTTTCTTTTTTTTTTAGACAAGTGTTTAAAAAAAACAAACTACGTGGTTACAAGTAACCTGCTGACCAGTAGTTTTTGGTTGTGTTATTTAGTCTTGAGATATTACAAATATTCTACACGAAGATAAAAATGTCCTGAAGTGCAAGTTTGGAAGTCCTTTTTTCCACAGTTCGTAGATTCATACCGTCTAATCCCACTTTTGGTCTGTTAGGACTCGGATTCCAGCCGCGCCTCGGCAGTTCTCCCTTGCCAGGCAAGCAAAAACATACCGCAACAGGGTTTCTGAGCCTTGTTTGCAGGGGGTTTGCCCAACATTCAGACAGGCCTTGGTTGCCAAATAGCTCCAAAAAGCCTCATTGCAGGATGCCTCCACTGCAATTAAAAACAAAAATTCAGCATAAAAAAACCGTCCCGTTCTGGGACCGCCACGGGTTCCGGCTAGGTTTCTGTGGATGAGACGTCGCACGTCGTCATTTCTGTCCCGTCCAGGTCAGAGGAACCGCCTCTACTAGCACAGTCGCTTCTGACGGCCGCGTCCGCCGGCGTGCCGTCATCCGTGGTCAGGTCGAAGGGGAATTTACTCGCTGGGGAACAGTCTTCGCCATGTTGGCCTCCCTCTCCGTCGCTGGTGTAGAAGGGAGGCGAGGGGCTCTGAGGGATCATGCTCTGGTACCAGTTTCTGTTGTCCTCCAGCGTGTCCAGGATGTCCTGGGCGTCCGGGTGGACCAGGTCGGCCCACGTCTCCCACAGAGGGTGGACGATGAAGTCTATGAAACTAACCTGGAACAGATCAGGCAGACGTTAGCAAAAGAGGAAACAGGCCAGGAATGTTAGTACGGTATGGAGTAGGGCTGATGTAAGCGAATTGTTGATTATTCTGCTGATTTATCAAGTAATAGAATAAATTAGAAGAATTTGACAAAGCCTCGAGGCAGATAATTTGCCTCAATAAATTTTAAAAATGGAGGTCCAGGAATCATTGGCTACAGTTCAGTGTGTGGTCTCTACCTGAGTCCTCTCTACTGAAGCTGTGTGCTTGTCACACATGGGGCTGATCTCCATCCCCTTCTCCCTCTCCCGATCGCCCTGGTGGAAGAACTCGTCCATGATCCTGTCGGTCCACTGCCGGTACAGATCCAGAGGCTTGGTGGGGTTGCTCAGGTCGGCGCAGTGGACCATGTTACACAGCACCTGCAGACACAGAAAGGCAGATCTGAGCGTCCGGCTTTCCCCCTCGTGGTGTTTCTAACAGACGGATGCTGGCAAAGAGCCGTCCCTCACCTGCATCCTGTCGGTGTAATTGTCCAGCAGCAGGACACCGGAGCTGGTCACCTTCTTGGTTTCCACCATGGTTTTTAAATTCGCTAAGAGGTTCATGTGTTTGGACATGTCAGTGGCCAGAACCTGGAGGACAAAAAGGGAGAATATGAGGTATTTCAGCTTTATTGTCACAAAATAACCAATAAAATAATCATTCAGCTTAGCCATGGAAAATGGGCAATAGCGGCAGGTAGTGCAAGCTAACTACTTTGTATTTAGCATCAAATATTTGCGGCGTTTCTCAAAATGGCGGCTTTTCCACGATATTAAAGGGGGAGCATCTCTTCAACGACGGATGTCGAAATAAAAATACCCGCGCTCGTTTTCATTTATCATGCGAGGAGCTGATTTGTTCCTCACCATGTCTATGACCATCCTCCGGAGCGTCTGCCTCTGCTTCTTGCTCAGGTTCTGGAAGATGTCGCAGTTGTCTTCCTGCAGCAGCTTGAAGCCCACAGCCAGGTGGTGATTCTCCAGCACTGACTCATCGTTGTACATCAGAGCCAGCTCAGAGTCTGCCAATGGAGGAAGAAATTAAATACCGCTCCAGGTTCACAATGTTGCCTTTGGACTCCTCAGACCGTTCTGGCAAGTCTTACGAGTGAGCCAAAAGAAATAATAATAATAATAATAATAATTAAAAAAAAAATCAATCACAGAGACTCACTAGTGTTGATGAGGAACTGGTTAGACACTCCTGGGTGGTCCACGTCGTGAATGGCTGCGCCAAAGATGGCTGCCAAGATCTCCAGATCTGTGAAGACCGCCTGAAAGAAGAAAAAAAACAAATAAAATAAATAAACAAAAAAAGAAATAAGCTTCAGCTGGTAATGAACTGGCCAAACAAGTCGAGGTAACAGACAACAATTGGAGACCAATCCTTTCATCATGTGTCATCGTCTCTGGCATGCGCTGAGCAATGACGCAATGCAAGTCGCCTCATTTGAGACAAAATGGCTCTAGAAAGGGGCGTTGGTGACGGAGTCATTAGCTAACCGCGTAGCTCTACGGAAAGAGTTGGGATTCTGTCAGTTCTGGGCCACTTACGTCCAGGGCGGGCGTGGACAGCAGGATGTGCGTGGACTGGGCCACGTCGGCGGCGTGCAGGCTGTTGTGGTACGTCACGTCCGAGTGGTAGTGGTCCTCCAGGGTCAGCATGAAGGTCACGAAGGTGTCCGTGGGAATTTTGAAGGTGCGCATCAGGTCTCGCTCCTGAGTGTGGGCGAAGATGAGGACAAAAAGGAAAATGATGAAGCGGAGATGTTTTGGTGTCAAATAAAGCATGTTCAAGTAAGCAAATCATTTGTTGTGAGTTTATTTTATTTTATAAAAGGATAGGATGCATATTAATCAACTTGAATATGTTAAGTAAGTAACAGAGGCTAATTTTCATCTGTTGATGGAAGGGATTAAAATATTTACAATTAACAAGAACGACAACATACATGACCAATGATTTATGACAAATGTCAACGCATCGCTAGGAGTACTGCAACTTACAGTAAATATTTAGAATAAAAATAAATGTTTAATCAATCACTGACGTGATAAATTAAAAGGAGTTCAATAGTTTATATTTGCATATTATGTTTTGAAGGACAATTTTGTTTACAGAGACTTCACAATCCATCTCATTTATGGTTTCGGCTGTGTGTTTTTTTTTTACTTCTGTTTTTCTGTTTGTATTTTTTGTGGGGTTTTCCTCTATTGTTTTTGGTTTGAATATTTAAAATATCTCCCAGTTCTAGTGTTGGGTGTTCCTTACAAAATTAAATTCCATTGGTTTTTGAGAGGGCAAATTTATTGACATATTGCTTGAATAGGGTCTCAAAACAACAATATTATCGTTTATTGCAATAATTACTGGGACCATTTGTTGCCCAGCAAAATTCGTAATCGTGACAAGCCTGGCTAGAATTTTGTTGATTTTATATACAGACAAAAAAAAAAAACATAATGAGGAAAGTTGAAGACAGGAACTAACCTGAAAGATTTTATACATGACGCAGGTGAGCGGTCGGTTGTGAGAATGCTCCGCCACTTTGAAGATATTCAGCCCCCATTTGTTAACGTCCTCCAGGTCCTGTTAAATAACACACAAGTTCACATCGTTAGCCTTTCGTTTTGATTTACCTTCGCCTAATTTGAGCTAAAAACACCTGTATTTCGCTTACTTTTGAGAGCAGCTCTTCCTGGTCTGTCTTGACGCCGAAGCGGTTGCTGACATTTCCCAATATGCTCGACGTGTGGTTGACCTTCTTGACCCCGCTGATCTGTGTCATCATCCCAACCTGCTGCTGCTGGCTCTGCTTCCTCTTCCTCTCCCTCACCTTTTGGAGCGGACAAGGAAGCTCCAACTCGTTCTGCTTATCTGTGGGAGACGCAAGAAAGAGGAGGAGAAGAAGAAGAGATGGTTAAATAAATGATTTAAAAAGAGCAGAGAGGTTGCTGCATAAACAGTTGTTTTGTCTCCACTAAAACTCCCACTGACTGCAGGAAAAAGTCAATTAAAATCAAAAACTCCGAATGCGACGACAGCGCTGCGATTAAACGAAAGCAGTCGAGGTTTGCTAATGAGATGTTTTGCCACGTAATATTCTGGCGGCGCGTTCTGTGAAACGAAACCTGGAGGCGACAACAGTTCAGGGAAAAGTGGAAACAAAAACGGCTCATCCTCAGCTGAGATGCTCAGACAGAGAGACATGTTAATATGCGGGCAAAGTCAGGGTGCGTGATTCAGTCTGTCTGTCTGTCTGCTGGCTGGCAGCGCTCACATGCCGCACACAGTGAAATGATTTTGATGATCATATGCACCGCAGCGAAGAAGAAGAAGAAAAAAAAGAGTCTCAGCTACATCCTCCACAAAACCCAGGAGAATGATGTGTTTGAACCCGACGCGTGTCAGATGCACTGCAGAAAGAAAAACCCTTCAAAGACAAGCAGAGCTACGCCGTTTCCTTTTTGTTATTTGTTGGTTGAAATGCAGCGAAAGTGTTGCTGGTGACTAGAATCTGCTCTGAAACTGGCTTTTTGTTTCCTGACAGTAAATGCAACAACAGCAGCGCTCTGGTGTGGAAGCTGTTGCTGCAGGAAGAAAACTCAAAGTTAGCTACTTTCATTATATCAGTGTTGAGATGTGCAAAGATGTTGCTATATTCCCATAAGAGGCTGCAGGAGAGCGAAAGAGAGCAAGACTTCTACTCTTACATAGGCCTGTTGCAATAAACAATAAATCAATTAAAACAGATAAACATTTTGAGGGCCAATTTTATTCATAAGGACTTCACTATACACTTTATTTGTTGTTTATTTATTTTGGATATTTAAAATGTCTTCCAATTCTAGTGTTAAATGTTAGAAATGAAAGTCTCTTGGTCTTTGAGAGAGTGTTCTTGCATGACTTTGCCAACTATATTGTTGATTTGAAAATGGTCTCAAAACAACAATATTATCGCTTATCACAATAACTTCTGGGACAATTTATCACCCAACGGAATTTGATATTGTGACAGGCCTACTCTTTCACACGGAGTGACGTTGCATCTGGTTCTGATTTATTCCTGAAATAATGACCCAAATAATTTTTTGCCAAAAGTAATTCATATATATATATATATATATATATATATATATATATATATATATATATATATATATATATATATATATATATATATATTTTGTAAATCATCTTTTGGCAAAAAAAGGCTTAGGTTGTTATTTTAGGAAGGTGACGATATATAGACTGGAAAACATCTACAATTTTTTCCTAACAGTTTTCTCAAGCTGTTAGGAAAGCTTATGTTTCTTTGTTTTTCCCTTCCTATTATTGTCAACTTTAAACATGTTTTCAAAGAGTTATAGAGTGTCTGCAGGCTGCAAGCTAGAGGGAGTTCTATAGGAGGCTAGTTGTGAGTCATGAAACACCGCTCTGCTTTTAAAGACTAAAACCAGTGCTGTTCTGTTGAATAATGCATCGTCTCTTCTAACTCTCCCTGGTCTCAGCCAGAGGTCTTCTTCAGACTGGATTCGACTGGTTTAACGAATCTTAGGGATCACTTTGAGTCACCTTATGACCTCTAGCTGTCGCTGACTCTGTTATTCCTGACTGCCGCTGCCTCACAACACTCTGATGATCGCTGCAGTCGTTCTGTGATGCTGCAGTGCTTACCTAAGAAGGTGTTGGAGATGTACTCCGACACTTGGTTGCCCGAGCGGCTCATCTCAGACAGGTGGTTCAGTTCCCGGTTCAGCATCCTCTTGAACTAGAAGTGAAAAGACAAGAAGAAGAAGATAAGAAACGGCTCTTAATGTCAATTTCTCCTGCTTTTATGCGCCGTTATGCGAGTCTTGGTTAGTATTTGATGTCAAAACCGCAAAGTGCAAAAATAGAGACATGTAGCCATGCAGTCAACTGGTATTTATGCGCATTTGTTCGTGCCGCAGTTGTCTGAATCAGTGGGAAGGGATCTGGCGGACGCATTCAAACCGAATCCGGCTTGCTTTTCGAATCCGACTCTCTGGCGGAACACACCTTAATGTATCCCCAGGACACGGAGAACAGGTAGTTGGCCTCAGGCATGGTGCTGAGCTGTCCAGAGCCCCTGGTGCTCCCCAGCAGAAGCAGCGAATGCTCCTCTCTGAGTGGACCCCCAAGGCAGAGCTCAGCCCTGCAAGCCTGGCGCTCCAGAAGCCACAAACCACAGGGAGAAAGAAAAAAGACCCAAACAAAAAAAAAAAAACAACGCGCCGTCTCCGGAGGAGGGGTGCTGCGGCAGCAGAGCCTCTACATCCCAGCCCTCCGGATGCGCCTCCTCCCAGACGCATCCATTGTCTTCAAGGGAGACAGTTACAGAATCCCCCAGGAGACCTGATCGATGTTCCTATTCCAGGCGTCTTCTGAGCGTTATCCAGTGACGAGTGGCGGATGGAGTGAGGCTTCGCGACAGGAGGATGGCAAAAAGGCAGCCGAGGCGATGGGGGGAGGGTGGGATGCTCAATCTGCAGAGTCCCTCGCGGCAGACGGAGTGAGGAGTGTGGTGTCTCTCTCCGTCTTTGCCTCCCACCCTCGACTTAACGCACAGCAGTGTGAAGCGCTGCAGAAAACAAGAGCTGGGAGAAAATCCCCCTACATCTTCTCTCTCTCTCTGTCTTTTTCGTCCCACTCCCCCCTGCTCAGTAACGTAAAACAGACGCAGCGCACACTGCGCAATGCAAGGCTTTCCAAGCAGCAGACTGCTTTTTTTTTTGTTCATTTGATTCATTTTTTCTAATAAATCTGATTATTTAACCACATTTTCTTTTTACGTTTCGTTCCTATAAAGAGGATCGAATCGAGATGAGAATCAGGAGTGTTCAGCTCGCCAGCCACACAGATGCCCGAGTGCCATAGCAACAGCAGCGTCACATGTTCCCGCTTTATCATTCCCACGGTGGTCCCCTCTCTGAATATAAACCGCATCATATCAGAGCCGTAGACGGCGAGGCGCATGTGAACGCTCTGCAGCAAGCTGAGCCTGACATGAATACAAATGGGAAATGTAAAAGCTACTAAATGGTCGCTTTCAGTTCCTGCTGCCTAACAGGAAACATGATCACATCAAAAGTCCCAGAGAATAATAATAATGGCCACTGGAGACGCACCAATCAAGCAGCTATATCCTGGAGTTGGCAAATGTTCCCAGAATGACGGGAAAATTTTAGTTTTTTCCTTGTTCATTAAATGTATCAAAACTAATGTGCCTCATGATTATTGATTTTAAAAGAAACTGGTAAAGGTTAGGAAGTGTGTAATTTTTTAACTACTATCAAATAGGTCTTCAGTCAAATATTTGCTGTGAATTTTCTCCTTTGTTATTAATTATAGCTCTTTGTAAAAAAAAAAACCCCAATCTAATCAGTCATGATTGTGATTGGCCGATCGGACCACAAAGGAAAGTAGGAAAATCGGTATCTGGCAGGAAAATCCCATCGGTGCATCTCTTCTGTTAACTTCCCGAAAAGTGAAAGCTGCCTTGACGAAGTTTAAAGGAGGGAAATAATCTCCCATTAGGGTCTCTTTATACTCAAACCAGTAGATCTGGTCTCCGAGGCGAACATCTTCGACACAGAGAAACTTGAGCAACTCCACCAAGAAGCCGAAAAACACTCACACACACACACCCACACAGGTTGTTTGTGAAAATCAGTAAGTCCCTGACGATCAAATGAAAAAAACAAACAAACTGTACTCTGAATGTGGTGGCTTTTACTTCGCGAAAATGGGGAAACTGTCACCGACTCTTCTAAGTAAAGGAATTGTGCAACTTTGAGGCAAATGTCGATAATTCAGGGTCGTGTAGTTCAGCTGGAACACGCAGGGCGCACTGATGACATGTCAGATTGCCTGACGAGTTGCATTAATGTGTGCAAGGTTTTACATCAGCAGGGAGTTCTCATACAAATGAAAAAAATGCATCAAAAAAAGAAAAAAGTAAGATAAATTTTGCTGAAACAAAAGCATTATTAGAACAGATGGAATAGTTAGACTAGTAAAAAGATTTGAAACGTTTCCTCTGAATATGTGCATGTCAATCAGCTGCTCCACGGAATCAGCTCTGACTGTCTGACCCAAATTCTCACGATCAAGACTGAAACAAAGTTTTAAAGAAAAATTTCTATCCAAGTTCAAAACAACTCATTCATGCTCTACTTAGTCCTTAAAACACAGCAGACGTTTTTTAAAACTCCAACCACAAAAAAATAAACTCACCTTTGTCCAACTTGTGAACATCTCAAAGTTTCTCTTCTGCTTTTCAGAACAACATAGTCCCATTGTCACTTAAAAAACCCCAAAAACCGACACGAAGGAAAAGTTCACAAAAGGCCCTAAAAAAAGTGACAAGTGTTCAGTCTGGTGCCTGCCTGCTTCTGCCTCTTATTCTCTCTTTTCTGATGTGGCGTCAGGCAGGAAACATAGTGATAAAATGCCCTGACTGGGTAACGCAGCCTACGAGGAGGCCCCTGTCGCTCCTCCCCTCCTCATGCAGGCCCGAGCATGTGCCCCCACCTACTTCCTTTTTACTTACCAGAGGTAATTCACTCAAGTCATTTACATCCTGCTTCCTCGCGTGGCCTCAGGCGAGCGGGCGGACGGCCTACTGACATACCTGAGCACGCAACACAAAAGTCCCTAAGAACGAGTTCAGCCACAAAAAAAAAAAAAAAGGCAGAGAAGTGGTGGAAATTTTCAAATGAGGAAAATGTATTCCTTTGGGAAGAGTTTGAACTGTTACGAGCAGGAAGTACTGGAACTCGTAGAAATAGCATGGGAACATGTTGCAAAAATGCTGCTGCGCAATCTGACAAAGACCAAAGTGAGCCAACGTCGCCTCTGTCCCTCGCGTGTGCAGATGTTTACGGTGTCAACACCCAGTGAACCACGTCCAACATGCTTTCACAGTTTAGCAACAGTAAAAAAAAAAAAAAAAGACATTTCCTAGAAGGTCTTAACGAGAATTACTTGAGAAAAGTTACAGTCAGAAACACGGTTTTGTTTACAGCCATTTAGTTTCCATAAAGATTTAAAGGCAAGAATTTTCTTTTTTTTATATATATATAATGACTAGAGTTAGCTCATCCGATCCCCTCACCACTCTAACAGCGAACCAGAACTGTAATTTAATGTCCATTACGTCTGCAGACCCACTGCCGCATCTGTTTCAATAACTGTGTCATTTTTTCCCCCTTCGGAGGACGGTGGTGCTTCAAAGCTGGAGTGGCCACACGTGAGTTAAAGTTTCCGACTCGCTCGTCTTTTGCCCGGGGTCTCGCTCGCACGCTAACCCGCAGGGCGCAGAAACTCCTCTAACTGAACTCAGATGACGGTGTTTGTCCAAGGCCGTCGCCCGGCATCGGCCACGGGAGTGCGGCGAGGCTAATGATAGTGAGGGTCAGGGAAACGACTCACCCTCTCCCCCTTCTTAGGTCACCCTGACCAGGCAGGCGGTTAGCAGGGTGTGTGGTCCCCGTAAACCCCCCGGACACACCTGCGCCCTTGGACGCTGGAAATGGAGACACCCCCGGCTTTGATTATGGGTTCAAATGCATCCTGCGGGTCAGGAAAGAAACGGGCTCTTTGTCAGCGCTCCTGACGGATGCCCACCGTGCTGCTATAATAGTTGCAACACAGGAACTGGGAGGTATGCTTTGAGTGAAATGAATCCGTCTAATTCCTGGTGTTTCTGTAGGACTGACTGGGTTAGGGTAGATCCTCTAGTTAAACAACAATAGTCACAGTGAAGTGTTATGTCTAGTATGCACTTCTAATTAATATAAAACTGCAGCTAACCCCCAAATTATTCACATCTTTGGGAAATTTAGTTTTAAAATAATCTTAATTTTTCCATGACATTTTTCTAGTTACTGGAGCTACAGATTAGGGTGACAGCCAGGGCCAGACTTACATGGATGTGGGCCCCTGGGTTGGAAACTATTTTGGTGCCCAATCCCAATCTACTAAAGAAATATTACTTTACTAATGCAAATTACAGTACAAGTGGCTGAATACTTAAATTGGTATGAATATATTAATATGGTATGAATTGGCCAGAAACACCATGTTGTTCCCAAAAGAAATTACTATAACTTCATAATTTTCAAATACTTGAATATTGCTTATACTTACAAAAATGCCAAAATATTAACACAACTCATCTGACATAGGTCTATGTTTAGTATATAAAGCACCATGTCTGCAAACATGAATTTATAAAAAATTTTTTTTTTTAAATCTGGTGGAGCCGCCCCAAAAATTGGGTCTTGGGCTAGTGCCCCTGTAAACCCTTTCTAAAGTTTGACCCAGGTAATGGCAATGAGGCCGTCTATCTTCAAAGACAAAGAGAAATTGTCATGTAGAAGCGCAATTCATGTTTAATGTTTGATGAATAAGAAAACAAAACAAAAAAACCCAACATTTTCGTTTTCCAGAACTGCTCCTTTAAAATCTTTAAAAGAGTAATGAATTTTTATGATTGTTTTATCCTGTTTAATTTAAGGTGTAATAATTGACATTCCCCCATTTTTTTTTTTGACTGTTTCTATACGTAAGCAAAAATAATGAATGCAAAGCATCATGGGTTATAGAAATAAAACTGGATGGCAACCTAACAAACTCTTACATCCTTTCATAGTCGCTCAACAAATCTGGGACAGTGATGAAACTGAAGAGTAACACGATAAACTGTTGACCTGTGCACTTTCAAAAATCAGCATTGGTCAACAATGCCACTGTGCCTGACCAGGAAGCGGCGTTGCAGCAGGCTTCAACGACCTTCTGGTCATTGTTTTGCCAGCTCTAATGACGTAGTAGGCTTTAAAGACCAGACCTGTGTGCAAGCGCAGTTATTGTAGTCTGGAAAACCGGGAGCAAAGCAGAGGAGGCGGTAGAGGGTCCGGGGGGAGGGCAGAGGAAATAAAAAAAGACAGGAAGGAGGTGTCACGGTCACAGTCACCCATCATACGGTCTGACAACATCCCTCCCAATTCTAAGCCCCCCTTTGACCACATGGACGATGAAATGGACAATACCCCCGGCTGAGTGTTTATAATTTGACGCCGCCATACTGTCTGTACTTCCAGTGGGGAGGTTAAGTAATAAATTTAGTCATTTAGCTTAACTTTGTACAAATGATGCACCCTCGTGCATCAAAGCAAAACTTGAAGCAATGAGTTCAACTTGAACATCAGCATGTTTGTTTAGTTTCAGCTTAATAAAATCATATGTCTGACATATAAATTTTTATTATTGTAAAAACTTTTATTAGACTGGATTTACTCATGTGTCACAAATTATGGGAAT
The DNA here is from genome assembly GCF_003331165.1 of Xiphophorus hellerii. Lineage (NCBI taxonomy): Eukaryota > Metazoa > Chordata > Actinopteri > Cyprinodontiformes > Poeciliidae > Xiphophorus > Xiphophorus hellerii. The sequence goes on from NC_045677.1 coordinate 5,009,948, forward strand.
GAATTCTGAGTATTTTAATCATTCAATGAGGGAGTGATTTTATGTTGTAGACACTGATGTTTCTAAGAAAAAGATATCAACCTCACAAGATGTTCTCTAATAGCATTGTTTAATTAAATGGTTTACAATTATGGATTTCAAATAACTTTCCTGGAATGTGCACTGTATGTTCTCTCAGTAATATTGGTGATACTGTTAGCCTTAATGAGACACAATGGGCAACTCAAACATTGACTGAAAAACTTAATTTGGTAACGTAACACGCTAGTAAACAAAAGGTACAAGAATGTTTCATGTTTTGTTGCTCCAGGAAGCTAATTCTTGAATATTGCCAGCAATGTCTTCTAAGCTGTGTCTCTGGTGACAAAAAGAACCCATAAGTCAAAGTAGGAATCAGTATTTTGCCCGAGGACAATGACATGAACTCTAACTGAAGAGTTAAAGCATTTTGCATGGGATGCAATTGTGTTTTTCAGACTTTTTGGTACATTTCTACTTCCCACGCCTATTGAGCCACAAAATAGTTGAAAGCCCATTACTTCATATTACGAAACTTCTGTAGTCAGCAATTTATTTATTTTTTTTAATAAATAAAGTAGGGTTAAACCTATTCATTAAGAGTTTCTTAGTGTCATCAGTAAGCAAGGACTTACCATGAAGCCTACATTAGCTTCAAGGTTAACCTCAACTGAGCTGCCATAAGGGGGAATGCTGTTAGACTGTTAATGGGTGGATTATCAGCAACAGAGTCAGAAAAAGTTCCAAAATTTTGAAAATGTCCCATCATAGTGTACTATTGGCAAGCAAGCAGGATGTGCATTGCAAATTGGCCGTGCCCTATAAGTGCTACAGTAGGGCTCTTCAACGTGTGTGGCGTGCCGCCCAGCGAGGGGCGCTACATGAGGAAAAGCATGTTAAAAAATAAAACGGTAATAGCAAAAAGTAACTGCAAGTATTGAGATAACTTCACCAAACCTAAGTCAGAGACAAAATGGATAGATTTTTAGTACCTAAAGCTATGGTGAGTAAGGAGACAGAGTTTAGGCCAAGCAAAAATAAACAAAAGACAGAAGCATGACCACGATTATTTAAAGCTGGGATTTTCATGGGCTGGGTCTGAAGATGCTCAACTACAATGAAAACAAAAAATTAAATCAGGGTTTATCTGGCTCAGACTGCACAAAAAAACCCACAACAGTATTGTTTAACATAATAACAATGTCATTGATAGCAAATGACAGATTTTTCTCAATTTTTCACTTCTTTTCCAATAGTTTCTATTCTTGAACTTTAGTATCTCAGTCATTTAGCTTTATGCTGTGACTGGGTGTAGACATGAGGCTGTTAAAGTATTTCCAAGATGAAATCGTTTGCAATTGCACATCTTGAAACTGATGATTGTAATTCAGCATATTGTGCAGCTTTACATACAAAACCTTGGTACTGTGTGAGTTGTTTAAATTTAGCAATACTTCAGGGTTCACCTCAACCGAGTACGACAAAGAGTGTGTGATCTTTATATTTATATGTTATTGAAACATTAGCTTAGCAACGTTTCTAGCAAACGTTCACATAATGAGGGTGAAATGTTTGCTGCAGTTAATGCCTGTGCGTGTGACTGCAGGTGACCTCAAATACTTTAACTTAAACTAGTCTTTCTTATAACATTTTCTCTTTAGCTAATTTGCTTAAGCATCTCAGTCAGATAAAGACAAAAGAGCCATATGCACGTCGCACTGGACTGAACGCTGCCTCTATTCAGCTACGATCATGTACCTTTGCAGTCAGCTGAAATGCATGTCTGCAAATGAAATGCGACCATTTCCATGGAGCAGGACTTACACATCTTCAGAGATAACAGGAACCTTGTTGTATAATATGCAAAACACTCTATTCATGCTTCTCCTTTTTTTTGTATCCGAGATCCCTAAAGTGATTTGCAAGTGCGTCAATGTGGCAACAAACATTTTGCATATGCTGAGCATATGAACAATCACACAGCAGATAAAGCAGTTTTACAGAAGTGTGGAGGAGCGGAATTAAAACGGTCCTGTCATGATGGTGTCAGTCTCAGAGTTTGGTTGTTCTCTAATATTTTAGTGTTAAGGCACCAAGGATTTAAACTGTAGAAGGGCAGACTGAGACCGCAATCGTATTATTTGTAAGCTTGAACACAAAGAGAGACCAAAGCTCCCTCTCTTCGTTTATCTTTGAAATGAAACCCGCATTTCCTACACAACTCCCGAAACCAAAAGTTGGACAGTTCTGATGTAGACAGAAAGCATCCTACCTTGTTGGAGGCCATGTCGCTGACAGACCGGTACGTCTGTATCGTCTCCAGCTGGTCCAGACACCAGTCCAGCTCCTCCATCGTCTCCATGGCCAGCTTCTGGTAGGACTCGTCTGCCAAGAGACACACGGACACGTAGTCAGGTCCAAGCGGATCCATGGTCGCGCTCGAGCCTGCCGACGGGGCGCGTGGCGGTCCGAGGGTAGCGGGATGGCCTGCAGTTTGCACGGGGGACTGGCCCGTGGAATGTCCGGAAGATGCCGAGGAAGAGGGGGATGGGTGCACACAGAGCTCCTTCATCTCCGTAGAGCTCTATGCCGCCTCAGAGAGTTCAGGGAAGTTGGATTTTCCAGACAAACTAAGGGGAGAGTTATTCATGTGCAGCCTCATTCTCCATGTACCCCTTCTTCCCCTCGCACTGGTGAACTCTACAAACCCCCCCTCCCGCTCTGTCTGGTTCCCCCACCCCTTCTCCTCAGCCACTCTCAATAACTTCTCCCCTTTTCATTGCTACTCGTCTGAACAAGTGGCGTGAAAGTAAGGAAGACCTACTGCCTCCTACAGCCAACGTGCTTGAGACCCCACCATTGAACCACGAAGGACAGTGACTCTATATCTTTCCCCTCCTAAGGAGATGTTTGGATAAAAGAAAAACTTTCACTTTATTTTCACTTGCATGATGTTGTCCTTTGTATTGTGTTTGTGAAAGTTCTGTGGGTAAGAAGCGTAAAAGTACTTTGTCACTGCTTCAAAGAGAAAGACCCCGTTTCTTCCTCTCCCGATGACTTCCTTTCTGAAACATGAGGTCGTGCCTCTGCTGAACTGCCTCGGCTGCAGCTCACGCCACCGTGAGCCTCACAAACACCCTCTTTCCTCTCAAACCCTCTGGAAGGAAGGAAAAAATGTATATCAAACAGCAACACTTGTTTGCACAAGCAACATGAGAGGCAAATTTTCACTCCCCCCACTGACTGGGGGAAGCCAGGCTAGAGCCTTGCTTCTGCCAAAGAAACCAAAGCACTTCCTCTTTGGCCGTGAACTTCTGCAAAACATGGAGTGGATCAGGAAAAAAAAAACACACAAAAAAAACCGCTGGATCAATGTTGTTCGGTTTAATAGCTCTGCCGTTTCCAGCGATGACTCACATCTGCCAGGAGCGTGGGTACTTACAAGGAAAAAGACGGGTTTAAAAGAAATAAGACGTGTGCAAGTATGAAGAAACAAAGAAAAGACGAAAATACAAAGGAAAAATTTCTGCAGGGAGGGACCGTTGAATGCATCTGGATCTCCCTACCTTCCCTTTTCTGATGGAAAAGACTGATCTCTACTTCATAGGGCTTCACACATGGAAGGAATTTAGTCCATATGCTTAACACAACAAGACAGCCAGCGTGCTACTCTCCAATTTACGTCAATATAGCAGATCAAAGCCTTTCAAAGAACAGTGATGGCGTACAGATTTTTTACCACCACTTTTTAACAAAGAACAGTAAAAAAAGAAAAAAAAAACTTCAGACATATTGCACAGCTGAGGAAGCCGCCCACTTTTAACTGTGATCAGAACAAGATGATGAGAATAATACTTCGAAACAATAAAGAAAGTGAAATTTCTGCAGTTTTTTTTTTCTTTTTTACAAATTATGCCACAGTTATAACAAAAGAACATTTGCTTATAAAATAGAGTACAAGTGGATGGCAAGCTTCGCAGTCCACATTATTCAGAGGAACCACATATTCTGTGAGTCAAAACTCTCAGAAACGGAGTAAAACTCGACACTTTCTGTTCAACGTTCCTTTTTCAAGCCAAATCTTGGTTTTATTCTGTTTGAACAGAATCAAAGTAGATTTAAGGATTTGACTATCAAATTGTCCTTGTGTGTCATTGAGTATGTGCATGGTTATTTGTTCTCTGTGTGTCTATGCTGAGGAGGGGTACCAGCCATCCCATCACAGGCATAGAAGGAAACAAACAGAACCAATTTTTCAGTAATCTAGATAACTGCTTATTCTTTTCAACCCACTTTTTGGAAGGCCAAAGAACCCTGTGTGGTTGGGTTGATGTGATGAAATCGGTTTTCATTGTCACAGTTGCATGACAAAAATCATGTTATTTTGTTCTCAGTCTCATGGGCCATCCACGTCCCTGTCAATATTCACACCACCACAGTGAGGAACACACTGCCAATGGAGACACCCAACTTGGCTAAAACCAAACTTAATGCTGGCTGATAAAGCAATAATAAGATTTACTGCAATAGATACGTGATCAATGTGAATAGAAAATACGTCCAATAGAATATTCTACAATTTCACTGAACTCCGATCCCGAACTGCACGACATTCTGGAAAGGCTTTGACCTCTTGACCCATCATGGCCCAGCTAACAAAGGTTGGTGGTATCAACTCACTCTCTCACTTCTTTGTTACCTAGCAGCAACCTTTTAAGTAACATGCGCGGTAGAAGCTTCAGGTTTTGCCACTGTTCCTCATAACTGCTTAAAAATAAGACTAATGTCGTGGAGAAGGAGAAAATGGTCATGTCATCAGATAGGCAGTATTTCAGATATTTTAAGTCAAACAAGAGTCAGACCAGCTACAAATTTATTCTACCATCTCATTGGTCAGAGCACAGTAGCATCAAACAGCCACTGACGTCGACATCTGGCAGTGGAGTAAAAAATACACAACCAGTAACCAAATATTTTTAGAATTTTATGCTGGTTAAATACTGACATGTTACTGTTTGTTACATGTCAAATATATTGATTGTATTCCCATTTATAAACCCCCCACCAGGCTACACATTGTTTACTTTAGATAGGGGATTTTATACACCAGGAACATTGCCAGTAAAGACGGCTTAAGCTAAGTTTATAGTTGGCGCAATGAACTGGGCGCGAAGGGTTGTACACCAATTGTGCCGTCCCTACACCTGCCTGTTGACCTCATGCTCTATTATTTCCAGATAATGATGCCTGGTTGTGCACCACCAACTCTCTGCAACGTAACATTTTTAACACAAAAACACGGTCGGCCGCTGGTGGACTGCCCTAGCACCCCCGCCACCTGGCTTAGCAGGTTTTCAATTTTGTTTGATTAAGAATTTATTCAATGTATATATTTTTTTGTACAATGGCCAGTATGTTTAGTTATTTGACAGTGTTTTATTGTGAATATTCCATTTAAGCAAAAGTCTAGTTGGTTGTCTTTGCATTTTAATAATTTGATCATATTTGTTGCAAAGGTTGCAGTCATTCAGTCTTGACTGCAGGGTGACCCAGTTGTTAACACTGTCTCTGTAGAAAAAGGCTCTGGATTCTCTGTGGCATTTGGATGTTCTGTGAGTTTATACATGGGTATACTCCATGTGCTCTGGTTTCCTCAAAAATAAAAAAATAAATAAAATGACTTTTAACTCAGAGGTAGGATGTAACAATATACAGGTGCTTGAGATGTGTCATGTAACAAAACCCTGTTGGAGGATGCCGTCTATTTATTTAAATTCGGGCACTCAAAAAGTAAAAAAAACAAACAAAAAAAAACTGTTTTATGATTCAGAATCAACTGAAAATTTGACCAGCGTTGGAGGAGATGACTCAAAGAAAAAGCGGGGGATATGTTTCTTTCTGTCTAAAGAACACCTGAGACTATCATTCTCTAACTGGAGTTGTGTAATAATTATATGTTTGAGCTGAACTTCAAAAGAAAAACCAAGTAACACACACACATGCACACACACACACACCGAGTTGATGGAGTGCTGAACCAATCATCACCTTCAGCTGATCATAAATGCAAAGCTAAGTGGGCTGACATTTCACAGAATCACCAGTCAACGAAGGAGTGACGCACGATCCGTTTGACAAACCTGCTTCCAGACAGGTACTTTTCCAGCCTGTTTTTTTTTCCTTTCCTTTTTCAGTGGAAGTCGATTTTTTTGGGAGGCAGTAATGTTTTAGCCACATGCTGAAACCTGCATAGAGGACAACAGACCTCAGTGTGCAGACAGACTCTGTCTGCATCCGCGCTCTCCTTCACTCCCTTCGAGGACCACAAAACAGCTTCTGTAAGAGTCATCAACTGCACTAACGACCAGGGCCGGGTCCAGGCCTTCGGTCCCACCAAGACACCTTCCCCTTACATCCTTTTCACCCTAGCCAAGTCTCAAACCTCAAACTATCTACAGCTTCTTTTCATCAATAATGCTATTCTAACATCTAGAGCAGAGTTTTCCCTGCAGTACAAGTATTAAAACATCACAAAAAGTATATTTCCTTATGTCTAAATGAAAGTACACCCTTTTTATTCAGACTTTTTACATGATGGGATATAATAAACTAACTACAATTGTACAAAAGTAGATTTCACAATATTTAGGCTGCACAGTGGCACACTCTAAATTTGCTTAATTGCTCACAAGGTAGTTTGGACCAAGCTTCAGCTGTAAGACAGACGGACACACATTTGATTCTACAATGCTTTGGTATACAGAGAAATTAGTCATTAGCTGCATTTACATTTACCATATTAAATGAAGAAGCTTAACGGAAATACGTCAATTTAGAAAAAAAACAACAAAAAACAAACAAACAAAAAAACTCCCGAAATGCGATGGAAACGTTTTTGTGCTAGGATGACTTTGTAAAAATGCAACAGAAATCTTTTTTGTGTTGCACAAGTCACAAGATCAACAACTGGATGTTGCTATTGGCGAAAACACAAGGAGGATGATGGCGTGTGTACAAACATATATATATATATATTTTTTTACCCCTCCAGGGGGTCTTTTTTGTGGGCTCTAGTGTCCCTTATGTGATAGTTGGCTGACAGGAAACAGGGAAATGAGAGGGGGGAAGACATGCGGCAAATGTCGTCGGGTCCGGGAGTCGAACCCGCGACGGCCGCGTCGAGGACTCAAGGCCTCCAAATACGGGTCGCGCTACACCCTACGCCACCACGGCACGCCCGTGTACAAACATATTTACATGCCATTTTAATTGCATATTTCAATGGAAATATCGCAATTGCAAAATTGTTTTTTTTTCCAACATTAGTGGAATATCGACGAATGTTTGCACACATTTGTAACGGAAACGCAGCCAGCAACTCAATGACTGCAGGACTCCTATCATCAAGCTTCCAACACTGTGCTTAGGATTTAGCGCAAGTTAATATTTTGTTTTTATTTTTCCAACATGCCAACATTGCTAAACATCTCTACTTTAGTCAAACGTTTATTGTTCCAGATACAACTTTGCCATATACCGTTCAGAATAAAGTACCTCTTCCATAAAAAGCCACAGTTGTTCTATTCCTGCTCTCAAGAATTTCAACATTTAAGGTGTGGCTTATGAAGTTAGAACTGTCTTATGTAATTCTCTTAAGCAACAACAAGAAACCTTGGCAACTGTCTTAAATCTTTCCACTTGTGAATATTGTTTTCCCCTGAACTTCCATGAACTTCAAAAGGTTTGGCTCTATAACCTGTTCAAGATTTATGGAGCGCAACAATTACATCTTATGTCATGTCTCCTGTTTTTCCCTACGTGCGATAACGGACGACCCCAGCAAAACCAGCCAAAAGTCCTGCTTTCAGGTGGTTTTCTTTGCTGATGATCAATCAAACGATGAGCATGATTAGTTTTCCACATGCAGCGTCTTCATTTTGGCTTTGATAAGTGAAGACAGTCAATTTAGATCATTTTAACATCTGGAAAACATTTTTACTAATGTGAGATTATGGTGAAGTCCTTTAATAGAGAACAGATTATTTTGTTGCCATGATTTTATGCAACAATACAATCATGGCAATGATTAATTTAAAACATTAATCATTAATTTAAAACACTTCTTGGAGTTACCCAAAATGTACATTCATACGAAAAGAGCAATAAAGATGTACAGCCATTCTCAAGATGTCTTATTTAACAAAGCTTATTGGCACCAAAAACATGAACACGACACTCCTGACCTAGTTTATGTACTCTGTCTCACTCTCCAATTCTGAATTTATGTTAAGATAATGTTGATTGTATTTAGGAATCTACACCGCGTTCCAAATTATTATGCAAGTGATGTCTTCTCAGATTTTCTTAAATGGTCAATGAAAATGATGGTCAGTATAATTTTCAAGTCATGAACTGTTACACTATAAATCAAATTTTACTGATCAAAGCTCCCCAGGAGAACAGTATTTTTTTCAAAAATAAAAAACTCAAAATGCTCTGTTCCAAATTATTATGCACAGCAGATTTTCTAAACATTTTATGAATTATAAAGAACTGCAAAAGGTCATTCTTTGAATGTGCAGCATTAAGTGTTCACATGTACTAAAATCAAAAGCTGTTTCAATCAAAAACATCTTAACAGACCGAGTTACATGTTAACATAGGACCTTCTTTGATATCACAGCACAATTCTTGATCCATTGAACTTGTGAGTTTGTGGAAAGTTTCTGCTTGAATTTCTTTGCAGGATGTCAGAATATCTTCCCAGAGCTGCTGGTTGGATATGAACTGCATTGCACCCTCAGATCTTCTGCTTGAGGAAACTCCAGAGGTTCTCAATAGGGTTGAGGTCAGAGGTCAGAGGAGGATGGTGACCACACCATGAGTTTCTCCCCTTTTATGCCCATAGCAGCCAATGACACAGTGGTATTCCTTGCAGCATGAGATGGTGCATTGTCATGCATGAAGATGATTTTGCTACTGAAGGTTCGGCTCTTCTTTTTGAACCATGACAGAAAGTGATCAGCCAGAAAGTCCATCTACTTTGCTGAGGTCATTTTCACACCTTCAGGGACTCTGAAGGGGCCGACCAACGATTCTCTCCCCATGATTTCGGCCCTTACATCCATTTTAGTTGAAGCAAAAAATTTGGCATTTCCTGCCTACTGGAGACTATTTTCAACAATTATCTTATTGATTTTGAAAATCTGTTTAAAATGTCACTTTATTTGATCAATTATTTCCCTATTGTGTTTTTTAAAACTTTTCTGCTCCATAATTAAAAGGCGCTTAATTACTTCCATGTTTTGTTACTAATGTATCTTGACAGCGAGAAAAAACAATCTAAGTCTCTTTCTGCATTTAAAAGAAATTTGAAAATTATGTTGAAGTGAAATGGCGTTAAATAAGCTGACGTTTTGTTGTCTATTTTTTATTGTTTGTGTATTAGAATAATGTCTGCAGATATAAGTTTGCACTTTTCATTCATGATTTCTTTTAATCAGTACATGAACTATTCACATTGAATAATGAGTGAATGAAATAAAAAATAAAATGAAATGTGACGCATGATTTAATTGGAACTGGAACTAGAGTCACCTACAGAAATATACGGATGATTATCACGAGAACCAGTTTTTCAAGCATGAGTGATATTTAGTAAAATTTTAAAGGGCTTAAAATTTGCCCTTTACTTTTGTTAGTGAACCGAGTCACATCAGTCAAGACGTCGCCATAAGCAGTTTAAAAAAATTGTTTGACGTAAACCTGAGGTTGCTAATTAGTAATGACTCGGTGACTTGCGCCTGACTAATACGGGTTGAGTTGTTTTTATTCAAAAGTAGGCTAAGGCAAAACATGGTCAGTTTTCAACAAAAGGCTGAAACTACCAGGACTGAAAAAAACTTTTTCTGATTTAAAAAAAAAATGCATTTCCAGAAACCTGCACAGGAGGATCGGGCTACTAGTAATCACTTATTGTGAACTTGAAGGACCTGCAGCCTTGAGTCACCGTCCTCTGATTAAATCTAAATACTGCTAAGCTATCAGCACGTATGCAAACAGTCCCATTCTCCATCACAACTCCATGGATAACGCGAGCCCTTTGACGACAATACATGCAACGCTTTCACACTGTTATGACTTTGCAGAGCTGGCGATGGAGGAGTGTGTGTCTGTGTGTGTGTTAAAGGGAGGTGTTGGGGTGGTTTAATGATTCACTGGTTTACAATGATTTACAGTTGCATCACCCCACATCTACGTCAGTACATCCACAAATGTCAGAGGGGAAAAATAGGTTTTGCAATTATATTTAAAATGAAACAAAAAAAAAATATTCGCAGTGAGACTTTAACCTGGTCTTTGGGTGAAAAGTCAGTTTGGAGTCCACGTGACGGGGAAACGTGCAATTTTAAAGATCTTGGTAGTGATTGCCGACTTGCCTACAGCAATGTTGCTCGCACTCAACAAAGCTTGTGTCAATCATTTTCTTTGTGTGCTGGTTTAAGAAAACCAGTAGGTGTCTTGCTCTATATGCAAATATCTTCTATTGGTTTGGACCATGTCATAAAATTTAAAATGTATATTTCTAAATGAACGGACAAACGTGTAGAGGAACAATGAGAGATAATAGTTGCATTTTGGTTTAATTGAGCTAAATGCACCGATGTTATTTAGTATTCTTTGATCTCTAAATGTTGAAGCTAATAAGTGTGCGAAAAAAATAAGTTTGGAACAGATTGAAATAAGCTTGCTGTCACTTTTAATTGTTGCATTTTCTTAAGAACCTCATAGACATAAAAGAAAAAAAAAGTCGATTCAACCCTGAAACCGTCCGTCAATCACATCTTCACAAACAACTGTCACTGATTAAGTTTCTGCATAGCTTACAACTCTGATGTTATCTCTTCACCTATCAAAACAAAAAGCTTTCAACACACACACACACGCGCACCCCCACACACACAAACGCACCCCAGGAAGACCAGTCTGACGGCTCCTTCACAATGCTCCATGGAGCCGTTTTGGCACGGGGAAGTTTGAGGGATGGGTCGAGCTGAAGTTTATGACTGTGCTGACGTCAATGGCATAATTCAAATACTTAAGCAGGCTACTTGCTCTCGGGCCGCCAGATCCCTTCCTTTGGCCGAGGCGCCGGAAAATGTGAAATGGATTCCCGCTGCAGAGCAGAGTGGCTGCTGCAGGCATTAGTGGAGACCGCTGGCCAGACTGAATATGACGGATCAGCTCGGTTCTGACCATCAGGCGTGCAGTAAAGCGTCTGGTCAGCTGTCTGTATGTCAAACAACCCATTCATCTCTTGTTTATGAAAACCCGTTTACAGGAACTCATTAAAAACAATAAATTGTGTATCGTGTTTCTATATTTGAACTTTTATTTTTTTTAAAAAGAGAATCAAATAGCAGAATGAAGCTATTTTCCTCCTCTGAATTAAGAAATTGTTCATATTTATTTAAACATTGATGCAGAAATGCATCGGCTGCATTGTGATGCGGCCTACTTCGTGTCGGTTGGGTGCCATCCTAAGCAATCATTCCCCGAGTTAAAGAGCAATTGTGATTTTGAAAAAGCTGCTTTCAATTTCAAACACTAAGACCTGACTAAAGCCTCAAATGTAAATTCGAAAACGACTTGAACAGCACCTATGTGACAACATGAAGTAGGTTGACGAATCAGCCACTCAAGTGACATTCAAGAAACAAAGTTGCAGATATCTCACTGAATCACAGTGACAGATAATACCTACAAATGTTTTCACAATGAATCAAAAAACATTCAATCCCTGGCAGTTTTCTACAGGATCTTATCAGATTTATGGTAAATGAAAAAGACGCAGCATTACTATAGCACCTAAAACAATTATTCGGATTGCATTCATTTCATCTCTGCCTGTCCAGAGCTTTAAATCAACTTTTATTTCCATATTGGAGAGTGGAATATGGGGTGAACTGAATCGCACTAACCCTAAAGAATATTATTTTTATTTTTGGCTAGCTTGTTTAAAAAGTTTCCTGAAGTCCAAAAGTGTGGGATGTTTGCTCCCCAACTTTAAAACCTTTGAGGTTCTCAAGAAATGATTCAACTACTCAGAACTCTGTTTCCCTCTTCTATTATGGGAAATTCTGATGCACAATTCTCAAGAGTTCTCGATAATTGTTAAAGGAATTGCCAAACAAACCTACTTTGTAGGAGGATAAGATAATTCCTACTTAAAAGAACGCTTATAATTTGTCATGCCTCTAAAACCAACTCCTTAAAGTATACTTCACTCTAAATATTCCACAGCTTAAAGAAAAAACAAAACACTACAGCTCAAGCTATTGTGTTTTTACCTTTGCAGTTTCGGATAAGCCATTCATGACTTGCTTTAGAGCATGTTTACAAAAAGGCACAAAAGAGTAATGAGTAATCACCATTGTGTGCGGCCCCACGCCCCGGACAATTTACGCACAAAGTCAAGTATCGCCCTTTATTAAGAACGTTTACCTCTTCATTTCAGTCACTGTCATTTCCTTTAGATCTATCAGTTTTATCCTTAAGCGAAAAAAGTAAAAAAAACCCATCCCTAATCAGTTTGACTTGCTTATCAAAAGTACGTAAGGAAAAGAAATTTTATTTTATTATTTAATGCATCAGGGCAGCATGATGGATTTCCCACCAAACTGGTTTCATTGCTAAAATAAGGTTAAAGCGAGAGTTGGTGTTATGAAAAAGAAACAAAAAAACCAATTAGGAACCGGTTGGGTATTTCTTTCCTTAAGCAGAAATCTGTGTGGATGCCAAGTTATTGCGTCACTACATACATACGTGTTTTCTGGTAAATGCTCCTCCCTCTGTTGTATTGTGTTTCAGTGAAGAGGATCAAAATAAATGAGGAATGCATTTCAACACAAATGACTGCTTTTAGGTGTCGGCTTATACTCATGGATTTCTCGACATTGCCCACGTTATTTATCAGTGCAATGCGACTGAAATTTGATCCATGTGACATTTCTAAGGAAATCCGCAAACAGCAGTGACACGTTTAGATTTAAACCCCGTTTTAGAAGAACTGGGTTGCGGTAGGGCTGTGCGATAAATCGAATTTATCAATTGATTGAATTTTTGGTTTCTGGAGATTTTAACTTTTGGAAAAAATCCAGTGCTTTCCATGGGGTTCTATAGTTTGGAGTGATATCAGTACAGCCAACGCAGCAATCTTGTTTAACAAGCGTGTTTAACAGCTTCTGATTATTTGAACTTTGAATTTAAGTCAACTCTACAATGAAATATAAAAGGTCAGGCTAAAAAAAAAAATCAAATCATGACACATGAATAGAGCTGAAGTCATACGAGAATAAAATCGTATTATTACTTGAATGAAGCCATTATTCTTGAAGAATAAAGGAGTAATTTTATGAGAACTCCAACACAAAAAAAATTATTCTTCATGTTTTTGAACTGAAACTGAGGTCAGATGTCTTTTTGTTTTCATTCACCGGATCTCCGCATCACTTCCTGTCTTTACTGTTCTACACGCCAACAACTTCAGCTAACAAAATAACAAGTCAAGGATAATAGATCAGTTGTTTCATAAAAAAAAAAAAATTGGTATTTATTTTGGGCTTTTTTTATGTTTGCCACTTTTTAAGACTTTAAAGTTGGTGATCAGGTATTGTCAATAATGTCTTCCAATGACACATAATTACCCAGTAATATTTTCTAAGTTGCTGTCAACTTTAAACATTTTTTAACTTTAACACACGCTGGTGGACTGCCCTAGCATCCCTACCACCAGGCTTAGCAAGTTTCGTTGGGGGAACCCTGACGTATGGTTTAGTTGGTAGAGTTGTCTTGCAATCAGCAAGTTGTAGGTTCAATTCCAGCTTTTTCTCATCACATGTCGCTGATCCCCTGGGCAAGGCGATTAAGTCAAAGTTGGCCCGATGTGCATGTCGGTGTATAGATGTGTGTGCATCTGAAAGTGTGACTGGGTGAATGTGACTAGAAAAGTGCTATAAACCTTCAGTCCACCGATGATTCATTAAGTCAACTGAAAAAAGTGATTATGGCGTGAACATAAAAATCTAATTTAACACAGTGAGGAAGCATCGTTTTATCTGCTGCTGACGTTGGATCAACCGTGGTAAAAACAGAAGGAAGTGGGGCTACGGCGAAGTGACCCACATTCTGCACAAGAAAGGCATTAGTGGATAAGAAACAGCATTTCTTCAACTTTGAGCAGGAAAACTAACAATCTAATCTGTAATCCCTTGTTTCTCAATTCACTTCTAAAGTCTTTCAGCCCACTAATCTTGAGAATGTCGCTTCATCACTCTATTGCTGATTTCTTAGCCATCATGCTGTAAGTTATAGACAAGCATTTCCACCTCTGTCCAGCTGGCATTGTCTCGGAAGTCTTCTGACAAGCATTTGAGTCATTTTCTTCAAAACCAGCCATACTCAGACACTGAGTTATTTTAAGCCAACTGTTAATGTGCTAACTAAAGCTTTTATCCGAGATGAAGCCCTTAAGACTATTTGTAATGTCTCTGAACATAAAACGGTCTGATAAGTATCTTAAATGCATCTCTGACGATAATAAGACTCCAAATTGTTGCAAAATACCCGATAACCAGTTACAGATTGACAGGAAGCAAGAACTGACTCTTTCAAATTAGCTTTGGATAAGAAGTGCCATTATGGAATGTCATTTACAGAGGCTGCACTTTTCTGATTTTAGGATAAGGGAAAATTGTGGAACGTTTTTAATTCAAAACAACCTTGGAACTAAAAAGGGTCTACATTAATTTTTCCATTTGATATAATAGAGCTAGAAGCTTGGATTCAGGCGATATTGGTTATACGGTATGTGGACATAAAAGGGAATAGCTGGCAAACTTTTTACAATAGAAACAGTATAACAACACTAGAACCTCATTTCAGTGGTAAAACATAAGAAACCAAACCAAACATCAGAACCGCCATAAAATTAGAAAAATGGTTTTGTTTTTGTTGTGGGGTTTTGTTCTGAGGTTTTTCCCCAGTAAAAACTTACAAGCAATATTTATCCCCACTTTCAATAAACAGCGTAATTTTCCAGCTACTCGCTAGCCAAAGTGCATGAACAGAAAAGCTGCCCTATTGAAATGACTCCAGTCTCAAACAATGAAAAACAGTTCATGCATCCAGTTATTTAGAAGGAATATCCTGGTAGATTATTGTCTGTAGTAAAACACACTAGAGAGCAGAGTAGCTGTTGAACCAGAGAGTAAAAATCAACTAAAATCTGATCACTTAGTATGATGTTTTTGTGCTTTTGGTAGCAGACGTTTACGCTGCCCAGATACTGTCGACATGTTCCATTTGGTACTAGGTGTTTTAAATGGGAAGGTCTCTGCTACAGACCTCATAAAATCTACTAGCAGTCTTCTGTGTAGATAAAAATCTGCACACCCATCGAAAACATTTTAAAGTACAAGTCAATTCAAAGACATTCTTAATCCCAGAGGGAACATAAGTTTTGTTTTAACTCATACAATTCTCTTCAAAGAGTTGTTGTAGATGCTAATGACGTTGTGGCTGATGAGCTGTCAAAATGTAACACTTTTAAATGTTAGTTTTAATTTATGTCCAATATATTCAGTGATGGAATAAAATTGCATCCACATGCAGAGGTTCGCTAATAAAGCGGGTGAAGGAACTGCTCCAAAGTTGTAAAAAGTGGTGAAGTACGCTTGTGTTTTTGCTCCGTAAGGTGTTGAACTAATACAAATCTAATCAGAACAATGAAATAAAACCTGCTTTATCTTAAAGTGTCCTCTAATATTTATATAAATGTGAATTAATTCTGAAGGTTTTAATGATAAAAATGCACTTCATCGCTCTCACTTAGCATGAATCAGATTGAATACTGTAGAAAACTGAGCGTTGTCATGCTATTCAGGTAAAGCATCAGCATCCAAAACCATCATGGAAGTCTGTGTTACACAGGCTTTAAAAAGGTTTTCACTGGAGGATGAATTCTTTCTAGTTTGTCACATTGTGTAACATAATGAAGCACCCGAGTCACGCTGTATGTTTTAAAGCTAACTCACATTCTAATTAAGCAGCATCAGTAGCCATCAAGCATTAAAAATATGGTGTGAGAGCTGGAAATACGTAAGAAAAATCTGGCTGGGATGTGAACAAAGTTGAAAAGAAAATTGCACCAATCAGCACCTTTCTATCTGTCAAGATATTAATGAATAAAAGCACCAAGTGCCACACAATTTTTAAAAGGATGGAAACATTTTATGCAACGTTGAAGATTGATTAAATGAACAGTTTATGGAAAGACAGAGCAGCACCTGTAAGATGCACCGAGCACTCGGATGTATTAATTTGTTCACGTTCTTGTGACAATTTAAGTCTATGTGTTTTCATATAATGGAGAATATCATTTTCACATTCATAACTTCTATTACGCTGAAAAAACAAAATCTTATCAAGTATTTCTGGTCTAGTTTCTAGAGACAAAACTAACTTACAAGTAACTTTAGTCAGGTTATTGGAGCTTGTTTTAAGTCAGTATTTCCTTAATATTAATGAAAATCAACTAATTCCACTGGCAAGTTTTTCATTTATAATGATTGGAAAATGTTTTTTATAAGTACAAAAAAAAACTTGCCAGTGGAGCTTGTTCTTTTACATCAATGTTTAAGAATTACTGACCTAAAACAATGTCGTAAATTTGGCTGAGAAGTCACTTGTAAGTCACTACACTTGAAATAAGACAAAACTAAGATATTCGCACTAGAAACTATACCCATAGTACTTGGTGAGACTTTGTTTTTACAGCGTACTTCAATTACCAAAACAATAAAAAGGGTCAACATGACATGCTAGTACCCAAAGTATCAGAAAAAAAACGATCAAACTGTTCTCTAGTTCTCTGACCGCTCTTCAGCTGGTATTGACTGAAACGTTTAACTCCTCAGCCTCTCATTAACTGATTAAAACGTTTATTCACTGCAATCATTTTGCTCCGTGAGCAGAAGGCCGGTTGGTCGTGACAACACTTCAGTTCATACGAGTGATAAGATTTTCCTCAACAATTCAATTCTGATGCTTGGAGACGTCAACGTCAAGTTCTGTTTTCCCCACTGAAGTAGAATTTATCGGGGATCATTTGGAGCAAAGCCTCTAATCGGAATCAGTCAGGGAAGAGTGAGTCCTTTGTTGGCTGCCAACTCAAGAGACTGCGTGTGATGGGGCCTGTTAGGCGTTTGGTGAACTGCGACGCGATCCGCTAAACCCCGCCACCCTCCAATCCTCCCCGCCTCACGTCACAAGAGTAAGATGTTTAACAAGGTGAAAAGCCTGCAGTGACGCATTTGGTGCTGAGCTGATTTTATTGTAACCCCTGATTCTCGTTTGAAGTCTATGAAAGCACTTTCACCCACTGGCCAAGGTCATGTTTCTACTACTTTTGATCATTTCATTTATCAGCCTCTTGTGCTGTGTCTGGCTTGTATGTTCAGAACTTTAACAGTCTGGAGTTGGGGTGACTTTATCTCATATTTGGATTTTGTTTTAGTCTTCCTTTCAGGCTTACATATTTAAAAAAAAAAAAGGTATGGAAACTCAAAAAGACACAAAACGGTATCTTTTCAAGCCAAAGAGTTTTGGGGATAAACCCACAGAGGAAGCAGCCCAGCAGTAGAGGATTGAATAGTTTCTTTCCATGCGATATGGAAGTCTAGAAAACATTCGTCTTGGACGGTTATTTTATTTTCCCCTCCTTCTATCTCCACAGTGCGTCACGAGCGAGCCTAATGAGACGGTTTGCAAAGACCGTCAGCGATTACTTGGGGAAGGTCAAGGTTTGTGAGGAGCGTGGAGGAAGGACAGTAAGATTTCTGCAGCCGCCTTGTGTTTTTTTTCCTGCTGCGGGACGCCGCGTGCGGCCCATCTGTGCTGATAGGGAGTTTAGAACGCCCATGTGCAGGCAATCGCTGACGTCAATTGGGCTTGAAGAACCAGTACAGCAGGAACCAATAATCTATTCCAGCCTCCCTCCCCTGCCTTTTGTCGCTTCTCTTTCCCGTATTTCACATATACATAATTTGACTTTGAAACCGATTATTATTCTGCAGTCTCATCCGCATGCCTGCCATTTTTGACAGGTGAAATGGCTGTGCATGGGATTTTTGTTACTGCTTTCATTGAATAATAATCTACTGCATTAATAACTCAGGAGATTAATTTGCATGTACGATGCATACAGTGCATGCACTCACTTTGCTTGACTGCAATTCAAGAAAGCTACACATGATCTCAAGAGCAGAAAAAAATATATTTGGCCAGAATTTTATCTACAAAAGAGTGGTGGTTTTTCTCCGCAAATATACCCAGATATTACTGTGGTTGTGTGAACTGAACCTCGGTGGGTAAGTGAAATTGCACCAATTCCAACTCGTGCACCAATTTCTGTTTTTCAAACTCCTTTGAAGTTGTCTGTTGCGGTTTGTTTGAACTGGATGATGAGCCAGAAATTAACAGTGTGAAGTTCATCATGTGTACCTGAACCCAACTTGGAAGCCGTTGGAACTAGCAGGACTAGATTCAAGCGTGTGTAGACAACACCTCATTTTATGACAGAGATATTTCCCAGGCAAATCACAAGCTGGGAACTCGGCTCTCTCCCTGAGGTGTAAAAGGACGGCCAACAAAAGGCTCAAATAAAAAAGATTTTACTTACATAAATGTGGAACGTCAAGCTTTTTAACCAGTTAGTTTATAACATTGAAAGCATATTTTTGAGCACGATGAGGTTACTTTTCTTACTTCTTGTGCCTGTTAAAATTTTTTTAAGCAAGAAGTGACAGATTAAAGAGTTTGCTGCAGGTAGAATCAAGTATGCAAATTCACTGAGACAGCATTTTGTTTGTGACAGAAAGTGCATTTACCTGAAAGACAGACTTTGGTGACCGAAGGCTGATTTGCAGCAGGAGACCTTCTGTAACAAGAAAATAGACAAGAATCCTATGAAATATATACTAAGAGACTTTTTTTAAATTTAAAACTCACAGGTAATCAAGAATGGCTCAATACAAATGGCTGATGCAAAAGCATGTTGTACTTTAGTTACACCAAAAACTCCTCATGCAACAAAACATGAAGAAAACTGGCCCAGATTTAGGTTTACAGGCGATCTATTATGCTTCCTTGAGCAGGTTGGAATAGGTCTATGACCTATACAAAACATGTTCATTATATTTTTTGCACAAAACCATTCTCAGAGAATGAACCTTTGGTCTATTCAGTTCAGCCTACTTTGATCGCTTTTTACATTGAGCTGTTGTCACTTTCAATCCAAATAAGCTGCTGCTGGCCAGGCCCCCCAACTCAACCTTTGCACCCGCACGTGAAAATGGCTGCAAACAGATGCACAATTATACAACCATACATATTTGAAAAGCAGAAGTGGAGCCTCCTGCACAACTAGCAAAAATGCAGCAAGTGGTTTCTAGATGGTAAGTCTTTTCCAGAAGCCAAATGCAGTGAAGCTCCTCTTGGGTTGCTAGGTGATGGACAGTGCTTGCAGATTTGTGGCGTTACATTCTGAAGGTTTTTGAAACGGCTCATTTGTTTCATATCTTCCACCTCTTTTGCACAAATAAGTTCTATAAGTCCACCACTGACACTCCCCATGACTGCAGAGTTATTGGAGTGTATCTACATGTCATGGCTGCCATTTCAACAAAGGTGAAACAACCAACAGCAGTTGGTGTGCCTGCCTTGCTCCAGCGGTGCTCAACGTTAGGCAGACAGTTGAGGCCTAGCAAGATTTCATGTCACAAGTTGCTGCAATGAAGTGTGAACCTGTTGCTGTCAACATGACTGTGTCCAATTAAAACCCTGGAAAATGAGGGCGAATGGTTTAAGAGTGACACCGTCGATGTTTGAAGCTCTTGTTTCGGCTCTCTGGTTGCCTGTTACGGAGTCAGACTGCTGGTCCGGGTGGCTCAGTTGACAACAGCCTGTAAGCCATTCACTATTTTCTGGTGAATCTCAACTGGGTTGATCGTCTCTAGATAAAAATATTTGGGCTGCTCAAACCTGACCTGGATTGTGCTGAAAAGAGAATCTTTAAAAATTCAATTTGAGATTTAATCTACTTGTGAAAACACAAAAAAGGATTATGCACAATGTTTTCTACAATCAAGACCACTTTAGAATTAGGCTATTCAATATCAAGACTGACTAAAGTGGACTAAGTCATTCTACAATGACTCAGAATTTTTTTTTTTATTTGTAAAACCTTCACAGTAATTCCTGAATGCTAAGACATTAAAACATTTAACTTGTTGAAATCTCATCTTGTTCTCATAAACTCTAATAATGTGTTAATTGTTTTCTAGTGTGAACTGAATAAATTGCATCTATAGTCATCAATCACCCGGGCGATTGTAGTCATCCACCCTAATTTTCTAAACATTGTAGCAGGGAAAACAGGCTGCATTATGTTAACACAGAAGAGAGAACACGGTGCTGCTTGCTCGGTCCAGGTTACACTGGAAGATATCCGAAAATAACATTTTTTAAAACAAAAATTTGTGATCTCGATCTGCAATCTGCTTAATGCCCCCATATTTTCATACACATTTAGACATTTTCATATTTGTGAAGGACAGTTGTGTGCCTGTTCCTGTTTTTCCTCTTCATGACTCTGCAGTTTTGTCCGATCATATAAAAAAAAAACAAAAAACATTTGCCTACTTGATGTTCAACAAACATGTAGAACGTATCTAAAACTCGCTGTGTAAGAAATCATGTAAAACAAAGTGCTGCTCTCTCTCGCTCTTCGTGCCGTCTTGCTTTCAGCAACCATGTTTGTCGTCAAAGCAGAAAAGGCTAAACAGCTGCTCTCTGGATTCTCTGAACCCGTCACAGACCTACAGTGACCCTTCTCCCTGAGGTTGCATCACCTCTGGTCAAGCTGATGCAACTGCTCATATTGAGCCATCAAGAAGTAAAATGGGGCAAACACCTCTGTCACAAAAAAATAACAAATAAAAGCTCCCTGTGGTTTGTAGGGATTTCATTTCTGCACATCACTGAAAATATGCAGAATTTAACAAATCAATTTGTAACCTGACTTTAGCATTAATGTTTATGGTGTTTTGGCGCCCCCTGGGGAAACAAATTGGCATGCCGAGTTCTTTCAGGAAAACGTGAGGCATTTTTAACAGCTACATTTTTCAGCTCCTTTTCTACACAAAATAGAAAAATAAGTATTTTAAATAGCTTTAGTTTGGATTGAAACATCCAAACAGACCAAGTATTTACCAAGGATTTTTGGTCTAATTTCTAGTGTACTTGAAATAAGTCAAAATAACTTACAGGTAACTTTTCATTAGTATTGATGAAAAAGTACGAGTTATAAGTGAAATAATCTGTCAGTGGAACAAAACATTACTTCTTATCACATAAGAAAAATATCTTGCTTCATTGGCAAATTATAAGTAGTATTTTTCCATCAATATTAAGGCATTAGTGACCTGAATCAAGCTCCTGTATTTTGCTGAAAGGTTACTTGCAAATTAGTTTTGTCTTTTTCAAGTGCACTAGGATACTTGCGATAGAAACTAGATCGAAAATAATTTGTAAGATATTTTGTGTATTTGCAGTGAGCCATTTAATTTAGAACATAAAACCAATGTGTAGAAAAACAACAACAAAATAAATATACTTACTTATTAGACGCACATTGTATATTTGTCAAGGTGGTGAAATTGTTCCTAACAGTCCGTAGGCTTGCCAGAACCTAAAAACAGGAAAACAAAAATTAATACATAGAGGTAGAATTTATGGGCAGAATCACAAATCTATGAAAACAAGTAAATAAACAAACTTAATTTATTCCGGAAAGACGAATTGCATGATAAGAATGCAAGGAATGCAAGCAGTGTTTAGAATAGTCAAGAAAGTTTGTCTGGTCTTATTTTAAAAAATTGAAATGTATTATTATTGTCTTTCAATACAATCTTATATGCAGTACATGCACATAAAAAATTTTTAACTTTAAAAAATTTTGACTGAATATTTGATGTGAGTTGCACAGGGTGAAGAAAGAAAATATTTTGTTTGTCCATCTGCCTTGTTATGCTAATTCAGATCCACCAGGTGGCAGAAAAGTTCATCTTAAGGAAGTTCTGAAGCCATCTGCAACAATAAGCCTTGAATCTAAAAAGCTTCAGACAAGTTTGTTTTAAATATGTCACTGAGTTGTTATTAATGTTTGTTCCCCCTAACCCCCCAGGTCTTCTGACGGATCAGCCGTTACCTGGGCAAATGGAGTTACAATCAATTCTTCGTTGTGCCTGAAAAGAAATGTGACAACTTGTGGTTATATGTGAAACAAGTAAGGGTTGATTAGGCAGCAGGTTGATTGATGCCATATATGTCCACAACGCACAGTTCTCCCACTATGGATGAATTCCGCGACAAGGACTTTGGTGACAGCTCGTAGTCGCTGTCAGAGCGGTACAGGAAGGACTCTCTGCGCTGGCCATGACCTGCTAGGTTGGGGTGCAGGACCAATCCTGAGCCCGGAGAGGCCTGCGGGTCTGATGGACTGCAGCACAACGACGGGCCATTTTCAACCTCGAAGCTGAAAGAAGAAACAAACAAAATGAACTGATTTTGAACAATGATTTTGAATACAAATCCTTCTTTAAAAAAAAACAAAAAAAAAACTTGAACTGGCTTTTTCACAGCTAACTTTTGACCAACCTTTGGCAAAGGTTAGCTGGTCAAAGGTTAGCTGGTGAGAGACCAGCTAACCTTTCACCTGCTAGCTATTGACCAGTTAGCCTAGCCAAAGGCTAGCTGGTCCAGGTTTCCTGGAAGAAAACCTGTTAAATACTGCCTGCTAAAGTTTTGATATTGGGTTTAGGTTCACCTGCAACCATAAACATACAGCCAGAGTTACAAGAGACATTTTAAACAAAGCAAATTTATGTGTTAGCCAAGTCCAGATCTCAATCCTTTTGTGAATCTGTCTGAAGGATCAAAAATTTCTGTTCACAAACACTCTATTCAATCTGAAAGACTCTGAGCTGTTCCGGAAAAAAAGAACGGGCAAGAATATTCACTTCTTTATCACCAGAGCCTAAAAAGTTGCACTCAAAATGCTTGTAGGTGTAAACTGCAGTAAAATAACTGCAGTTGCCTTTTCATAACAGCTGAATGACCCAGTGAGCCACTGCAGAAGCACAGACAGATAATCTATTCATCACCAGAGAGTTGAGGCAGGAGGAGAGTACCAGATATTATATAACCAGATGATGAGGTCAGAAGTTTAAACTGAAAGGTCAGAGCCTCAGCACTAAGAGGAGCCAACAGATGCAGCAAACCATGAGAAAAAAAATGTAACAGAAGAAACTCTGGAAGTTTAGTATATATTTTCTGTCAAAACAATTTGACAAAAAACGTCCATGTGTAGCAATATGTCAGCATTTACCTTGAATTTACCGGCACCGCTGTAATAAGCGCTACATCTGGGGTTAGCTCCGCCATTGGGATGAAAAGTTCCACACCTCTGCCAGCGAAGCACGGATTAATGAGAAATGTGCAAAATCTGATTAAACGCATTCAAGACCAACAGCGTATCCATGTTGTCCTGTGCATCATTAAATCCCCTCGCTTTCAGCAACATTGCCACCATGCTTATCCCACACAAATCTAATCTCTTAATCTGAGACAAGCAGGAAAACGCCATATTTTCAAATTTTGGTAAATCTGGGATTAACTGCGAATATTACAAAAGTCTGAGATTTCAAGAGATGAAACATTTACTATCTTCCCTTAGCAACACATAATAGCATAGATCAAATTTTTGTAATCTAGCCATGTACTACCTAAACATTTACAGGAAACAATAAATTCAATATCGTCCACACCAATTGGTCAGATGAAAAAAAAAAAACAGAACAATAGGCTTAGTACAGAGAAGGTAGTTTAAAGGTCACCTGGGAGCAACAAGGTGTGGTCTGTTGACCACCTCCTCACTGAAGTCAAAGTACCGAGCTCTGCACCTGGGGGATCTCCGCCACATTTTCCTTCACCTCCACTTCTTCCTTTCTCATCGAACGACAGATCGCAACGATTCTGTGTCTGCTGACGGACTCAGATTCCTTTTTCCCTTTTCTGTCCCGTAACGAGCGAAGCGCCAGGATAACGTCGGCTTGGCAGACGCTCACAGGCTGAGCTGAGCTGGAACGCTGGGAGTGGAAAGGGAGTCGCTCTATTTATCTGACCGACTGTCCCTTACTACTCTATATTAAAACCCAGCTGCAGATTAGTCAGCCTGTTCACCGTCTCCACTGACTTTCACTTGAGGTTTTAAAACCATGGATGTTTGCAGGGGTATAATGGTTTAAAGTAAGCGCAATATATGGAATATGATTTATTTTAGAAATAATCACTAATGTGCATCTCACCCAATGGCCTGTGGAGAAAGTTACCCTGCAAGGATAAGCAGGTATGGACTCAATTTAGCTTAATTAGAGTAAGAAGAAATGGTTTTGTATGAGAAATTGCTAACCGCTATGTTTGTTACATTATAATCCAGCCTGGTCACCAAAAGTTTAGTTTTCACTTTCCTATTGTCCTACCTAAACACCTCAGGTTTCTGGTTGTCACATGAGCCACAGCACAGTTTTGATTTGACAAGTTGCCATTGTTTATACATTGAATGTCCACAGCCGTCATCCCAAAAAGCGTCTTGAAAAGCCTGAAAGCTGGTTCATCTCGCTGATGTGGAAAACTGAGCAGAACCAGACCGATCTATTGTAAACATGCTGAGAAGAAAACAGAAAAGACATTTACCTTGTAGGTAAAGCCAGCCACCAGAAATACAGGCAGTGAAGATAAATACCCTGTATGTGCTAAACGGCACATTAAAGCTCCGGTGTGTTACTTTTGTACGAAATCTGTTTTTTTGACATATTTGTTAAAACTGTCACTATGTTGTATAATATGAGACGGATAATCTGTGAAAAGATCAATTTCCTCCACCTCCCGCCGAGCTACTATTGCCAAAATACTAGAAATGCACAGCTCAAGACCAAAAACAACCCATCAGAGTCAGGAGGAGGGTCTTATTGCTATCAATCATCCTCGGGTGCATGCTGTTAAATGTGCTAATGGTTGAGAAACATCTTACTGTTAAAGGAAAACCCTTTTTCTGCTGTCATCAGTGGGTCATGCTGACTAGCCTTAGCATTCACAACAGGCTCTGCTATCAGTACGAAGCTCATGACAGAAAAAAAACAGGCGAAGGAGAAAGAAGGATGAGCAGCGCCACATGGAGGCCAATCAAACTCTGATTGGTTATTTCTTGATAGAATTGGGAGCACTGGGAGAAGGCAGAGGAGCTCAATTTCTTTACATATTGGCAATGTTCTCCTAACCAGATGACGAAGAAGGTCGGCTTCTTCATGGTTCCGGATTCAAGGCTACCTTGTTCCGTGAACGCGTACAGCGTGTGAGTGGCCAGGTCACATCTGAGCATCGGGTCGTACAAAGTGAGAACATGAGTTGTTGAACCTTGCAATGTAGTCAAACAATTTGAGCAGGAGCTGAATACGACGACTACAAATGTTGCGAGGCTTTAGAGAGTAAGAGCAACTAAGTACTTAATTTAACATTCTTTGGTGTGAACACTGCTACTGGATCAATAAAACTTGCAGCTTGTTCTGCTTCGTGTCAGAGGAAGCACTGAGGTAAGAGAAGCTATTTAAAAGGAAAGCGTTTTCCAAATTACGTCGAAATTCTGCGGTTCACTCAGGCTGCGAAAGAATGAGACAAGTTACAGAGAATGGAAGCAGAAGTGTCAACCTCCAACTCTTCAGGGCAACTTTTAGATGTGTCTGCAGGTCATCACACTTGAATCCAATTCCTAGACTAATTACCTCACTACCTGACTCACATATGTTCAAGAAGTTCATGTTTACTGTTCCAAGTATCCTTCCATGTTTGTTTAACATGGATTTGTGCCTCATCTCTGAGCTAAAAGGAGAAGCAGCATTCAGTTTCTATGCACCACTAATCTGGAACAAACTTCAAGAAAAGTGCAAAGATGCCGAAACACTGAGTTCCCTTAAATCAGGGCTAAAACCCCACCTGCATAGAGTTGCCTTTCATTCATAATTTCTGGGACAATAATGATATATTTGATGTGTGTGCTTGATGATTTTGACTAAATGTGATGTAATTGCTCGTTTCTCAGTTAGTTACTGTGTTACATTTTTATGCTGTGCAACATGTTGAATTGCCTTGTTGCTGAAATGTGCTACACAAATAAATCTGACTTCACCAAAACTGCCTTTGACACGGGAAGCGAAGTGTTGCTGCTTTGCTATTAGGAGATGCAACATAAACCGAGCAATTTGTTCGTTAATGTCCCCACAGACCACACGCACACCCAAGCTTATTCCCTACAAAAACAAGAAAATTAACTAAAACAATGAAAAACTAAGTAAAACTAGCACACACTCCTACTGTACACGCACAAAAAATGCAAAACTTTGAAGGTCATACAAACACAGGCTCATATTTTATTAATGCACTCTGTCTACAGTGATGGAAGATGCAACCCTAATTTAATAAAGTCAGCCAAGCAATCAGGATACCATCTCCAGATTTTCTTTTGTAGAGCAAAGCTGCCCTGGCACATGAAGGCAAAACAATTTTCTCCATGTGGTGTGTGTGAACATAAAAAAAAAAATTTAACACTCGTCTTTGTCCAAACACTTGAATTTTTCATATGCAAGTGTTTGCATATAAAATTAATTTATTTGCTGATGTTTATTTAGAATTATGTTGTGGTGAAAGAAAAATCACTTTTGCCTCCCAGAGCGTTTGTGCGGGCGCAGAGTTAACTCAGATAAGCCAAACAGAAGCTCTGTGGAACATTTTCCACATCTAACTGGACAGAAACAATGATTTTGGAGCCCCGAGGCTCAGATGCGGCTTTGCCACAAAGCAAAGACAAGAAAGATAAGCCATTCGACAGAAATATAAGTACATTTTTGAGCAATTCAATTTTGCTGGAAAAGTTTAGGGAGGATGAAAAAGCTCCCGGGTCTTCATCTGCATGCCAAAAATTTAAATGCAACATCTTTATGATAAAACCATGTTCAAACAGCAGAGCTCATCACGAGAATGTTTCAATATATTAAGAGAGCAGCTGTAAAAGAAGGTTTCCACTCTACTGTTGTCAAAATGGCAGTGGTTTAAATCTCCTAATAGATCTAAAGCTCATACATAGATCTGAGTTATGATATGCAGGCAGCTGTTTCTGGGTGATGTGACTGAAATGTCTACTAGTGACCTGCGTCACCCTGAGCCACTAATGCAGCTACGTCAGGTCCCACAGCGTGTGCTCTAACCAGGGACAGCGCAGGGCTGAGGTTTCTGTCAGGGATCATTCTAGGTCAGAACGTACTAGAATAAATCATCATCATCATCAGGCGTCAACTTTTGCAAACGTATTTCAAAGTGACATCAAAGAAGTTTGTTCATCGCCTGCTTCTGAAGCGAGAGCTCTGAGGAACTGTTGGTTTCTGACCTAGATTAACAGCAGTCAACCTTCAAATGTCTACCTACTATACAGAAAAGATAACATTGCATAAAGGGTTTTAACTACGGGTGCAGCGATTGCAGTGTTTTGGCCGACTGCAATCTCTAAAAAGCTTGACCTGCCGATTTGGATTTTGGCCATTACCAGTTTTCTTGGCTGAAATGTTGCTAATTAGTTTGCCTCTTGAGTTGATGCACAACTAACTTACAAGTGGCTCTTCAGAAAGATATAGCAGTTTGCTTTATGTCAATAATTCCTTAGTATTGATGAAAAAGTAATAGTTCCAGTGTCAGATTATGTCACTAATAACAAGTCATTTTTCCCACGTTGTAAATGAAATTATCTGCCAGTAGAATTAGAACATTTTCATCAATACTAAGGAATTATTTACTTAAAACAAGCTCCTATAACTTGCTGAAAAGTTACTTGTAAGTAAATTGTCTTAATTCAAGTGTACTGAGATGCTTGTACTAGAAACTGGCCAAAAAATATGTGGTGTTTGAGGATTTAAGGCACACTTAATATCACTAATCTTTCGCTCCCTCTACATTTTCTGGCATTGAATTCAAGATACGACTATGGCTGAACCTCTCCAAAATATTAATATTATTTCCAATGAAAAGCGGCACATTAGAAAATAAAAATAAAAAAATCACTTTAAGCCTTTAAACTGCCAGGGATATGGATCATTTTAACGTCAACTGTATGTTTGCGTGTATTGTGCTGCTGAAACCTAGACTAACATCGGACAGTCGCTCAAATCCCCAACTTTTGGGGTGTGGCCCAAAAGATTTATTTTTCTTTGCAAAAATTGTACTTTATGTAAAACTCAAAGACCTAAATCATCTGAGTTGTGTATATTTTTTTGAATGGAATAAAATAAACAATATTCAAGAATTTGAAAATGATTAAGTTATTATACAACATGGCTAGACGACATATCAAACCTACAATGCTGATGTACAGCAGTACCTGTTAATGTACTGTAATTTGCATTAGTAACATCATTTCTCCTCTGTTTATAGGGCACCAAACAACCATGCTAAAACCCCTTAAATTACTTTTCTATGAACTTCAACAAACCATCTTTATCACATCTAGATCCCTAAATGCTTTTGAGTTGCCGCAATACGATTGGTTGTTTTTGTTATTCGTGTTAACAATAAATTAAATGGGTGCATCTCATTAACTCATCGATGACTGAGTATTTGGCGTTTTAGGGAGACGAACAGATCACTCATGTTGGTGTCGGGTGTGAAGTCGGTCTTGGATTCCTTTTTTTAACAAGTTTTTAACAGTTTGACATGAGCTGTTGTGCAGATTGTCTTTCCTGGTTTATGTACTGATTAGGAAAGGGTCACACTTTACCTTATTAACTGAAGCAACAAACATGAGTAGGCGCTAAATACCGCTGTGTTTGCTCTTGGTTTGTGGACCAAGCCTTCAGAAAATTATGTGAATTTTTATTTATTTATTTAGCAACATTCAAAGTCCGTTTCGTCGCTATATAGAGCTGTAAAGGTTTCATTCAAAATGTGACAAGGTTGTTCTAAACTGCTGTCGTTTAATGCAGAGTTCAGCTTGAGAGAAATACGATGAAGTCACAGTCAATGTGAACAGCTTTTTTATGAATCATTAACACCTCACAGCCCACAGATGTCCCTGGGTAATAAATCAAACGCACCCTTTCACTGGGAATATTCACATCTCTGTCAGAGCTGCTATCTCTGACCTACTTACCTAGTGACTTCATCCTTGATAGCCTGAGATAAAGATTGTTCAAGTCCAAATCAAAAGACAATATATTTTTTAGAAAGTCTGAGTATAGTTTTTCCCTGATTCCAACTCAGCTAAAAAAATAAATCTCTCAGAAGTTGGGATTTTACTGATGAAATTAGTCTTCAGCAAATTTGGAGTTTGCAAATAAGTTTGTAAGTAAGCGATCTAGTTAGAATGAACAATTTGAGAGACAATTTCATACCAGATGAAATTGTGGTAGATTCGCCAATCAGAATCTAATTTAAATCAACAAAATCATTTAACATACTAAGAATAAGAAAACGTCAAAAAGTTTGATTTCTTTAGGAAAGGTTGTAATAGTTCAGAAACCTATTTAAAAGAAAGACACCAAGTTGCACCCACAGAGCAGATCAGTTGCAGATAAATTGACCATTTGATGTGGGACATTGAATATAAGCAGGAGAAAGATGAAAGCAGCAAATGAAAGCGTCACTGGATCACTGCAGAGAAATCTTCACTGTGTAGTTTAAAGTAGCAATTCAAAGAAGAAAGGATCCATCTGGCTAAGTGCATTTCAGCAATAATAAAAAAAAGCTCTTTCACATCAATTTTCTGCATTGAATAACATCTTCCACTACTGTGTATTAAAGACAGACATTTATAATTTATTTGCACTGCTGGGGTGCTTTTTTTTTTTAAATAAAAATGCTGCAAAACCCTGTGATCTTTCACTATAAAACAAGCTTATGCTTATTGCCGACTTTTTTAAAGTCCTAAGACAAGAATAAAGAAATAGAATCATGAATTTTAAATTTACAAACAATTTGTGACAAATATTTGAGCAGAATAGGAGGAAAGTTGCTGTTTTTGTCCTCATGGCCTCCCTAGAGAAGCTACAGCTAGTGGACGTGTTGGAGTGATCTGAGCCAGTCGTACCAAATCCTTTTTGTGTAACTTTTCACGGTAACAAAAGAGGAGAACTGCAGAGTTGTGTGATCAACTTCTGCATTTAACAAAATGACACATGCCACTTCTCTACGGTTTTGAAAAAGGGAGAAAGCATTGTGAAAACGATGGCCTCTTTTTATTCAAGATGCCAACAGGATTATTTTATAGAAATAAAAGGGATAATAAAATAGGAGGAATCTCAAGCTGCGTTTCCATTACCAATGTTCACAAAACTGTCAATATACATGTTGAAAAAACACAATTTTGCAATTGCATTGACTCCGTTAAATAAGAAACAATTAAAATCATATGTGATATGTTTGTTCACACAATTAGTCATTAAAAAAACATGCTGTCCTATCATTCACCAACTACTTCCTGTCGTCCAATAGCAACATCCGGTTGTTGATCATCTGACTTGTGTGATGCACAGTTTTGCGAAATGAACCAATTTCAATACGACCAAAAAAAACCCACCTCATCCAAAACTTTTTTTTTTTAAATCAAAAACCGGAAGTTTTTTTTTTGTCTTCAAAACTGTCTCATTTCCACTCAGCAAATGTATTTTTGAAATGCCAAATATGATCAATGGAAATGCATACTTTCCCATGGCTGCCGCGTCAGAAGCAGTGTAGCACGGAGCTGCTGGTGCCTCACCTGTCGGGGTCGGCCTGTGTGATGTCGATGCGCGGCAGGGAGGCGATGGGCAAACTTGTGGGTCTTGTTCGGGTCATGGGATCTTCCTCTGGCGTCAGCGGCCTGCCCCGGTCCCTCTCCTTTTCTGCCTGCCGCCAGGACAACGGAGGCAGCTGTAGGTTACCAGAAAAGCGCCTGTGCACTTTGCACACCTCCACGCTGAGAGTGCTGCCGGTGGCGTATTGTCCCACAGGAGGATCTGTATTCTCCTAAAGAAGCAGAAGATTTTTTATAGCTTTTACCTTTTGTTCAATATTGAGGAAAACTCAGTAATATTGGGATTAACGTTATTAAAAGGATGTTAAAATGGAATATATCCTTGAAATACAGGTATCACTGTTGTACATGTAGGACAAAAGAATTAAAACACTGATAAAATCTGATATAACAATAGCAATAGTGAATGTTAGGATAATAAAAACAGGCATTCCATGATGTTGCGATGTACTTTTGCGATTGTTGCAGCCTAAAATGACTAATTCTGTGGTACTTTTTTCAAAAACGTTGTGGTAAAAGTTCGGAATATTTTTTAAGCTTTATTTTTCCCATAACAGGACCTTACAAAAAAATGTTAATTGTTGCCCATAACCTTCTCGAAAAAGAGACAGTTAATGTTTAAAGTGGAAATAATATTTCCAAGTACTTACAAGTATTCAAAAATACTTTCTAGGGCCCACAGAGAAATTAAACATCATAGATCGTAATAATTAAAAATTCTTAAAAGAGTTATTGTAGATATTGTAGAGTCAGACATGGCTTTTAAGAGGCGAAGTAGAACAGGAAGTTAAATTAGAATGGGGTCTAGAGAAATTGGTCAAAATTCAGCCGGGTTTTTGCAGTGATTGGTCAGAAAAAAAGAAAATGCAGAAAATATTCAAGTCAGATTAGCAGAAAAGTTGCAATAACTGGTGAAAATTGCAAGTCCGTGAACAATTTGCGAACATCGAGTGAATTTGCGTTAATAGTTGCGATTACTACATCGCAACTTATTGGACAGACTGAAATAAGAAGAGTAAACACAAACGGTAAGCATCACAGAAAGTTTTGGGGAAGAATGGACAAATGTTTAACAGAACAAATCAAATCTTTTCAGAGTCTCAAAGAAGAGAAATGATTTAGTCACAAAACGATCTGCCTGCCCTGTTCACAGCAGCAGCAACGCTTATCTTTTTATCACTTTTCAGCTCGGAGAAGAATAACAGCTCGTTTCATCCACTTGACACCTGAACTGGCAATTGACATGTTTATGAAGCTGTCCCAGATATAAATCGTGAGCTTAATGTGAGCGTTTAAGCAAGAAGTCCAAAGGGCCGAGCTGGAACGACGGGGCTGTAAACAAGCCAAAGCACTGGGGGAAACAGGAGTGGGCTGGCACAGCTCATTTCCTTCCACTTTATGTTCACCACATGCAAGAGGAAATGAAACACGCCAAAAGGTTTCAAATGAGGGAGGGAGGCGTGGAGGCTTCATGACGACAAAGCGGGAAGGGGGCGGGGGAGGAATTCCTCGTGGACGAGGCAGGCAACAAATTGTCTGTTGTCAGTGTGTGTAGGGTGAAAGCGAGTGGATGAAGAGGATGAGTGGGCAAGAGACTGAATCTGACAGAAAGTGAGAGTAAAAAGATGAGAGCTACAGTCTGGCCAGATCTCAGAACTCAACTATTTCACTTCATGGATGTTGCAAGTCTTTTCTTCCTCTTATCGCCTTCAGTCACTTAGGATTAGGGATTTTCCAAATCAGTTCCAGTCAGATGTTATATTAAAGTTTATAAATCAATGTCAGGTGTATGCCTGAAAACCGAGTAGCTTAAAGTGAGGTAAATTAACAGAACAAATCTCATCTTTATTATGGTGAACATTGTTACTGTTTCCTACTTTACAGTCACTGTCCAATGACTAATGCCGAAGTATCTGTTCTACCTGACAGACACAGATATTTAGAAAAAAATTAAAAGGTGTTTCTGCAGGTCTGCTTTAATGTACTGCTCCAGTTCAGGGAAAATGGGTTCATATCCCAACCACAATATTGTATATCTGTTGTTTTTTTTCCAATGATGAAGTAAGAAACATCGACTTCGAACAGGGTTAACAAGTCCAAGCCTGCGAGTGTTGGTGAAGGAGTGAACCTAAAAGTAGCAGGATAGTAGACTTTGTTCATTCTTATTTCCTAACTTGCAGAATGAGTGTTTTTGTATTTAGCACTCATGCTCCATCCCGTATTCCTGCACCTCCAGTCAAATCATGAGCCAACAAAGCGCGTTTTCTCCCAATCCGTAGCCTTGAATCTTGTGCTAAGTTTATTTTATTTTATTTTATTTATTTTTTGGGGGAGGACAGTGAGTTTTTCCTTGCCATTGCTGACCGTTTTTTTCTGTTTGTGTGGATAAGAAAGCTGAGCTGAGTCAAGCCCCGCCTCACCAGGTAACGACAGTAACTACTGTACACTTTATGCTGATTGCCTATAAAAACAAATTCTGTGAAATTCCACATTTTGTTGTGAATTCTATTTTATTGTGTTCTGTTCCACAATTCAATCCACGTTTTCCTCATCGATCAGAGGGCCCTACTTGTTGTCCTGTTTGGCAGAGGCGTCCAACACAGACTTCTGATTTGGCTGGTTGACAGTATTTGCTTTATAAAATGACATCTACTCACTTTTAAACAATTTATCTGGTTTATCTGGATATGCTTAGATTTTCCCAAAATACGACTAAAAGTACGCCCCACCTCGTTCTTGTAACCTTAACATCGTCCTTGGTATTCACATAGGTGGCTCAGTCACTGAATTGTTTTAAGCTAGAATGGTTTTAACATGTCGTTTTTTAATGTTTTGTTAGCCTGAATTATCGTGGCACCCAAGTGTTCCTTTGTTTTAAAAAAGTTCAATGGAAGATTGAAAGCTCCTTTTAAACAAAAGTCACTACCAGTGAATGCGGGGATGCACAAAGTCAAAAATCAATAAGACTGTTAAATGCAAAACAGAGACCTGACAATAAGAGCAAAGGACTCTGATAAAATAAACATAAACTCTGATGGTTTTTCCAGGCTGATAGGCAGTAAGGACAGCTCTGTTGACTCTCTTGCTCTTTCCAGGGAAAGTAATTTGTCTGATTTATTGCCCCCGTCTATTCCAGATATATTGTGCCTGCAGCAGAGCATCACTGAAGATGCAGTCTGACAGAACACGACTACTCTAACCACTGATCCCAGGCTCTTGTCAAATCAATATTAAAGGCAGCCATCCCTTGTCAATAATTCAGGGCTTTTGATGTTTCACTACTAAATAATTTTAGCTATTTAATACCAATATCAGACTTCAAGACATGAGATTCTAATGCTCTATGATATCTACTCTGTCCAATTTGCATTTTAATATTCAACTGCTTTACTCCCAGTGTAAAGTTCGGTCTGACATATGAGATCATGCATCAGTTATGTTGCAGTAAAAAGCTTAAATCTGCAGTATGTCTTATAAAAGGCCGTTTAAATGGGGGGAAAACAATGAACCTTGCAGAAAGTTGGAACAGCTATACTCTGTGATAATAAAAAGGGTTTCTTGGCACAGAAAAAAACAGTCTGCTGTCTCCAAGGCGCTTCCAGGAAAGCTTTTTGAAGGCAGCCTTCATAAATGAGGTAGGTGCGCGACAGCATCTAACAGCTCTGCACGGTGACTGAACTCTCGGGTGATTATTGAACTCACGGTTTAAAGATTCAAGAAGTAGAATCTCATTGAAAGGTGGAAGATGAAATCTCAAGAATTTTGTTTGATGTAGAAGAGAGAGAAAATGCGGGTAGGTAGTCTCAGTTCATGTAAATAACTCAAGTAATAAAGCCTGCTGATTTGCATCTGAATTAAATTGTACACCAAGGTTTAGCGATGCACTCAACTCAAGGAGGTGCAAGCTATAACGCTGTTAGCCAACGTAGTGTACAGCCATGTTAGTGCTTGCTCATCAAGTTAACTGTAAATGAATAAATAAATAGCGCTTCTTGAGGAAAACGTTACAGTGATGAGAAATATTTTCATCATCATATGAGACCTGGTTTCTACCCCTAATTATACATGAATTAAGGACTCCTGTGGTTATTCTATGCATCAGAACTACAGTTGCTAATTCATTATTTACTTGTTTATTGATGAGTGGATCATGTTATGAAGGGATGGTCTGTTGAAAGGAGACTAATTTATAACAAATTGTTTCTGGTGTGAAGGTTTGCCAAAGATTTTTCAAAGTGCACGCTTCATTAACCGATCTGTCGCTATTGTTCTATGGCTTTAAAAGATTATTAATTGCCTATTTTTAAAGAGGCAGTATTATAAAATTAAACTTTTTATGAGCTTTACAGAATGTTATTCCCTCATCAAAAGCATACCTGGAGTGTTGACTTGATATCTGAGAAATCCTTTAATCTCCATAACATTCAGCTATGCAAAACGGACCTGGCTCCTTCGAGGCTCAGCTCCTCCTCTGAGCTGCCGTTTCCACGCTTCAGCGTTTCTGCCTCACAGATCAGCCCTCCTCCCGCGACTCCCTCACTCAGCTCCTTCAGACTAGCAAGCAGCAATTAGCAAACACCCGTTGGAACTGCTCATCTGCTGAGCTCTTTACAGGAGCTACTTCTCAGTGAAACTCTGGTGAAAATGTGGTGAAAGGGTTGATGGAGGAAAAAGCATTGTGACGACTTCCTGAAGACAGAGTTTCAGGAAGAGCAGGAGTTTTTAAAGAAACAGAGGCCCAATTTTAAAGCAAAATTTCCTTAAAGTCATATTTGATACATATAGCCTTTTTGTATCAACTGAAGTTAATATAGTTACTTTATTGGGCTATAAAATGGCACTATGTGCCTGGAATACACATAATACAGCCCCTAAGGCAGTGCAGATGTATGTCATTTAGTCTAACCAAACCTTGCTATGTGAGGTTAGCAGAGCCCATTGGATCTTTACATTAATGTCTCCATCCGTTCCAGGATCCTATCATCAATCACTTTCTGATAATGAGGATAATTGCAGTTCAACCTCATTTTAATATCTTTAATTTCTTCACATTTCTTTTAGGTGTAAAAAACCCCAAAACAAAACAAGAATTTCTTGTGTTCTGTTTGTTAAATATTGATTAATATATGCTGTGGTATGAGTGGAGAGGAGCAGAGGGAGGCCAGTCGCAGAAGGGACACTTTCATCATCAGGGTCTGGCCTGTCCTCTAGCTCCATTTGGAGGATGTCAAAGTAAGCGATCTGGCTTTCCTGCCAGTAATAAACACCAGTTGTGTAGAGGAGAAACAGATGGCCCACTCTGTCACATTTTTTGTCCATTTTTCCTTTTATCCATATTTCCAATCAGTCTATGATCTGAATGTTTTCTGCAGAGCACTGTGTTTACTCTTATCATGCTCTGGCTTATTTAGAAGTATGCATACTATGCAATTGCTTATACACAGAAATAACACTCCATCCTAAAATATGAATGTACACCCCAACACACACGCCCTCTTCTGTCCCTCTCTGCAGTGTGTCCTGCTGAATAACGGTCTGTTGTGAATAGTACAGTCATCTGTTAATGAGTCACAAACCACCTTCTGGACACGTTGTGCCGAACTGCCGCTGTGTTTTTCTGCTACACCACATTGTGTCTTTTTGCTCAGGAGCAAAGCGGATGGGTAGGGGTGTGTAGCATTTTCAGAAAGTGTGTCATCAGTGTGTGAAAGGTGAAGGGCAGAAATTCAAATGAGAGAAAAAAAAACACAAATCCAACAAATACAAGGACAGAAAATCAGATGAACGGTTGGAAAATTCGGTACTTACCTCACCGGGTGCAACTCCATGAGCACTTCTGCTTTTCTTCATCTTGAGGGACTCTTAATCAGACTCCCTTTGTCACCTCTTCTCTGTCCAGCTTTGAAAAGCTACAGCAGTGCTGCAAACGGGAGACAGAGAAAGGAAGGCACACACAAGGTTACAAAATCTGTGTATATCTGGATATTTAAAGTTATAAGGCAAGGCCAAGTGCATTTATAAAGCACAATTCATATCAATCAACCAAATTTTATTTGAATAGCACATTTCATCAGCAAGGCATGTCAAACTGCTTTACATCATAACAAACAAAAACACAAAGTGATGCAACATAGAATCAACAATCAAAACATGACATTAAGTAAAGTTCCATCAATAAATTTGTAATTGATTACATTTCAAATACAATTCCAAACAGGTGGGTTTTTAGTTGAGATTTAAAAGAAGTCAGTGTTTCAGCTGTTTTACAGTTTTCTGGAAGTTTGTTCCAGATTTGTGGTGCATAGATTCTGAAAGCTGCTTCTCCTCGTTTGGTTCTGGTTCTGGGGATGCAGAGCAGAACCAGAACCGGAAGACCTGAGAGGTCTGGAAGGTTGATACAACAACAGCAGATCTTTAATGTATTGTGGTGCTAAGCCGTTCAGTGATTTGTAAACTAACAACAGTATTTTAAAGTCTATTATTTGAACTACAGGGAGCCAGTGTAGCGACTTTAAAACTGGTGTTATGTGCTCTATCTTCCTGGTTTTAGTGAGACTCCGGTCCAGAAGACATTTCTTCATAGGTATCTTGTGAATGCAGCAAATGAGTAGAGGAGCAGAGAGGGCATGGTGGGGGGGAAGAAGGGAACCAGTCGCTCTGTCTTCAGTCGATGTATCAGCTTGTTTTGGAAAAGTTTGCTCCTGATAAACGGAGGGTTCCATCCTAGTCAGACATCCTTGAGCCTGTTCTTCTGAAGCGATGATCACGTTGCTGTCCTTGTTGATAAAATGAAAAAGATTTGCAGTGAGTAGCTTTGTCCTATGTTTATTAAGATTGCGTCCGCCTCTTCCAAAAAAGGTGGAAGCGCTGACAATAGATCCAGAGGTTATCAATGAAGGTCACTGAGCTGGCAGAGCAGGTTTTAATAAGCCATGTTTATCATGACCAGCCTGGAGTGTTTTTCGTCTGATGGAATTGGACCACTGAGAAATAACTTCATTTTTAACTTTCCCATAGTGTTCAGAAGAATATTAAAGTCCTGTTTCAGAATCTCAGATTTCTGCTTTGCCACATCGTTGGCTCCAACATGCACAACTAAAGTCTCAATATTTGGCTGATCAGTGGTTAGAGAGAGAACTTTGCGAGTTAAATCAGATACAGTGTCACCAGGAAAAGAAATCACTCTTGTTTTCTTGGGATTGCAAACGTGACTGATTCCATTTACTGCCTCATCTCCAACAATAAGCACTTTTGGCATACCTTTCGTTTTCCTGGTGGTCGCTTTGTCCTTTGGAGCTTTGGGGGGTGGATGTGTTGGTCTTGCCTCATTGGTGATGCTTGAAGGCGACGTTTCGCTCAGAGGCTCAGGCTGAAGTGGAGAAAATCTGCTTTTCAGTGGGATTCCCACGGAGTCAGAATGTTTTAAGGCTTGGGCTGGTCGCTTTGTCCTTGGGAGCGGGGTCGGTGGAGCCGTTTGGTTCCAGCTGCTTGTTTGTTTTTCTTTGGCGGAGCAGGTGTTGAAGTTGAAGGTGGGTTTCGGCTCAAAGCCGGCCACGCTGATTCGTCCAGGTGAGGGGTTCTCCCTGTTAGTCGTCTCATGGGAGTCGCAGTGTGAGACTTTTGTTTCGGCTTGGCACCCAGAGCGTTTCAGGGTGACCTGCTTGGTACGGGGTGTACAACCTCTCCGTTAATTTGAGGAAGAGTTGTTTCATTTCCACAATTAGCGTTTATCTCAAAGTTCACCTCCAGCCGTTGAATCTTCATTTCTATAAACTGAAGTCATTGTATAATACTGGTGATGTCCCTGGGGTCGGCCGGAGGCATTTTGCCTTGGAAGTGAAAAAAGTAAGGTAAAAATAAAAGTGTGTATGTGTTGTCCAATGTGGTAATGGCTAACTAGCTTTTGCATTCATGGCAGGCTAACAGGAAGAAGCAGCAGAGAGCAAGGGGGGCAAAGGGAGAAGGGATGAGCAGTCTGCACATAAGCATGATTGACAGCGCTAAGACCCTCCTTCTGGTTCTGATTGGTTGTTTCTACGTAGCACTGGGAGAAAAGGAACTCAATTTTTTCAGATTATCTGTCTCTTACCATGCTGTCATGACATACAACTTTTTTAAAAAATGTGTTAAAAAATACACTTATAAAAATTACATACTGCAGCTTTAAATAATATGTTGACCACTTTCTCATACATCTTATTTTAATGGACTGAATTCATGAACTAACCACTAAAAGCGATTTGTTCTACAGCCCGTAATAACAAACAAACCCACACACATTCATAGACTGACACACAGATCTGTTGGCAACCTGGGACTAAGTGCCTTAACATGTGGCAGAGAGGAATAGAACATGTGTTGGAATAGAACCCAAAACCTTCCAATTGTGTGGCACAGCTACTGTTCCCAGAACCCTTCTTGTATCTTACAAAATGATCAGA
Organism: Xiphophorus hellerii; assembly: GCF_003331165.1. Lineage (NCBI taxonomy): Eukaryota > Metazoa > Chordata > Actinopteri > Cyprinodontiformes > Poeciliidae > Xiphophorus > Xiphophorus hellerii. The sequence continues at coordinate 5,049,416 of NC_045677.1, forward strand.
ATAAGTTGAATCTATATCTCCAGGTCAAACCGTTACAAAATTATAATAGATACTTTCCTACACATAATGTTAGGTAGCTGAGACCAGCCAGGTAAAAACCACACACACAGACACACATATCAGCAGTGCCCTGATTTGTGTGCGCTCATTAAAAAGTAAGGCTCAGTTGGGTTATCATCCCTAACTCTCGTCTATCCCACTGTAATTAAAGTAGAGTGTTTACAGAGTATTTAAGATCAACTATCTGGAAGTGTTGGAGTGAGTTTGTAAGAATTAAAAGGACACAGAAGGATGAGGCATCACCCCTCGGTGCAGAGGGAATCTTTCAATCTGATGCGAACATCTGAAATGGCAGGGAACTCTAAAGTGGTGCTAATGAGAGCAATCTGCAATGAAGCAAGCAAGCAGGAGGTTCAGCTTTCAGAAGAAAGTTGTCTAAGTGAGAGCTCTGTAAAAGAAAAAACTAAGGTAGAGAGAAAAAGTGCGGAAGAGATGAGGGAGAAAACGTTTTTTATAAGCTTCTTTTTTTAACGGTAATATACAATATTTAGAATCAGAGACAAAACATTATTATGAATGAAAATCTCTACAATAGCAGGGAGTATTCAAATGACAAAGCCACACAGTTTGAAACGGATATTCATGCATCCCACAGAATTAACTGCAGTCAGTGCTGATTCAGACACGGCCAATTTTAAATTGCCAGCATTGAGGTGGCCATGACCCTCTAATAGAAAACTAACAGAAAAAACTATGGATGAAAGAAATAGGAGAAAGGGTATAAATAAAACATTTTCACAAGACATGCAATTTTCTCACTATAACAATCACACTACCTCAGTGTTAAGAGAGCTGCATCTTAAAAAGCATGGTCTGTGTTGCCTGAGGTCAATCTTCTGTCATTGGCCAGCCAGCTCTGGAGGCAGTGGCTGTACCCTCATCAATAACAAAACAACCAGAGTCAACGGAAAATTACCACAAGGCAGACATGAGTGACTAATCAATGTGACAGAAACGTATCAATGTTTTCCATGTCCGTATTGACCCCAGCTGAGTTCCACCCACATCAGCCCTGCCTGGCAGGCCCTGCCTTGTGGTTCATGTCTTTGCTGCGATTGCAAATGAAGCTGTTTAATTGCAAAAGATCGTTTATCTGCTGGAAGCTAAAGAACTTTGCTCTCAGCCTCCAAAACACGCAGCTGTGTGTAATGTTACAGCTGCTTCCTCCTGGCTGACATAGACAGCTAGCTATCTCTAGCTGGCTAGCATAATAGCCAAGATGGCAAAAGAAAAATCATACAGGTATTTAGCTTTATTTAGGATCTAAAACTGCTGATGGTTAATAACATGAACAGCGGAGCCACAGCAGGTGGAAGATGTTTGGAGGAATTGTTCAATCTTTAAATTCAACTTGCTTCTTCAATAATTCTGTAAGACATGTCGAAAGGATTTTCTACATGTAGTCAATAGCTGTTTGTTTTTATTTCATTGCAATCCAATTCTCAGTTCGACTACTTCATTCAATAACCCATAGACCCCTCTCTCTGAAAAATAAGTAGGTGGATCTGCAGGTTATATATGTGGTGGATCTGAATTCGGTTTTAAAGTATTAATGATGGGAGGGAAAAAAAAGACTGGCTTAATGCATCACATATTTCATATAGCATATTGTTAAAATGTTTGACAAGGAACGTTATTACTGTTTACATTGAGATTGAGAAGGATTTTTGAAATAAGAAGGAAATGAACATACTCTACAGTAAACGGAGTTTGCTTAGCATGACAGCATTGCTTTGAAACGGCATCACCACAAAACATAGCATAATATACAGCAACCTGGATAATCTTACTCAAACCCTAACCTAACCCAAAATAATTTTAAATGTTTAGAAAGATCAAGGTGACCAAGTTTTATTATGTAAGAAAATGACCTGGAAAAAGAATACATTTCTGAATTGACTGTAATTATACATTGTGACATTTTAAATATATAAAATGAAGGTTCAATATTGTCACCTTCCAAAAATAATGACTTGTCCTTTTTGGCCAAAAAGTGATTTTTTTTAACCTACATCATTTACAGGCAAAAAAAAAAATGATAAGCTATTATTTTAGGAAGGTGACAACATATAAAGTTTAACCAAAAGTGTTCAGTTTAATTTTCAAGGTTTGTTAGGAAAATGATCAAATATTCACTTCCTCTTTCTGTGTTTGGACTTTCACTCTCAACTAATATTGACTGCAGCTTTAATACAATGTCACATCCAAGCCCCTCCGCCCAATCCTCATTACGGTTTAGCAGGCAAGACAGATTGCTTAGATATTATAGTAGTTTACATTATATTAGAAGCTAAGATATTACTTTCTCAGACTGACAGTTCTTGTGGTTAGGTCTTCAGCTCCCACACCCACTTAGTCAAATTGCTGCCCTCTAAATTTGGAGAGTGGCCACATTGTGTTCATTATAGTAATGGCCTTCTTGGAGAAGAGTATCCCTTTCTATCTTGCACACAAAGTAGAAGGTATATTCAAAGTTTAAAAAGTAAATAAATGTAGCTAAAAGGGTTTTTAATAGAAAAAAAGTTATGTAATTTTTCTTCAGCAAGCTTTGATTTACATTTTATACCATCCTCTTCACTTATATTGCTGACTGTATATATGGGCAAATTTAAACAAGAAGGTACTTTTCTATCTAGATTTATGCAGCCTAACACACATCTTCTTTACTTGAATAATATGTTCTCCAGTTTTTCACCGTTGTAAAAACTGTCTAATAAAAATGAGCATCTAAGTCGGTTTGTATTTGTAACCCAAGAAAACACATCAAATTATTTAAAAATTCCTCAACACTGACAAATTCTTAAAAAGTGCAAATTAAAACGCTTCATTTATTTTCATGCAAATTCATAGGAGTGCCAGTAGGTGTGGCACATGACTTTGTAAGATAAAAAAAAAAGATCTCGCATTTTTTAAAATTTCTTAGTTAAAATTAAAGGTCGGGGGATGATAATACAATAGAAGATGGATGTATTTCAATGTTTTTCACGAGAGAGAAAGAGAATTTCTTTAACATTGATTAATATTTTGAAAATACACTAAGGCACAGTATTAATTTGTCCAACATGCTAAATGGAAATCTGTCACAGTTAAGGTAAAGTGATCTTTCAATGAGGTAAATGATCAGAGATCCTGGTGAGTGGTGAGGTCCTGTAATGCCCTGCAAAGACAGATGTAAACCTTCATTTTTGAGAACTATAAATATTTCAGGAAAAAGTCCATCAGGTCACTGTGTGTTCTTGCCATCTGAGACCATGAACACCTGATCAGCTTACAAACTGCAAAAAAAGAAGAAAAAAACGCTCAAAAAGTAAGGCTGTGTATACAGCCTTACTGAGTTTTATAATAGGTAACCAGGGGAGTACTCTGAACCTCAAAGAGACCACTTATCGAGAACTTACCCACAACATACAATTAAACGTTTCAAACTTCAGTCAAGACAATATTCTTCACCCCCTTGTAGTAATACTGTTTCGGATTCAACCTTAGGAAAGCAAGAATCCCAAACAGTGATGTTTAAATTCTTGTCACCAATGAGAACTATTAACAGAGGGTCTTTTCCATGCAGCTAGCTCCAGTGCTAATGTGTTAATGTTTTCATAGAAATATCTCTTCCTGTGGGATTTATTTATCATTTTTGTGAGAAATGAGAAATAAAATCTAATTTATCTCTCAAAGAAGCAAATGCTACCTCAGCTCCATCTCTTTGATTGGTCAAAGGAAACCACTTTCTTTCATGGAAACAACCAGTGAAAACAATGATATTTCTTAAACTAATTCTTGCTTTTAGTAATGCTAATGCGCTTAAAACATCTAAAACCATGTGGGTGTTTTAACACCTTCACTTTTCATGCAGTTTGCTAAAAAGAAAATAATAATAAATCACTTATGTGGCGTTGTCTTTGTGTGACCCATCAGAGTGTGCGGTGAAACTGATGTGAGCGCATATGTCTATCTAAGTGAACAATAATTTGTGGTGTTGAGAGCCTGTTCCTGATCCTCAGGACCAAAAAAAAAGCATGAAATTTCATGTGTGTTTCATACATGAACCACTTTGTTGAAACGCAAACAACTGTGTTCACAACTTAAAGCTATTCCTTGGATGAAAACAAAACCGACACGCCAAGGTACACCATGAAGTGGCAGAAATTACAAAGCAAAACTGCAGGATTTAAGAAAAATACAAGGGAATACACTTGGACGTCGTGGCATGTGCATTCGATACGTTTTCCTTCGCAGTTAACTCACATCCCTACTTTTGTAAAGCTTGCTACGCCACTGTGATCAACATTATCTCTAATTTATTTCTAATAACTCAATTAAAGGTGACCTGAAGAGAAATTGTTAAGACTCTGCCATTAGCTCTGCAATGAATGTGGACAGAATAGCCTGAGAAAATGACTGCATTCAGACTGGTATACAAAGGTTTGCTGTTTTATAGGGATATAGTTGAAATGACTTCTCATCTTTGCTTCCTCTTCAAAAAGCCCCCTTCCTGATGATTGGCTGCAGCTGCAGATATACGGTGATTAGTTCCTGCTACAAAGGAATTGAACGTTTTACTGTACACTAGGACTTATTGTGCCAGAGCTTCTATTCATGAAGAGGAAACTGAGATGTTCTGCACAATTTACATCTCAAGGACAATGCAAAAACAATTATCTGAAACTCATTTCGTTACATATTCTACTCAGCAATGGAGGCTCAGTGATTACAGTTTTTAAAGTACCGTACAATAAAATGTAAATTCACTGATTGTCAATTTGTAAGACTAAACATTTACCACTAAAAGCTTGTAAAAAGTACAGATTTACTGTATGAAACATGATTTGATGTTAATATATTGATTAGGCTCACTGGACAAATCATGAGACACTACAGCAGTCAAAGGTGAAACCAGATATTTACGTTGAATGAATAGAAAAGGCATAATCAGCTGTCTGACATTACACTAGATCTAACTATTTATTTATTCCAGAAATGTTTTTTACATAATTTAACAATTGTCTTCAATTTCAGAAGTTGACAGACATTTTTGTTTTTATATTTAGTTACCTTTCAAACTTCCTTCTATAAACTTCTGACATCAGTTTGATTGAATTCTGGCCAATTCCTCCTGGCCTTTATAACCAAGTCAGGTTTGTAGGCTGCCTTGCAATCATGCACACACACACACACACCCACCGACACACACACACACACACACACGACCGCACACCCCCACACGCACAGCTCTGCACACAAATTTTCCATGTCACTGGCATAAGGGCTTTAATGGACACTCTAAAACATTGACATTGCTGTTCTTTGGCAACTTCGTAACTAATTAGGATCATTTTCCATTTGGAAATCCCATTTAATTCCCCCTGGCTTCATCTACCAGAGTGATGTTTTGAGATGTTTCGTCAACATTTCCGCATAATGTTTATGATATTTGATGATGTGCATCAGTCCTTTGTTGCTGTAAATCTTGCTGCACAGTTGGGATGGTGCTCTAGTACTTTTCCCCTTTTTTCCTCCAAATATAACACTGGTCAATATGGTCAAACCCTTTAATTATAGTTTCATCAGACCAAATTTTTCTAATTATTGTTTTGTGTTAATCCTAACGGAGATAAAACACTAAAAGTCCGATTTATTGTCAGTCAGTGCTCAGACAGGTCAGTTTATCTAATGTACAATCAAATAAATTTCATCCAGCTAGCCAGAGTACATTAGATTAACTCCTGTTAATCTGTACATGTTTACACTTATTCAGTCAGAAGCTACATGTAATTGATATTTAATTATCTGACCCAAGCTATGTTTCAATGCCAGGATGTCAAAATGTATAAAAAGGGTAGACTGCAGAAACAGAATGTACCCAACTAACTCATGAATCTGTCACATAGCACAACTATACAATGGAGATCTGTGCAGGGTCAGTTCATCATTGTCATACATTTAAAGGTCTAAATACCCAAACAAAGGCACCTCTGTTGTCATAAAAGACATTCTGTGCGTCAGTGTTATAACATCAAAATTCACTCACATCCAGCGGTAAGGCCTTCCAACAAGCTGTGTGTGTTACAATTATGACAGATCCTCTTGACACACACACACAACAGAAAAACGATTTACCAGATCCAATTTAAAAATGAAAGAAGATAAAATTATATCAAAAGTAAATGACAAGATAATGAACTGATCCAACTTACCAATTGCCTCTCCTCTCAGTGAAACGCAGATTTTATTCTGTGTGTACCTTCATAAACTCCCTTCCTGTTTCACTGCTGAATTGGGAAGTAAGTACAATAGATCACAAGACACGATGGCTGCAGACAGCAACAACTTCTACTTGAATGGGAGTGAAACCTTAGGAACAGCAACTATTTTTATGTATTGTTATGATAAACTACTTGTTCCGAAAGCTTAGTGCATTGTTGGGATTTCTATTTTTACTATGTTTTCCAGTTTGGGTTTAACTAGATCATCAATAAATTAAAATGCACTACTTCATTTAATTGGTGTCCTGAAGTCGCCTATTCAATAACTGTAATGTTTTTTTGTTGTTGTTGATTTTTTTGCTTTTCTCAAGTGCAGTACAAAGTGTGTTTGTGATGTTTTGACAGAATTGATGTACAGTGCTTAAATATTTTATCACTTATTTTTTAACACCATGAAAATACTACATACAATGCTGAACTGCATTTGTGTTGCACAGGTAATTGAATCATTTAAGGTAATTTTGCCCTTTGATTTGACTGGTGCTGGAGACCTCTAACATAGAGCCTGAGAGCGCTAATTTTTTACATGTTATTTTACATGTTTGACCAAGTTTGTGAAGCTATTAGTGTATTTAAATGTGCTGTTCTGGTGCAGAGGTACAAAATACATTTATAATTCAGTACATTTATACCTGTGTTTAAAAAAAATGAAACATTTTAAGCCAAGTTAGCTGTGTTTCTGTATTCGATCAGTAGTGTTCAATACTAAACCTCAGATATCGGTATTGGAAGTGAAAAAAGTGGATCGGTGCATCCTTAGCGGAAACTGGCAAAAAGATGGTGGGAATTTTAAAGAGGTGTTTGACTAACTCAAACCAATGAAGACTTACCCATCAATTACTAAGAAGGATATAAATCATTTTCACATCCCTAAATAAATACATTTTAATCTACTAGAGGTAGATTTAAATTTGGGTCTCTTAGATGCTCTTTATAAGAGGCCCACAGACTTTTCCACCACTGCAAATATATAACTACTTTTACATAAGAATAAATTCATTTCCTTAATTATATGTTCAAATTTCTGGACAATAAATGAGTATTTAATCTGATGACAGTGTTTATATTTGCAAACAGCAATAAAACAATAATGTGGAACACCTATTCAGCACAAAAACTGCAAATATATAACTATATATAACTACTAATATAAAAGGCTGTAAAGACGGCATCAATTAATATCATCCCACAATGAGCCCAGGAATAAATGTTCAAAATGATGCATTCAAATCATTGCTGGAATGCAATGGAGGATTTTTCTGCTTGGTCTTTCTAATCTTATCCATCCATCCCACACTGTTTGTGTAGGCATGTCCTACACATAGAGCAGTGGTTGCACTTCGTGCAGCTGTCTTTACTCTGACTAGGCTGGACTGAGATTAAATAAGGGAAAACAGGAATATCCAAACATACTCCAGCTTGTTGAGACTTTTCAGACTACTTTCACAGCTACTTTTAGATCGCTGCGCATCAGAAATGTGATCTAAAACAATTTCAATATCCGTCTGTGTTTAACCCTTTACATTCCAGCTATTACTTTCTGTAGGAGGCTGTGTGGGTGTGGGTGTGTGTGCGTGTGTGACCTTGCGGTTGCATTAGTGGTTTGCGAACCAACATTCCTGATTCCTGAGGTCATTCCAAAACAACAGCAGCATTCTTAACTTTTGACTAAAGCCGACACTGGATCCTCTATCTCGCTTATTTTTTTCCACTTAAATTCACGTCACCTCTGGAAAGAGCTTTGGCAAACCTCTGCAAACGTTCACCTAGGCCTATCAAGATAAACTCTGCAGGAAGATAAACTGTCCCAGAAGTTATTGTGATAAACTACAATATTGTTATTTTGAGACCATTTTCAAATAACATAATTCTAATGCGAGGGCACATTCTCAAAGATTAAGAAACTTTAAGTTCTGATGAACATTTAACACTGGAATTGGAAGACATTTTAAATATCCATAATAAATAAATAAAACAGACAAAAACATGAATTATGAAGTTTCTGTAAACAAAATTGTCCTTCAAAAAGAAGGACAATTTCTTCTTAGGAGTTAGTTGAGATCAAATTACCAGATTGAAAACTTGTCATGCAGTTTTTGGTAAAAAAATAATGAATCATGCAAATGGAAATTATTGAATTTGTTTTAATTTATCATATAATTAATTGATTTATTGCTTGCCATGACAGGTCTACACTCATGTTTTCCTATAACATGCCGAGATACAGCACATAGTGATCCCTGATTTACAATGACCTTTTTTGTGACGTGACCGTCCTTGATGGTGTCAATGAGCGTACGCTGAAACGCTGCCAACTCAGCAGTTTTCCCCGTGATCGTGTGAACCACAACATTTCTGTAACAAAATCCATTTTTTATCGGCCCGATGTAATATTGTATTTTTCCGAGAACAGAATCGCTGAAATAAATGTAACTTTAACGTAGATGTGACAATTCTTGAACACGGCATTTATACAAATTCTATCCTGTAGCTGTCAGTCAGTCCTAACCGGACTGGGCCAAAGTGGAAATATTTCTCTTTCTGTTTGCGTGTGTTTACATTCTGCGCAGCAAAAACGAGCCGTTCAGATCCGAAAGGACTGAGAGGAGTTTTGCCGAGGAAGGAGAGAAACAACACACGGATTTGTGGCAGCTGAAAGATGACGTCGCTATGGAGGCCACATGCAGGGAGCCCACTGCCCTGCTGTACGGCCCGAGAGAGAGAGAGTATGGCCAGACCAAACCTTCTGGGCCAAATGTCCCAGGACTGTTCTGCAGTCACATGTGCTGCTTGTTACGTTAGAGTTGCAAATAAAATCATTATTCATTATTCAAACTTGGCCTTAGCAACAACAATAATTTCAAGATTTACAAAAGGTCCTGAGACAGAAAGCTGCTTTGGACTGGATGGCATTGTTTATTGAGTAAGCTCAAATTAGATGTAATTGACTTTAAATCTTCCTGCTTAATTGGATTGAAGGGGTTGTTTTGGTGCTGTATAAATAAATTGAATTGATCTGTTATGTAAAAACATTTTGTATTTTGTACTGCCCTCCACTATACTCCAAGCTACACATGATTCATGAGGCACTCATATTTTTGCCTCACCTACATTTTAATGACACAGATAAATAATTATTTCATCCCAGACCTTTTTTGCAACAAAGGAAAGAGGGCCACATAAATGGCAGCTGTAGGAGTTAGTGAGTCACTGCGTTTCTGCTCAACGAAACCAATAATTTGATCCGAGCCATTTTTAAAATAAAGAAATATGAGCCCACATTCAAACTCAACGGCCCTAGCGGAAATTTGATGAGGCACTGTCACTGCAGAAATCTGTCAGCACTTTATGAATACAAGCAAAACAAACTTACCGTTCCCAGACACACTAAGAAATACTAAATAAGTTAGAAGGACAGAACTTGGCTAGTAGGTTGAGTTTAAGTTGTGGTTTTGAATTAGCTAAAATGTTAAATCAAAAAAGTAAATGGAGTAGTAGTAGTCGTTTGGGTGAAAAACTGTCATGATGGGGAAGTTAAAGGAGAAAGGTTTCTATTACCCACTAAAGCTGCTTGGATTTTGTACAACATTCATGCCTTTGAAGTGAATGTTGTACACTTCTGATGAACCCTCTATCTGAATAGTGTGTGTTTACTGGGATCATGAATGTGGAATTCTCAATGTTCTGCTGAATCACAACCGAGTATGTGACTTTCCTGAGATGTCTCTATGTTTTTATTATCTTGTTCAAACTGAAGTATAAACTAGCCACCTTATAATGAAAATTTGATTCTTTATAATTTCTCCCTAGAGATCAGGTAATTCTTAGCCGAATTAATCCGCATAGATTTCAAATTAAGAATCAACCAAAAGCAAAAAGGTACCCACTTTCAGCCTAGAGGTACATTATGAGAAATAAGCTTGTTTACTTAAAAAACAACAACTAAATTTTTAACAATAAATATATGTTGCAGACAGCATTATCACAACTAACAATTATATTTTATCTTAGCAGTACATTTTACAGGAATTCTAGATCTTCTGTTTCAACTAAAAGCAATTAGATCTTAAAGCACATTTTTGTTTTTCAACTTGACACTGAAAACTTTACTGGAGCTCAACATGCTGGCCGATTCCTAGCAGCATAAAAAGTTTCACACTCCATCCACACATCTAACATGACTGGAAAGGTGATATATATATATATATAAGTTCAGTCCATTTGGTCCATGCAGTCAATTTACTTACAGATGAAGCTGTAGTCTCAGTGATGAAAGCTGAAGTTGAATTTGCGAAAGCAGACTGCCAACCTGAATGACAGAAAATATGAGAAGAATAACCAGGAATTAAATGACAACGCTATAACAAAAGTGACTGTAAAACTGTAATCCTGTTCAGGCTTTTTCACAAAAAGCTTCCAGTACTTAACAGAGGCTGGTGCCAGAGATACTTTTGAAGTGGTTCTGTAAAAGAACTGGTTTGCTTTTCTATCACCCAAGAGTCAATTTGGAGCCACATCATTATGTCACCATGAATGTCTCAGTAATTTATTTGTTTTTGTAAAATATTGTAGAGTGTGGAAACATTCTAACAATACACATATTTTTTATCCCAGAATCAGACTCAATATCTCCACCTTAATTTATTACTAATGCTTTATGACTCTAAATAGATGGAAAATGGAAGCTAATAACACAACCCTAACTTGACTAAAATTAGGGCTGTGAATGTTAAGGCATGTGATTAATCTAAAATGTTTAACACATTATTATTATATAATGCAAATTGATCTCCCACGGAGGGTTACCTTATTTAAAGCAGCACGTCACGAGGTCTTGTACTGCAGTCAATAATGCAAACTCGCAAACGCAAGTGAAAAGATGAGTGAAGCGAGAAAGTAGTGCGCTCAGCCAAATTTCGCTTTTAAAAACACCATGATGGTAGTTTGCATTACAACAAGCCGGTATGTAGCCGACTTATTACTACGATGAATTATTCTTCCACTGAAGCACAACCAGTTCATAGCACACATTTCTAAATTAACATCAGAAACAAAACGGCTTCTGTTAAACCTTCATGAATACGAAAACCTGGAAAATAAAGACATTTGATTTGCGCCAATATAAGATTTACTTAAAGATTTTTTGAAACTGTGATTTTTTTTTTTTTACGTTTCAAGCTTACAAAGTTGAGCAGAGGGATTAATCACAGCGCTAGAGTATGATTAATCTGATTACAGTTTTTAATCAATTGACAGCACTGATTAAAATACGAAGCTAAACTCAACGATGTTTAACAATGTTTTCATTGGCTGCTGTTCCCTGTGAGCCCGCCCCCCTGTGTAACTCCTGACGTAAGCAGATTTTTCCTTTGGTCCAGCAGCAAACGGGGACTACAATAGCTCTTATTTTCTGTGTTCGGGTCGGGGTTCGTCTCGTTCTAAACATTGGTGAAAAAAAGCCCACTAACAGTTTGGTGGAAAAGGTCCCCATGAGGAGAATATCAAGAGTTGCATGTGACGTATTTGCAGCACAATTTCAGCAGTCTTCCTCTGACAGTTACAGGAGGCGCACGAACAAGAGAACGTGACAGAACGCTCTCTGTATTCACTGTTAGCTGAATGAACAGCACGGCTCCCAGGACTGACAAACAGTCAGTCTGAAACAACAAAATGCCTGACACAGACAGGCCATGTACACATCATCAGGAAGTCAAAAGCATCAACAGTCCCTGACAGAGAAGGCAGCATAACATCAGCATTGACGCCACCAAGCAGCCAATCACTGACTCATCAGTCTGGCAAGCGCTTTGAAAAGCAGCTGGATGTGCGGTGTTGTTTCAACGCACAATGAGACTAAAAGCACAGTGATCTGCTGAGGTCACACCACCAACATACACAGACCACACAAAAGCTCCGGGGCAGGCTTAAAGTGGAACACTGCGGAGTTTCTGATGTGTAAAGCTAATTTGAAACAGAGCAACAGTTGCAACCTGTTGCCGAGATCTGTGGGAAGAATGTCCAAAAATTTGATTTACATAAGAGAGGGAAATATAATTTTCCAGTCATGAATCAATGGCTTGTGTTGATTAATAGAAATGTGAATTCAACTGAAGCTCCTTCAAATGAGGGACTGGACATTTAAGACTCACCAGTCCTGAAACTAAACAATAATACTAACTCTAATTTGTTCGCCCATTGTTTTTACTTCTATTTACAGTTGTGGTAGAAGAGAGTATGGCGACCTTTAATGTTTTCATGAGGACACAATATAAGTGATCTGGTCTTTACCAAGTCAGAGAAATGTTTAAATATTAACTAAAAAAAAAAAGGTTCCACTGTTAGTATTGATTAAACTCTGAAGAAATTAAACTTGTTGGTTTAGTTACTGGGTGTGCCCCATTCACACAGCAGCGTGCTACTCTAAGCAGTGTACCGATTGCAGTTTTCTGGCCAATCTCCAATCTTTAAAAAGCCTGACCTGCTGATTCCGATTTTGGTGGATACGAAATTTTTTGTGTGAAATGTTGCTAAATATAGCAAGAAAGTCGCTGAGTTGGTAACACTGAGGTGAATATTGTTAACTGCATATGTCCAGACGTGACCTGGTGGGCCGGACTGTCAGTCAGACCTTTCTCAGGGCAGAACAGAGGAGGACAGCGGTTGATTTTTAGACCTTTTCTGAGGTAGATAAGAACGGTGGACAATATCGGCTTCCCGTGTAAGTATTGGCCGATCATCGATCTTCCAAGAACTTGGTAAAGATAAACTGGATGGCTGATGAATTGGTGTATCCCTAACTAAATCTCTTCTGTAGGTACAGTAGAGATAATCAGATTGTCAGATTTCATGAACAAAAGAAGCAGTTCGTAGTTATAAATGGGTTATGGCACTATTTTTGAACAACTTGAAGTCCATCATTCTACTTTGAGAAAAAAATATTCCTAAGTAGAAAAAACACTTCAGATATTTGACCATGTCTCAAGGTCTCAAGGTGCAGATATCGCAGCAAATTGGCCCAAAGGTCAGATCATGCAGCAATCAGAGAAACTGACAAAACCACGAGAATGCAATATCCGTTTGCACCAGTCTCACTTAGCTTGTTGCTAACAGTGTTGCCAACTTAGCAACATTGTCGGCATATTTGTCTGCGGTGAGCCCCTTAAATTTGATATTATTTGTATTATTTGATATCGGGCAAAGGGAATATTTACATTACTCAACTGACATTATTAAATAATTTCATAAAGTTCATTTCTTAATGTTTAGAGTATTTTATCACTTTTGCCTTAGACCAGTGGTGCCTAAAGTCAGAGGTCCTCGAGGGCCGGCATCCTGCATGTTTTAGTTCTCTCTCTGGTTTAGCACACCTGCATCAAATGATGGCTCATCAGAAGGGCTAAGAAGAACATTGACTTGCTGAAGAGGTTAATACTACCACTAGGGAGAGAACTAAAACATGCAGGATGCTGACCCTCGAGGACCGACTTTGGGCACCCCTGCCTTAGACAATGGTTTCTTCTGAATCACACATGATCAAATATGTAAATTATGCGATGATGTCATCTAGCGATTTTTAAGACAGCCAGTAGCTGATTTACTTGCTAAGGAGCTGGCATCAGTGGTTGGTGTGGCAGTACAATGACAAAACGACAGAGAAAGTAAGGATTGCCAAAGCCTCTTCCTTTTAAAAAGAACATGATGGCAAAGTTCCATCCAAAAGAATCATTAACCATCTTCAGCATAATGTTCCTTGGACAGATGAGACAAAAGTAAAGATGCTTAAGCCAAAAGACATAATACAAAACTTAGCATATTGGCAAAAAAAAAAAACAACATTTAGAAACGTTTAAGCGTTGTGGTGAAAGGGTGACGGGCTTGCTTTACTGCTGCAGGTTTGGAGGCCCACAAACTTTTCTGAGTACCGAAGCATTTGAGGGTCTAAAATTTAAATGTAGCTTACTCTATATGAGTGATCTTTATATGAGCCAGCTGCCACAGTCAAATTGTGGCTGAAGTTGAACCATGCAACAAAACAAAGATCCCAAACATTGAGGCAAATCTATAATAGGACAGCACAAAAAACAACACTAAAAAAACTGAATGAAGAAATAGTCCAGTCAAATTCCATAGTGAAATGCTATTTTGGGACTTTAAGAGAGCTGTACATGAACAAATCTACTTTCCATTATGGTTTTTACTAATGAGAACAGTATGGAACTGACTTTGTACTCTTGAGGTTAGGTGTAAAAAACATTATCATGCTCTTTTTTATCATCTGAGATGTGAAACTTTACAAGTGAAAGAGGTTGTACTAGTTTTGATTTTTCCATTGATTGTAATAGATAAGAAACATAGGATGGACACTATAATTAGGTATTAGCTATGAATCCCTATTTGCCCTCTGTGATTGATATTTCTGCATGTTTTACTAAATAGGACAGAGTCTCTCCAACCAGATGATACCATAGCCTAAAAATTACACATCCACTCACATAGTGTTGCAACATAGTATCATTTTACCTCAAAATCTTAAACAACAGAGCAGCTGTTCAATTATTTGTTACGAGACGTATTGTTTGTCAAGATTTTAAATATTTCAAGCAAACACTTAAAAGAAAAAGTAACAAAGATTTTCCTGCTGACTCTGTAAGCAGATACATTAAATCCCTTCAGGCATTCTATTCTTTTACAGCCTACTTAAAGCTATCTATCAGGGTGCCCTTTAGGTTAAACTCATTTGCCTGTTCTTTCATTGGTAAATAAACTGACTGATTCTCTAATGGCAGAAGACAGTTTAAAGACCAAAGCAGCCAACCCCTCCCTTACTGTGCTCAACACTGACCCAAATGTTTCTTTTTGCATCTTCTTTACCTGTCTTAAATCCTAAGTACATATCTCAGACACTCTTCAAACTTAACTCCATTTGACTACAATCTAAAAAACATGTCATTATCATGTTACCGCCGGTTAAGAAAAGTCTTTGAAACGTGACACAATGAAACGGAACTGTCGAAAGGAAGAGAGATGCTTTCACCGCAAAGTGGAAACAAAGATAAGGAGGGCAGCAGCCTAGAAATGCAACAAACCTGCGCAATTAACGGGTACAAAAGATGTTTCCTGTAAAAAAGTGTTATCTGCACATCAAATGACGGAAGCCCAGTACATAAATCTAACGTTTTCACAGTAGGACTTCTCTGGATAAGACTTAGGAAGATGCCAAATATGTCAAAACTTCAAAGAAACGTCGCGAGAGCTCCAGGCTGGCGGCCGAAAAAACAAAAAAACAAAAAGAAAACACAACAATTTGGCTCATAATAATAAGTTCGACGAAAAGCTCTGCGAGGCAAAAAATATTTACATTTCTAAGAGCTGCTTTACCGAATGAATTTCCTCTTATCGGTGGTGGTTTGTGTCCTCCCTCCGACGAAGCTGCCGTCGCTCTGCTCCGCGGTCCGTCCCACCGCGAGCCTGCCGAGGCACGCGCCCCCTTTTATCCGGTTCCATTTGTCCCATTCGCGCTCGTTCCCCTTCACGACTCCACGAGCACATCGATTGGCTTTAACCGCGACCACGTAAATCCTCCCCAAACCCCTTTTACCAATGGCTTGTCATCGCGCGCGCGCCCCGTGCGGCCGCTCTCCCACTTCCACGCCAGCCTGATTCTATTAGATTTCCACCCAGAAGGGAATGAATCTGTCTGTTTGAAAGCAACAGCCCTCTGGCCCTTTGTCTGGAAACCTTCCTGATAGTCATAGTTTACGGTCTATACACGGTACTAAAGATTTTAGATTTTTCTTACCTTACCTCAAGAATAAATAACTATGCCAGTGACTTTATTGTATCAAAATCTAATAGAATATTTCATTTTTATTAATGACAATTTTAAAGGAAATTATGCTGCGATAGTTAAAAAAAAAGAAGAAAAAGACACTTGTAGGGATCATTTTAAAAAATACACAGAGCCATTCAATGCTGTGTGTCTGTGTGTGTGTGTTATTCTTACTTCTCATCTTGGCCAAATGTGGCAGATAGGTATATACTCCCACAGATGAACCTCACCAAGCACAATCAAGAGGAGCTCAAGATGAGTGGGTTCCCCTGAAGAAGACTGGCCTGACAATTCCATCTCAGTGAGTGGGAAACTTGTTTTGGTCATTGTCTCATTCGTTCCTGGATCTCTGCGTCCTGTCTCCTCGCTCTCCAGTCTCATTCGAAAACTAATCTTCAAGCTCCTTCTGCTCAGTCTCTTCACCTCCAATACGCCATACTCCCCCGCCTATCCACCCTCCAACAATCTATCATCTATTCCTCCTCCATCTGGAAGGGAAGACAAAAGGGGAAAAAAACATGACAAAAAAAAAAAAAACACCACTCGCCACCACCAGTCAACCTTAACTTCTGTGGATAGACTCACCTCCTCTCAGGAAACTCCGTCCGCCTATAAGAACCTCTTCTCCTCCATTGTCTTGTCTGCTTCATAACACTCACCTATTGTCTTCAGTACATCCTGAAACTTTCCTTTGATAGAAGAACATCTGCTCCAACCACATATTTCAACAAACTGCCTAAACCGTTCTGCTGTTTCAATAGTTGTTGGTGTCGGGGTCAGTTGAAGCCTCAACATGAATCCTCAAATCCAGACCTCAAGGGCCAGTGTCCTGTAACTTTCACATGGTCCAATAAGCCTCAATCAATTGGCTTATCTTATCAGTGCAGTCAAGTTCTTGAGAGTCTTGTTAATGACCTGATTATTTGAACCAGGTGTGTCAAAGCAGGGGCACATCTAAAACTTGCCGGACCCTGGCCCTGAGAGCCTGGATCATAAAACAAAGAAATCACACACAAAAAAAAATCAAAAGAGAAGCTGTATATGAAAAACTATTACCACAATTCAACTCCAAAACTTTTGGAACTCTCTTTTTTTTTTTAGCATTAAGTTGACGTGATCATTTCCGTCACATCACTGAGCAGGAATGTTGGTCTGCACCTTTTTACACATTTCGAACCCTCACCTGGCAGACAGGTGGTCTCGTAATTGATTGTAGAACAAGGAGCTTAGTCTGTACAGTGACAGCCACACAAACCCAAATCGTCACACCACCACCAAGCTTTAGAGGTGTTAACGATGATGTGTTCGACTTTTGTCAAAGGTTATGAAACATCTCTTCTGTCCAAAGGCCATTGTTCTACAACTAATATTTGTTCAGTCTTTTTCTGCTTGTACTGTCATGAACTTCAAAATTTATGTTATATGCCGCCATTACACCAAGGAGATGCACCTTCTTTGAGGATTCCACAATGTGACCTTTGAATAAACTTTGTGGGATCTGCTTGAAAATGACCTAATAAACATTCTCAGACTGACAGGCAGTTTCCCATTTGGCAATGTATCAACACAAATACAATCTTTATACACCAGATAACTAACTTGGCAAAACTCCTGATTCGATCATGGTAGACAGTACATACTTTATGATGAGCCATTGCTGAATCTATGGAAGCAGTACTTTCTTCTATACGTTCTACACACAGTTTCCAAATTTAGCTTCATCTTTGTCCAACACATAACAGTAGAGAACTATTGTGTGTTTTTATACCTTGGAGATCAGATTTAAATCATTTCAGGATCTGGTAAATATCCTTTTGTTACAGAAAGTACGACTGGGTACTTTCTGTTTTTCCGTGCCTGTTTCTACACCGGCTAAGGTGTTCAAAAACTCCAGCAGCAGTGAGATATAATTTACAGTCTCACCTAACTTCTGCTGCGCTGCATTCAAGGCCTCATTCAGGCGTGTTTTGGAGTCATTTTGATGCCTTGGTTGTTGCTAGGCAACAGCTGTCCTGAAAAAAAAAAACGATGAATGGATGTCCCTGGGTATTTTTTTTTCTTTTTTCTTTTCTCCTGTGTCCTTTTCACACTTTCTGAATAGAAATTCAATCTGTCATATATTTTTTTTAAGTCTCTCTTTGTGGGTTCCTTTCATCCCTCTGGGATCTTTGTGTTGTACATCTGAAAACAACTTATACAAGCTTCTATCTCACTGATGAAAACATTTAAGTTGTTCTTCCAATATCAACTTAATCAACTTTGTTTCTTAAGCAACTCGATTTTCTTAAACTGTGGCGATATGAAGGACTTTATCTGCTTCTAAATGACGAAAAAAAAAAAACTTGATGAGGAGATGCTTGGAGATTATTGCAGGAACTATGGTGGCCCACTGGCATTTGTCCTCCCGCCTCCACTTGGCTGTGTTAATTGGACATATGTCCCACCATCTCTATGACGACAATAGGAAATTTAAGAGCCTACACCCTCCTTTGTCTCACATAGTACATGCTTTCTTTAGATATTTATCTCCTCCGAAGGCTATTTTTCACCCAGAAATATTATATATTAAAGTATCCAGGATGATGATAACACCATTCCTGCTGTGCCCAATCCTTTGCGAAATGCAATTACAGGAGGCAACAGGCAGAACAGATGTCATTCATGCAAGCACTAATTTATCCACAGACTGTGGGTCTCCTTTTGTTTGTGGATAAAAAACCAAAAACTCCATCCTCCATGCCCCGATTGGTGGTCAAGGTTTGTTTTCTAACACACATCACCAGAGGACGTAATTAAACCACTCAAGTTGTTCACAGCTTGATTTCCATCAAGTTCTCTTTAACCTCATCTACAATAATGTTGGCTTTTATCGTTCTTTTGTTTGGCGGTTTGTACGCAGAGGTTGCCGATCTGTATTTGAATTGAATGCTGCCGAGTTGGGTTTTTTTTTTTACATGTTGCTTTCTGAATATTTCAAAGCTGTGTAAATTATTTAGCATATGTTCATACCAGCACTTGTCTGACAGGCAAAGCTTCTTATTACAAAATTCAAGTCAGACGGATTTCCCCCAAACTCCTTTTCTTCATCTCAGTTCACTTGCAAGAGAGGCACTTACTGAGCGCTAGTCTTTTTGCTGTAGCAACAGTAACTTATTTTAGTTATGGAAATATGCAATAAGACAAAAACTGTGATCCTTTTGTCAACTCTTCTTCCGGCAGCTCCCATTCACTCCGCTTCAACGGCTGCGGGCCTACCGATACGCTTAGCGCCATCCGGCTGGCACACTCGGTTGAATTCAGGTTGCTGTGGAGTCAGTAGAAAACAAAAACACAGCAGTCTCTTACCTTTACCTACCTGTAGCTGTAAATACCCCCTCCCCTTATCCAAGTAAACAGATGTTAGCGATTAGCTGTGTTAGCTTCTTTTGTTGAAGCCTACCCTGCCACGTTCCATGCATCCGCGGGTCAGCTGCTCATAGAGAAGCTTAACCTCCATAAAAAGACATTCTGGAATGAAAAAGCAAAAATGAAGAGACGAAAAGAGAAATTAGATGGTGATTTAAATTACCACTAACTAACTGGTTGGAATGTAACCAACCAGTTGCTGAACCACACCTCAGTTTTGGCAGGCCCGGGTGAAAGCAACACTCCTCAGTGTGGAAGTCGTCACTGAGGAAAGAAGATCTCGTCGTCGTTTTTGAATCTCACTGAAGCCGGAGGAGGTACAAAAGCAGCAAGAAGCTTCTAGAAAGATAACTACACTTTCTATGGCGGAAGGACTGCTATTCCTTCGGCTTGCTTCTTGGAGCGAAACGGGTATTACAGAAAAGTTGTTGTGTTTTAAGAGTCCAATTCTGTTTGTGACAGAACAAAAAGAATTAGGAAACGTTAGCCGTCTACTAGGAATCTAACGGTCAAAGTAAGGCTGTAATAACAGGAACCCATTATGAAAGTTAGCCATATTAATCACGCTAAATCCTAATAATTTGCCAAAATCTATTTAAAATGTCAACTCTAATCAATTTGTCTGCTTTAAGGTCACTGCGGAGCTGTGCAACATCGGCTGCTCCAAGTAGAACAAAATAAATTGTCGTTTTGTGACAGAAATCTCCTCCTTTATAGTTACGATGAATGAATGATTTATTGAAACGTCTAAAATGTAGTAAACCAGAGTGTTTTTCTCAAAGTTCAAGACATTTTTTTAAAGAAGTTATTTTCAAATTATCTTGTAGGAAAAAACAGTTACGTGTTTGGGCGCACTCTTACATCCTCAGGTGAGCAAAAGAAAAAATGAGATTATCTGCCTTGTAAGAAGCAGCAGAACATCTGCTGTGGGTTTATTCTGTAGAAAAGTCAACTTTGGGCTTTCTTTTTAGAGAAAAATCATTGTTTTATTTTGATATAAACAATGGTAAAAACATGCATTTTCCATTTATTCAAGAGTAAAAAAAAAAGATTAACTGTGTAACTGAAAGTCCTTAAAGAGACACTGGAAAAGTTAAGTACGTGGGTCACAAAACCTCTAATCAGTGCAACTCTGCAAAAATGTAGTCTGGTTTTCCCAATTCCTAAAGCATAAGCACCTGAAAAAAAAAGGAAATAAAAAATAAGAGTCTGCACATTTACAACACAAAGTTTTATTAAATGTCAGAGAACATGATTGGAGCTCGTAAAATAACCTCAATGTTCTCCTTAGTGTGTAAGGAAGTTACTATATAAAGAATAGAAATTCTACCAGGAGACAAAGTGTCAGTTTTACCAAAATATATTATCTTACCCCCAGATGTGAAGCTAATGCTAAAGAAACAGAATATTATATAGAACAATAACTACAGTTTTCAATGAGAGGGGCAACACAGTCTTACTCCCATCAACAACGACAAACAGAATATGAGGATGTAATATTGATTCAAGAGAAAGCAAGTCAAACATCAGTGATTTCTTTGCTAATTAAACACACATCACATAAGGCAGACGGTTATGGATAAGTTCAATGTGGAGAAGTGCACTTGGCTTCAAAGCGTACGTTAGCAGAATGAGCTACTCAGATTGCGTAAAAAACCCCAAAAAACAACAAAAAAAAAACATTAAAAAAGAATTACTAACCATGATCATTAGTGTCTGTTTTTTTCGTTCGTGAAATGAATCAGGAAACTTTCTCTGGATTGGACAACATACATCAAATTTTTTTTTTTTTTTTTTTCTGTTGCAGTCGGAAGTGATCTTTGGTGAAGACGTAAACAATTGCGACAGGAAGAGAAAGACCCAAAAAACAAAAAAGTCTTGAGAAAAAAAAAAAAAAATACAAAGAGAAGTAAGAAACGCCTCAGGCCTGCATCCTGCCGTCGTTTAACACCTTCCGACTTTTAAAAGCGAACAGCGCTTGTGTAACGCAAGCCATGATTCAGAACAGACAGTAAGCTTCGCATTGTGAATTACAACCTTCCAAAAATAATAATAAACTGAGGCACGGTGATGAGGATGGTAGCTTCGATAAGAGGCCGCTTTGGGAGTTTAAGCTAAGGCAAGCTAAAACACATGGGATATAATGGATAGAGTCGGTGGTTATAGGGGCTGGAGGCCTCGGAGTCCCTACGGTCCCACACACTTAAGGCACATTCATAAGCATAAAAAGTACTGCCTGCTAAATCTAAACCCCCCCGATCCCCCTGAATGAAAAAAAAATCATCTTGGTGAAGGTTTTGTTCTTTCTACACCCTCCCGATTCAGCGCAGAACAAACGTGCCCCTCGATCTGCCGTCGCTTCATCTCGCTATCCAACTACCCGCCCCGTCTGCCCGAGCGCTTTCCACGCGCTCTACCACTGCTCCCAGCTGAACTCGTCCCCGCCTCCGAAGATGACGAAGAAGCCGAGGATGGTGAGGAAGATGACGGCGTTTCCCGTCATCACCAGGCCGCAGGCGCCCCACTGGATCTGTAAGAGAGCAGACTCGGCCGTAAGCACGCGACACGGCGCCGTGGTGGTCGGAGAAACTTGCTTGCTTGAAGGGTTTTTCCAACCTCCAGAGAACTTGCTTGGTCGGCCCGCGGGGGGCGCTGGGAAAATGTTTTGGCGTTAGGGAAAAAGTTAAAAGTTGAAATTTGGAAAATATGACTAATTATTATAGTGAAGTAAAATTAAGAAAATAGTAAAAACTGATTTTGAGAAAACGTTTTTGTTGGCTGAAATAAATAAAACAGGTAATTAATGGGGAAAAAATGCAACTGGAGCCATATTATGTGTTTAGAAAAAGATCTAAAACATATAGAAATTATAGATATATTTATTTTTGTGTTGATAAATCTATTTATTAGCCTTTCAAACTGATGTGAAATTCATTATTTTCTTTGACACAAAAGCAGTTTACATGCTCACTCTGCGTCTTCTCCACTGCTCATACTTCAGAAAAAGAAACGTGTTCAACAATGTTTGATCCTTCACTCGTGACTCATTAGCACGTTGACAGGCAGTGGTTACAGTAACCCCTGACCCCTGACCTCAGTCTCTCACTATAACATGCCGTTATTGCCCTTTCAACTAAAGTTACTCCTAGACCCATCTCTGCTACCACTATTACATAAAAAAAACTATTTATTCTTTTCTCTCCTTTTTTTGCTTGCATTTTGCCATGTTAAAAATCACAAACTTGTATCTATTTCATAGGAACATTTTACTATGAAAAAAAAATTAAAGAAAAAAAATAAATAAATAAAATTCTCAAAATGTTTTGCCTCAAGAGAATGTCGCCACAATATGCATCAGATCACAAATTTCATTGGTTTTCTGACTTAAAACTTCATTGAAGCAATTCATCTTTGTGCGTATTCACTTTTTTTTTTTTTTAACACTGTAATTGTTTGCCATAAAAAAAAAAAAATTTTTTTTTCGCATATCCAGCCCAAGCAGTCTAACGGCTGTGAATACTTTGGAAAAACGTAGGAGCAAAGAGAACTCACCGTACTGTTTCGGGCCAAGACAATGGGGAGCCCAAAAGACGACACCACGATCCCCGTCGTTAAAAAGTAGGCCAGCTCCCTGCATGCGTTGCTGGAGGAGTCATCGTCACTCAGGCGTCTGGATATGAAGGTTGGGATGGGACTCAACACGTAGAAAATCAGCACAAAAAGCGGCCAGTATACCCTGTGAGAAATGGAAGGAGGGGGCGTGGGAGACAGATCAAACACCAAAGTATTTCCTCTGTGATGAGAAAACATCCCAGTTTGGGGCTGGAGTGAGGCAACGACTGGTAACTACATGTGATCCGTCAGGTCAGTCGTCCCGTACCGAATGCTAGAGGAGCAGACTGACTAAAACCAAGTCGGCGTTACGTAGTTTTTTCAAGAAGGTGTTGGAGAGACTGAAGCAAAACACAGATGAGTTCAGAAAGTGTAGAGCTCAGGCCCATCCGTCATCTAATTTCTTATTTTTGATTTGTGAGAGGGCTGCAAAAAAAAACAAAAAACGTAGGTTTCAGTTTGAGCTGAGAAGGATTTATTTTTCAAAGCATCTAAGAAGAAATTACAAAAGATGGCCAGCAGACTGCCCTTCTGTTATTTGAATGTGTTTGGACAGTAAAAATATACTCTGCAGCAGTATATTAGTCAGTTATAAATGTATTTTTGGAAAAAATAAATCTATTTATTTGTTATTTTGGGACACAGTTAAGGGCGAAAAAACAAAAAGCTTTTAAAATGATACATATGTCATAATGCTAGCCTGCAGAGCTAAGCTTAGCACTTCTGGAAAAGTCTTTAGATTTTCCTTCTAATCAAAGTAAGTGATGCGTTTTGAACTACTTTTTTTTTTTTTAATTCTTCCAACACAACTAAAAGTATTTTTTAAACTGAAATTAGACCTAAAAATGTCTAAATCAGTCATAGGTTTCTGAGCTAAATTTGATAGATATTTGGTTTGAAAGTGATTTACTTGAGCTGCTATTTCTTTTACTACTTTCTACTTCTATTTAGGTGAAAATATGGTGAAGTCCCACTGCGCTGACCTGAGAACAACTTTCAGATAATCTACCCACCTCTGATGCTCAGTCGGCTTTTGAATTCCTTTCAGGAAATTAAAATTCTTGCTGCATTTTTTTTTCATGCCAACAACCTTGACAATATTCACAGATCAACGAGTTGTCAGTGCGCAACCTGCATAATTCTGGTTAACAGCATTTTAGATTTAAATGCATCTCTCCATCTATTTTGTAACTTTCTGCACACTGATGTCATGACTGGAACTTGACAAATGAAATGAGTTCCTAGTGTCAGAATCAGCTCTTCACACAAACAAGGAAGTTGACTTTGATTCCGCTTTGCTCCCAACAAAGACATTTAAAATATAAATATGCTTTTGTCGCTCCTTTTTAAATCTCAGTCCGGCAGTACGCTTAGCAAGCCGGGCAGAGAGACGTTGGAGTAGGGGATAAGATCTTCATCCATTATAATCGATGGAAGAAATGCTTTGATCTTCCTCCTCTTCGGGTACATAAATAATTTGTGCTCAGGGCGTCCAAAAGGCTAGCACCGGCCCTGTTGCTAGCAAAACTTTTTTGTCAAATGCTTTAAACTGGCTTGTTTTGTTTTTTTTTTTGGCAACAAATAATCGTTTGGGGTTTTCTTGTCACAGCTGAACATTAAATATTCCAGAATGTCCAATTTTGAAATGCTGTGCTCTGCCTACATTTTAGCATTTTTTACACAAATTAAAATTTTTTTTTTTGAAGATACTTAGCCTAACAATTTATAGGACACGCCGATTTGTTACTGTGCAAATGTAAAAATGCAGTGCAGCGTGGTGAGCTGTCCGAACATACCCGTACTGCTCCAGTGCGCAGCCCAGAAGAAGAAATGTCAGTCCGATGGCGCCGCTGAATGAGAGACCAACCAGAGCTAAAAGGAGATGTCAGAAATTTAATCACTTGGCGGCAATAAATGAGCAGCAATAAATGAAAACGAAAGTGCAACGCGCAAGGCTAAATCTTTCCTTAGCTACGGACTCGCTACAATATTTGTTCTAAGTTTTTGTTTGTACTCCCAGGCTAACGCAGCATAAAAACCAGTAAGCAGTTTACAAAGTCTATATATTTTCTATGTGATAATAAATATCCTGTAAAACGTCACACCGTTTACTGTCAGTGAAAATGATTCATGAAGGGTTAGAAACAAAAGCTAACAAAAGTTTCTGAAGTAGGTCGTCAAAACTTATCAAAACCCAAACTGTCAACCCCTGAACCTGTCCGGAAATGTTTCAGCACTGTACCTTTAATCCCAGCCATTGTTATAAATCTGTTAAATGCTCCCTGTAAGATTTTTATTCTCTTCTTTGAATATTGTTTATGATCCGAGGCGTCTTGTCTTGCTGGACGGACTTCCTGCTTCCTCCATCGGGGTTTCCTGAGGCTACGTCACATGACTGTCTTAAAGCGACAGTACCATGTTGGTCCCCAGCCACCGTGGTAAACATAGTATGACACAATGTCCGTCTGTCTGGACTTACACTGTCCCAGACTGTACAAATGTCAATTTTAAGAATTATTTTTAAATTATTTTTAAAATAATATTTCTTTTTAATATGAAAAGATAATTTTACAAATAATATTTTTAAAATTCAAAAATAATAATAGCCTACAAAAAAAAAATCAATAAATAAAATGCTGGAGCTTTTGCACAGAGGCTTACAGTTCTTTTAAATCTCACCTTAAATACAGTCACATCTAAATAATATTGTATTTTGTTTAAGTTTCTGTTGTTTAAATATTCAAGTATGTCTTAAATGAGACAAAATTTGACAAAAAAGTGTTGGGAACAAAGAATTGTCAGTTGGGGAATATGTAAGTGATTTATAGTTTTTAGGGTTTTTTGGGTTTTTTTATATATATATGTTTCATATATTCCCAAAGGGATTGAAGGAATTAATCAGATTTATTTAATTGTGATTCATCAATTGTTCTTAATAATTATTGTACCCCAGATAATTCTTAATAATTGACTGGGGAACAAACTCAAAAAAGATCATTTTTGTTATATTGACTTGGGGCGCCACATCATTATATTTATTTTGTAGTTAAAACAAAAGCACCTTTGTAAGTATGGTTTATCCAAAACTCCTCAAGTGGTATAGGTTTAGCTTCACCTGGTTCAGATTTACCAAATAATTGCTGTTATTGCATTTTAGGCAATAAAAAATCCATCCATCCATTTTTTGTTCACCCTTGTCCCAAATGGGGTCGGGAGGGTTGCTGGTGTCCATCTCCAGCTACGTTCCAGGCGAGAGGCGGGGTTCACCCTGGACAGGTCGTCAGTCTGTCGCAGGGCAACACAGAGACAGACAGGACACACAACCATACACACACACACTCACACCTAGGGAGAAATTAGAGAGACCAATGAACCTGACAGTCATGGTTTTTGGACTGTGGGAGGAAGCCAGAGCACCCGGAGAGAACCCACGCAGGCACAGGGAGAAGCAATAAAAAATATTTTATTATTTTATATTTTAAGAAAGGAATTGAATTATTTGTTTATTTACATCTTATAATGCAAATAAACGAATTAATCTTAAGTGGTTAAATGAAAAATCTGTAGAATGTGGCATTTTTTTATCCGACTAATCAGTCAGCCGAATAACTGACAGATTAATTGATTACTAAAATAATTGTTAGTTGCAGCCCCACTGAATAAATATACTCAAGTTTTCTCAAAAAACAAAACACTTTACCAGCTGGATTAATAAATATATTCACATGTGAATCTTTCTTTATTGTGGAAGCGTATCTTTCTCAACCATATACCTGAGTCACTTGTCAAAATGTTTTGTGTTTTTTTCACGTTATGACTATCATTCCACGTTTTTAGTAGTTGGTTTTTTCCCCCCCGTCTATTGTAGAAACGCAGAACACAGAAAAACCTGACTGTGTTGGTGTCTTGACAGATTTCAGGTTCAGAAACGAAGAGAAAGCAGCCATTCAACGGGTGTCA
This sequence comes from Xiphophorus hellerii, assembly GCF_003331165.1. Classification (NCBI taxonomy): domain Eukaryota; kingdom Metazoa; phylum Chordata; class Actinopteri; order Cyprinodontiformes; family Poeciliidae; genus Xiphophorus; species Xiphophorus hellerii. The sequence goes on from NC_045677.1 coordinate 5,076,545, forward strand.
GTGATCACAGAGCTGGAGCAGATATTAGTGACTCCTGCTGTCGATGTCTGGATGGAAACTTGTAGCTAAAATATTCTTCTTTCATACTGTATTCTTTCCGTCTCATCCTGGGTTTGCAACAAATATTAGACAGAAACGACACACGGTACAAAGAAACGTGGGTTTATTCATGATGACAGAGGGAAAAAAAGAGTTAATTTTTTCTGGTGAACAATATAATGAAATGCTGCCTTGTTTTTGTATTTTCTAATTTTCTGGAGTGCTGGTTTTAATGGTGGGCTGGTTTTTGCTCAGTTTTAAGTTATTATTCGCTGAGGAGTTTTAATTTCCCCAAATTAGAGAGCATAAACGATTTAAGTTTGAAGCTTAAAGAAAGAAGTTTGTTTTTGTCTTGTTTTATTATCATGTTTTTTAACTGAGGCAGTGTCTGTATTCAAATATAACATTGTATAAAATACAGTATGTAGCTGGCTTGATTATGTGAAATTCAGCTGATAGTAGTCTTCAGAAAACAATCTTTCTTCCGAGTCCTAATATTAAGAAAACAATTACAGTGGAAGGAAACAGAGACATGCTGTGTGAAATAATTACTTACTCTGATCTGGCACAAACCAAACCGAGATAAAAATCCATAAGCACAAAGCAGATAAATGGCAAAAAAAACAAAACAAAACAAAACAAAAATATCACACTCGATTACATACCAGATGCATGAGGAAAACTACAAATATGAGTCAGAAATTTCATCTGTTGCACACAGTGCTTTCACTCTTTGACTTCCTGCTCTGTTTATACAAAAATGAAAGGCAGAACAATAAAACAAAACAGAAAAAGAAAAGAAATTCCTGCAAGTTGAGGGCATCCGGGGGAGGGTTTACGTAATGAGCGACGGGCCGATTCGACCCGTCCTGTGGTGAAGCTGAGAAATCTTCAGAGCAATGGTCGCCAGGGGTGCCAGCATCACCTGTCCCAAACGAGAACAGTGAGGTCAGAGACTGATCCCCCCTGGACGTCACGAGACCCAGTGACCAACTTGCAACAAGCTATTTGGTTGCATCACAACTGAGCCCATCACAACAACAAGTGTCACCGGACGACAAATTGTCCCAGAAGTTATTGTGATAAACGGTAATATTGTTGCTTGGACACCGTTTTCTAGTAATATAATGGTAATGACGTATTTATGCAAGAACACATTCTCATATATCAATAAACTTTAAGTTGTAAGGAACATAACACCGGAACTGGAAGATATTTTAAATATATAATAAAGTACATTGAAGTTTATGGCTGCAATGTGGCAAAATGTGCAAAAGTTCTTTTTTTTTTGTTTTTTTTTACCTGCCCTGTGTATGTGAAGATGTAGCTGCTGCTAATCTTACTGCTTCGAACTGTGTTCGGAGTGAGCCGCCCACCGTTTCTGCCTCTTTACCTGCGTCTCTTCAAATAGGAGTTTCCTTTCGTGGCTGTCGATGTAGATCCTGACGGTGGCTCCCTCGGCGCCCGTCCCACCCAGTCTGTAGACGATCCTGGAGCCATCAGAGAAGATGATCCGCAGTCCCTGCAGTGGAGACAGACAGATGGCTTTGTTGCTTACATCAAGAGAAAAAAGACACAACGACTACAAAGTTGCCCACCTGGTTCCTGGTTATGGTGCTGTCCAACGGGTCGGTGTATTCGAAGTTGTCGGCTTTTTCCACCTGGTAGATTTTGTCCCCGACCGCGAATCTCTGCTTCGCGAAGGACTTGTCAGAGATCAGAATCTCCAGGTCCTCCATCATGTCACACGCCGCATCTATGTCTACGTTCTCATAGTCATACCTGGAGGACATAGGTGAAGAAGAACAAGAAAAAAAAGAGATTCAAGAAATTTCATAGCGTATGTTACGTGGACTCGCAAAGCAGTCGGTTATCAGTGGATCACAGAAGAATCAAAGGACTTAAAATCAGCTCATGACAGCATCCAGCTGCAAAGGATTCAATTCTCCACTAGGTGTCACTTACGTTCTCCACTCTTCTTCTTGGAACCACTTTCTACCCGTAAGGAGGTTTAATTGGACAATATTTATATTAAACGCATCATGCTGTTGCTAATTCACCAGAGCACGACAAAATAGACAGATCAAATGAAAAGCACTGATGCTTTGACAGCACCATTACTGACACGTGCTGGTAGAGCTGCGTGAAAAGCATTTAAATATGTTTTTAGGAATCAAATTCAATAAGAAGAAATAATGTTTTTTTTAACAAAATCCTCGACGACACACTGAAAATTTCTTAGAAAACGCCTCACCTTTTAATAAATTTACTAAAACACTCCAAAAAAATAGCATAAGATTAACCACAGTGTCAATAGAACATTGAGGAAAAGAACGTAATTAATACAATTTGGAATAAGGCGGTAACATAACAAAATGTTGAATAAGTGAAGCACCGTGAATACTTTTGGAGTAAAGTTTATCTGAAATATTATTTTGTAATTTGAACTTCTTAGGGTTATAGGAACTTTTAATTACAAATCCACAATGTCCCGTTTTCCCAAGGTATAAATTTAAAACGTTTCTTTAGGCGTACACTTAAAAGAGCGTTCTCTTAGCCACTCTTCAAAACTTCAAAAACAACAAAGCATCCAAATAAAGTAAAAGAGGGGTTTTGTTTTCCAAAAGGCCGGAAATCACTAAAAAAAAAAAAAAAATTCTTCTCACTTATGCCTCCCCAGATCTTCAGTCATTTCAATTATTTTATTGATCAAGTTTTGGTAACAATGTGCCTGGTCCATAACTGAAGATCTATTCTGCCTATTTCTATTCGGTCGTGCTCTGAGAGACGTCACGTTTTATTATTTGTTTTACATTATATTTAAAACAAATATAATGTTCAGAAGGGAGTTTTTTCAGTTTAATTTCACATGTTTGACCAACATAGTCAACCTATTGTTTTCTGTCAGTTTCAGTTTCTTTATTGTTTATTTTAAACTGGCTGCTCTACTCCTAAGTTCATTGATTGAACAAATCAAAGTTGCATCGTTTTTACATGATTGTAAAGCTATTGGTGTATTTAAGTGTGCTGTACTGGTTCAGAAGTTTATCAAATAATTCAATTATAATTCAGTATTTAAAACAGGAAACATTTTAAGTCAATTCAACACTGTTTTTGTGTTATCGGTAGAGACTAAACCTCAGATATCGGTATCAGTATCAGAAGTGGAAATTGCTACCGGAGGAAAGCGGTACAGAAGTTAAAGCAAATCTCCACAGTAAGACAAATCAACATGCCTGTTTATGCTACTGCAATAAAATATGGAGCCATTTTACAACTTTTTACCCATCTTCACCAAGGACGCCATGAAACGGGAAGGATACTGCCTGTTGCATGTTCGCCACTCACCTTGTGAAGTAATTCCTTCCATATTTTAGCCAGTGATCCTTCAAAATATCCTCCACACTCTGCCGTCTGGCCGCGATGATGGACAGCCATGCCAGCACAGCCCAAAGCCCATCCTTCTCGCGAATGTGGTCCCCGCCTGTACGCATTTTAGAGTTTCCAACTCACAAACACTATAACCTCTTTAAATCTCACAGGAGAAGTTGTACCTGTTGCAAAGCTTTCCTCTCCGCACAAAGACAGCATGCCGGCGTCCATCAGGTTCCCAAAGAACCTCCAGCCGGTGGGAGTTTCATGCAGCTCTATTTTGGTTGCTTTGGCTACTCTGTGGACAGTTCGATGAGAAAGTATTCTTGGCCGCAAACAGGGAATGCTGCTTACCTGATTGAGCGTCTTAAAAAGAGGGGGTTAAGTCGATACTTGGCCAGAGTTTTACCTGTCCAACGCCGTGCTTGTGGGCATGCTGCGGGCAAAGCCTCTGACGCCCGTGTGCTGAAAGTACGGGATGCAGAAGATGTTGTCGGCTACCACAGCCACGGAGTCAGACGGGGTGACGAAGAAGCCGTGCTTACCCAGGATCATGCTGCGGTCCTAGAAAGAAATCACAGGCAGAGCTTCGAAATCAAGTTCAGATCATCTGAGCATAATTGGCTTTTAGCAATAGTCTAAACAACCCGCACTCAAAGGGAGTTTCATTTCACTTTCTAGTATAAAACCTCAAAAAAACTGAACACACCCCGTCCCCGTCGAACGCTGCTCCAAAGTCATACTGTCCGTCTCTCATGCTGTCAACCAGGTCTGTGGCGTACATAAGGTTCGGATCGGGCGGTTGACCGCCGAAGTCTTCCAACGGGACACAGTTAATGGCAGAATTTGCCGGGCAGCCCAGCTCCTCACACAGTATTCTCTTCACATATGGTCCCAGCACTGGGGAGCAGACAGAGTTACAGCAAAGGGAGGCTTAAGACGATTTTATTTTTCAGAAGCTTTGATTCTTCAGAGTTAAAAACATCGCTCACCTCCATGCATGGTGTCCAGCCTTATGTTGATATGATTCTCGCCAGATAGAAGTTCCTTCAAAGCCGCAAAGTCAAAGATGTTCCTCAGAAGGTTGGCGTAGGACTCCACAGGGTCAACTATCTCCACTGAACACAACAAACAGTAGAAACCAAATGACGCTACAAGTTAGAGAACAGTAGGACGATGTCTAAAAGCTTATCTACAAGTCTGTATGCTAACTAATCTACTGAATGTCTTCTACTTTCTCTATTTGCAAGAAGTATTAGAATTTTTAAGCCTTTGGTTTAAATCCTCAGGAGTTGGTAACATTATAAGGGAGGTAATTGTTCTTCTCAAATGTTGTGAAACTCCAAATCTCCCTTATATGAGGATTTCTTCTTTAGGTGTTTTATGTAGATCAAGTTGCCTGGCTGACAACTACCTACAACAGTTTTCTGCTTGTTTGTCTATCACATAAAATTCCAATAGAAATCATTGAGCTATGTGGTTATAAAGTTCAAAAGGTGTGAGTACTTTTAGAGGGCTCTGTAGCACATAACTAAAAAAAATAATAATATATATATATATATATATATACACAATGCCACAAAACTTATGTGATTAACAGTTTTCTTGGGATATTTTCACACCTGATATAGTCCGGTAGACTCAGTTCGATTGGGGACCAAAATTGCAACATTTAATACATTTTCAGCTGGTGTGGTTCACTTTCACACTGTGTCTAACGATCCAGACTAATTGAAAAACCCGTTCAACTCCTTAACCTGTGGTGGGACTGAGTCAAGAATGTTAGTAACCCCCGTCACCTGTGAAGGGTTTGAACTTGTTCTCCAGATCAAACGCCTGTTTGCCGAGCGTTTTCAGATCCACACTCAATCCGGGGCAAATGGCAAACTCCTCGATGGTTCTGCTGAGCTGGTAGATCTTGCTCGTGACCTCCTCCTTGGCTGGACCTGGAAGGAATGCAGAAGATTTTTTTTCTAGCCAAATCGATATTCATAAGCCCTGGTTTAGTCGCCAAATGCATCTTTGTATTATCCAAAAGAAGCTTTTGAACTGTCAGTTTTAGTGTCTGGCATTATTTCTCTCACATTGCCATACCTCCACTCGCTGTGTTAAATTTGATGCCAAAGTCTCCATTGGGTCCGCCAGGGTTGTGGCTGGCAGTGAGGATGATCCCACCAATGGCTTTGTATTTCCTGATCACACAGGACACCGCTGGCGTTGACATCATCCCATGGTGACCAATGATAAGGCGGCCAATCTGTGGAAACGTCACACGGGACCGTTTGAGTCGGGGCAGAGGGGATTGGTGCGGGCATGTCCCCTTTCCTTCTACATGTAAGTGGAACTAGGATTAACGCCGACATTAAGAACAAGTTCCAACACGGATGAGTGTATTTTAACCCCGTATTATAAATTTGCTGAGCTAAAAAAGCCCGAGCCACTCGGAGGCGATGTAATTTAAACCCAGAGAACATTGAGAGCGTTTCACTGATGCTGGCTGCGTGCCTGAAACCAGAACGGTTCGATGCAGGAGCTGCAACTATTCTGCTGACTTAGATTTTACTTTTGATGTGTAGAACTTCACTTCTTCTGCCACTTTTTGCTGTATGACTGCTGAGTTAATTAAATGCTACTTCAGTCACAAGTGATCAAATAAAGTTCAAGTCAGTGTCAGTTTAAAACGAGCCAATTACTTTTTCAGAGATGAACATAGAGATAGAAGTAGTTAAAGGAGCAAACACCTGCTGACTTTAGCAGAAGCATTTATGTGCTACTTGTGTAGAATATCATGGCTTCATGCTGTTCTGCTCCTCCGAAAGCTGATATTTGTCGGCTAACTAGCTGGTCTCAGTTCGCTAGCCAACTTTACGTTATATCTTTCCAAGGACTTGGCTGTCGTTCTTGTAAACAACAGAAATGAGAATGAAATCTGTGAAACAGGGAAGGGAGGACCAGCTTTGATCCAAAGTGCTAATTTCAGAAATCTCTCTGGAGTTTTGCTGGAGGGATTTTAAGCCACTGAAAATGTATGATTAAAAAAAAAAAAAAAGAAAGATGGTTTTTAAAACTGGCCCAAGCTGTTTCCAATTCCAGTCCTCGAGAGAGCACTGTCCTACAACTTTTAGATGCATCTCTGTGTCAACACACCTAAATCACAACTATTGCACATAATTAGCATATTAGCAGGACACAGTAGAAAGTTGAGTGGATGAGTAAGTCATTCAGTTATCTCATTCAGATGTGTTGGACTTGGAACAGCTAAAAGTTGGAGGATGCCAGTCATGAAAGACTAAAGTTTGACATGTTCTATCTTAAACTTTAACAACAGTGGTCTCCAACATTTTCATTACCGCGGACCGGCTAAGACTTAGCAATTGTGGGAGGGAGCAGGGCCGTGCAGAGACCTATGGAGGGGCAGAGGCTCAAATTTAAAAAAGGGGCACATTGAGCAAGACTATTGTCCTCAGAGGAGATTTCTAATGCAAAGGAGATTTGCGTGATGCACATCATGAATTCAACATGACTAGATGATTCAGCTGTTATTAGTTTCACAGTGGAGAAGGAATTTGTGCAAATAACTTTTTTCCTCATATCTTATTCAGTTCTCTGTGATTCATTTACGAAGAACAAATTCAGAAACCATCTAAGATGATGTGGAGACTGGTACCCATCTTACCGATTGGTGAGTTGCTCATTTCATCCATAACATTTCTACATTTTTGGAGATAAAATGTTTAAAAAAAGCATTTGTACAACAGGACAGAGGAAATATATAAATGACACAGCTAAGCAGTGAAAACCAGAGAAGTCAGCCAGCCAATGTTTTCCTTATGAACAGAGCAAGTAATTAAGGCAAGACATGATAAGTTGAAGAGGATCCTCCTCATTCCCAGTTCAAAATAGATCAAGCAGATGGTTTAGAGCCAGTTTCTAAATGTGACTGATGTGTGTCTAACTTCTGGAAAAATACTTACTCTCTATAAAACCAATCAAAAACACTTGTATTAATTTATTTGTTTACGAGTATTCTCATAGGTAAAGTTACACGTACGTATGAGTTGAAAAACAGGACAAATACAAAACTTACATTTATGCACATTTACTGACTTAAATTCACAAATTTAGATGTCTACGCATGCATTTTTAATTGACAGTAGTTTTATCTCATACGTAACTCCTTGTGTTTCCATAGCAACTAAAACAAACAAGAACCTGACACAGGTCGTGTGACATCATCATGTCATTGGTGTTCTCATCGATGATGTCATAAAGGTTCAAGCGATTATTATTATCATTTGGAATCCAAGAATTCTCAGTTTGCTTTTCAACGCCGTTGGAGGTACAACACTTTGATAGAGAGACGATTTCGAACAGTGATTTTAGAAACCATTTCAACCTCAGTCAAAATGATTTTAACTATCGGTTGGGGCCTTGGGTATCTTGTTACGAAGGGAGTAGAAAAGTTGCTGGGATATCGGATTAAAGATGAAGACATTTCAGCAGAGAGCTCAACTGATGAAGGTTCGAAACACTTTGATTTTGACGTCGTCGCCGAAGACGATGTAAAACACAGTGTTGTTTCAAAGGAGAGCTCATCTGAAGATGAACAATACAAGTACTTCGGATTTGATGATTTCTTTGAAGAATGTGTAAAACACAAGGATGTTTCTTCAGAGAGCTCATCTGAAGATGAACGATTTGAGTCCTCTGATTTTGACTTTGTCTCTGAAGACGATGAAAAACCCACTGATGTTTCTTCAGAGAGCTCATCTGAAGATGAACGATTTGAGTCCTCTGATTTTGACTTTGTCTCCGAAGACAATGAAAAACCCACTGATGTTTCTTCAGAGAGCTCATCTGAAGATGAACGATTTGAGTCCTCTGATTTTGACTTTGTCTCCGAAGACAATGAAAAACCCACTGATGTTTCTACAGAGAGCTCATCTGAAGATGGAAGATTGGAATACTCAGGTTTTGACATTGTCGCCAAAGACGATGTAAAAGACGATAGAATTTCAGGAGAATTCGAAGAGGATAAAACAGGGAAGTACATGAGTTTTGACATTTTTCCTGAAAATCAGAAGGACATCGATGCTTCCTCTAAAGTCGAGGAAGTTACCATCAATACATGTTTGACAGTAAAGACATCTGGAGAAACTGCTGCTTTGGAAAGCATCTGTCTTCCTGATTACAAAATGGAGCTGGAATTTGAAACCTTCTCTGGAGACACAGAAATTAAAAGTCACACAGACCATTGTGAGAACCTGGACACTAAAGTTAAGGATGATGTTGTGCCACATGTTGATGAAGTGTCTGAGCTTTCTTCATCAGAAGAATGGTCTTCAGATGAAGAAAGCTCTGAAGATTATGTTGAATTTGACCCGGACAATAACAACAGCATTTATACTAAGAGCATTGATGCTTTCTCTAAGGATGAGGAAGTTCCTTCTGGAAGCCCAAATGCTGAGGATACGTGGACAGAATTTGGAGAAGTATATAAGTTTTCTTCATCAGAGGAATCGTCTTCTGAAGAAGAAAACTCAGAAGACGGAAATGAGAATGACACCAACGATTTAGATGCCATGGATGTAAATATTTACCCAGCCATGTATTTCTGCAAATTCTCCAACTCCTTTTATAACTGTTGGATGAATTCCACGACGCAAAGCATAATTAACTTGACTGTTGTCAGAAGGTTTGTGGCTCAGCATCCTGAGGAGATTTCGGAACTTTTTTCAGCGACACCATTGTTTGCGAGATGTTTCTTCACAGCAATGTGCCATCCAGGAAGAGACTTTCCTCCACATGAAGTGTTTGCTGTTCAGAATGAACTAATTGATATTCTGAAAATTAAGGATGTGAAACATCAGGACAGGCCAGGAGTCCTGTTGTTTTACATGTTGCACTATCTGGCAGAGTGTGGCATCTACACAAACACTAAAATATATATAACTGACTACTGTGAACATTGTCAGAAGTGTTCACGAATTATTCGTGACCTTGGTCCTGTCGTTCCTCTGCCAAAGGAACAAGAAAATGACACCACATCAATTCTTCTGGAGGATTATTGGAATGGAATTTCAGAAAGTTGCGACACCTGCAAGTCAAACAAAAAGAGGGATTGCTTTTTTAATGACACTGATGTGATGACCCTTATACTGCCATGGCCAGACAGTCCAGATGATAGACATCCTGTGATACCCGACCCAGCCATGGAAGTTCCTGTGAAAAATGGAACTCAGTTATATCATCTGTCCTCCGTCATTTGCTGGAGACATTCAACTGCTTCTGACACCAGCAGCATTTACACATATCTGATGTGTGGAGAACTGGTGTTTAAGGCGGAGGATGAGTGGGTATCACTGGAAAAGATCGACTGTGCAGCTGACGTTTGCAGCAATGGGTACATCTATATCTATGAAAAAGCCGCAGAAGTACAGGACCAATACAGTGTAGGGTTCAAAGTCTGAAAAACAAAACACAACAAGGGTGGGTGGAGGGGCGCAGGACGGGGGGCCAGAGTCCAAATAACAACAAAAAACAACCCAACAGGGTGGGCAGAGACACACGAAGGAGCCAAGAGTCCAAAAACAACAGTAAACAACCCATCAGGGTGGGTGGAGGCACCGAGATGGAACCCGCGGGGAAAGTCCGGCGGCCGTCCGCCGCGTGGGAGGAGGTCCGGCAGGTGTCTACGGCGCCGGAGAAGGTCCAGAGGACATCCACGGCACTGGGGACGGGAACCAGGAGGTGTGGCGTAAAGACAGAAACAGCACGATGACACCAAATGAGACGAGGACCTGACAAGGGTGGGTGGAGGGGCACAGGACGAGGGGCCAGAGTCCAAATAACAACAAAAACCAACCCAGCAGGGTGGGCGGAGACACAGGAAGGAGCCAAATGTGGGTCCGGAGGTCGACGTCGGCACAGAGGCCAGGCTGTGGGAGGCGGGTCTGCCAGGCGACGTCGGCGCAGGGACCGGGCCACAGGAGGCGGCGACAAGGAGTCTCTGGGAGAATCTGGAGGAGCACTAGGAGGCTGGTTCTCGGGAGGAGCACTAGGGGGCAACGAGGAAACATTGGGAACACTAGGGAGCTTGGAGGAGATGCTAGGGAGCTTAGAGTGGACGCTAGGAAACTCTGAGGAACTAGGAAGCTCTTTAGGGGCCAAGAACCCACTAACTGGGCCCGAAGGCTCACTTACGGGGAACAGGCCACGCCATCAGCCGCGCCCCCTGTCGGCCCCTGTGTCAGGCGGCCGCCTGGAAACCCATCACCATGGGGACCGGAGCTGACTTAGATTTTACTTTTGATGTGTAGAACTTCACTTCTTCTGCCACTTTTTGCTGTATGACTGCTGAGTTATGCTATATTGGCATTCATTGGAATTGCTCATTAATCAAAGTGATTGACAGTTTTTCATGTGAGGTCACAAAATGTCCTTACAGAAGAAAATTCAGCATCATCTATCATCTAACATGTTTAAATAAATGACTATTGCTATTTCAGTTATAATAAATTTATATAGTTTATATATTAATTCAGTTTCATGACTAACTAGTAAGACAATAATTTAATTGATTTAATCAAATGTTTTCCTTTACCCAGATATTGATCAGTTTACATAATCAACTCAATAAATTGCAGTGAATAAATAATGAAGATGTGCTTTTTTTCTTTGTCTTAATCATTTGGTTTTGCAAAAGTTAATAAAGGAGTATTCTCTTCTAAAATACAAAGCCCAAGTCGGCACCGATAGTAATATAAGTTTACTAGGTTTTGACTTATGAAATTCTGAAAATTTCTAAAAGTTGAACATTTCCGAACTTTGAAACTCTGAAATATTCTAGGAATCGTGGAAATTAATCTCAAAATTTCATTTATTTTTCTAGGAATTTTTTTTGACTTTTCAAGCTCAGAAACGTAAAAGTTTGTTTCTAGAAAATCTCTGAGATTAATCTCAAAGTGTCTGAGATTTTTTTGCCAGAAGTTTACTTCTTCTCTTCTTTATATGAATCTACAATGACCCTAATAACTACTTTCACATTTTGTAATAAATGCCACACAATGTTATTACATGTGTGGCATAAGGGATTGAAAATTGGATTTTATCAAATTTTCGATCATTACATAATGCAGTTTTAATTTTGTTTTATTACATTTTGAAACCCGATTATAATTATTATAATTATTACTACTACATATTCCATACCACAGTTCCTAGGTTAACTCAAATACTTAAAACAAAAATGTCCTTCAAGAAATAAACAAAACATTAGCTTCCTGCCCAAGTTAATATTTTGTTTATTTCTTGAAGGACATTTTTGTTTTAAGTATTTGAGTTAACCTAGGAACTGTGGTTCAAAGGTTAACTGACATACTTGAGTCCTTGAGTTACTCAAGAGGGGGAAAAAAGAATTAGATGCTACTTCAGTCACAAATGGTCAAATAAAGTTCAAGTCAGTGTCAGTTTAAAACGAGCCAATTACTTTTTCGGAGATGAACATAGAGATTGAAGTAGTTAAAGGAGCAAACACCTGCTGACTTTAGCAGAAGCATTTATGTGCTACTTGTGTAGAATATCATGGCTTCATGCTGTTCTGCTCCTCTGAAAGCTGATATTTGTCGGCTAACTAGCTGGTCTCAGTTCGCTAGCCAACTTTACGTTATATCTTTCCAAGGACTTGGCTGTCGTTCTTGTAAACAACAGAAATGAGAATGAAATCTGTGAAACAGGGAAGGGAGGACCAGCTTTGATCCAAAGTGCTAATTTCAGAAATCTCTCTGGAGTTTTGCTGGAGGGATTTTAAGCCACTGAAAATGTATGATTAAAAAAAAAAAAAGAAAGATGGTTTTTAAAACTGGCCCAAGCTGTTTCCAATTCCAGTCCTCGAGAGAGCACTGTCCTACAACTTTTAGATGCGTCTCTGTGTCAACACACCTAAAACACAACTATTGCACATAATTAGCATATTAGCAGGACACAGCAGAAAGTTGAGTGGATGAGTAAGTCATTCAGTTATCTCATTCAGATGTGTTGGACTTGGAACAGCTAAAAGTTGGAGGATGCCAGTCATGAAAGACTAAAGTTTGACATGTTCTACCTTAAACTTTAACAACAGTGGTCTCCAACATTTTCATTACCGCGGACCGGCTAAGACTTAGCAATTGTGGGAGGGAGCAGGGCCGTGCAGAGACCTATGGAGGGGCAGAGGCTCAAATTTAAAAAAAGGGGCACATTGAACAAGACTATTGTCCTCAGAGGAGATTTCTAATGCAAAGGAGATTTGCGTGATGCACATCATGAATTCAACATGACTAGATGATTCAGCTGTTATTAGTTTCACAGTGGAGAAGGAATTTGTGCAAATAACTTTTTTCCTCATATCTTATTCAGTTCTCTGTGATTCATTTATGAAGAACAAATTCAGAAACCATCTAAGACAGGGGCGTCAAACTCAATTTCACCAAGGGCCACTTCAGCATATTGGCCACCCTCAGCGGGCCACATTGACGGTATAAAATCAGGACTGCCCAAGTGCAGTCCTCCAGACTGCAACTTTTAGATGCATCCCTGCTAAAACATACCCCGGACAAAAAGTTGACTTCCCTCATTAGCAGCAACTCAGTTCTTTAGAGGCCTATGAATGAGTCAATGATCCAGGTGTGTTAGAGAAGGAACGCATCTAAAGTTGCAGAGTGATGGCTCTGGAAAACTAGACTTGGGCAACCCTAGCATAAATGTATGAAAATACAATGTTAAAAATAAATTAAACAACACCTCATATTGTTAAATAACTGATTTTATGTATTCAAGTTTTAAATATTACATTTGAGTTTGCATGGATGTAAAATTACTGCTCAGTTTAAAAATTACAATATTGTTAAACTGAGCAGTTTAAAAATATGCTCAGTATTTTTAAACTGCTCAGCTAAACTTTGCTCTTTAGCTTGTTAGCTTGTCGCTGGGAAAATTATTCTTTGTCTGCGTTAACGATAAGCAGACAAAGAATAAAAACAAGTTTTGATATTAACTCTCAACTTCATTCACAAAACTTTTTCGTTATTTATTACACAACGAACATGCATTTCACATAAGAACAAAACAATGAGGTGACGTTGCCTGTCCTTGAACACAACGCTGATCCCTCTTCACCCTGTCACCAACTCACACACATCCTCATTGCGTTGTGTTCTGTAAATAAACACAAAACAAAACACAAGCAAAATCAATAAACTATATGCATATTCCAGTATACTGAGTTTTGGTTTTACATTCATTCTATTTAAATTTAGTTTGTTCGTGCTTACCAATGTTTTCCCCTGGTCAGTTCGTCCATGTCTGGTTTTAGTTCTATTCTGTGGCAATCCGCAAAATGGCGTGTAGGTTTTCGTCAGTAATGCGCGATCTGGTCTTGGTCTTGTTTAAATTCATTATTGAAAACATCTGTTCGCACAGATAGGTGCTTCCAAACGTGGACAAAACACGAGCTGCATGGAGTCGAAGCTGCGGCATCAAATCAGGGGGCAGGAGACGGTAAAAGTCCTCGATTGAAACATCACGGAACTTCACTCTTTAGCTTGTTAGCTTGTCGATGTTTCAGCTGGGAAAATTAATAATCAGCTTGAGGTGACTCTGCTGCACTCTAGTGGCGAGAAGCCGTAATGTTGGCTGGTAACAATCAGAAGGCATTATGGGAGATGTAGTTTGTAGTAAATTCGTGCTCAAAACCTATTTCAAGTCAATCAATGGGGCTGTAAAACGGTGGTGGGGGGAGAGGGCCACATAAAATGACGTAGCGGGCCACATGTGGCCCGCGGGCCTTGAGTTTGACACATGTGATCTAAGATGATGTGGAGACTGGTACCCATCTTACCGATTGGTGAGTTGCTCATTTCATCCATAACATTTCTATATTTTTGGAGATCAAATGTTTAAAGAAAGCATTTGTACAACAGGACAGAGGAAATATATAAATGACACAGCTAAGCAGTGAAAACCAGAGAAGTCAGAATTTTGTCATTATAAACTAAAAGTAGTTAAGTAATTAAAAATGAGACTTTTACCACACTTCACAGGAAGGCTGTATGTAACTCAGCAGACAACAGGTGAGACCAAATAAATCACCTTAAGTTCATTTTATTATGTTATGAAATTTTGAAAGAACGGGTCAGATTGTCTCTTTTTATTTATAGATTGCTGCAGCCAGCCAATGATGGATCCGACTGATAAGAACGCATTTCAGTCTTCGAGCTCCGCTAATGAGTAAATCAGCCGACTGACCAACCTGGTCTTAAATTAGAGTTTACATGTTCAGGCTTTAACATTTCAAAGGATATAATATGCAAGTATCATTCAAACATTGGCGTATCATGAAAAAATATATATATATACACTGCTCAAAAAAATAAAGGGAACACTTAAATAACACAATATAACTCCAAGTAAATCACACTTCTGTGAAATCAAACTGTCCACTTAGGAAGCAACACTGATTGACAATCAATTTCACCTGCTGTTGTGCAAATGGAATAGACAACAGGTGGAAATTATTGGCAATTAGCAAGACACACTCAATAAAGGAGTGGTTCTGCAGTTGGGACCACAGACCGCTTCTCAGTACCTATGCTGTCTGGCTGATGTTTTGGTCAGTTTTGAATGTTGGTGGTGCTTTCACACTCGTGGTAGCATGAGACGGACTCCACAACCCACACAAGTGGCTCAGGTAGTGCAGCTCATCCAGGATGGCACATCAATGCGAGCTGTGGCAAGAAGGTTTGCTGTGTCTGTCAGCGTAGTGTCCAGAGGCTGGAGGCGCTACCAGGAGACAGGCCAGTACACCAGGAGACGTGGAGGAGGCCGTAGGAGGGCAACAACCCAGCAGCAGGATCGCTACCTCTGCCTTTGTGCAAGAAGGAACAGGAGGAGCACTGCCAGAGCCCTGCAAAATGACCTCCAGCAGGCCACAAATGTGCATGTGTCTGCACAAACGGTTAGAAACCGACTCCATGAGGATGGTATGAGGGCCCGACGTCCACAGATGGGGGTTGTGCTCACAGCCCAACACCGTGCAGGACGCTTGGCATTTGCCAGAGAACACCAGGATTGGCAAATTCGCCACTGGTGCCTTGTGCTCTTCACAGATGAAGGCAGGTTCACACTGAGCACATGTGACAGACGTGACAGAGTCTGGAGACGCCGTGGAGAGCGGTCTGCTGCCTGCAACATCCTTCAGCATGACCGGTTTGGCAGTGGGTCAGTAATGGTGTGGGGTGGCATTTCTTTGGAGGGTCACACAGCCCTCCATGTGCTCACCAGAGGTAGCCTGACTGCCATTAGGTACCGAGATGAGATCCTCAGACCCCTTGTGAGACCATATGCTGGTGCGGTTGGCCCTGGGTTCCTCCTAATGCAGGACAATGCTAGACCTCATGTGGCTGGAGTGTGTCAGCAGTTCCTGCAAGATGAAGGCATTGAAGCTATGGACTGCCCAGCCCGTTCCCCAGACCTGAATCCGATTGAGCACATCTGGGACATCATGTCTCGCTCCATCCACCAACGTCACGTTGCACCACAGACTGTCCAGGAGTTGGCGGATGCTTTAGTCCAGGTCTGGGAGGAGATCCCTCAGGAGACCATCCGCCACCTCATCAGGAGCATGCCCAGGCGTTGTAGGGAGGTCATACAGGCACCTGGAGGCCACACACAATACTGAGCCTCATTTTGACTTGTTTTAAGGACATTACATTAAAGTTGGATCAGCGTGTAGTGTTATTTCACTTTAATGTTGTGTGTGGCTCCAAATCCAGGCCTCCATTGGTTAATAAATTTGATTTCCATTGATGATTTTTGTGTGATTTTGTTGTCAGGACATTCAACTTTGTACAGAACAAAGTATTCAATGAGAATATTTCTTTCATTCAGATCTAGGATGTGTTGTTTGAGTGTTCCCTTTATTTTTTTGAGCAGTGTATATATATTTTTGTTATCATTTCAGAAAGTGAAACTAATAGAAAATATAAATTCATTACACAACACAGTGAAATCTAAAGAGGTTATTATAATTTAAGATTATGGTTTAAAGATGGTAAAAAATTGTGTTTCAGAAAACTTGCAAAATGTATGTTTTCTATCAATGCTACAATATTAACAACAATAGATCAGTAAATCAACACAACAGAGTTTAGCTTTTCTTATTATTAATTATTCTAAAAGTTTTTATTTTTACCACTGTACATTGTGTACACAATTTTGTGTTTAATAAGCAGCTTGATGTCTTGATGGCTCATCATATGAATGTTTTCTGCATGTTTATTCAAATAATATCAGAAGTGAAGAAAATCTTTTCCTTTTTCTTCTTTCATTTTTTAAATCACTTTTTTATCCCTGCAAACAAAGTGTGTTGAGTGAAACATGGCAGTGGCAGCAGGATGATGTGGGGATCATTTTGATTCTACTGGCCAGGAAAAGTTAGTGAGACTGAGGAGAGCAAGGCAGACGTAACCTGCAGCTGTGATCGCAGCGACAGGCAGCAGCTCAAGCATCGTCTCAGGGGGGCTGAATAGTTTGTTTTTAGAGTTTTGCTTGTAAAATGTTTGCAAACCCTGAGTTAGTTTTCCTTCATTTTCACAATTGTGCACAGCTTTATTGCCAGAGTGGCATTTCAAAATAAATACACTGAAGTTACAACAGTTTCCTGCAAGGCAGTGCATGGCTGTGACGGCCCTGCGGTGCTGTCCTATGTGTGTGCTGTATAGTGCAGGCTGCTTTTCCATTAGGTCCTTGATTGTGGGAGGTGCCTCCCAGACCTGGATGGTATATAAGGAGCGCCGTTCCATCAATCGGTGTGTGTGGCTGGCTGACAACAGAAGCAGACGAGATCCGGACTCAGAGGCGGCGCTGACACCTTGTGTTTTTTAATAAATGCCTCGCAAGGGGTTAAAAACCGTTGGGTTTGCCGTGTCCTCCCTACTTTTTGTTGCGGCCATCCGAGCCGGGCCGTAACAATGGCTCATTGTGCTGAGCAGAAACAAAAGTAATCAATCATTTCTACAATTAGCAAAATGTCGCAGTTTATGTAGAATATACATAGTTGAATTGTAGCACCAAAGATGGTGTGGATGAGACACAATTTTACATAAACTACAAACACTTAAAATCCTCTTTCCAAACACACTGAGCTCATGTTGGTCTTTTGAAGCAACAGCCTTGAATGTCCTGAGGAAAAAACTGATGCTTAACTTTTTTTGTCCTAAAACTAAACTTTCTCCTTGATTACAAACTGGGATAAACAATGAATTAAGTTTGTTTCTTTGAGTTTGGACTCTTTGAAAGAGATAAAATCAGTTAAGTAAACGATTACTAAGCTCTACCCAAATGTGGATCTGAACAAGCCGTGTCCTACTTGCCAACCTCAGAAAGAAATCCAAATGAGAAAACAAGAAATGAAGATGTGGTAACAACCGCAGCACAGGAATAATTACATCAGTTCAGCTAAAGACATTAGGATGGTTTCATCTTAATGACTGATAATCCACACTAATGCATTAATGAATGGTTGACATTTTCTCATGTAAAAATACAACATTTAGTTAGAACAGCCTATCGTTACACAGAAACCTCACTCAGTATTTCAGAAAAGCATTTTGAGTTATCATTGTTTATGTTTCTATGTTTCGTTTATGTTCAAGTAACAAGAATTTAACACGTCACCAATTTTCAAAGTAAATATCTTTTGAAGATGAAGCTGACATGACATTCTTTCATTGAGTCCAGGTATAAAAGGAAATTAAACCCTAGTTTTATGGTAAGAGAATAAAAAATATTTTTCTGTTCAAGAGACCAAAAACTGATCTGGTCTTAATTTAAATTGAACTTAAACTGAAGTGCCACAAATTACTGGCAAGCTGTTCAGTTATTGTCTGCTGCTACTTTTATTATGTTTCTTTTTTTATTATTGCAACATATTTAATAACACAACAGGGGGAAAAAAACTCATTTACTCAAATGACCAGGAGAGGGCGACAAAACGCAGCTCAACTGGAAGAACCACATTAACTGGTCTTGCAATGCAATCAAAGAAGCAAACTCAAGAATAAAATCTCCGTTGCAAATGTTTTGGGTTGGGTGTCACTTTATGCTGCAGTGGTAAGAGTAAACAGAAGATCTCTGAAAGGGGCGATTCATAAAAACACAGAATCTGAGATGGGGGTGTTAGAAAATGAGAAAAATAAAAACATAAATAAGGTGAGATTAGACATAAAATTCTTTGGCTGATGATCTGCTTGGTGAATCATCCTTTTCACTAAGTTCAAATGTAAAAAAAAAAAATAATGTCATTATTAGATGTCGTTAAATGTTTTCCTTATGAACAGAGCAAGTAATTAAGGCAAGACATGATAAGTTGAAGAGGATCCTCCTCACTCCCAGTTCAAAATAGATCAAGCAGATGGTTTAGAGCCAGTTTCTAAATGTGACTGTGTGTCTAACTTCTGCAAAAATACTTACTCTCTATAAAACCAATCAAAAACACTTGTATTAATTTATTTGTTTACGAGTATTCTCATAGGTAAAGTCACACGTACGTATGAGTTGAAAAACAGGATAAATACAAAACTTACATTTATGCACATTAGGGGTTGAACGACTACATATTTTTTAAGGTCGACTACATCATGATAATAGTCGAGTCGATGTCGACTAGTCGCGGTGACGTCATAGTGACGTAAGCGCAAAAACCCTTCACAACTACTTGGAGGCTTTATTAGCTATTTTCACGGCAAATATTGACCCCCCCCCCCACACACACTCTCCCCTTCTCCTGCTTTTACTAAGTCTATTATGGAGATTCTTCGTGAGCAGCGGGGAAAAGTTTGTTGCACAAAGTCGGGTCTGACTTTTTTTTTCTAAACACCTGCTGATGCTGATGATCTCTGGATAGTTACTATAGGAGTCAAATTATCACACTGACTACATGGTGCTTTTGGAACATCACAAGCCAAACTTGTTATGAACGGATCCCGTTTGGTTACAGCTGAATTCAACGAAACCACCTGCTTCTCCTCCGCCCGATGCGCGGCAGGAAGCTCTGCTGACTCAGCAGATTGAACGATTTAAGATATTTTCTAGTCAACGTCAACATGATAAAAGTCGAGTCGATGTCGAGTTGACTAGTCGTTGTGACGTCATAGCAACGCAAGACGCAAAGCTTTGGAGTAACCTACAGGCTTTATTACCCGTTTTCACGGAAAAATACGGCATTTACACAGAACAGCAACAAGTGAAACAACAAAACATCGGGATAGTTTATGATAAATAATAAGTTGCTGGGAAACCAACATTCAAAAGGAAACGCACATCTTTTAGATGGCATGTAAAAACAATAAAAAGAGGTGGCACGGGGCCGGGGGGGGGGGGGTAAATAAAGTTCACTCGCTGTCAATATTCTCTTCGCTAAGAGTTGTTGGGGTTTTTTCTTGGTTGACATGTAGGAAAACAAGGGCATCAACATGAGCCGGATGAAGGCTTGCCCGCTTTCTCGTAATGGTATTCCCAGCGAGAGAGAAAATCCTCTCGCTGGGAGTGCTGGTTGCCGGAACAGCTAAATATTTTCTGCTGAGGTTTGCCAGACGGGGAAATCTGCCCTGGTTGCTGGCCCACCACTGCAGCGGGTTCGCCATGGTGGGGATCTGCGGTAGCGAAAAAAAATCAAGGATTTCTTCGGCAGCAGTGGTGCTGTGTGCTGCTGATCCCCTGTAACTCTGGTAATGTGGCCCAAAAAGTTGCAAAAAATCTTCTTCACGTCTGACTTTTTTCCCGGTCACCGGCTCGCTCTGATCGGGCGAGTTTTAGACGGCTCGTGTTTTGTAGTGGACTGCAGCTGCAACTCCATCTCCTTTTAAAAACACTGTAAAACCACAAATATGCATCCATCTACATATCATTTAAACTAATGTATTAACTTATTTTTCTTGTGTCTTGTGACCTATACTGTGCTGTCAGATCAGCACAGGCTGTCACCACCGGCAATCACATGACTGCGACTAGTCGACATGAAATGTAAAAACTCGCGAGACGTCCTAGAGTCGACTAGTCGACTAGTCGACTAATTGGTTCAACCCCTAATGCACATTTACTGACTTAAATTCACAAATTTAGATGTCTACGCATGCATTTTTAATTGACAGTAGTTTTATCTCATACGTAACTCCTTGTGTTTCCATAGCAACTAAAACAAACAAGAACCTGACACAAGTCGTGTGACATCATAATGTCATCGGTGTTCTCATCGATGATGTCATAAAGGTTCAAGCGAATATTATTATCATTTGGAATCCAAGAATTCTCAGTTTGCTTTTCAACGCCGTTGGAGGTACAACACTTTGATAGAGAGACGATTTCGAACAGTGATTTTAGAAACCATTTCAACTACAGTCACAATGATTTTAACTATCGGTTGGGGCCTTGGGTATCTTGTTACAAAGGGAGTAGAAAAGTTGCTGGGATATCGGATTAAAGATGAAGACCTTTCAGCAGAGAGCTCAACTGATGAAGGTTCGAAACACTTTGATTTTGACGTCGTCGCTGAAGACGATGTAAAACACAGTGATGTTTCAAAGGAGAGCACATCTGAAGATGAACGATACAAGTACTTCGGATTTGAAGATTTCTTTGAAGAATGTGTAAAACACAAGGATGTTTCTTCAGAGAGCTCATCTGAAGATGAACAATTTGAGTCCTCTGATTTTGACTTTGTCTCTGAAGACGATGAAAAACCCACTGATGTTTCTTCAGAGAGCTCATCTGAAGATGAACAATTTGAGTCCTCTGATTTTGACTTTGTCTCTGAAGACGATGAAAAACCCACTGATGTTTCTACAGAGAGCTCATCTGAAGATGAACGATTTGAGTCCTCTGATTTTGACTTTGTTTCCGAAGACAATGAAAAACCCACTGATGTTTCTACAGAGAGCTCATCTGAAGATGGAAGATTGGAATACTCAGGTTTTGACATTGTCGCCAAAGACGATGTAAAAGACGATGGGATTTCAGGAGAATTCGAAGAGGATAAAACAGGGAAGTACATGAGTTTTGACATTTTTCCTGAAAATCAGAAGGACATCGATGCTTCCTCTAAAGTCAAGGAAGTTACCAACAATACATGCTTGACAGTAAAGACATCTGGAGAAACTGCTGCTTTAGAAAGCATCTGTCTTCCTGATAGCAAAATGGAGCTGGAATTTGAAACCTTCTCTGGAGACACAGAAATTAAAAGTCACACAGACCATTGTGAGAACCTGGACACTAAAGTTAAGGATGATGTTGTGCCACATGTTGATGAAGTGTCTGAGCTTTCTTCATCAGAAGAATGGTCTTCAGATGAAGAAAGCTCTGAAGATGATTTTGAATTTGACCCGGACAATAACGACAGCATTTATACTAAGAGCATTGATGCTTTCTCTAAGGATGAGGAAGTTGGTTCTGGAAGCCCAAATGCTGAGGATACGTGGACAGAATTTG
The DNA here is from genome assembly GCF_003331165.1 of Xiphophorus hellerii. Taxonomy (NCBI): domain Eukaryota; kingdom Metazoa; phylum Chordata; class Actinopteri; order Cyprinodontiformes; family Poeciliidae; genus Xiphophorus; species Xiphophorus hellerii. Next base: position 5,098,475 of record NC_045677.1, read on the forward strand.
GAGAAGTATATAAGTTTTCTTCATCAGAGGAATCGTCTTCTGAAGAAGAAAACTCAGAAGACGGAAATGAGAATGACACCAACGATTTCGATGCCATGGATGTAAATATTTACCCAGCCATGTATTTTTGTAAATTCTCCAACTCCTTTTTTAACTGTTGGATGAATTCCACAACGCAAAGCATCATTAATTTGACTGTTGTCAGAAGGTTTGTGGCTCAGCATCCTGAGGAGATTTCGGAACTTTTTTCAGCGACACCATTGTTTGCGAGATGCTTCTTCACAGCAATGTGCCATCCAGGAAGAGACTTTCCTCCACATGAAGTGTTTGCTGTTCAGAATGAACTAATTGATATTCTGAAAATTAAGGATGTGAAACATCAGGACAGGCCAGGAGTCCTGTTGTTTTACATGTTGCACTATCTGGCAGAGTGTGGCATCTACACAAACACTAAAATATATATAACTGACTACTGTGAACATTGTCAGAAGTGTTCACGAATTATTCGTGACCTTGGTCCTGTCGTTCCTCTGCCAAAGGAACAAGTAAATGACACCACATCAATTCTTCTGGAGGATTATTGGAATGGAATTTCAGAAAGTTGCGACACCTGCAAGTCAAACAAAAAGAGGGATTGCTTTTTTAATGACACTGATTTGATGACCCTTATACTGCCATGGCCGGACAGTCCAGATGATAGACATCCTGTGATACCCGACCCAGCCCTGGAAGTTCCTGTGAAAAATGGAACTCAGTTATATCATCTGTCCTCCGTCATTTGCTGGAGACATTCAACTGCTTCTGACACCAGCAGCATTTACACATATCTGATGTGTGGAGAACTGGTGTTTAAGGCGGAGGATGAGCGGGTATCACTGGAAACGATCGACTGTGCAGCTGACGTTTGCAGCAATGGGTACATCTATATCTATGAAAAAGCCGCAGAAGTACAGGACCAATACAGTGTAGGGTTCAAAGTCTGAAAAACAAAACACAACAAGGGTGGGTGGAGGGGCGCAGGATGGGGGGCCAGAGTCCAAATAACAACAAAAAACAACCCAACAGGGTGGGCAGAGACACACGAAGGAGCCAAGAGTCCAAAAACAACAGTAAACAACCCATCAGGGTGGGCGGAGGCACAGGAGATGTAACCCGCGGGGAAAGTCCGGCGGGCGTCTACGGCGCCGGAGAAGGTCCAGAGGACATCCGCGGCACTGGGGACGGGAACCAGGAGGTGCGGCGTAAAGACAGAGACAGCACGATGACACCAAATGAGACGAGGACCTGACAAGGGTGGGTGGAGGGGCGCAGGACGAGGGGCCAGAGTCCAAATAACAACAAAAACCAACCCAGCAGGGTGGGCGGAGACACAGGAAGGAGCCAAATGTGGGTCCGGCGGGCAACGTCGGTGCTGGGGCCGGGCCCCTAGAGGCTGGTCTGGAGGTCGACGTCGGCACAGAGGCCAGGCTGTGGGAGGCGGGTCTGCCAGGCGACGTCGGCGCAGGGACCGGGCCACAGGAGGCGGCGACAAGGAGTCTCTGGGAGAATCTGGAGGAGCACTAGCAGGCTGGTTCTCGGGAGGAGCACTAGGGGGCAACGAGGAAACATTGGGAACACTAGGGAGCTTGGAGGAGACGCTAGGGAGCTCGGAGGGAACGCCAGGGAGCTTGGAGGGAACGCCAGGGAGCTTGGAGGGGACGCTAGGAAACTCGGAGGAACTAGGAAGCTCTTTAGGGGCCAAGAACCCACTAACTGGGCCCGAAGGCTCACTTACGGGGAACAGGCCACGCCATCAGCCGCGCCCCCTGTCGGCCCGGTGTCAGGCGGCCGCCTGGAAACCCATCACCATGGGGACCGGAGCGAAGGCGAGAGTGGGCTCTGTTCGCCGAGAGGCTGGAGCAGGCTTAGGAGCAATGGCTGCTGCGGGCGTGGGAGCGGCAGCCACAGCGGTTACGACCGGAGGTGTGGAGGATGCAGGGGCTGGAGGCACGGAGACAGCAACGGCTGAAGATATGGTGGGGGCAGGAGAAACAGGAGAGGGGGCTGCTGCGGGCTCTGGAGGTGCTGGTTCTGGAGAAGCTGGGTCTGGGCTGGCGGAGAGACTGTGCGGCTTGGGAGGCAGAGTGTTGCCTTTCAGAACGGCAACTGCCGTCAGGCGCTCCCACTCTGCCTCCTGCTGCAACTCCGCCAGCCCCAGGTGCAGAAGTCGCAGGATCCAGTAGTCCAGCATAAGGACCATGCATGTGGCAATGACCAGGCGCTGACGGGCGGAATAAGGCTGGTGGAGTTAAATACACAGAGGATAATCAAGGAAACGAGACACACCAGGGAACAATCAAGGGGAGGACAGGACAGCACAGGGACTCAGAACACAGAGAACTCAAAATAAACACAAAAATCTCAAATCCCGACAGAAGGTAAGGTAAAGTTGAGAGAAAGCTGGCTACAATGGTGCACACGAGAACGTTTTTTTTCTTGTATGTTCTTTTTTTTGGATTCATTATAGCAGTGGTCCCCAATCTTTTTAGTACCGCGGCCCGGTCAAGACTTCGAAAATTCGCTGCGGACCGGGGGAATGGGGGTGGGTTGCGTGCCGAGACGGAAGTATTTAATTATTTCTTCCGCGGCCCGGTACCAATTGGTCCACGGACCGGTACCGGTCCGCGGCCCGGGGGTTGGGGACCACTGCTTTAAGTGACTTTAAACGTATGCCCACTCTTAAAAATTATAGCAAATAAGATGTTTTATCAATTGAGAACACACTTAACATTTTCATTTGCAAAAATGAACAAAAACATGAATAATTTGCCTTATATTTCCAACTTACAGAATACTTTCACACTCGAGGCTTGGGGACCAAATCCATCCCATCATAGCTTTCTATGTGGCCCTCTAGACTCTTGACGCCAAATTACATAAATCAATATTTTCCATTTCCACAATCACGGAAACTCACACACAATCATCAGATCCCTCCACTTTTTTTTCACGTTAATGCATAACTCTGAGTTTATAGTAAATTTTTTTGGAAAAATGGTCAAAAACATCGGGTTTAAATGACTGCTAAACAAACCAGTAGGTGGCAGTGTTTTTTACTTGTACTACGCTGCTGCCTCAACCTTACTAATGTCAATTGTAGTCCGTGATGTATATGGCAAGTAGCTAAAAGTCACATTTGACGTTATACGATACATGCAAAATTGCTTGGAAATATTTTGTAATTAATTCCACAAAATCAGTTATTTTGAAAGAAATCAGAAAAACAATCGCAAAATACTGTAGGGACTGTTCAAAGTGAAAACAGTATTTAATTTTAAGAAGTACTTATTTAATGCAGAGACAGCTGTTTTCTCTAGTTGAACAGTTTGTTAATACGGTTTAATTAAGACGTTGTGGCACAACCAGCCAGACATTTGAGAACATTCATGATCTTGATCCGGCCCCCAAATGAAAATGGATTTGACAACATAAAATCTAAAAAAAATGCATTGAGGTATCTGGTTGTAAAGTGACAAAATGCTAAAGATAAAAAAATTTTTTTAAAACTTGCAACACAGCCAAAATATTTCATCACTTCATACAATCAAGTGATGGGGCAGGTGACACTGACATGCATAGTTATTTGTAAACAGAGTCAGCAGTATTTGTGTGTGCAGCCAACCACTTTTTTAGTGATCACACACACACACACACATCCCCTCACACACACGCCCCTTCACGCAAACACACACCGACTGACCCCATTGGCGGCTGCCATCTGAACGAGGACCCCGATAGCTGTGCTGTTGAAGAAACGTCCGTCTCCTCCCACCACCAGGGTTGCACCCTGACGGTCAGGCAGGTCTATGGAAGAGAAGATACTCTGGATGAAGTTGTGCAGATAGTTCCTCTTGGACTGAAACACATAAACCTTCTTCCTAAGGCCGCTGGCTCCTGGTCTCTGGTCGGGGTAAGGGGCCGTGGGGAAGGTCAAGACCTGCAGAGGCCCGTTCTCCATCGCTTTAAAATGAGGATCCAACTTGAAGTTCCATGCAGAGAGAATACTTTTTTCCCCCCCTCCGTCAGCCGCAGTAATGAGCTCCGAGGAACAGAATGGACAGTGAAGAGCTCGACTCCTCCTATTATTTTGCTGGGTTACAGAAGGACGTCTGCAGCTCAAAATAACCTTTGCAAACTAATGTGTGTGCAGAGGCAGGGTGGTAACTGAAGACGCTTCTTCACACATGTGCAGGGAGATCACTGTCAGGGCTCCAGGTCCAGTCAGAGAGAACTATGTATGTGGGCGTGTGTGTGTGTGTGTGTGTGCGGGCGCGTACGTGCGTGTGTGTGTCAGAGTGGGGGTTATTTATCAGCGTGTGAAAGGATGCAGCTGTGCTCCTGGTAATGATGTGAAAAAACAGGGATGGCATTTCTCATCTCATCCATCAGCAGCATGTGCACATGACTTACAGAAACCTAAAACACACAACAACAACAACAAATAAAAACATATTTAGCACAATCACAGTAATTGGTAATGAGAGGCAGAACAACACTGCCCTCTGGTGGTTGTTAAATGCTCAACCATAACAGCGCAAAGAGCTACATATACATTAAATAATAATTATAATTATTAATATGTTATATATATATATATATATATATATATATATATATATATATATATATATATATATATATGTTATATATATTTATATATAACATATTATATAACATATAATTATATATAACATATTAATAACATAAAATAAAATCCAAATCAATTCCTTTCAACTTAAAACTTACGAAACTTTAACAAAAGCTGCAGGTGTGTGTCTATGCCTGATGAAGTTTTGGTTAAAACAAGCTTGTTCTTCATTCAGTGAAGTCACTCACAGTGAGTAGAATATCCAGAAAGTTTAATCAAGAAAGAGCAGTGATACATCGTAGGTCCAGCATAGTAAAAAAAAGGTTTCTCAAGTAAACAAAAAAGAGAATGGAGCTCCGACTTTAAAAAATGTTGTTAATTTGTCACATGTAATCAAAATAAGTTTGCCAAACTTGCTTTATTTACGTTTGCTTAACATTACAACCCAATAAACTTAATATACTTACTTGGATGAATTTAGTTTGATTAGTTGTGACAAAGGGGCTGTTATTTGATTGTATATAATGAGTGTAACAACTAGAGATAGCAGGTGATGGACCAGAGATGGACAGCGGCATCAGAGGGAGTTGACAGAGTCCATAGGACGGATGGAGATCTGTGTGAAAGCGAAGGAATGAGACGTCTTTCGTCCTGACCTCCACTGTATGCCTCTCCTTCGCTCTGAGCGCCCATTGGCTCGCACGCGTGAGTACCTCTCATTAAGGTTGGTGTCGCCACAGGAGCTAAACCACCATCCCCCTAAAAGTGAAGGAGATGATGTGTTGTCCAGACGTTATGACCACTCACGAAATTCTGCCAGGTGGGAAACGTCTACTTTACCTGATTGGGGGTGGGGACATCTGGATGCCCAGTGGCGGCCGTTGTCTCTGTCCTTGGTGGAAAACACGACTCCCGTGTGGTTGCTCAAGGGGTTGGGCAGACTTCCAGACAGATAAACGAGTCGTATGGCATAGTTACTCACTGGGCCTTCGAGGTAAAATCTGTATTCGATAAAGTGTCTGTTCTGCTTCCAGTCTTCCAGCTGGATGTGAAGGACAGAGTTCCCCTGCGAGGCAAGGGAGTACATTTTCTTGAGGCCCAGCCAAAACTCACCTGTGAGAGAAAGAGGGGCCAACAAGTTTACCACGGACAGGCAGAGGGACAGAAACAGAGGACCCAAAGCACGTTACAATGAATTGTTTTTGTGATGACAGAAAATGGGACCTCCACAAATAATTATAAAAAGTTTACACACAAATAATTTGACATTTAATCTGTACAAGTTGATGGGAAACAAATTTGTTAGAAAGAAAATACAAAAGAAATAAGAGTTACAACAACAAGGTTGCAGAATTGCACACACTAAACTCATCCTTTGTTGAACTGTCTTTTGATTTAATGTCAGCACTCTGTCTTCTTTGGTAAGAGTCTGTCAGCATCCTACAATATGCCTGGAGTCACATTTCCAACATGCCCAAAACATCTGCGGCTTATTTTAGTGTCAGGTCTGCAGAAAGGCAATACTCGAGCAATATTTATCTAAAGCTGCGGGTCTTTAAATAGCATTAAAATTCAAGTAGGTGAACCAAAATGTCATGGGAATGACTGAGTATTCCATCATTCCACGGTTCCTATCTCCACCAGTCATTTGGCAAGAGGCTGGGTACACCACAAGGCAACATAGAGACACACAAGAAAGAACAAGCATGCATACACACTCACACCTAAGGACAACTTAGAACCTAACAGTCATGTTTTTGGACTGTGGGAGGAAGACGTTGTTGCTGCAACAAAACAGTGCTACCAACTGAACCACCATGCACCACTTTATCTCCACTGATGAAGATTCACTCACATCGGCATACAAAATGCTTGAAGTGTTTAAAATGGCAACAGACTTGACCTCATTTTCTGATTGATTCAGCTAATAATTATTTGTCCAGTTGGTGGCACGCTAAGATGGTCAAGATTAGTGAATGTGACAAAAAGTAACTTTCCGTTCTGACAAGCACATTGTGAGTTTCACAGCCTTTATCCCAAAACGTATGCAATATATACATTTAGCAGAGACGTATGTTATGGCAACACAGACTTTATGTACATCACGGGACCTGGTGTTTGATCAAGTGTATTGCCTTTCTTCACATTTAAATAAAGACAAAGCCTATTTTAAATGCAGCAGTGTATGTGGCACTGAAGTGATCAACTTATTGTATTAGACAAATCTCCGGGATTAACTTGTGGAATCAGATAATTCAAACAGTCTCTCACCTTGCAACTCTCCAAATCCATTTTCATACTTTTCCCATGGTTGATCAAAATTCATTGATCCATCTCTCCTTTGCTGGATAACTGTCGCTCCACGACCTAAAGGCAAGAAAAGTCAGGAACTGCACAGTAAAACAAATTATAACAGCCATTTTCTAGAATCAGCAAATATATGTCATATAGAAACTCAAAACTTTTTGAAACCTTGAAAATATATTTGTTTTCTTTTTACTATCAAACAGTTTTATCAAAGCTTTATAAGCTTAAACAGTTGAAAGTACCACATCTGTTGCTGATCCTTACAGTAAGGCTTGCAAAAAATCCTGAGTTGGGCAAACAAGGAATCAGCGTAAATTACTGATTAGTGGTTTATCCAACAACTTATGGATCCAAAAACAGTCTAAATGTTGCCGTGTGGGAAGAAATGTGGCATACCTCTGCTCATATCACAAAAGACCATGAAGGGCTCTGACCCGTTGGGTTTGATGGCGTAGGTCCCGTTTGCCCGTTCCCCTCTGTCAAACAACTCGCTGCAGTCTGACGGGAAATCTGCTGCAAAAAGAACTACAGGAAAGAAAAAAGAATGGAAAGATATAAACAAAAGCAAAGAGTGGTGGTGAACACTAAAAGGATACATAGGGGAAAAAATCAGAGTATTTTTCCTGATGTTGCAGATGACACAGGAAAGAGAATGGAATGTTGATGTTGTTAGGCTAGCATTAGCAACCTTTACAGAAAGTAAGTACAGAATAAGCAGAGTAGATACATCAGACCCGATTGGGTCTGAATTAAAAATAGTAGCTTCTCTTATAATCAGGATCTAGTTATGGATCTAGGAGATGTAGTCCCTTGTTGTGAATCCATTTGCAGAAAACATCTTAGAGTCTATGCCTGATTCTAAGCTCTGAAGTCAGCCATTAAATCTTTAAATCTTCTTCTTCTGTTTACTATTCATCTCACTCATCGTCGTGCTGCTGCTGGTGTCTGAGGTCAGGAAGGGGGCGGCTGTTGGTAATTCAGACATGGAGACCTCTGCCATCTTCTCAAAGGTTTCCTGAGCCGATGCGCTGGCTGCCAGCTGTGGACGTGAAAGACAGAAAAACATTTCAGTTCGCAGTCATAATTGGCACATCCACTCGTAGTGGTTTGTGAGCTCCTGTTCAGCAAAAAAATGTGCTTTAAAATATTAGTTTAATTTGCAGAAGTTAATATGCTGAAATTGCTGAGAGATTTGGAGCCTTTACTTTTTCTTCCAGCAGCTTGATCTTCATGGTCTGGTGGTCCAGATGCCTCCCTTGTTCCACCATGGCTGCCAGCAGGTTATTAATGCTCTGCTCCTGGCGCTGGATCACTTCCTGCTCAACAAGTGAATTACATTTACGGTTATTAGATTCCTGTAAATATGAAGTATATGGAGAGCCAAGAGGAGGAAAACGTGAACAGAACTTGTTAAAAGTCAGTATACTGGAACTGCTGGGGATTCATAATGCACCACCTTGTTGTGCTCACAACAACACTGACAGGTAGCTTTTGACGCTTCAGACGCTTGTTTTAGGCCACAATTTTTATTTTTTTTATATTGATGAAATAGTTCTGGTTCCACAGGCAGAATATTTAACTTACAACATGACAAAAAAATATTTTTTACAAGTGAAATAATCAGCCAATGAAACCAGAACTTTTTAAAATCAATATTAAGGAGTTATTGATTTAAAACAAGCTACTCCATCTTGCTAAAAAGTTGCTTGTAAATTAGTTTTGTGTTATTTAAAGTGTATTTGGATGTCTGCACTAGAAATTAGATTTTAAAAAAATACCTGTGTTTCTGCAGTGTGCTTTAAAAAAACTACTTTGAAAACTGTTTTTATTTCTTCTGTTATTAATCTAACACCCTAACATGGGCATTAAAACTGGAAATTGGACCAAAACCTACTCGAGTGAGTGTGTTTCTGGCTTTGGTGTGTTAATTTTTTGGCCCCTATTTAGTTCCATACTATAAAACAAAGCTAAATGCAGAATGAGAACTCAAGAGTTTGCTTGATAAAAAGTTTCCCTTTGATTATTTTCATGAAACGTATAGAGACTTTAGGGTTTATGTTCAAACCATCTAACATTTCAGAAGCGTACGGCATAAAATCAGAAACCTTCCCTGAACACAGGTCACTCACTCTGAGGCTGTTGATCTCTGCTGCCTGCCTGACTGTCACCAGGTCCACAGACAGGCTGCTCAGCTTCTCCTCCATGATTTCCACTTTGTTCAGAAGTTGGCCTTTCTCCTGCAGGATGCTCTCCACCTTGACGCTGATCTTCTCAGACAGCTCCTTGATTTCCTCGTTGTGCGTGTTGAGCACGGCGGCGGTTTGCTTCAGCTCCTCCTCGCTCTCCTTGATCTCCCCGGCCAGCGCCGTCAGCCGGACGAAGGAGCGGTCGAAAATGTTCAGCTTCTGGAAGATGGTGTTGATCTGCCCCTTTGTCTTCTGCACGAACTCCCGCATGCTCTGGCCAAGCTGCAGGAGGCCGCTGGACAGGAGGTGCACGTCGTCCAGGGGAGCAAACAGCGAGCGGGTTTCAGGCAGAGCCTCCAGGCCCAGGACTGGAGGCTGGCTGCTGT